>NC_137125.1:15069699-15811365 GCF_949319135.1 Squalius cephalus
CGTAATCGCTGCTCGCAGCTATATTTATTATTATTCTTCTCCGCATTTAATTGCATTTTTGAGGGCCTAAACATGCTCGAAAACTCACGAAACTTTGCACACGCGTCAAAACTGGCGAAAATTGACATCTGATATAGGTTTCAGAATTGGACGGGGCAAAATGGCTCGATAGCGCCACCTATAAAAGTTCAACGGAGTGCGCCTCCCGCAACGTTCCACGTACGTGCACGAAATTCGGTACATACATGTAATGACCTAATACCTACAAAAAAGTCTCTTGGAGCATAGCCCTAAACACAACAGGAAGTCAGCCATTTTGAACTTCCTCCCAGATTTTTGTGCAGTTTTTGACATTTTCAGGCCTCGTACTTTAACGAACTCCTCCTACAGTTTTAATCTGATCATCTTCAAATTTGGTGAGTGTAATCTTAAGGCCTTTGCGACGTTAAATTGCGAAGATCTTGAGTTTTCGTCGAAGGGCGGGTCCTCGGCGGCCTGACAAATTTTGATGTTTCGCCATGAAACAGGAAGTTGCTGTAACTCAGGCATGGAATGTCCAATCTGCCCCAAACTTCACACATTTGATAAGAGTTCTGTCCTGAACACATGACCATGCTCATATTCAGTTATAGTCATAGCGCCACCTGCTGGCAACAGGAAGTGACATGTTTAACACTGTTATGGACTCCTAATAACATATAAAAAAGTGCCAGCAAGTGCTAAACATGCTAACAACATACTAGAAGCATGCTAAAACATGCTAGCAAACTCTTAGCTAAGTGCTAAAGCATGCTATTATTGCAATTAAATAGGAATTTGCTGTAACTCAGGCATGGAATGTCCAATCTGCCCCAAACTTCACACTTTTGATAAGCGTTCTGTCCTGAACATATCTACATGAGAATATTCAGTTATAGTAATAGCGCCACCTACTGGTAACAGGAAGTGTCATGTTTAACACGTTGATGCCATTCTAGCAACATGTTAAAAATGCCATTGACTTCTAAACATGCTAGAAACATGTTAAAACATGCTAGCAATACTTAGCTAAGTGCTAAAGCATGCTAATTCAATGAAACAGGATGTTGTTGTTACTCAAGAAGGCAATGTCCAATCTGCGCCAAACTTCACACTTTTAATAAACGTTCTGTCCTGAACACATGACCATGCTCATATTCAGTTACAGTCATAGTGCCACCTGCTGGCAACAGGAAATGACATGTTAAACACTGTTGTGGACATATAAAAACATATAAAAAAAGTGCCAGAAAGTGCTAAACATGCTAACAACATACTAGAAACATGCTAAAACATGCTAGCAAACACTTAGCTAAGTGTTAAAGCATGCTATTGCTGCAATTAAATAGGAATTTGCTGTAACACAGGCATGGAATGTCCAATCTGCCCCAAACTTCACACGTTTGATAAGAGTCATGGCCTGAACACATCTACATGAGAATATTCAGTTATAGTAATAGCGCCACCTGCTGTCAACAGGAAGTGACATGTTTAACACTGTTGTGGTCTCCTAATAACATATATAAAAGAGCCAGCAAGTGCTAAACAGGTTAGCAACATACTAGAAACATGCTAGCAAACACTTAGCTAAGTGCTAAAGCATGCTATTACTGCAATTAAATAGGAATTTGCTGTAACTCAGGCATGGAATGTCCAATCTGCCCCAAACTTCACATGTTTGATAAGAATCATGGCCTGAACACATGTCTATGCTCAAATTCAGTTATAGTAATAGCGCCACCTACTGGCAACAGGAAGTGACATGTTTAACACGTTGATGCCGTTCTAGCAACATGTTAAAAATGCCATTGAGTTCTAAACATGCTAGAAACATATTAAAACATGCTAGCAATACTTAGCTAAGTGCTAAAGTATGCTAATTCAATGAAACAGGACTTTGTTGTTACTCAAGAAGGCAATGTACAATCTACCCCAAACGTCACACGTTTGATAAGAGTTATCTCTTGAACACATGTCCATGCTCATATTTAGTTATAGTCATAGCGCCACCTGCTGGCAACAGGAAGTGACGTTTAACACTGTTCTTGACTCCTAATAACATATAAAAAAATGCCAGTAGGTGCTAAACATCCTACCAACATACTAGAGACATGCTAAAACATACTAGCAAACACTTAGCTAAGTGCTAAAGAATGATATTACTGCAATTAAATATGAATTTGCTGTAACTCAGGCATGGAATGTCCAATCTGCCCCAAACGTCACACTTTTGATAAGCGTTCTGTCCTGAACACATGACCATGCTTATATTCAGTTACAGTCATAGCGCCACCTGCTGGCAACAGGAAGTGACATGTTTAACACTGTTATGGACTCCTAATAACATATAAAAAAGTGCCAGCAAGTGTTAAACATGCTAACAACATACTAGAAACATGCTAAAACATGCTAGCAAACTCTTAGCCAAGTGCTAAAGCATGCTATTATTGCAATTAAATAGGAATTTGCTGTAACTCAGGCATGGAATGTCCAATCTGCCCCAAACTTCACACTTTTGATAAGAGTCATGGCCTGAACACATCTACATGAGAATGTTCAGTTATAGTAATAGCGCCACCAACTGGCAACAGGAAGTGACATGTTTAACACGTTGATGCCGTTCTAGCAACATGTTAAAAATGCCATTGAGTTCTAAACATGCTAGAAACATGTTAAAACATGCTTAAATGCTTAGCTAAGTTCTAAAGAATGCTAATTCAATGAAACATGACTTTGTTGTTACTCAAGAAGGCAATGTCCAATTTGCACCAAACTTCACACGTTTGATAAGAGTTCTGTCCTGAACACACATCCATGCTCATATTCAGTTATAGTCATAACGCCACCTACTGGCAACAGAAACTGACATGGTTAACACAGTAATGCAGTACTAACCACATAATTATTGTGTACTGAGCATGCTAGAAACAGACTAAACATGCTAGCAACACTTAGCTGAGTCATGAAGCATGCTATTATCACCATTATACAAAACATTTTGTAACTGACTTTGACATACTCTTACTATATATCCCTCCTTAAATGTACATTTCCCAACCATGCTCTGCCTTCCTAAAGCCACCGAGTGTTGATGGCACGGGTGCGAGGGCCCTTTCATCGCTGCTTGCAGCTTTAATCACAGCATAAATTCATGTTTTTACAGGTTGGTCCCATGGACTTTTATTGTATTTTTCGATGGGTTCCGAGTGCCTGACAACCATGAGGGCTGTGAATTTTTTTCTAACTCGTTAGTTTAGATAGTATTTAGATATAAAATGTATGAAAAATAAGGGCGTGGTTAACTTTGATTGACGGCTTGATTGACAGCTGACAAGGCAGCGCCACGGAGAATGACAACATAAGAAGCGCCATTTTTTAATACAGTTGACATATAATACTACTGTTTCTGTATCATGAAATGTAGTTTTAAGAGTTTTTCAGGCGAGAATGTAGTTGTTTAAAGCTCAAATCTGTGGTTTATTTATAAAGATTTATGAAAATTGTATCCAGTTGTGAGATCCAGCGATGACCGGGCGCTCAGTGCGATGTACCCCGCCTGGAACAGCCTGTCCTCGGCTAGACGTTTTGAGGTTTGCCGCGGACTCTGGCGTCTCTGTAGTGGTTAAACATGAGATATAATTGTGTTGTCTTGTCTATATCTAATAGGCGATTTTTGGTCTCGTAACGTAAATCTATAATTTGTTCCCTGTTCGTTTTGGCTGAGGGGAAGTTTCATAACTTTATAAGCTATGTAACTACCGTTGTATGGTTAGACTAGAGCGCTGACTTTTTATGTTTGACTGAATTGTTTGCTTTATTTGTATAGCTTCTTGTAACTTTACCTTTTAATTATACTTTTATAATAGCTAATATTGATAAAAATGAAATTTAACAAAAAGAGACTGGGTTGAGTTTTGTCATTTTAAATTTTAATACGACGAAGATGATCTGTAATGTTGTTTACTGCAACATCTGTTGTTTAGTACAAATGCACATATTGCCTGGACCATATTAAAATGTTTAATATTTTTATATTATATTTAAAACGAAAAGAGGCAGGTTTGTGTTTTATATTTAGTTTTGTTATCAATACGCGTTGCCTGAACCACATTTGTGTGGCTATAATGTTTAAGATTTCTTTAAAACGAAAAGAGTTAGTGTGGTGTTTTATAACATATTTCGTTGCCTAAAATATACACATAGATAACAGGAGTAGCAGAGCGAGCTGATGCGTGCTGCGTCAGAAGGTGGGCAGGGTTAGGATTTCTCAAGATTTTCCAAGATGGCGCCGCCCATACCCCCCATAAACGGCCTCAAACCCGTTCTTCAGAAAGTCTATGGGTGACGTCACAGATGCTTTGTCCATATTTTTTACAGTCTATGTGCGTAGGCCTATAGGCTATAGCTGAAATAAATCGTTTTAATGATTAAAACACATACTAAAACAACGTGAACAAAGTTAACAAACAGAATTAATGACCACGAATTCATAGATTTAATTATAAAAAACGAACAACAAAGTCATGAACAAAGTCAACAATTAACACAGAACACAGTCAACAACAAACACAGAATTAATGGATAAAAAAAAACGCACAGGCTATTAACACAACTTGGAAAAAAACAACAACAAAAAAACCATGCACTTAAACAAAATCACTAGGTGGGTGCTGTGGCAGCTGTTGCTGTTGCTTCTCCTGGCGCCCTCCTCTCCTGTCCGCCGAAAGGGCAAACCACCTTATAGCATGCCTCCATATTTCAGCTTCTGTTGCCAGTTGCTGTCAGTGCACATTTGCGCACTGCACCTGGAAAACAGCATTACTGATTAGGTTGAATGAGAAATTTGGATCAGTGCTAGGCCTACATGACGACAAAACAGGCAGACGTATATTGCATTTGCTCAAAATGAAGATAGGCCCATCCTTCTAATTCGGCCTACTTCTATAACGGTTTGTGCATTAGTTGATGGAGCTGTAATAAAATAATAGCCTAATAATAATAAAAAAAAAACGGGTCATGTAAAACTGAATAAGACAAATGAACTTTATCTAGCCATTGAGGTTAAGACGTAGCCCCAATTAGGCCTAATAGTAATAAAAAGAATAAGAAGAATAAACAGAAGGCATTATTGTTGGTGTATGCTGTTTTACGAAGACGTCAAAACTGGAAGAATTGAATCAATGGAAATCTGCGCGGGAAGGATCGATTGTCATCCTCTTTTGTAAAGGTATCCTACGGTATATGTCGTTTATCCTCGTACTTCCTAGCGAGTAAAAGTAGGCTACTTCACTCATCTCCCCACTACACAGGGTTCGAGTTAGATGGGAGCCTGGAGAGAGAGAGGTCTGGCTCACATGAAAGCAGAAAACTCAAATATCTGTGGGGGTCTCTGAAAGTACAGCAGCATAATATAATAAAGCCTGATATAGCCTAACAGGCAGGTTGTGACCGAGTTTTAGGCAATGCATAGTCTACATTGATGGCAGTAACTTTCACCTGACCCGAACTGTCGGCAGTCTCGGAATTCGCACATGTATATGCACAGATAGCCTAGGCCTACAGAACATGGTTTGAATTGGCTCGGTAGTACCCGGTCCCCTTAGGCACTGCTAGTTCACTCGAAATCAAAGTCTGCCTATGATGGTCAGTAAAATAAGCGCATTTATGCTGCCCCCTTAAACGTATCGGGCCTTATTGTCGATATCATTAAGGGACTGTTCGTTATTTATTTAAGGGGCCACCGGAGGAGTTTTGGGAGCGTTTGTCAAAAAAGACGTGACTTGACGTGTCGCTGGTGCAGAGTAGTAGTATAAAGTTTGAGTGAATGTGAGTTTCTCAATGAAATGTTCTATACAACAGTATACGTGGTTGACTTTAATTGCAGCTGGCTGGGCATTGAACTGGGCTTAATGGAATGTATGACCTTTATAACTGGTGCTGGTTAGTCATTGAACATGGGCTTCATGGATTGGCTTTAAGTTTTTTTTCTTTTTGAGCACGTCCGAATCCCAGGACATAATGCACTGGATCTCATAATAGGCTCCATGGAGAGACTATAGTGGGCTCGCCCTTCTATTGAAAAAGACGTTAGGCTACCTGCAAGCTGGCCTATGATTTCATTGCCGAGTTTGCGGCAAAGTAAGCAATAAAATGTTTTTTTTTTTCTGAGTCAGGATATGGCAAGTCAATGTCTTTTTCAATTTATAGAAGGGCGAGCCCACTATAGTCTCTCCATGGAGGTGTGCAAATTGTTTTTAATAGCCTATTCAACTTCGAAAAGCTTCGTTCACCCGATGCGAGTCACTGATTGCAATTTCAATCTTTTTAAGTTTTAAGTGCTGTAGCCAAGCCTATCTGTCCCCTTTGGAATTATATCTCGAGCCTATTATGAGTACGTTATGTCCTGGGATTTGGACGTGCTCAAAAAGAAAAAAAACTTAAAGCCAATTCATGAAACCCAGTTCAATGACTAACCAGCACCAGTTATAAAGGTCATACAGGTCATTTAAAAAAAAAAAAAAAAAGTTTTGTCAATCCATTAAACCCAGTTCAATGCCCAGCCAGCTCCAATTAAAGTAAACCACGCATACTGTAATAGAACATCTCTTTGAGAAACTCGCATTCACTCAAACTTTATACTACTACTCTGCACCAGCGACACATGTCAAGTCAATGCATACAAGTCACGTCAGTCATCATAACCAGCGACACATATCATGTCATTGCATACAAGTCACGTCAGTCATCATAATTCGGCAAGAAGCTCTTAATCGCCATGCCACGATTGTTAGAGTAGAACGGGTTCTGTATGGTATATAAAGCCGACCTAACCATGAGTCTCTCCCCGACGGTGTGTTGCAATGCATTCCGGGTGAACCATAACGTTAGTTGACCGCTAAGAATCTCGCGTGAATCTCGTGTGAAACGCTGTTGCCGGAAAAAAGCACTGAACGCAACAGGATACACACCAGAGAATGTCGAGTAGACGGGCTCTGGTTATTCGAACGAATTTGAAGACATCGTGAACGAACCCTTTCAGTTTGATGGACGTCCTTATCTTTTCGAGGAGAAATATACAGAAGATGATATATATATATATATATACAGTACAGGCCAAAAGTTTGGACACACCTTCTCATTCAAAGCGTTTCCTGTATTTTCATGACTATTTACATTGTAGATTCTCACTGGCTACTTTGAAGAAACTAGAATATAAGACATGTTTTCAGTTATTTCACACTTTTTGTGTACATAATTCCACATGTGTTCATTAATAGCTTTGATGCCTTCAGTGAGAATGTACAATGTAAATAGTCATGAAAATAAAGAAAACGCATTGAATGAGAAGGTGTGTCCAAACTTTTGGCCTGTACTGTAAATACTATACACGTATTAGTATAACAATCAGTTTTGACTGCTAAACTCTTTTCCAGGAGTAATCTGTAAGACTTTTGAGTGAATAAATACTAATTCACTAAGGGCATTTGACGCAATAGCCTACTTACGGCTGAGGAGGGTCCGTGATGCCATCCTGTGGAAGGCCCTCTTCTTGTTCACACCCTTCCAATTAATTGTTCGGGAAAGGGGGCAGGAAAACAGGTATGACAGAATGTTCCATGTCACCCTCTTCAAATCCACACCCCCGACAGCAGACAGGGTATTCACCTAGGGGCATGAAGATAGTGGTTGGATCACCGTTGCACAAGTTTTTAACCCCTTACCTGGCAGGGATCACTGGTGATCCTAGATTATTTTAGTTCAAAATATGTTTGAGCTTATATATCTCAATATTAATAACAGTCTGGTTAAATTTGAGTCTTGAACTATAAACTCTCAAGGGTTGGCTTTCTAAATGTATGTGTGTTATGTTTCTATTCAGAATTACTTATGAGCAGTAACCTTTTTATTTTGGGCATTTCATGTATGCAGCACTTGCCAAAATTGGGGGTGAACAAGTAAGCCACTTTTTTGACAGTTTTTTTTTCACAATTAAGACATGTGGGCAATTGGATGATGCTTTTATCCATAACATTCAAGTTGCATCATCATAAAGAGCTTAGTCTAGCAATAAATATTACTTTAGATGAAATAGATGACAGTTACACATAATCATAAAGAGCTTAGTCTACTGTAGCAATAAATATTACTTTAGATTAATTAGATTTAGTGTAAGATGAAACAATCTAGTAGCCTTCAATTTGATCAGTACACTATTTTAAAGATAGCATTAATCTCTGTTAAAGAGGCTATATGCAACTTTTTCCCCAAAATAAACGTAACAATAGCCTTTTTATTTTACCATTTATGGCTCAAACATCTCCTGATGAGCATACTGACACCTTGTCCGCTCACAGTGGGTGCACCTATAAGCCTGTATCCTATTTTTCCTATTTTCTGTCGGGTCGGATTTTTCCCCCGCTGTCTGCGGATGTGACGTCAAGCGCGTTCATGTTAAACGTTTCAGATCACTCTGCCACCACCGCTAGTCAGCAAACAAACTTAGTTTCTCAAACAATATATGTATTTGATAGGTCTTACCGCTGTAAACATAATGTTGACGACTTTGCAGCGGATGACTTGTGAAGTATGCACGTACGAGAGCGAGCAGAAAGGAAGAGCAGTTCCAGAAAATCGCATGTAGCCTCTTTAAGGCCTAACTTTTTACTATCGTGTGTCAATTGATTTCGATTAATATCAGGGGGGTAATTGAGTGCTCGATTTCCGTATCACCCACGGGAGCCGCCATAGAATAACAAGCCTTCACCTGCTGTTAGCATCCCATTGACTCCCATTCATTTTTGCGTCACTTTGACAGCGAATAACTTTACATCTGAGGCGCTTAAAGACTCTATTTGTCCATTATTTATTTCTAAAGAAACACGACAATGTATAAAAGGCTCCATTACCTTGTATCTTACGTTATGGCCCCGTAGAAGCAGTTTTTGTAAAAGTAGGCTAACGATTGCGTCATAACCACGCGACTCTCTGGAAATTACCGTAGAGACAGGAAGAGAAGCTCACAGTCAATCAGGGGGACGTGGAGGAATAAAGTCCGATAAAGTCAAGGGAGAAGCCCATAGAGAGTCATGACGTTGCTCCTGCTCCTAGCTCATGGACAGCTCATACTCACGCTTTCCGTCTCTGCAAGATTCGGAAGGGAATGGTTCAGATTTCGTTTGGCACAGCTACTAGAAAACTTACAACTGTCAGGCAGGCTGCTCACGTCACATCCACGTCGTCAAGATCAGTTTGAGTCTGCGCAGTACGCTCGGCAATCAGGAAATGAGGGCTTCTAATTTGCTTCACTTCTCTCCGTTGAAACCTATGTGGTCACTGTGTCCAGTTTATATACTGTCTATGATTAATATGTGTGAGGGAGAGAGAGCAAGACAGCGCTCGTGTTGTCTGAAGACGGTGAGAGTGCGCGCGCACGCGCGGCCGGGTCTCTCTCTGCTCGTTCGTGTTGTTTTGAAGACGGTGAGAGTGCGCGTGCGCGGCCGGGCGGGTCTTTCTCTCAGAGCAGTCATTCACCGATCAAAATAAGGCTTTGGCGGGACAAACATTTTTGCTTTAGCGGCCGCGAAAAAATGCAGGAAAACCCCTGTATCAGTCGGCCTATGTAGCTAAGGTGCATGGCAATATGGAAATTTGGAAAACGCTGTCGATCAATCCACAATATTAAACGACGCATTAAACAATTCACACGTCGCCTTGATGTAACAGACAAATAAACATATTTATCTAGATAAATGAGTCCCTTATTACTATGGAAAACCCTTCCACGGCTATTTGTTCCATTTAAGAGGTGAATTCGTAGTGCAGCAGTTAAACTCCGCTTCTCTGCGTGCTCCCGCGGCCAGGGGATGCAAATCCTGGCGGGAATAAGTGCCTTGGCACGACACCCTAGCCGATAAAACATTGCTGACATTCAAATGGACTTTCATCTGTGTTTTTGCTTTAACTGTAAATGCAACAAGTGCAAACATTAAAATGCCACCAGCTGGTAAAAGCGGAGAAATGGGCATTTTTAACAGTTTGCTAATAACTACGTTATGCCTGTTCGAATGCCTTGCTAACAAAGTTCACAACCAAATCCTTCTAAACAATATATTCAAGTCAACCACTCAAAATAAGCTCAATACATATGCATGATATTGACTTAATAAATTAAACTCATCTGTTCAACGCCATGCTTTAACCAGGTTTACCGAAGCTAACGTTACCTCACTGTTTTATATTCGCTAAAAGCTAGTTCCTGGCCTCTTAACTAATACTTTACAAAAAAGTTTTTGGTTAACATTCATCATACGGTAAAATCATCCACACGACACCGTAATGGATCCTTAAGGATCACGGTCATCTTTTGCTCGGTGATGGGGGTGGTGACAGAGTGCGCACTTCTTACTTTAGGGCTAGGGTCGGCAACCTTTTTGATATGAAGTGCCCTTTTCAAAATTTCTTGTCTATTAGTGTGCCATGTTAACATTAGGTTTAATTATGACATCACATCAAAAGTTTAATATCCAGGGAATCTGTAGTTTTATTCCATTGCAACATTTGATAACATTTAGTTCCCATAACCAGGACATTGTAAATATAAACGGAGTATGATACAAGGCTGCCATCCTTATAAAAATATCAACATCTGAGTTGAAATCATTAACCTTACCAACATTACACCTTTTTTACACCTTCATTTCTTTTTTAACATCTTAAATTTCACTCAGATATAATGGCAGTAAATGTCAAAACAGGAGAATTAAAATGAACAGACATATGAGAACTATACAATAATGCTGTGTATTTTTTTTTTTTTTACATGTATATGCAGTTCCCATTTTGCATTCTGCTTGCATATTACCTCATTTCAAAAAGGTTGCATGGCAGCAAATGTCACAAAGGGATAATTAAGTGTAACAAACACTATATACAAGAATGCTGCCATGAAAACATCCACATCTGACATGAAAAAAGAGACTGGGACAGAGCCCTTGTATGTAAAGTCATGTGTGCTACATTAAACAGATGCTTACCAGTCAATGTGATCCCTGGCCCTGCTTTTCTTTGCTGAGCTCCATAATTTGGGGTTCGTATTTAGTCACTTTAAGTTGCACACAAGCTTCGGAGTGGTCAGTTGTCAAACGACTGCGGGAGGGGCTGAGCACGCTCTTCATACGTGAGAATATCTGCTCACAGATATATGTTGATCCGAAGACTGTCAGCAAAGCCGATGCAATCTTCCTTTTTTTTTTTTTTTGCAATCTTCGATGCAATCTTCCTGAGACAGCAAAACTTATCTGGTACAGATATCCAGCAGGTGAAGATGCAAGTCCCGTGATCATGCCTTGCGGCTGTTTCCAGCTGTTTCCGTAGCTCTGCAAACTTCGTCACCCACAGTGTTGAAGTCTTCAGCTCAATCAGCTCCATTTCCACGTTCTGTATATCCAGCCAATCCATCAGAGCTAAATCCAGTTCATGTCCATCAAAGCTATTGGGTTCAATCAAGAATGAGAACATGGGCCCATACTTCTGAAATTCCCGAAATCTTGTTGTAAACTCCGACTCAAGCCCGCTGATGTATTTGCATATTTCAGCGGTGCTGATGCTGTGCTCCGTGGACAGCTTCCTTTAGTGTCTGAAGTAGCGGAAAGTGGAGGTGGCAATGTCGCTTGAAAAAATTGTCAGCTTTCCAACAAAAGCAGCCCATGTGTCATACATGTCCAAAACTGTTTGCCCTGCACCTTGTAGGCGGAGATTTAGCTCGTTGAGGTGTCCCGTAATGTGCGTGAGAAACATAAGTTTCACAACCCATTCCTCGTCCTGCAGTTCGGGATAGTCTTGGCCTTTTTCTGCCAGGAAGGCCTTTATAGCATCAAAGCAGCTGACAAACCGCTCCAAAACTTTCCCGCAGCTTAGCCACCTGACTGCTGTGTGGAGAGGGATATCTTTATATGCGCAGTTCATTTCCTCGAGCAGAGATGTGAACTGTCGGTGTGTTAGAGCAGATCGCTTAACTATTAAGTTAACAACTTTCACCACTGTAGCCATAACCTCATTAAGATCTGAATTTGACATTTTTGCACAAAGATTTTCTTGGTGTATTATGCAGTGAAGTTTCATAATGGGGTGACCAACTTGTTCCTCGATTAATGTGACTGCTCCCCGCTGTTTCCCGACCATGGCGGGGGCACCATCTGTTGTCACTGCAAAAATCTTGCTAATGTCAATCCCTCGCTCCTCAAAATGATCCAGAAAAACTCTGGCTATGTCCTCACCTTTTGTTGTTTCAGGCATTGGCTTTAAGCAACATAGTTCCTCTCTTACAGTCACATCACCGTATCTTGTCACGACTGCCAAACGTGGTATGTCATTTACATCCACACTCTCATCAAGTGCAACGCTAAATACCATGGCTTCTTTCAATCCGCCTGTCTGCTGCGCTCTTACGTTTTCAGCCATTTCTTCGATGCATCGTTCAACACTTCTGGCAGATATGGGAATGTCTTTTATTCTTGATTTTATTGTCTCTTTGTTTGGTAAGCCATAAAACAAAACATCTGAGCTACAGATGAAAGCCTCCTTTATATATTCGCCATCAGTGAGAATGGCTTTCCCCATTTTGCAATGCAATTAGCAATGTGATAGCTTGCTTCGGTAGCATGATCTTTGGCTGTGGCGAAGACTTTAAGTGTGTTAGCTTGCTTCCCATACCTGGACACAGCACGTTTGATCGATTCAGCCTTGTCTGCCACATCCTTGAATGATTTCTCATGTTTGGTCTCAAAGTGGCGTTTAACACTCGATGTTCGGCAAACAACATTTTCGAGACATAATGTGCACACAGCACGGTCCTTCTGAAACACAAATCCCCACTCGTCTGTCCATGAGGGCTGGAATGCCCGAACATTAACTTTAGTTTTCTTAGCTAGCGGGCCTGCCATTGCCGACATACCGCTATCAAGCCCACTCTGCCAGCAGCGTTACTATAGTAATCCCGGTGTGAATGCACTCATTGATTAACATGCACGCCGAAAAAAATATGCGTGAAAGGGCTGTAATTCACGAGGTTTCCTACTTGTGCGTTCCGTGTGCACATGTGATGCTGGTGTTGCGCAATGTTAATCATGGGGAGCCCGAGTGCATTTGACCGGCATAAAATCGGCATATGTCAGACTGACTGGCCGGTCGCCGGTTATGGCCGATCACGTGAAAATCGGCTAATTTCGGTCACCAGCGGATCAATCGGTGATTCTCTCCTAACTTAAAGGTATAGCGGAGGATTTTCTTTTTCCGGGTGGGTAGTGTAAACTATTGGTCCACCTAAGTGTCAATCATTCTGGTGATATGTTTACGTAAGGCCGTCGTACGTGCTCGTCCCTTAGATTTCGCTTTCTGCGCATGCGCACTTTCAGGTGTTTATGTGTGGTGAGGGTGGTGAGCTAGAGCTAAGCCATTCATTGAAGCTCGCCGTTTCACCGCGTCCTTTGAAAATTAAAATAAATTCAATAAATATTATTCCTGTCAATAGAAATATGATATAAACCTATGAGAATCTATCAATATTTCTCCAAATCTGCACATTTTTGAGCTAAAAGCCCTGAGGGACGTTGTTTTGTGAATC
Source organism: Squalius cephalus (assembly GCF_949319135.1). Taxonomy (NCBI): domain Eukaryota; kingdom Metazoa; phylum Chordata; class Actinopteri; order Cypriniformes; family Leuciscidae; genus Squalius; species Squalius cephalus. The sequence goes on from NC_137125.1 coordinate 15,083,339, forward strand.
GCTGTCATGACGACAGCACAGAGTTTTTTTATGAATGAAAGCGGCTGACGCGCATAATTCATATTAAAGGTATCGACTCATTTTTTCATTTCATAACTCCTGACATAAATTAAGAAATAACTGTCGCTATAAGTTTCTCAGAATACAATAGTGGTCAAATACTGAAACTTGAGTCTTATATCTTTTTAATGATGTATAGTTTTTCAAGGTATAACATTAATTCTGATAGTAACTTTGAACTAAATAAAAAAAAAAACGCTTCAGTGCGCGGGCGCACTGGCAACGGTTAACAGGTTAAAGTACTCCGGCCGGGGGCCGGATTTCCGGCTTGAGGGCAGGTCCGACATCCGGCGCAGGCAAAATTTAATTATCAGGCTGCAAATTACAGTCAGAGGCACTTTCGGGAGGCACAATAGGCCCGGTTTCAAAGACAGGGCTTAGACTAAGCCAGAATTAGGCCTAAACTGGTGTGCATCCTGAGACAAAACAATGGTACTGACATGTTTTAAGATAGGTCAGTGCAAGTTGCTTTCAGTTAAAACAGCTCAGACATACATTTTAGTCTGGGACTAGCTTAAGTCTTGTAAAAAAACGAGCGCGTCGCACCGCGTCGCTTCCATTATGAGTGCGCATACCGCGCGGCTACATTTGAAATAACGAACTTGAGCGCGCAAAAGACGCGATATGTGAACAGGCCCTAATCTGACTTGAATAACACACCGGTCCCCTTCAACCTACCACCTTGATTCAAGAGTCAGCGCGCACAGCTGTCACAGCCAATGGGAGCATGATATTAGGTTGTCTTAGCCAATTGCTAGAGAGGAGGGCGGTCTTGTGCAGGAACCAGTTCGCAGTTTGCTTCAGAGCTGCCAACAACTCTCACGCATTCACCATGAGACACACGCAATTGACACTTCACATGCTCTCACGACACACATCCATTTTCTTACGCACAGAAAAATCGCGAAGCAAAAAGGACATGGAGACCGACAGACTAGACAGAGCAGGTTACTTATGATATAAAAAAATCTCTCACTTTTATTATGAAACTCAAACAATAAATACCGTTTTGGCGCTTGTAAATGTGACGCGACCACTGATCTATATAGAATGACATTATATAGATCAGTGGACACGACAGATCCCTAGCGGCAGGTGAACCGATCATCTCTAGCTAGTAAATAAACACGAATGAACAATTTTGAAAGATACAGTACAACTTACCGAAATGTATATTCCTCATACATAATATCGACCAATCAATCAAACAAAGGGGTCAATAAGCAGTTGGAGAACAATTATGTCACATAACATTTACCTCAGGAAAGCCATTTAATGACCATAATATAGGCTATAGCACGTTAGTTGGCTTGAAAAAAAGAGCTATAAAGAGTATTTTGCTAAATATGTGTACTATATTACATATTTATTATATTTTTACTTATATCATTAAATAAAGTTGTTATTATAATAAAAAAACGCATTATATATCTCTCTGCATGTTTACAGCATTAGGTGAGTTGTTTTTTTCTTAAGAAAAATTAATACCTATCTTGTGTAGCCTACCTAATATTTATTTAAATGAGTCAATTTTAAATCAAATCACAATAATTGAATTGAATTGAAAACCAGAAATTGTACCATGTAGCCTAGGCTAAACATTGTAACATGTTGTCACTAAGCCTAATAAAATTCAGTTTAGTTACTAAAATGTTTCGACAATCACAATACACTTATTGTGATGCAATCATTTTTTTTAACACAAATAGAAAAAAGAAGTGGTCCCAGTTTTGAACCTTGAGGGAAATAACTGAAGATAACTGAACTTAACATAACTGAAGGATCAGTAAAGTTGAAAATAAAATATGAATCTTTTTGGGTGGACTGATCCAACTCAATTGAGGGCATACGTTTTTATACACATTTTTAGAATTTATGCGAATCTTGGCATTTCCATCCAGCGTTTTTTTTTTTTTTTTTTTTGTGATATCCCAAAATGCACATAATACTTGGTGGATGGAACCATAGCTAATGAAGATTGACTGGACTATGTTGTAAAAAACATTATTTCTTAAATAGATACATTTCAATCATATCCTTAATCATCCACACAAGACATTGGTGCTTTGACCCTGATAAATTTTATTTGTTTATTTTTATCACACTCCATATACTTTTCCATCTACGCTAACAAGTTAAAGTTATAATTCATTTATTAATCTATTTTATGTCTTTTTTTCTACCTACAGGTGAAAGGTTCACTTGAAATGAACGTTTTCAGTGCTATAACTGCAGGCATTTCCTTTTTCATAATTCCATTGGATTTGACTCTAGGGCCATTGAACACTTACTGCGACAATAATAATGATTGTTATTATACTGAGGAGGACAAGTATAAGGTATGTTACCAACTTTTATTTGCACATTTATTTAGTAATTACAATAAAATCACTCTGCTCAGTAAAGTTGTCAAAAGTCAAGCTTTAATCTGCTCTCATTTATCTAGTCTTTTTTACAAACATTTCAGAAGTAGTTTATAGATCTCTTGCTATTACTGATAATTTGCAATGGAAGAAGGCATTATACATTAATTTTAAACTCAGTCCAGTTTGACCTATAAATATGTTGTATTACTATATGAACCTCAAGGATGATAGATTCTGAACTTCTGAACAGCCTGTGTACTGATGTGAGTGCTAATCATCAATTATTTTGTCATTATTATTTGTGCTAATGTTGAATTCTCTCTCAGACTCTCTTCTGGGGAATCAGTGGTGTATCATTGATATTCGCCTTCCTTCAGTTTATCATCTCCATCTCTCTGTCAAGATTTGCCTGTAAAGCCACCTCCTGCTGTTCTCCACAGGTGAGTGATGCGCGAGTCTTTCAGTTGCAAAATTACTTTAAGATATCCAAATGAAAGCATAAGTTTCCACACCAGGACATTTCAGAAGGATTTCAGTCTTTTACTTTTCCATTTGAAGTACATTGATGTCTATAATCCTGAAATACTGAAACTGTGTGCCAGTGTCTTTGCATGTAAGAAGACATAAAACAATTTGTGTGCATTTTTCCAAAGGTGCCGTTTGTTCCACAAGTGTTAACTCAACATCCCTGTTGTTTTGGGCACAATCACTTCCATGATCTGAACAACTCAGGGGTAAGAGAAGCTTGTAACCCCAGTTTAATTAGACTTTGAGTAAAACGGTACTAAAAAAAACAACAAAGCAAATGTATTATTTGAAATTTAGTGTCACTATATGATCTTAAAGTGTGTGGATGTAATGAGTGCATTAATTGTTTAATAGCATCAATAAATAAGTGATCTGTAAGTAAGGAAGCTGATCATATAGCTCATATATACTTTTTTTCCCTTTTAGATATCTGTGGTCAGCAACCCTACCATGAATCTCCTTCCTGCAGAAAATCCTCCACCATACAGTGATTTTAAAATATAAATATTAAGACAGAGTTAAGGTGGGACACAAGGGTTTTTCCAGTGATTTCCTGTCCATTATCTCTAATGTCTTTCATTAAAAAGAGAACATTACAGAAAAGAAAAAATTATAATAATTACAGAATTTATAAGTCACAAATATGTAAACAATAGGGGTGTAACAGTACACAGATGTCATGGTTCGGTACATACCTCGGTTTTGGGGTTTGGTAGAATTTCGATACAATAGGAAAAATGGCCACACTTTAATTTTAGGGTCCAATTCTCACTATTAACTAACTGTCAACCTTTGTTATTAATTATTGCTTAGTAAACAGCGTTGCATTACCCCTTCTTCTGAATTGGAGTGTGGATCATCTGTGACTTGACTATTTGTCATCTGACTGCATGCACCGAACTGTGACTGTTCAGGATGAATACATGTATCGTTACACCCTTAGTAAATAATAACTATTCAAGACTAGATGCTATTTCATAATTTCTTACGTTTAAGTCAAGAACTTTACCTAATCATCAGTGAAACTGGATAGATTGTTTTGAACAACTAATTGCTTAATACAGTATAAACTGTAAGAATAAAGTATACAGAATGAAAAAATGGCTTATTCGTGTCTTTTTGTGTGTGTTCCCTTTCACCTTTATTTAACCAGGCAAGAGACTTAAGAAATAATTCTTATTTACAACAACAGCCTGGCAGGAGAATATCAATATCCTGGAGGAAACACATACATATTTATCATTAAAACTTGATTAAAACAAGGGTGATGGACTGTGTCATGTACAAAATAGCCTTCCTTTTTTCTTTAAAAATTGTAAACAGATATAAATATAGATATTAGTCCCATGCCGATCTTAAATTATCATGGCCGATCAAGGTTTTTTTAAACTGTTCGTATCAGCTCTATCAAGCCTGATCCTTTATTTTACGGCAGCCATTGTGCAAGTGGCAGGAATACACGGATAAAAATCTGCGGTGTGTAATTATTTTCAGTTGGAATATGAAAGCAGTGCAACAGCCACTTGCAATATCAATGCGAGCATTTTCAACAATTCTGCGTTCAATACTACCAGATTGATACAACACCTCAAAACAACAAAAACTCAGCGGAAAATAGCACACTTGGGAAATAGACAAGCAATGAGTCCATGTCATTTTGCGGGAAAATGCAAGAAATGTGAAAAAAAGCAATGGATGGTATAGTGGAACCAAACATGGGCTTCATCACGCACATTCTTCAGCTCATACTGTATATGAGGGTCTGCTTTTGTCACATCACAGAAACACTAGCTATTGCGAGGAAGATTTTAGGGCATTTTAAATGTAGCCTGTGGCGTCAGGTACTTGAGGGAACTGTATGAAACAACAATTATAAAACGGTCAACTACGCCACCCGATATATACCGGGAACTCAACCCCAAGACAGGGGGCGCACAGGTTCGTAACCAAAAGAAATGGGTGAGCAGAGAGTCATAGGCCAGGGAGTACTAAAGATGAAGCAGCTTTATTCAAATACAAAATTTAAAACCATCAATACATTAACATCAAGGCTCAATATTCACATGTCAAAAAAAAAAGAGAAGGAAAAGAACCAACACTTTTAGAACACTTCCTGTTGTCGAATGCGCATGCGTCGCGTCTGAACGCGTTGTTGTCTTTGGAGCTCCATCGATTTGATTCATAATTCTTGATTTTACTCTTTAAACTTACTTACAACAAACATTTTCTACTTTTCCTCACTGAGAAGCACTACTGCTCAAACCTCATCGTTACAACGCGGACTGTTGAGCAGATGCGTCTCAAGCCTATTAGTGATCCAACGCTGGATACTCCTATAGGTTATGTCCGTGGATCACGGCTGAACGCGTCTTCTCAACACTCACTTACAAACATTTTTCGCCTATCGTGCGTCTACTCTACACCCGTACCACTAAAAAGACGGATTATATCTAAGACTTCAGTAATAAATTAGTATTAATATTGTTAGCATCACTGGTAGCATAGTTGCTAACTTACTGTCCATCTGTTAAAATGGCGAATATATCAGATGTAAGTAGTCTACCTTTTGGTGCAGGTGAGGACACATTTGAGCTGCACGCGGTGCAGTTTGAGCTGGAAGCTGTTGAGAAACAGATCCACGGCCTTTTAGTGAGACAAGCTGAGCTAAGAGACCGGCGGTTAGCTCTTGAAATATCACGCGCCGATGCACACAAATCAGAGATTAACGTTACTAACCCGCTGATTCCGACCTCGTCTACTCCGTGTGTTACTCAGCATCGGTCCCGAGCGTCGAGGTCGCGATCAGCCATGGTCTCGTTCACTCCGGCTCCAACACGCCACCACGAAGCCTGGATATTTCCGCAGCGGAAGACGCGAGTCAGGTCTAGACCAAGACCCTCTCCGACTTTTCGAGTTATCCACACAAAACCGCTTCTCCCCTCTTCGCGAAACAGAACGCGATGCTGTGATCATCGGCGATTCCATCGTTCAGCACGTCCACGCTACATTAGGCAAAAGTAAGGTGCACAGTCACTGCTTTCCTGGTGCTCGTGTTTCTGAAATCGCTGCTCACGTTCCCGAGATTCTGAACGATAACGAGCGCGTCGGAACTGTGGTCTTGCACGCGGGAGTGAACGACATCAGGCTGCGCCAGACGGAAGTTCTGAAGAAAGACTTCAGGAATCTGATCGATACGGTACGCAGCACATCGCCTGATATAACGATCATTGTGTCAGGACCGCTTCCCATGTACCGACTAGGACATGACAAGTTTAGTAGATTATTCGCGCTAAATGAATGGTTAACGTCATGGTGCAATGAGAAGAAACTGCTCTTTGTAAATAATTGGAATCTGTTTTGGGAGCGTCCTAGGCTTTTCCGTGCCGATGGCTTACACCCAAGCAGAGGAGCGGATCTTCTGTCGGATAACATCTCCAAAATGTTGAATACCTTTTGACTAGTAACCAAAAGTCCAAATCATAGTCTCTGCTGCACCAAATTAACTGATATAAATACTAGTGTAGAACATTGCATAGAAATTGTGTCTATTCCTCGTTTAGTGCGATCAAATCATAAATCTACTGCAGGATCTAGGAAAAATCGAATTGTTGTTAAAACAGAAAATGTTGCTATTAGTTAACAAAAACAATTTCTAAAGCTAGGTCTTTTAAACATTAGATCACTCACACCTAGGGCTGGGTATCGTTAAAAGAATTTCGATACCAATACCGATACTTTGATTTCGATTCCGGTTCCTGAACGATACTTTTTTCGATACCAATTTTATGAAATCCATTTTAACAAGATTACATAACACATTACCTCAGAAAAACTTTGGTTTTATTTTTTCAGTTTGACTCATGCTCCTTAGCCAGTGCACAAAGGAACAAAAAAAAGCAGAAAGGAACAAAATATTCCTTATACATATACATAAGGAGCAAAATATTTTTTTATAAAGAGCTCATGCTCACCAAAGCTGAATTTGTTTGATCAAAAATACAGTAAAACTTGTAATATTGTGGAATAGTATTACAATTTAATATCTTATTTGAATATATTTCAAAATGTAATTTATTCCTGTTTTGTCAAATCTGAATTTTCAAAATCATTACTTCAGTGTCACATGATCCTTCAGAAACATGAAAACAGTTTTTGGAAACTATGATACGCTGATTCTTTGATGAATATAAGTTAAAAAAAATTCTGACCAACACATTTTTGAACGGCAGTGTACACTCAGTAGGTCATTATTGCAATATAAACACTGTCAGAGTGATCAACAAGGTATCTCTTCATTTACCAGTCAAAGACGGAGCAACTTTCTGCTCTTATGTTTACTCCGTGCACTGTCAAGGACTTCATCATATCTGTCGCGGTACCGGTCTTTGCAGCAATTATTTTACCGCAAATACTGCATCGCGCGCTGTTGGCATCGAGCCTGGAGAAATGTAGCCATACTTTTGATCGACTTTTCCACATCTTTAGGGTATAGTGAGTGTGTGCGCTCGCGTCTCATTGAGTATGTGCGCGAGTTTGTGTGTGTGTGCTCGCGTCTCATTGAGTATGTGCGCGAGTTTGTGTGTGTGTGCTCGCGTCTCATATGAGTATGTGCGCGGAGATTTCCGCGCGTCTCGTGTGTGTAGAGTTTGCGTGCATGTGCGTGAGCGACTTTAGGCGTGTCGTTGTGCATTTCATATGTATTTGTTTGAGCACTGACGTTGACGAGTTAACCCCTTAGGTATCGAAATCTGGTACCGAAAAACAAGTCATTTTTCGATACTCGATAGTATTGATGCAATTCGGTCGGTACCTAAAAAGTATCGAACTCGGTACCCAGCCCTACTCACACCTAAGGCAGTTATTGTAAATGAAATAGTCACAGATAATAGCTTCGATGTACTTTGCCTTACTGGCTTAAACCAAATAATTATTTCGGTCTAAATGAGTCTACTCCATCAGGATACTCCTATAAGCATGAGCCACGTCTGATTGGTCGTGGCGGCGGTATTGCAACAATCTATAGAGATTTTCTTAGTGTTACTCAGAAAACGGGTTATAAGTTTATTTCATTTTAAGTACTTGTACTAAATGTTACGCTCTTAGATGCTAGAAAAACATCCCTATTTTCTCTAGCCTTGGCTACCGTATATAGACCGCCTGGGCCTTACGCTGATTTCCTAAAAGAGTTTGCAGATTTTCTCTCAGACCTATTGGTCAATGTAGATAAAGCATTAATTGTTGGAGATTTTAACATACACGTAGATAATCAAAATGATGCGTTAGGGGCTGCGTTTATAGATTTATTAAACTCCTTTGGGGTTAAGCAAAACGTTACCGGACCAACTCATCGTTTTAATCATACACTCGATTTAATTATATCACATGGAACCGATCCAACCGATATAGATATCATTCCACAAAGTGATGATGTAACTGACCATTACATGGTAACTTGCATATTACGTACCCCTGTAATATATCATGCTGCGCCGCGTTATCGATGAGGCAGAACAATCCTTCCATCCACCATAGATAATTTTTCAAATTGCTTATCGGATCTGTCTCAGCTGCTCAGTGAACCCAAACAAACAGATGAACTAGAGGAACTAACCAGCACTATGAGCACCATTCTCTCTGGAAAATTGGATATTGTTGCACCTATTAGACTAAAAGAGGTCAGAGAGAAAATTAAAGTGCCATCGTACAACAATACTACGTGTGTCCTAAAGAGAGAAACCCGTAATTTAGAGCGTAAATGGAAACAAACTAATTTAGAGGTTTTTAGAGTCGCTTGGAAAGACAGTACGTCACGTTATAAAAAGGCCCTAAAAGTAGCCAGGGCTGAGCACAAACTAATAGAAAATAACCAAAACAATCCTAGGTTTTTATTTAACACCGTGGCTAGACTAACAAATAAACAAGCGTCACCTGAACAAAATATTCCGTTACAGTTTAGTAGTAATGATTTCATGAATTTTTTCACTGAGAAAATAGAAAACATCAGAACCACAATTGTAAACGTTCAATCCTCAATCGCGCCTTATAACTCAGCCTTATCTTTAGGTCATGTTCCAAGAACATTTAAACTGGCAGTTATAAAACCACTCATTAAGAAACCACAATTAGACCCAAATAACCTAGCAAATTATAGACCCATTTCAAATCTTCCTTTTATGTCCAAAATACTAGAAAAAGTTGTGTCTGCCCAACTAGGCTCTTTCTTACAAGAAAATGACATCAATGAAAAGTTTCAGTCTGGATTCAGGCCGCACCACAGCACTGAAACTGCGCTCGTTAAAATCACAAATGATTTACTCTTAGTTTCTGACCAAGGCTGTATCTCAATACTAGTTTTACTTGATCTTAGTGCTGCGTTCGATACTATAGATCATACAATACTCTTAGATCGACTACAAAATTATACTGGTGTTCAAGGACAAGCATTAAGCTGGTTTAGATCGTATTTATCTGACCGCTACCATTTTGCTTATTTAAATGGAGAAAAATCGATCATAACTCCAGTAAACTATGGAGTGCCGCAAGAATCTGTGTTAGGCCCTCTATTATTCTCAATATACATGCTGCCACTTGGAAATATTATAAGGAAACATGGAATTAGTTTCCATTGTTATGCTGATGACACTCAAATATATATTTCATCACGGCCGGATGAAAACGCTAAATTATCCAAATTGACAGAGTGTGTTAAAGATATAAAAGATTGGATGACTCGTAATTTTCTTTTATTAAATCCAGACAAGACAGAGGTACTACTTATCGGTTAAAAAAACGCCCACAAAACCTCTTACAATACAAGTTTAACATAGTAGGATGTCCTGTTACTTTATCCTCTACAGTAAAAGACCTGGGTGTTATACTTGACTGCAACCTGTCTTTTGAAAATCATATTTCATATGTTACAAAAACAGGATTTTTCTAAGCTATATTGCTAAGCTACGTAAAATGCTATCTGTTTCTGATGCAGAAAAGTTAGTTCATGCGTTCATGACCTCGAGACTAGATTACTGTAATGCTTTATTAGCTGGTTGTCCTGCATCCTAAAATAAACAAGCTACAGTTAGTCCAAAATGCTGCCGCTAGAGTTCTTACTAGATCAAGAAAATTTGACCATATAACACCAATTTTATCATCACTACATTTGTTACCTATAAAGTTCCGTATTAATTACAAGGTATTGCTACTGACTTATAAAGCCCTAAACGGCTTAGCTCCAGTCTATTTAACGGATCTTCTATCACCCTATAATCCATCGCGCTCTTTAAGGTCACTAAATTCGAGGCTTTTGGTCATACCTAGGATATCCAGATCAACCAAAGGAGGGAGAGCATTTTCACATTTAGCTCCAAAACTCTGGAATAGCCTTCCTGATACTGTTCGTTGCTCAGACTCGCTCTCCCAGTTTAAAACTAGATTAAAGACGCATCTCTTCAGCCAGGCATTTATATAATTTTTTTAATCTTACAGTTAAATCAGGCCGCTACTTCATAAACGCCAGAGGAGAACTGGCCCCCGACTGAGCCTGGGTTCTCCCAAGGTTTTTTTTTTCTCCATTAGGTCACCTGATGGAGTTTTTCGGTTCCTTGCCACTGTTGCCTTTGGCTTGCTCAGTTGGGGATACTTAATTTAATTAATCAATCAACAATACTATTGATCAGCATTACCAAACGTGGACGTTTTACACTAGAAACAAACACTGATGTGCTATTTTATTTAATACTGTGAAGCTGCTTTGATACAATCTGTATTGTGAAAAGCGCTATATAAATAAAGTTGACTTGACTTGACTTTACAAAACTTCAATATAAAGAAATAATAAATACAAAAATAAAAAAAATTAAAAAATACACGAGAAAGCTTAAAAGGGTCATATAATGGTACATGCACTTTTACAAGTTGATTGTACTGAAATGTGTGTTGGCAGTGCCTGTACACAACCATACTAAAATGATAAAAATCCATCCAGTGTTTTTTTTTAATCTTCTTATATGTTTCCTCCTGTCTCAAATCAAGCTGTTCGATATTGTGACGTCACAAAATCGACGCCCCTCCCACGATGGCTGATTGACAGCAGCGTTTCAAACACAGACCCGCCCTCGTGAGCGAGCTGTCAATCATAGCACGCGCCGACCGGCGCGTTCATTGTTGATAGCTGGAGTGCTGAGTAGAATGGCGTCTAAGCGATTCTGGTGTTCTGTTCATGGGTGTAATAACGAACACAGCAGTCATATTGATGTTCCTAAATCCGAACCGCTGAAGACGCAGTGGCTGAGTTTGTTTTCGAAGGGAATATTCCCCCCTGATCAACGTCAATGCTGTCATGTTTGCGCGATTCATTTCACCAGACTGCTTTACAAACGAGGATCAGTAAAAAGCTGGTTATTTGCTAAAAAGCTGCTCCTGAAAAAAGGATACCAAATTCGTGTTCCTGCTGAACCTCCAGAAGAACAAGTGAGTGTAACGTTTTATTGACCTTTATATTAATCTTTATATTAATCTTTGCAAATAGCTTGCACGCTTCACGATGAATGTGGCTATTTTTACACTCAGGGTACATTATGGCATGTTTTCTATGTACAACATTATCAATATAATTCATAATCCCACGTTTATAATGAACGACGCAGTACGCACAGAACAGAGGGGCGGGATGAGCAAAGCTCATTATCATTTAAAGACACGTGCACTTGAAACGGCGTGCTGAAAACAGAGCTGTTTTTGACCAGGTAAAATTAGTGTTTTCTTACAATACTAATGAGAATTTTTAATTAAAGTATATTACAAACTTTTAATTTAGACCCTAAAGAATCATATTAGCTTGTACAAAAATGACATTATATGACCCCTTTAATTGAGAGGGAGATGGCCTGCTGTGACCCTCAATTCACACAACACACTTAATATCCACACACACACACCCACCCACTCTGGTGTAGTCGGGTCACTCAATAAGCACAGCACTCATTGTGAACCCCATTAAACAGCGGCTAAACCCCTCCTCTATACACTTTCTTCGTCAAGCTGTTTACGAGAAAAAAAAAGACAAACAATAAACATTATCTGGTAGGAGCCAGCCCCCAAAGAAAGAAACAGTCAGTTCACAAACATAAAATAATAATAATAAGAATACACAAAAAGAATATTCATTTCAATCTTGTTCTGTAACTCAAAAGTAAACTTAAACCTAAACAAAAGGAAAGGAAATTACATACAAAACACACAAAAATGAGCATAAGACAAAATAAAGAAAAATCTCAATTACAATTCGGAGCAAACAAGAAACAAATCAAAATGAAACAAACAGGGCCACGATCGCCCGCACACAAAGAGCAAGCCAGTGAGAAAACAGCCACGCTTCCACTTTAGTTCTTACTGTGCGTTCACACCGGACGCGAATAGCGCGTCAAATTCGCGCCTGCCGCGTCTAGTTATACGCTTGACCACTTTGTGTTAATTCGCGCGTCAGAGGCGAAATCCGGAGGCGAAAGTTTCGAAACCCGTTGGCGGCCATCTTTTTTAGATGTTTATCGAGCATTAGCATTAATTGAGAGAGTCACCGCTCGTATATGCTCTGGAGAGCAGAAACAGCTGCGTAGGGACATCGTCGCTGTACTCGGGTCCACCAGACCCTCCGGAGGGTTTCAGGAGTTTAACAATTTGCTCCAGGAGCTAGGTTTGGTGGACCTAACGGTGAGGACGCTGACGAGGACAGCGTAGGCCGTATAAGCCTCGGCCTCGAGTGGTCTCTGCATGACAAGCCCGCGCTGTACAGCCCAGCGCGAGGTTCACCCTCGCCCTCACCCACCTAATCTGTCACTTATTTTTGTTTTGACAATAAATGGAGCCAGCCTCCAAAAGTGAAACCTGCCCTGTGATTTTTGTTTTTGTTTTTATACACTAAATTGTGTTTGTTGTCTTTACCAGTGATGGGAATAACGGCGTTATAAATAAACGGCGTTACTAACGGCGTTATTTTTGTCAGTAACGAGTAATCAAACTAATTACTGTTTCCTCCGTTACAACGCCGTTGCCGTTACTGTCAATAAAAATGCGGCGTTACTATAATTGAGCTCACTGAAGCGGTTTTCATCCGAGTGGGCTCTCTCTGTGTGTGTGTTTATGAGGCGCCGGACTGGACAAAAGCGAGGCGAATGCCGCGAGCCAGCGCGCTCGACAGTGCGCGAGAGAGACCGAGTGTGTCCGAGAATGCGCTCGACATTGCGCGACAGAGACTGAATGTGTCCGAGCAACGAGCATAAATACTTTATTTATAAATAAATTACACATTTCAGCATTAGAATAATCTCTGTAGCATATTGGTATCATATGCAATGTTTTAATTAGTTTATATAGCCTAACATAAACTCCAAAATAACCTGCAGGGAATGTTCAAACATTTGTTTGACCGGTTGTTGTGCGGCAAACACGACTAGAATTTGGCTAATAGTAGGGAGGTTAAGCCCAAAAAATAGGCCTTTGACTTCAAGTCATGATGCAAAGGTCGTCTTTGGTATGGAAGTACCTTAGGGTCATACAAATAAATTTATCCTAAGACACAAGTGAGATCACACTTTGTATCAGAAATAAACTTTGCTTCTGTTATCACTATAATGACACATTTGGTGTCAAAGTGTACATTTTTGGGGTCAAGGAATCCAATAAAATTGGTTTCAAGTTTAAAAAAAACAAACATTTTCCCCATACCATGACAATTGGGGGTAAATATGCACATTTCACATAAAAATTGTGTCATCAGAGTGACTTTACTTATCTTTTCCTTCAAAAACTTTAATTTTGTATTTAAGCAGTGCAGCTACTTCTGTACATTACATTTGTCCTAAGTAGCATGAGATTTCGACCAGTCAGGAGTAGCCTATAGCAAATCAGTTCCTGCAACAACACATCCCATCTGCACCAGGAGCTGTGACAGCTGTTGAAGGTCAGAGGTGACAGGTTAACACTTTGAGGTTCGTATGACTTCCTCATTAAATAGAAAAATGCTTTTAATGTTAGATAACTAGTAACTAGCTAACTAGTAACTAGTTAGCTTCATTATAACTAGGTCGCTAGTAACTAGTTAGCTTCATCATAACTAGCTAGTGACTAGTTAGCGTCATTTTTATTGAAGCAAGCACATAGCCTACATGTTGCTAGCTAGTTAGTTAGCTTCATTATTTGATTTTTTTTACTTTTGCGAATGCTTGTTAATGCTCATATTATCTCTCTTATGATGTTAAAGCAACTTCATTTCTTTTTTCAGATTAGCCATAATGGAATGCCGTGACTAGAGTTTATGCTTCCTATGTCAGTCCGCCCTAAAGATTGAAAAAACATTAGATCCCTCTTAAACCGAGGACCGTGACGTCGCACGGTATGGCGCAGCCGGGGCCCCACCCTGGAGCCAGGCCCGGGGTTGGGGCTCGTATGCGAGTGCCTGGTGGCCGGGCCTCCCCCCACGGGGTCCGGCCGGCCTCAACCCGAAGGAGCGACGTGGGGCCGCCTTCCCGTGGGCTCACCACCTGCAGGAGGGACCGTAAGGGGTCAGTGCTGAGAGGATCGGGCGGCAGTCGAAGGCGGGGGCCTCGACAACCCGATCCCTGGACACGGAAGCTAGCTCTAGGGACGTGGAACGTCACCTCGCTGGCGGGGAAGGAGCCTGAGATTGTGCGTGAGGTTGAGAGGTTCCGACTAGAGATAGTCGGGATCACCTCTACGCACGGCTTGGGCTCTGGAACCACACTCCTCGAGAGAGGATGGACTCTTCACCACTCTGGAGTTGCCCATGGTGAGAGGTGGTGGGCTGGTGTGGGTTTGCTTATAGCCCCCCAGCTCAGCCGCCATGTGTTGGAGTTCACCCCGGTGAACGAGAGGGTCGTTTCCCTGCGCCTTCGGGTAGGGGATAGGTCTCTCACTGTCGTGTGTGCCTACGGGCCAAATGGCAGTGCAGAGTACCCGGCCTTCTTGGGGTCTCTGGGAGGGGTGCTGGAAAGTGCTCCAACTGGGGACTCCGTCGTTCTACTGGGGGACTTCAATGCCCACGTGGGCAGTGGCAGTGACACCTGGAGGGGCGTGATTGGGAGGAACGGCCCCCCTGATCTGAACCCGAGCGGTGTTCAGTTATTGGACTTCTGTGCTAGTTACAGTTTGTCCATAACGAACACCATGTTCAAGCATAAGGGTGTCCATCAGTGCACGTGGCACCAGGACACCCTAGGCCGTAGGTCGATGATCGACTTTGTGGTCGTTTCATCTGACGTGCGGCCGTATGTCTTGGACACTCGGGTAAAGAGAGGGGTGGAGCTGTCAACTGATCACCACCTGGTGGTGAGTTGGATCCGATGGCGGGGGAGGAAGCTGGACAGACTCGGCAGACCCAAGTGTACTGTGAGGGCCTGCTGGGAACGTTTGACCGAGTCTCCTGTCAGAGAGATCTTCAACTCCCACCTCCGGTGGAGCTTCGACCGGATCCCGAGGGAGGCTGGAGATATTGAGTCCGAGTGGACCATGTTCTCCACCTCCATTGTCGAAGCGGCCGCTCGGAGCTGTGGCCGTAAGGTCTCCGGTGCCTGTCGAGGCGGCAATCCCCGAACCCGGTGGTGGACACCGGAAGTAAGGGATGCCGTCAAGCTGAAGAAGGAGTCCTATCGGGCCTGGTTGGCTTGCGGGACTCCCGGTGCATGTTGGACTCCGGCAGGGCTGCCCTTTGTCGCCGGTTCTGTTCATAATTTTTATGGACAGAATTTCTAGGCGCAGCCAGGGGCCGGAGGGTGTCAGGTTTGGTGACAACACGATTTCGTCTCTGCTCTTTGCAGATAATGTTGTCGTGTTGGCCTCATCAAACCAGGACCTTCAGCATGCACTGGGACGGTTTGCAGCCGAGTGTGAAGCGGCTGGGATGAGAATCAACACCTCCAAATCCGAGGCCGGAAAAGGGTGGCTTGCCCACTTCAGGTTGGTGGAGAGTTCCTGCCTCAAGTGGAGGAGTTTAAGTATCTTGGGGTTTTGTTCACGAGTGAGGGAAGGATGGAACGGGAGATTGACAGACGGATCGGTGCAGCTTTTGCAGTAATGCGGTCGATGTACCGGTCTGTCATGGTGAAGAAAGAGCTGAGCCGCAAGGCGAAGCTCTCGATTTACCGGTCAATCTACGTTCCTATTCTCACCTATGGTCATGAGCTTTGGGTCATGACCGAAAGGACAAGATCCCAGATACAGGCGGCCGAAATGAGCTTTCTCCGCAGGGTGGCTGGGCGATCCCTTAGAGATAGAAGCTCGGTCACTCGGGAGGAGCTCAGAGTAGAGCCGCTGCTCCTCCACATCGAGAGGGGTCAGCTGAGGTGGCTCGGGCATCTGTTCCGGATGCTTCCTGGACGCCTTCCCGGGAAGGTGTTCCGGGCGCATCCCACTGGGAGGAGACCCCCGGGAAGACCTAGGACAGACTATGGAGACACTATGTCTCCCGGCTGGCCTGGGAACGCCTCGGTGTCCCCCCGGAAGAGCTGGAGGAAGTGTCTAGGGAGAGGGAAGTCTGGGCATCTCTGCTTAGACTGCTGCCCCCGCGACCCGGCCCCGGATAAGCGGAAGAAGATGGATGGATGGATGGATGGATGGATAGATCCCTCTTCATCATTCAAACTGAGAAACAATCCTGAAAGATTGCAATCATGTTACAAAGAAGCTTTAGATAACATCCAGGAGCTGAAGGCATTATGGGATCTGCCTGAGTTTATAGAGGACATTAGTGGTGGTAGTCAGGATGTAGTTTAGCTGATGATTCAAAATCCTATGGTGTGGCACAAAAGCTGCAGTAATGCGATTGATAAACAAAAAGTTGAGAGAGCAAGAAAAAGAAAAAAGCATGAAGAGTCTTTGAGTCCAGTAAAAACATGGCGCATGAGTGACAAGTCCACCACACTCGCTTTACCCAGACCCTCAACATCATCATGTGAACCATTTGGTAAACTGTGTCTCTTCTGTGGTGAAGTGGGCAAAAAAAAGGAACTGAGGAGGGCTGCCACCCTTGGCTTGGATAGAAAAGTGAAAGAATGTGCTCAGGTGGTGGGTGACAGGCATCTATTGGCTGAACTAGCTGCTGGTGACATGGTTGCTATTAATACTGTTTATCATAGTGCATGCCTGACTAGGCTATATAGAAAAGCAGAAACTGTTGGATGTGACTCAACTGAAAGTAATGCAACTCAGGTCATCAGAGCACATGTCCTCAATGAGTTGCTCGAATACATCGAGGACTATCGTCGCTTAGGGGAATCACTGGCAATGTCTGACTTGACAGCCCTCTATGACGAGCGCATTGCTGATCTTGGATTTCCAAACATCAAATGCAACACCACACGCCTTCTGAAGGATATTGAACGCCTGATTCCTGACATCAGATCAGTACAAATAAATCGTGTCTGGTCTGTTGTATTTGATGATGACCTGAGCAAAGCTGTTGCTAACATGAAAAACAACACTTCTACCGATGTCTCCATCATCTTCAAAGCAGCCAAAATCCTCCGGCAAGAGTATCTCCCCATAAAGAATGCTTTTACAGGTGCCTTCTCAACTTCCTGTGAAGCTGATTCTATCCCTCCCATGCTGAGATTGTTCTTACACATGCTTCTTGATGGATCAGGTATTGATCAGCCACCTCCTGGACCTGAGAAGCTCCAGGCTGCAACATCCATTGGGCAGCAAATAATTTTCAACTCTGTAAGATGCAGATCCAAGAAACATGGCAGTGTTCCTCGTCACATAAGAGAGAGGGAAACACCAGCTTCGCTATATCTGGCAATGAAACTACACCAGCAAAGTGGTAGTAGATATCTGGTGGAGGCCATGCATAAAAGAGGAATGTGTGTCATATGACCGCTTGAAAACATTTAGCATAGATATAGCGAATTCAGTGATCAGTCACTAGGAGCAGATTGGTGTCGTGGTCCCACCTCAGGCAGTCCACTGAATAAAACGGCCGATTTTGTCAAATAGGGTGTCAAATTTCGTTCAACCTACCCTCCATTAGATGGCAGACATGTCATACTTCATCCCCGACTCAAAAAAACGTCATGCTTCTATACAAAATCTTCGAGCTAGAGTGCATTGAATCAGTGCGAACAAAAGCGGAGCTAGTGTGCGAGTGAGCCATTTTATCAGAGTAATATTGTCAACGTTAGCGAGTATTTTCATTAGATTATTATTATTATTATTATTATTATCTAATGGCATCAATAAAGCTTACCCGCAATGAAGTGTTGGGTCTTCTATTCGTGGACCCTGATTCTGAAGGGGAATATCTGCCTGATTCTGAAAGTGAAAGTATAGCCCTACACCAAGCACAAACGGTGAATCCTTTGCCCAATTTAGATGGTCCTTTACCCAATGTCAGTGGTGGGAACAATGTTTCTCGGGGTCGGAGTGTTCATCGCGAAGTTAGCAGGCGTGTTAGTGTTGTGGGGAACGAGGCGGGAGATTTTTACCGTGTGTGCCTCTTCACAATCGCGACAGTATTGTGGTGGAAACTTTGTTTGTCTAATGCCACTGGGTATGTTAGACGAGGTCGAAGTATTCATAGGACAGTTAGGGGGCAACGTGGAGGCAGGGTGGGGAGTCGCAATGACAATGACAGTAGTCCGAGCTGTCCACACTCGGCGTGCGCGCGAGGCAGATCTGGCCGCGCTGCTCGCAGCAGGAGCAGAGACGGTGTGACACGGGGCAGAGGGGCTATTATGCATAGTCTATCGCAAGCTGATGGGAATGCCGGCTTTTGAGTACTTGGCCAATGAGGATGATTTACTATATGTAGTAAATAGAAAATCTCTACAGCAAAAGGCCAACCGCTACTTGCATTCGGTTTGTTTCTACCATTTATTAGTAATGATTTACACAGTTTGTTTACTACTTACTATGTACCTGAGCATTCAGTATTGTGCAATATAGCATTCGGAAGGTGAGGGACATTTTGGGGGGAAAGAAGTGCTGCATTTGATCATTTTATCATTTAAACGTGACTTTTCATGAAAATTCTATAATCCAAGATGGCCGCCACCATAATGACGTCATAATATGCAAATTAGATGGGAAAATGTAATCCCTACATAAACTTTGGGTCATCCTTAATATTTCTCTAATTTACAGAAAGTCTCTATCTTTTATCACTTTTAAGATATAGCCTTTTGAAATTAAGATGTCAAAATCGAACATTTTAGGAAAAAACCTCTGGTGCCGAAACACTGTGTGTTTGGCATGTGTTTTTTAATACAAATTGCATACTTCACCTCCAATTGTCATGGTAAGGACAACATTATTGTTTTTTAGTCTTGGAACCTATTTTATTGGACTCCTTGACCCCAAAAATGTACACGTTGATACCAAATTTGTCATTATAGCTATAACAGAAGCAAAGATATGGGCCTCTCAAGTATGGTCGGCGGCCATTTTTAAAAAATGTGTGTATATAAGATACAAAATGTGATCTCACGTGTGTCTTAGGATAAATTTATTTCTATGGCCCTAAGGTACTTCCATACCAAAGGGGACCTTTGCATCATGACTTGAAGTCAAAAGTCACTTAACCTCCCTACTATAACCTCTGATGATGACGTTCTCTGTAGGTTATAAAAATAAAGCCCCAAAAGATTATAAAGATTATATTTTATTATTATTATTTATGTTGGTACATTGTTCAGTATTATATTGCGAGCTTGCTTTTGTTAAACTTAATATTGTGAGGAAGAAAATACTTCAAGTAGGCAATACAGTCTACCAGTTGTAAAGGTGTGTGAGTTTTATCATTTTAATGATATGCACTAGTGTATGTGTATGTAGGCTATACTATTACTATTTATTTATTTTTGGTACATTTCTTAAGAAGCATGTTCTATTTAGTGTCCATTTAATTCATTTAACATTTCATATTGGGGGTATTTTTTTTAAGTAACGCAATAGTTACTTTCCCTGGTAATTAGTTACTTTTGTAATGATGTAATTCAGTTACTAACGCAGTTACTTTTTGTGAGAAGTAACTAGTAACTATAACTAATTACTTTTTTAAAGTAACTTACCCAACACTGGTCTTTACATTAGATTAATGTTTCATATAATCTAGAATAGATATGGAATAAATAGCATTCAATACAAAATGAGTATCTCTCATTTATTGAAATCGAGTTTTTATGTGAAAGATTTGCTTTGTTGTGCATTTTAGTCATATTACAAAATAATTTATTTAAACATAAAATAACAAACTGTCACTTCACCACGTTACAGCAGCAAGCAGGCTCCTGATTGGTTAACGCGGCGCGAATTGACGCAGAAGTTCGGATTTTTCAACTCGGGCGGCAGACGCGAATTCACGTCAAACGCGTGAATGCGTTACGTCAACAGACGTGGATCTCGTCCCGCAATATAGAGATGAAACCCTTGCTCTCGTCACTCAATCTGTCGAACATGAAACAGAAAAGTTACTAATAAAACTATAAGACAAACCACGCGAATGGCTCTCATACATACCGGAAACGTTCTCAGCGCAGCACTATGCGTGTTCGCTGGCCTAAACATGCCGCCGGTTGCTCGTCAATGAACTACAGAATCAAAATAGTAAATACACATTCCATTGACGAAAATCCTCAAAACAGACGTAGGTTACCAACCTCAAAGCCCAGGGCAGCCTGTGCACGGCCGCACAGAGCCGAGACGGCACTTCAGCTACTCTCCCATTCATAAATGGCGGCCTCCGTAAAGGGGCGGTACGGGTGTCAACGCATCCCAAGTGACAAAGACCTCCCCATTTTATACCATGACACCAGACTGCTGATAGGTTCAATGTTTTCACATGACATTGGCCAATGATCAACACGGGTACACTTCACCCTGCTACATAAACATTCACCTCAGGCCTACACACATCTAGAAGACATCCAGATGGAAATGAAAATACCAACCAAGCACCTAAAGCAAGATGTAGTAGGCTACTGAATGGGAGGGGAAAAAAAAATCAGAAACCCCCCCCCAAAAAAACGAAAATCCCCCCCATGTTGAAATGCAAGTGGTTGGACTATTATAACTAGGATTGGGTACCGAAACCAGGCACCGATATGGAACCGGTGTTGTGCCGAATTTCGACTCCTTGCCAAATTATCACCCCCCTCGTTGAAGTCAGTACCTGATTGCCTAATCCTAACCCCTCCCCCACAACTAATCTAAACCTACCAATACTAGGGGGGTAATAAATTGGCGGGGGTCGAAATTCAGCACAACACCGGTACCCAAGTAAACCAGTATGTAACCGGACCGAATCAAAACGCGGATTTCATTGCCTCATTTCGGTGCCACTTAAATTAAATATTTGCCATCTGGTTCTTCTAAACGGACGTAAGAAGTATCATCACCACATGTGATCGCTAGTTAACCATTCAACGCATACGATCGATCACACTGATTAGAACGTTCAGATCGCGTGATCATCAACTTCTAAATTCAAATCTGCCTTCGCGTGTTAGTTGGCACTGAGCCCGAGAGACAGCTCAGCGCTGTCATATATCACAACTATACAGTATTTTCAACCACATAAAGAATATTTTAGGTTTCATAATTTTAAATACACATAAGAATAGTTAACAAGTTAACTATTAATAGCATAATAGCATTTCTTTTTTAGTGTTATGTAGTGTTAAATTACTGTAGTTGGTTAGGTGACTTATGCTTTATTGTGAATTTGTCATGTAAATTTGTTGTTTTCCATTTAGGCTACTTATTTAAATATATTTAAGGATACTTTAAAATTGTAATATATTGTTCGATTTTAAGAATTTTTTATATATATATATATTAATTTTTTATTATTACTTTAGTAAATGTCTTGACTGAACTTAAATGTCAAGTTGGCATAATTAATATTTTTATTAAAAACCATTCTTTCAGTGTAGGCCTATTTGAACTTAAAGCCCCACTGAAGTGCCTTGGAACGCACAGCTTTGTATGATGCGTTGACGTAATTTCCACTGAAACAGGAAGCTATAATAATAATAATAATAATAATAATAATAATAATGTTTCTTTTTTTTCAATAAAAAAAAGCTGTTCTTTGATGTCATTCACCATCGTTTTGAGGCTCTTAATTATTATTATTTTTTGTAAGTAGGCTATCGGTTCAGACACCGGTATCGATTTGGTATCGATTTGGCACTGGTATCGATTTGGTATCGGTATCGAAAAAAACTTAAACGATACCCAAGGGGCCGGAGGAGGGGGGGGGCCCAACTGCAATGAACCAGCTTTGGGGGGGCCCAGCTTGCAAAAGGTTGAGAACCCCTGTTCTAGAGCAACAGTGTCTATGCTGACCATAACCTTCCAGCTACCAGCTTTAAACATAAAGGAAAGCGGTGAAGGAAAGCGGTTAGGCAAGATTTTTCCTCCAGTGAACACTTGGACCCCCAGATAGTGCTCTGAATCCCTGTGCAATTCAGAGTTCTTTTGGCACCACTGGATAGGATACAGCGCTTCGAAAGAGTTGGTAGCTAGCATCTGATCAAATGAGGACCCGAGCGAGACACTTATCACACTTACAGCCTTAGTGACAACGGGATTGAGGTATCTCGAGTTGTTTTGTTTTGCTTTGTAACGACAATGAGAAGAAACCAGCCACAGATTAATTTTCTTCCAGAATATTAATTCAAACAGAATATTAATTCAAGATTTGGTCAGGACTTCTATCCTCATCCATCTTGTCACGGGATCCAGGCGCCGACCAGTCTGACTAATTCCAAGAGCCCCCAGCACTAACACATAACTGGTCAATGGCTAGCTTTGTGGCCGACTACAGACTGGTTAAGATAAAGACAGAGTCCTCACATTCCAGATTCAAATTACCCAACCCCGAGCCATGAATCATTCACAGTCTCCAGAAAGTCTGCTAACCAAAGACTTTTATTGGTTAACTGAAGGAAGAACTGGTCAACGTTTGATAGTTTTGCAAGACGGATCAGTTCAGAAAATGGTACTGCTGACCCCTGCGGCCAACGGACCCCATCTTGGTCCCATAAGAGATGAACAAAACCTCTCTTCAGCAGGAACTATCCATGACCTCAGATTGGAATGTCTAAACTTTACACACCAAAAAGACTTTACCTATCAAGATCCATAAAACTCATTCAAGAACAATTTTCAACGGACTTAAAAACATCATACATCATTCTATGTGTTTCTACGATATATGTGTCCGTTTAATATGCTTTGATCCCATATAATTCATGTAATTGTTATAATTATAATTATTAGACGTGTGAATGAAAGTGTGTACTGTTTCATATCAATGCTATCTTACGAACACAACTAGCAAGATGACTGAAATTAAATCTGTGTAAAAATGTTCATATTCTGATAATTAGAAATCATGCCTAAAATGTTGCATCTGGTCTTTTAGTTTCATTAGAGAAACCCCTCAGGGAATACATGATTTATGACTTTGAAAACAAAGAACAGTGTCTAATTGGTCCGCTCTCTTCAGAAGGGGGGGACAAATTTTAGTTTAAAACAGACCCAAAAACAACTCTCTCTCTCTCTCTCTCTCTCCAAGTTCGCTCTCTAAGTTCGTTCCTGAGTTCGTTCAAAATGTTGATAGAGAAGAGCTCTCGACAAATGCAGAACTAAGATGAAGAAGAGCAGACGATGGTTATAGCCTAACCATGTAACAGACGAGCAGATCAACCCAAATTAAGATCCGATGGGTTAGATTTCATTTCCAGTCATCGAGCTACTTTCCGTATCTTATTTTCTTTCTTTCTTTGTGTTATTCTTTCTTTTCCGATTGAAAGTCTCGGTTTTAAGTTAAGTTTTGCTGCAAAGTTTCGGTCCACGATTCACGGCTGCAACGCACGCTTTCAACTTAAAAAGACTTTTCAACCATCCGACATCCACGCCACAGACATTTATCCAAGCACGAGGAGGCCAGCCGACGAACGAGGGAAATCCCCTTTGACGCTCACCAAAGGAATTCCCAAAAGGAAAAGCAAAGACGCAAGTACCTCCAGACTAAAATCTTAACTGGTGCAATTGATATAAATTTAATAACCTGCTGAAAACGATAGAAGGGTTAAATTAATGATTGATGGTTCGTTCCAGGTCATGTCTTAAGTGCATATAGAATCTTGAGATTTCATCATCTCACTCATCATCATCTCACTCTCTTCCTTTCTGCAACTCGTATGAATGTGTGTGTGTGTGTGTGTGTGTGTTTGTGTTAGTGATTAGCTTTATGTGTTAGTATATAATCAATAAAGTATTGTTTGTATTTGAAAAGAGATTACTTGTGTATCTGCTTACGAATTTATTGTCTTGAACTTCGATCAAAGTTACCTATGCTTTTACCCTTGATTATTTCTTAATTTATTGTTAGCTGGGGGATTCTTCTTTCTTGGCCAGGAAGATATTATATTTCCTAGAGTTAATAACTGTTTATGCTTTCTGTTCATTGGATGAACTGATAGACTGATCATACTATTGATTCTGCTACAGTAAATTCTGAAAATAATTAAATTATTAATTATTGATCATAATTCGTTATGAATAATAATTAATTCGATTTATACGGGCGTATAAACGCTACAGCTTGTTAGAGTAAAGAGGCCAGTTTGTGTTTTATTCAGCCACTACTCACCCTAGCAACAAATCAGGCCTGCAAAAGGTGCCATTTATACACTACACCCTAGTGTGTTTGGGTCCACAACCTCTAGTTTCACACCATGTCTGAATGTGTTTATAATTCATTTCACCGCTTTATGGTGCTTATGAAATTTGTACATAAGACAGATTTCCCTGACCATAGAAAGTTACTGATTTATATACCTGGCAGCCAGCCGCTACTTGGCTTCTGGAAGCTGATGTTGCCGGCTAAGGTCAATGATAGAATTTAGCTGCTAAAAGCTATCAATCTAACGTGCTGCTCTTGGTCAAAACTACGAGAAAGAAGTTTTTACTGATTGTGAAGAATAAATTAATACGTTACCTCCTCCACATGTTCATGGAGGCGGCCAGCAGCACCACGAACAAAACTGTCCAGTCAGGAGAAGAAGTGAAGTGAACAGGCACGTCAGCTGAGCTGAGCTGCACCTGCATCAGTGGCATCAGTGACGTATCCCAATGTTACAGTTGTTGCAGTGTTATGAACAGAGAAGCGTGTAGCCAGCGCAGCGGAAGAACGGCTAAATTTAACTCAAGGTTTTCAAAAAAAAGTGGTGGGTACAAAATGACTCATGACGAAATCTGGTGGTACCTGTCCCCACCGAAATCGACGCCTATGAATTTAGCAGTTGATCACGTGATGCACTGACCATTCTAATCACACCGTGTGATCGTACGTGCGGAATTCAAAGTGGGAGTACGAGTATAGACAATCTCTTGTAGCAGCTCCAATTAAAGCCCTTTCAGAACTGGACTTCCTTGATAAAAGAGTGCCTTGCCATTTTATTTCATTTTTTCGGATTGTGAGCACACAAAAAAAACGTGATCTGGACATCGCTAATAGACATAAAACAGTCATTATGTTAGAACTAAGTTAGAACAAACAATTGTTTTATGTTTTAGCCATGTCTTTATCCCAAAGTGTCATACATCTTTATGAGAGATATCCTTCCACCGTGAAGTGCCGAAATGTGACTTGGACGTTGAGTAACACAAGACACACGAGTTCCAACGTTAGCTGATATCTTATACTTTATTTCTAGCAGAAAATAGTATGATTTTAACCATAGTAATTTTGGTGTAATTGTCCTAGCCAACAAATAGCTTTTCAGACATATGAAGCTTCTGTTTTTAGATTCAATGGGCAACAATCTACGCTTTATTTGACAAAGTAAACAATGACAAAGTTACCTAAAGAAACAATAATCAAGAAGGGCTAAGGCCCTAGAATGAACGGGACAGAGCTTTTGGGGTGGGCGTAAGGGTGGGAAGTAGATCCGGGCAGTGCTCGGAGTGGAAATACATTAAGTGCTAGTAGATCCGAGTGTTGAAATGGCCTTCCGGTGGGGTTGGAGTATGTGAGAAGAAACAAGACAAGGCTTCTGACTGAGGGTCTGTGGCAGGAAAAGCATCCATAACGAGGGGCTGGATCAGCGATGTTGTGATCATCCACGGTGGTATAGGATCCACTTAATTGTAGAGCCAGCTCCACACACTGGCAAAACGTTCCTTGAGGACCATCTATGGGAAGAAGTGATTCTTATAATTCTGTTTATAATTCTCTTATAATAATTTTATTAGGCATAAATACACAAAGGAAATGTGAAACTAAACTAGAAACAGGTTGATTAGCAACTAAAGTAACCATGATCGTAATTTAAACTAAGAGTGCCTTGCTGAAAAATCCAGAATAAACCAGCATTGGTCCAGGCTGGTTTATGAAGGTATAGTGCTGGTCTAGCTGGTGGATCAGCATAGTCATGCTGTTCTCAAGCAAACCAGAGTTGGCGAAGCTGGTTGACCAGCATGGTTTTGCAGGGTTGAATGTGAGTTAAAGGTTAAAACGTATGATTTGTTGAATTGTGATTATAACTTTGTCATTTATTTTGCTCCCTCTGCTGAAAGTGAACTGATTTTTTTTTATTGTTTGTTATTGTTTTTTTATTTATTGTCATAATTAATGTAATTATGATTACATTATTAATCAATGTTTCTGGTAAACTGGTTAAAGGATCTGTACACAAATCAGTTAAAATCAATTAAAAAGAGCTTGTGCACATTGCAAAACAAGAAAGAAAAAAAAAAAAAACAAGAAAAAAATGCCTAATAAAAGCATAATCATAAGCGGTTTGTTTAATAACGGGTGAGTATGAGAAGAGCTCTTTCAATCAGACAGTTAATATCAACTTGATAATCAAAGTTCAAAACTGCAAGTTGCTGTTTTTAAATACTTTCATACTCATTTAGGAACTCACATATTTCAAAATCCAGCTGTTAGTCACTGATTCCAAAAAGTGCACATAGTAAAATGTATGTGAGTGCAGTCAGGAGTATGACATACTGAAAATAGTAATAGCAAGCACTTTCAACAATTGCTGAAAGAGAATTCAACCAAAGTCAATGTCAAGTGCCCAACTAAAGAGCATACTAATCATCATAATGGTGACTTCAACATGTACCATGTGAAAGAAATAAAGCCAAACTGGTTTGTTCTGTAGTAAGTGAATATGGTAATGCTGTTTAAATATACAGTTTTCATTTATATGCAAATGCTTGTTTGCACTTTTTAATGTTACATGACAGTGATATATGAATACTCAAGTTAATTTTTGTCTTTTGTGGTTTTTAAACTTCTTATCTTATGAACAGGCCAGCTTTACCACCCCTCCCAACCACATGATTGCCACCTGATTCCCTTTTATTCTGGGAAAGAGTATAAGCAGTTACTCTTTATGACATCTTACTTATATTGGCTTATCTCAGAGGAGTGAACTGAACTACAGAGAAAAGTGCGGTAAACCAACTGAAGAGAAGATTTCTTTCCGGTAAAAAACAAATTATATACTTGCACTGACGATCTATATTATATAATATATCATATTCTCTGTTTTCAAAGTCTAATAGAGTTATTCTAGTTGATGGCAATAATTGAACCAATGGTAATATCTACTATTGACATAACTGCATTCATAGGTTTTTCAACAGCATGAAGACCACTTTTATAATAATAAAAAATATATAATATTTTAATAAATAAATGGGAATGATTGTTTACATTGAAAATCTATTTTATAATCATATCCTTTACATGTCTCAATTTACTTTAATTTTGTACAGGTCAATTTCAGATTCAGAAAGAAGAATGTCTCGCACTGTCATACCCGTGACCTCCTCAACGCTGGTCATCCAGTTTCAACCACCAACACAAACAGGGACAAATGTTCCTGTGCCTGTTTATGGACAACAGCTAGCAGGAGTTTCACCTCTTCATGGACTTCAGCCTTTTCTGAAAGTCCAACAAAAAGCCCTTGGGGTGAGAAATTGTTCATAAACCCAAATAATTTATTTTTGTGTATATGAGTGAGGTAAGGTAATTACATAAATTCTAAAAAGGAGTTGTACACACATGAACAAAGCATTTTTTATTGAAGAATGACAATGCCATGGTAATGTAGGAAAGACAGCAATAGAAGACAAGGTTTATCATTTACAGTGTAAAATCCTAAAAAAATTATAGTGTATCAGTCACAGAGAAGAATGTTTTAGGAGTTGCAAACTAACAAAAAATGTGAAGTAATGAATAGATTTTGCTAGTCCGCAAATCAGTATGTGATTTCATGCAATGAGAGTACCTAGATATTTTTGTAGAAAAAACATAAGTCCATACTACAGCTGTTATAAATTTATTTTCTACATTTTATTTTGTTCCCCCAAATGTAATATTGTTTTACCTTTTAAAAGACTCTCTTGTCCTTCACAGACTGTCCAGGTAATGATTGGTCTGTTGACTCTCCTGTTGGGAATCGTGTCTTCAATTCATGCAGAATCCATCTTTGTCTTTAGTGGTATTCCTTACTGGGGATCTCTCATCGTAAGAAACAATTATACTATTAAGTGTTGTGTCTTTTATAATACAAGTCACATATTCCAGCAGAAGCCTTGATTTTTGTCTTCCTCTCTGCTCTCAGTACATTTCTACAGGCTCACTCAGCATTGCTGCAGAAAACAAACCGAATTCACCCTGTTTGGTATGTACACAACACTTGTTATTATTCAGGGTTTAAGCACCAGAGGTACTGGAACTCATAGTAATTCATAGTAATTTTCTGTACTGATTTCATCTTCCTTAATTTTCTGCCAAAAAAGTGTATAGGCATCAGTGACCGTAATTCAAAGAGCCCCCAAATTTGTCAGTGTCACGATCTCATCCATGTGCCTTGTGTTTTGTATGTACTTATGTCAAAGTATATAGTTTTATCCCTTTTTTTTTCTGTGCAAAAGCCAAAATAGATGAGAAACACAAGACGTGAATGGCAAACAAGACACACCTGGGAACAACCAGAAACTAATCTGGGTAACAAACAAGGCAACAAGGGAAACAGGAACTAAACACAGAAACAAATGGGAACAGAGACATTTCAAGAGAAAAATCCATACAAAACAAAAGGCACCCCACCAGGATCGTGACAGTCAGGAAGGTCTCAAGTGTGCGCATCTACTCAGGTGCATAGACACACATCTGTCTAACACTAGGTGGTGCAATAAAAATTATTAAAATTTTCTGAGGGAAAAAAAAACATTTTCAAACTCCTAGGATGTTGGTCCAATATTCACAAAATTTTTATTTATCGAAACGTGACAATATAAGTGAATTATACTGTCTGGCAATGTTCATTTTTCACAAATGTATCCTTATCTCCAAACTTAATGAAATTTAATAGACATAGGCCTGGTTTCAAAGACAGGTCTTAGATTAAAGCCAGTATTAGGCTTTAGTTCAATTAGGACATTTAAGTAGGTTTTATAAATGTGCCTTAAAAAGCATTACTGATGTAGCCTGGGTGCCAGCCCGAACCCCGCCCACAATATTTTTTGGTCGGGAAGTTCGGTCTGGACTCGATACGTTGAGGAGTAATTATGCTCGGCTCCCAGAAGGCCGAGCCAATCAAATTGCCAGGGCGGGCTTTAATCGATGATGGACAGATGATCTGCGGTTACGTAATCACCACGTCATCAAATAGCGCTTGGGTTGAATTGGTTTTCAACAAAGATGACTGCAGCTGGAGAATTAAGATGTTTAGATTCCGCTATCTCGTCTGTTATAGAAGGAAACGACAGCGCATTCATTTTAAAAGACGAACAGAGAACTGGTGGTAGGCAGATCGAGGCTTCGTGAAACAATGAAACAGTTGAAGCAAATGTGCCATATTGTGTCGAGGCTTCGAAACAATCCGACACCCGTCTCAACGGGCGACACTTGCAGGTGCTGATCTGAAACAACCTTGACGAGCCATTAAAAATGTGTTTTTTTATTATTGTATTTTTGTAATATGTGAAGCTTGTAACCTGTAGGCTCCTCACTGTGCATAATGTTATTTTGGTCATGAAAAATGAATATTAATAAAAGAAATCAAGCCACAATGTCTCTTTTTTTTTTATAGATTTTTATTAAAAAATATTCATTTCTCTGCTGTAGAAGGACTTAGCCTAGTTCTTTTTTTCAAAGATAATTTCTCCAGCCTTTGACAAACTCCGCACGAGGTGCGTGCCGTTGACTTCACTTTTATACAGATGTGCGAGTGTATGGTCTGTTCCCGACCCTGTTATATAAACTTTGATATATCCTTTTATTGAAACGGGTGCTTTTACTTTCACTTTTGCCGCAGAGACCCTTTTATGTCCTATAAATGTGTCGTATTTTTGATAATCCGCGCAGATTTCAGCTGATGATTCTGTTTAAAGTTAATAACAAATCATGAATGAAAGAGAACTTACTGCGTTGCTCTGATTGGTTGTAGGTCTATCCAATTGAGTGCAGAGGTTTTTTTGTTTTTCCTGGTTCGGTTAAGACACGCCTCATAATCAAAGCTCTATGGAGCAGTATCAGACTCACATTCTGCCTAGAATATGAGTATGACGAAGTCAGGCTATTACTGATGTGCACCTTGAGACAAAATAATGGCACTGACATGTAAGATATTCCAGTGCAAGTTGCTTTCAGTTAAAACAGATCAAACATGCATTTTAGTCTGGGACTAGACTTAACTGTAACACTACTAGACTGTAGTGGCACCTATAGGCTATAACTGAAATTCTTCTTTATTGTTATTAGGATTAACCCCTTGAGATGTACCATCTCGTTTTCGAGGGGGTCCTAGCAAACAACATTTACATAATCAGAGCATAACAAAAACAAAACAAAACAAAATTACAATCAATTTTCAAAAAAAAAAACCCCAAACAAACAATAATGAAAACATTACATCACCTAGTTATCAAAATAGAAAATAATAAACAAAAATATACTGATCAGAAAATACAATTGTAAAAAAGAAAAAAAAATACATACATACTACATACATACATATATATACACGTGTATATCATATGTGCATGTCAGCATGTCTTGCTGCTGTGTGGTTTGCGTCTGTAAGCTGTTCCACATTGCTTTCCGTTTTGAATCTCTATTCACTATCATTCCTTGTTGTTTATATTGCTAAACATATCGTACTCATCAACCAGATATCTGACATTATCTAATTTTGTCTGTCACATTGATCTGACTCCGCTAGCTTTAATCTAAATCTCCATCGCTTGCAAAACGCGCTAGCTTTCCACTAGCCTATTAATCTGCCATCCGTGTTTGCCGTCTTTTTTTCTCTCGAGCGCTCGCACCTTTGAGTCAAACAACTGTGGTGAGTAGGATCAGTCTACAAAATCGGTGAGTCTTGTCTTCTATTATTGACACTTGCACTTCATGTCACATGTATAGTATAGCCTTCTCTGTCAGCAATGAGGGATTTAAATGTGATAAATGCAGGGAGATAGTCAGGCTGACGGAGAAGATTTCAGAACTAGAGACACTCATCCAAACTTTAATCAAGGTTAATTATAAGAGTGCAAGGGCTTTAGATACTGCTTTGAATGTGACTAGCTTAGTGAACTCTGTACATTGTTCGGTTCCGGCTGTAGAGCCCGTGCAGCAGGGCAACTGGGTGACGGTGAGACGCTGTAGTCGTGGGGCAAAACACCGCTCTTCTGTTCCGATTACAACATCAAACAGATTCTACCCACTCAGGGAAACAACCAATGAGAATCCTGTTGAATGTGCCCTAGTTATTGGCGATTCTATTACACAGAACGTGAAAATAGAGACACCAACCACCATAGTCACATGTTTGTCGGGAGCAAGAGCGCCTGACATTAAAGCAAATTTAAAAGTGCTGGCTAATGCTAATCGTAAATTCTCTAAGATTATTATTCACATTGGCACTAATGATGTTTGACTTTGCCAGTCGGAGATCACTTTTTCCAGGCGCAGTGAGATGAAAAAAAAAAAAAATCGCAACTTTTCAGAATGCAAAAAACGCACCGCAGGTCATGTGACAAGAACCAACCAATCAGCTTCACCCACTCCGTAACAACATTGAAAGCTCAGTCAACATGAAGGATGGGGGTGCACCCAAACACTACAGGTGTTTTTCTCTTCTCCGTAAATAAATCTTGTAGCAAAGCTACAGCAGGCATTTTTCGGTGGTGGAAATCTGTCGTTTTGGAGAGCGCAGTGCATGGTTGCATAGCTTGCAAGACACTCTTTTAAAATCTGGCTATCATTTTTAATGTTATTATTTGAATAAAACTTGGTGAATTGATTTTATTGTGTAGTATTAGTACTTTTTGAACAGGATTCTGTGATAACCGTGATCATTTTTGTCACTATAACCATGAAATGAAATGTTCATGCCATTTCATCTCTAGTTATGATCAACTAAAATCAACTATAATTGTGTTTTAAAGTATAATATTTAAAAGTACATTTTTCTATTAAAAAAAAAAAATCTCTGATTCTGTTCTTTTCTCCGACATTTAAGGGTGACATATTTAGGCCAACAAAAACAATTTTAGGACTAAAACAGTTTTGATAGTTGTTAATATGAGAGTTATGAGAATTTGAGTATTGTATTACATGAGTAACTCTCGGCCACTTTCCTTTTTAAAAAGTAGCTCTCAAATGAAAAAAGGTTGGAGACCCCTGATTTAGATGATTTAATGAGTTTAGACAATTCTTCCTCTCCTATAGCAATGAATGACAGCTCTGAATTGCGGTGCAAACTCATCTTGCGACAAAACGCATTCACTTCCATATCTGACAATCAGAATATATCATACAATTGATAGTTTACAAGTTTGTGAATATTTTGAAAAAAATAAAATAAAAATACACTATCTACATATCTGTCAGCTGCGTTACACATCTCCAAGGAATAACTTCTAAAACAATGTTCTAAAATAAGGTCGCCTTAAAAAAATCATGCTGGGTGCTCAGCTAGAATATAGGCTAGTGCCTCCAGATTATATTGGCTACATTAGAATATAGATTTAGTTTGCTATTTGGCGCTAAGAGATCACGTTATCTGGAAATCCAGCCCTGATTGCTGAGTGATGCGCAGAGAGGGAAAGGCGGCTAAATAATTATAATCGTGTTGTGCTCATTTCATTCATAGAGTGCACACTCATTTGTGTCAAAGAACAAGGCTTAAAACTTTTAAACAGACATCTCAGCTAATAAAAAATATGTGACTGTTACGTAACTGTAATGTAATCTGATGACCAAACTGTCGTCGTGGCGACGTAACTAGTTACTTATGGCAACGGAAAAGGGAAATTCCTGGATCCATTGCCACAATGTAACTTTGTAACATTGCCAGTTAGTGCAACATCATGGATCAATTTGTGTTGGCAATCAGTTGGTACTTTTTATTATTATTTATTTATACTTCTATGGGCAAAGTATAAGTCTATTTCAACAGTTGTGAATGATGAATTCAGACTTAAAATGACTTCAGTTCATTTATTTTGAACAACACAAAAACAATAAAATACACTGAAATTATTAATAAAACAGCATTACTGCAAAACATGAACGAAAGCATTCAAGACAATCTGTACTTTCTGATATTATAACCAATATTGCTATGTTAGCTTAAGCGCTTAAGCTAACATAGCAATATTGGTTATATATATTGCTTTCGTTCATGTTTTGCAGTAATGCTGTTTTATTAATAATTTCAGTGTATTTTATTGTTTTTGTGTTGTTCAAAATGTTAGAGTGTCTCTAGTTGTGTTGTTCAAAATGTTAGCTTAACATTTGCTAGCAGAAATTTAGGAAAATACCAAATAGTCACTCACAGAGGCATATATATTAACAAAAGTACTTAAAGTAGACTCTTAGTAATGTTACTTAACCAATCTGAGCAGTTGTTGAACTTTTTTGATATAACTGACGAGAAACAGAGAGAAATGTCGACGCTGTCCTCTCCAGCAGCTTGAATTATGTTTCCGGTTACCATGGCAACTCAGCTGTCGACCACCAGCATTATACATAACAATAAAAAAAGGTTTGCTCTTTCCAGAGTTCAAGTAGGCCTACATACTTAATTTTATACATTTTTTGAAAAATTCGTTGTAAAGTGTAAAGCTCCAGAAAAACAAATACCTTCATCAGAATGAGAAATCATGCACTGCATTTCACGTCACTTTACCATAGAGTAGAATGTAAAAACAGTATAAAGAGCAAATTATAATCGTCTTACTTGATGAAAATAAAACAATTTTTATCTTAAGAGTACTTCTCTATTGGGATGTTTAATTACACATTTTAATTAGTAAATGCTGCAATCATCAAAGGCTATATAAAGAATGTGTAGGCTAAATGATGGTAATGCAATTACATAGGGCTGGGAAAAAAATCGATTTGATTTAAAAATCGAGTTGGTAGGTCAACTCGATTCATATTTTCAAAAAATCGATTTTTTTAGATTTTTTTTCTCCCCCTCTTCAGTATAGCGTACAATATACATTTTGCATTCGCCAAATCTTCCTTCAGGGTTTCCGTAGCACGCTCCCTGCGGCGCAGCCCTCGATGCTTCATGACAGCAGGACTAGCATGTTTAATTTTTTAACGGTCCTCCACGACGACGGCGCGCGAGTGAGTGAGAGTGTGTTCGCGAGTGAGTGTGTGTGACTGTGTGTGAGTGTGTGTGCGCGCGCGAGAGTGAGTGTGTGTGTGAGTGTGAGTGATAGGGAGTGTGTGTGTGTGTAGGCTATACGAGTGAGCTTGTGTATGTGCGAGTGAATGAGTGTGTGTGAGACAGCTCGCGATGACTGGTCGGAAAACGACGTGTAGTCTGACATGTAGTCTGACAGTGACTATCTAACAGACAAAAAAAAAAAACCGATTCAAATCGTAAATCGAGTTTTTATTAAAAAATCACAAAAAAAATTTTAGGGGAAAAAAAATCGCCCAGCTCTACAATTACGGGCATGTAACGTTGCAGTTACGTCATGAAATAAACAAAACATTATGAATAGAGAGAGCAGGCCTTGCTTATAACCTTATATAACCTTATAACTGAAGAGTTGTGAGTTGGTAATTTGATGATAATGAAATTACGGGCACATGACGTTGCAGTTATGTTGCCAGTAGGCTAAGTCACGAAATTACCAATTTATTACGTATAGATTACGTATCTGGAACCTTAGGAGGATGTAGCCTACCCAGATAGCCACTGGACGCTGTAACGGAACAGGGCAGCAACCGCAAAACGATAGAGCCGGGTCTGGCCCGCATCCGCCTCACGGACTCGTTCCTGAGTCCAAACGCACATCGGGCCGAAGCCGTTTCTGGTCTGTTTTTAGGGGTTGTTGCGGATATGTGCCAGCGCCGATCCAGCACCACCTGATCATCCCGTTAACACAGAACACAGCCAACAACAAACACAGAATTAATGGATAAAAAAAACGCACAGGCTATTAACACAACTTGGAAAAAAAAACAAAAAACATGCACTTAAACAAAATCACTAGGTGGGTGCTGTGGCAGCTGTTGCTGTTGCTTCTCCTGGCGCCCTCCTCTCCTGTCTGCCGAAAGGGCAAACCACCTTATAGCATGCCTCCATGTTTCAGCTTCTGTTGCAGTTGCTGTCAGTGCACATTTGCACCCGCACCTAATCTGTCATTTATTTTTGTTTTGATAATAAATGGAGCCAGCCTCCAAAAGTGAAACCTGTCCTGTGATAAAAAAAAAAAGAAAGTTTTTATACACTAAATTGTGTTTGTTGTCTTTACATTAGATTAATAATGTTTATAATCTAGAATAGATATGGAATAAATAGCATTCAATACAAAATGAGTATCTCTCATATTGAAATCGAGTTTTTATGTGAAAGATTTGCTTTGTTGTGCATTTTAGTCATATTACAAAATAATTTATTGAGATCAAACATAAAATAACATTATAAACTGTCACTTCACCACGTGACGCTTCACCACAAGCAGGCTCCTGATTGGTTAACGCGGCGCGAATTGACGCAGAAGTTCAGATTTTTCAACTCGGGCGGCAGACGCGAATTCGCGTCAAACGCGTGAATGTACAAAAAGCACTAATAAAATCATTCGCGCTTAACGCCCCAGACGCTCAATTCGCGTGAACTTGACGCGCGAATGAGGCGTATTTGCGTCTACCGCGCCGCAGGAATTTTTTACGTGCGTAACGCGGCTTTGCATTGACTTTACATTGAAATCACTCACGCCTGACTCGCTATTCGCGTCTGGTGTGAACGCACCATAATAGTAATAAAAAGAATAAGAAGAATAAACAGAAGGCATTATTGTTGGTGTAAGCTGTTTTATGAAGACGTCAAAACTGGAAGAATTGAATCAATGGAAATCTGTGCGAAAGATTGTCATCCTCTTTTGTAAAGGTATCCTACGGTATATGTCGTTTATCCTCGTACTTCCTAGCGAGTAAAAGTAGGCTACTTCACTCATCTCCCCACTACACAGGGTTCGAGTTAGATGGGAGCCTGGAGAGAGAGAGGTCTGGCTCACATGAAAGCAGAAAACTCAAATATCTGTGGGGGTCTCTGAAAGTACAGCAGCATAATATAATAAAGCCTGATATAGCCTAACAGGCAGGATGTGACCGAGTTTTAGGCAATGCATAGTCTACATTGATGGCAGTAACTTTCACCTGACCCGAACTGTCGGCAGTCTCGGAATTCGCACATGTATATGCACAGATAGCCTAGGCCTACAGAACATGGTTTGAATTGGCTCGGTAGTACCCGGTCCCCTTAGGCACTGCTAGTTCACTCGAAATCAAAGTCTGCCTATGATGGTCAGTAAAATAAGCGCATTTATGCTGCCCCCTTAAACGTATCGGGCCTTATTGTCGATATCATTAAGGGACTGTTCGTTATTTATTTAAGGGGCCACCGGAGGAGTTTTGGGAGCGTTTGTCAAAAAAGACGTGACTTGACATGTGTCGCTGGTGCAGAGTAGTAGTATAAAGTTTGAGTGAATGTGAGTTTCTCAATGAAGTGTTCTATACAACAGTATACGTGGTTGACTTTAATTGCAGCTGGCTGGGCATTGAACTGGGCTTAATGGAATGTATGACCTTTATAACTGGTGCTGGTTAGTCATTGAACATGGGCTTCATGGATTGGCTTTAAGTTTTTTTTCTTTTTGAGCACGTCCGAATACCAGGACATAATGCACTGGATCTCATAATAGGCTCCATGGAGAGACTATAGTGGGCTCGCCCTTCTATTGAAAAAGACGTTAGGCTACCTGCAAGCTGGCCAATGATTTCATTGCCGAGTTTGCGGCAAAGTAAGCAATAAAATGTTTATTTTTTTCTGAGTCAGGATATGGCAAGTCAATGTCTTTTTCAATTTATAGAAGGGCGAGCCCACTATAGTCTCTCCATGGAGGTGCGCAAATTGTTTTTAATAGCCTATTCAACTTCGAAAAGCTTCGTTCACCCGATGCGAGTCACTGATTGCAATTTCAATCTTTTTAAGTTTTAAGTGCTGTAGCCAAGCCTATCTGTCCCCTTTGGAATTATATCTCGAGCCTATTATGAGTGCGTTATGTCCTGGGATTTGGACATGCTCAAAAAGAAAAAAAACTTAAAGCCAATTCATGAAACCCAGTTCAATGACTAACCAGCACCAGTTATAAAGGTCATACAGGTCATTTAAAAAAATAAATAAAGTTTTGTCAATCCATTAAGCCCAGTTCAATGCCCAGCCAGCTCCAATTAAAGTAAACCACATATACTGTAATAGAACATCTCATTGAGAAACTCGCATTCACTCAAACTTTATACTACTACTCTGCACCAGCGACACATGTCAAGTCAATGCATACAAGTCACGTCAGTCATCATAACCAGCGACACATATCATGTCATTGCATACAAGTCACGTCAGTCATCATAACCAGCGACACATATCATGTCATTGCATACAAGTCACGTCAGTCATCATAATTCGGCAAGAAGCTCTTAATCGTCATGCCACGATCGTTAGAGTAGAACGGGTTCTGTATGGTATTTAAAGCCGACCTAACCATGAGTCTCTCCCCGACGGTGTTGCAATGCATTCCGGGTGAACCATAACGTTAGTTGACCGCTAAGAATCTCTCGTGAATCTCGTGTGAAACGCTGTTGCCGGAAGAAAGCACTGAACGCAACAGGATACACACCAGAGAATGTCTAGTAGACGGGCTCTGGTGATTCGAACGAATTTGAAGACATCGTGAACGAACCCTTTCAGTTTGATGGACGTCCTTATCTTTTCGAGGCGAATATACAGAAGATGATATATATATATATATAGTACAGGCCAAAAGTTTGAACACACCTTCTCATTCAATGCGTTTCCTGTATTTTCATGACTATTTACATTGTAGATTCTCACTGGCTACTTTGAAGAAACTAGAATATAAGACATGTTTTCAGTTATTTCACACTTTTTGTGTACATAATTCCACATGTGTTCATGTGTTCATTCGGGAAAGGGGGCAGGAAAACAGGTATGACAGAATGTTCCATGTCACCCTCTTCAAATCCATACCCCCGACAGCAGACAGGGTATTCACCTAGGGGCATGAAGATAGTGGTTGGATCACCGTTGCACAAGTTTTTAAACAGGTAAGCCACTTTTTTGACAGTTTTTTTTTTCACAATTAAGACATGTGGGCAATTGGATGATGCTTTTATCCATAACATTCAAGTTACATCATCATAAAGAGCTTAGTCTAGCAATAAATATTACTTTATGATGATGTAACTGTCATCTATTTCATCTAAAGAGCTTAGTCTACTGTAGCAATAAATATTACTTTAGATTAATTCGATTTAGTGTAAGATGAAACAATCTAGTAGCCTTCAATTTGATCAGTACACTATTTTAAAGATAGCATTAATCTCTGTTAAAGGGACATTATTTTATTATCAAAAAGCAATATTTTTAATCATAAATATGTCCTCAATGGTGTACAAATAGCTATGCCAATGATCTGACTTATCCTCGTAAACGAAGAATTTATTATCCTTATATACATGGGACGGGTAGGTCCACGGAGGCTTCCCTGTAGTTCTGCCATCTTGAAAAACTATAATAGCAGAGAGGGACAAAAAGTACTAGGCCAAATTATGCGTTTCCACAACGCATTTTCGTTCAGAGCCAGCGTCACGTGACTGAAACCAGCAGAAGCGGAGGCGCAGAGCAGAGAGAGGGGCTCGTCACTGCCCCAGTAGCGGCAAGTTTAAAAGGCTACACTGCACGGTTATTTATAATGGAGGACCATACAAATGCCGAATCACAGGATAAGGAGTCCTCGTTGTAGAAAAAGTCCAAAATAGACCGTAAATGGAAACGTGATCGGAGATTACAAAGGGTTAATGTCGGGAACTCGGGATAGCTAATGCAGGAGAAAGCTTTCAAAAGAGACGCTGAAGTTGCCTGCTTTCTTCTCGACAGGTAAGTCAATGTTACAGTCTTAATTACAAGCTGTTCATTGCTTGGTTGTGTACTTTATTAGTTTATAGACAGTAGAACATTTACTGTATAGTTAAAAGTTAAACAGGCTCTTTGATGAATAGCAGCTATTGAGTAAAGTAGAGAAGGTCCTAAAATCAAGGTTGTAAGTTTTGTTTGTTCAAAATTAACATTCGTTTGTTCGTTGTGTCAAAGTTGCATTTGTTTGAAATAACAAACCAGTTCACCCGAAGGAAAACTCGATGAAGTGCTATTAGAAGCTTAGCTTTTTGGTACATAACGGCTACCGTAGATGCAACACGCATTTTAAAAAGTGAGGCGCTGTAGAGCGCTATTCGTTTGAATGCAAAATACAATTTCACCACTAGATGGGAGAAAATCCTACTTAATGTCCCTTTAAGGCCTAACCTTTTACTATCGTTTGTCAATTGATTTCGATTAATATGCGTGAGGGAGAGAGAGCAAGACAGCGCTCGTGTTGTTTGAAGACGGTGAGAGTGCGCGCGCATGCGCGGCCGGGTCTCTCTCTCTCTCTCTGCTCGTTCGTGTTGTTTTGAAGACGGTGAGAGTGCGCGCGCGCGGCCGGACGGGTCTCTCTCTCTCTGCTCGTTCTTATATTCGCCCAGCAGAGCAGTCATTCACCGATCAAAATAAGGCTTTGGCGGGACAAACATTTTTGCTTTAGCGGCCGCGAAAAAATGCAGGAAAACCCCTGTATCAGTCGGCCTATGTAGCTAAGGTGCATGGCAATATGGAAATTTGGAAAACACTGTCGAACAATCCACAATATTAAACGACGCATTAAACAATTCACACGTCGCCTTAATGTAACAGACAAATAAACATATTTATGTAGATAAATGAGTCTCTTATTACTATGGAAAACCCTTCCACGTCGCTATTTGTTCCATTTAAGAG
Organism: Squalius cephalus; assembly: GCF_949319135.1. Taxonomy (NCBI): domain Eukaryota; kingdom Metazoa; phylum Chordata; class Actinopteri; order Cypriniformes; family Leuciscidae; genus Squalius; species Squalius cephalus. Next base: position 15,123,753 of record NC_137125.1, read on the forward strand.
GTGAATTCGTAGTGCAGCAGTTAAACTCCGCTTCTCTGCGTGCTCCCGCGGCCAGGGGATGCAAATCCTGGCGGGAATAAGTGCCTTGGCACGACACCCTAGCCGATAAAACATTGTTGACATTCAAATGGACTTTCATCTGTGTTTTTGCTTTAACTGTAAATGCAACAAGTGCAAACATTAAAATGCCACCAGCTGGTAAAAGCGGAGAAATGGGCATTTTTAACAGCTTGCTAATAACTACGTTATGCCTGTTCGACTGCCTTGCTAACAAAGTTCACAACCAAATCCTTCTAAACAATATATTCAAGTCAACCACTCAAAATAAGCGCAACATATGCATGATATTGACTTAATAAATTAAACTTTCGGTCTGTTCAACGCCATGCTTTAACCAGGTTTACCGAAGCTAACGTTACCTCACTGGTTTATATTCGCTAAAAGCTAGTTCCTGGCCTCTTAACTAATACTTTACAAAAAAGTTTTTGGTTAACATTCATCATACGGTAAAATCATCCCCAGTTTATTATACATTGAGGCAGATTCTTACCTGTCTTTTGTCCACACGACACCATAATGGATCCTTAAAGGGGGGGTGAAATGCTCATTTTCACTCAATCTCCTGTTAATCTTGAGTACCTATAGAGTAATATTGCATCCTTCATATCTCCAAAAAGTCTTTTGTTTTATTATATTTTTAAAAGAAAGATAGGCTGTACTGAGGCTTTCCGGAAAAAAACGAGCGGCTGGGGGCAGGCCGTGTGGGCGAAGCTTAGCTGTGCTAACACGCCGAGCTAGTAACAACACACAGAGACATTTGTTCAACAGTTTTACTCACCATCCGGTTCCAACGCACGACCGCGAACCTTTATCATTGTGACTGCTCGATCCTTAAGCATTAGACGATCTGCAAATCTGTCGATCTGGGCTTTGTTTATAAAACAATCATCGTTGAAATGCAGGGAACAAACAGTCTTGCACAACTCCGTTTATGCTCAGGAAAACAAACTCCATCCACGGGTCCCTTAACGCTGGGTTCTTTGGGAATCTGTGCAGGGTTGTCTTGCCCTGGCAACCAAAAACACACTTCTTTGGCTACATTGACTTCCAAAAGCCGGGCAGGGTGCTTTGATGGCGAACTGCTTTCACTCTCTTGCTCTGGTCTACGAGTGCGCGCGCGCCCGCGATCTTACCGGAGAAGTGCCCTTAGAACCCATATAAGGAAATTCCGCCCTATCTTACGAAAAAAACTTTCCGAAACTTGTGACAAACCGGAAGGAGTATTTTTGGTATTTATAAATTAACTTAGTTTTTGAAACTTTGTCCATGTTTAGCATGGGAATCCAACTCTTTAACAGTGTAAAAAACTCAGTATGCATGAAATAGCATTTCACCCCCCCTTTAACGGACAGCAGACTCAAAGGCGGCAAAGTTGTTGCTGGGCAAACTTCTTTCGCTCGGTGATGGGGGTGGAGCTTTCCGGATGTGCGCTGCACAGAGTGCGCACTTCTTACTTTAGGGTTTGAACATTTTGTGGGGAAACCTGCTGTGGCAAACTTGTCTGTTGAAAGTTGTATAGTGCTTAAGACCACTATTAAATTGCTATGGCTTCTAAATAGATTAAGTCTAAAAAATTCATATAAAAAGTGGACCTAGCCCAGTGGCTATTGTTAAAAATAGCATCCATGTCTGACATAATCAATTTTGAATAATTAATAATTATATATGAAAACATAATATCTAAAAATAATATATAAATATCTAATAATAAATAACAAAAACTAAAAATGCAAACGCTACAGAAATTAGAAATATAAGATATTATATTATATTATAAATACTATATATTTATATCTAATATCTATTTCTATTATATAGAAAACATAATATCTTAGGAGTGGAGCCCAGCTGGAGCCCACTTAGTTTAGCCCATCTACTACTGCCCATGTGGGGCCCAACAACAAAGCCCACACTGAGTTGGGATTGTGATAATGAAATTACGGGTATGCGACGTCGTGGTTATGTTGTCAAATAGTAAGTCATGAAATTAACAAAATGTACGAATACATTACGTAACTGTTACGTCGTGTGTTAGCTGCATACCCAATTGTATTGCACTGTATGTCGCGGCACTAATATTGCACTAATTATTGCAGTGTGAACTGATAGGGTCCTACCCAGTGGGCTATAAACTTTAACACAATTCTTTCTGGGACTGGTTAAGTAGGAACATTAGGCCACCTGGGGAAAAAAAACATAAAGGTAAGCAAATTCTTAAGAATTTATGTTTAATTAGCCACCAATTGTTAAATTATTGACTATTGATTACAACAGCATTGAATTTTTTATGAATGTAACAAAATATGATTAACATCTTTGTAACCTATTGGCCTACTAATAATTTTGAATAAATGATGATACAATCTGATACATATTATCAACAAACAATAAACAAAAAATTCGATAACTCATTTGACAAATCAGAAAGAGCTTGTTGATTTCAAATGGTTGGAACAAATAGGCTACAAACATTACGAAAAAATGTTTTAAATTCCTACGAAACACGTCAGCTTTCGTCCTCGCTTTCAGAGTGGAAGAGGGAGGGAAACTGAAATATGTCAATTGTAGATTTTAATAAAAAAAAATGTTTTTACTTATAAAAAAGTCTTTACTTATAGATCTGTCAATGTATAATGCACACAAAGACGGCTTTAAGGATAGCCTACTGTAAAATTTATTTTACAAAAACATGCACTGTGAGTTCTGAACTCTTTTCTCATTCAGTCAGGGACTGTTTTGTGCTTGCAAATGTAGTTACAGGAAATGAGCCTGGTGCAGGTCTACAATTTTGTTTCTGGTGTCCTTTGACAGCTCTTTGGTCTTGGCCATAGTGGAGTTTGGAGTGTGACTGCTTGAGGTTGTGGACAGGTGTCTTTTATACTGATAACAAGTTCAAACAGGTGCCAACGAGTGGAGGACAGAGGAGCCTCTTAAAGTAGTAGTTACAGGTCTGTGAGAGCCAGAAATATTGCTTGTTTGTAGGTGACCAAATACTTATTTTCCACCATAATTTGCAAATAAATTCATTAAAAATCCTACAATGGATGGGTCAGTACCAGGAGGGTGGAAGGCCTAGGAGAATTATGGTGAATCTGTTGCGTCTTAAGGATAAACAATGTATTCTTTCCTCTGCTAAGAAGCTCAAGGGGACTAACATTTATATAAATGAAGATTACTCTGAGGCTGTGCTTCAAAGAAGAAAGGAACTGTGGCCAAAGCTTAAAGCTGCTAGAGCCCAAGGTCATAAGGCAATTCTAAGGTATGATAAATTGGTAATTTTGCCAAGAGATGAAAGGATTCAGGACTGAGATACATTTCAAGGTGATTGCATTCCTTGTATTATACTAATGTGTACAACTAAAACTAGTAAAGGTTTGGTTTTGGCACATTTAAATATTTGTAGTATACGGAATAATACTCAAGACATTATTAATTTAGTGCATAAACATTCAATTAATATATTAGCCCTATCTGAGACACATCTCGATAGCTCTATTAAGAATTCTGAATTATCACTTAAAGGTTTTAATGTTTTTAGAAAGGATAGAAATAAATTTGGTGGTGGTGTAGCTATCTGTGTGCAAAGTAACATTCCTTGTAGGTTAAAACATAATTTAATATGCAATGACATTGAAGCTATATGGATAGAAATCCATGTACCTTATATGAAACCAGTGCTTGTTGGATGCTGTTATAGACCTCCTGATGCACACGTTGACTATCTGATATGCTTAGGTGAAATGCTTGATAAAATCTCTGATGTCAATTGTGCACTCTATTTGTTTGGAGATATGAATATTGATTGGAATGATGACAAATGTACAAGAAAAAGAAATTGCTTTCCTATATAAGTGTTTGTAATTTACATCAAATAGTTAATATGCCAACGAGAATCTTTAGCAATAAGGTGGGCATTACAACAGCAACATGTATTGACCATATTTATACTAATGTACCAGAATTATGTACTGATGTAGTGTCAATACCAGTAGGGTTCAGTGACCACAATCGCATTGCTGTTAATAAGAAAGCTAAAGTCACTAAAGCTAAAACTACTTTTAGTAATTATAAAAGGTCTTATAAAGTATCCGCTATCGAAAATATTGTGGGAGAAGTAGCAAATGCTGACTGGAAAAATGTTTACTGTGAAAACAACCCTGAAAATTCTTTAAATGTTTTTATGAGTGTGCTCTTGAAGATTGTTGATAAATATGCACCGATGAAAAATAGGGGATCAAAATCACATACTGCGAGGTGGATTGATCCAACATTGAAAAATATGATGAAGCAAAGAGATGAAGTTAAACATGTTGCTGTGATAACGAGATCATTGGACGATAGATTAAAATACTGTAAATTAAGGAACGAAGTTACTAAAATAAATAAAAGGAAGAAGAAAGAGTATTATAAAAATAGAATTGACAGTGTTAAGTATGATGGTAAAAAACTGTGGCATATTCTAAATGAAATTATGGGTAGAAACAGAAATGCATTACCTTCTTTTGTAGAGTCCGATGGACGTTTTATAACTGAATCCAAAGACATTGCTGATTATTTTAATAATTATTTTATAAATAAAGTTAGTAATTTAAGAAAAGGTTTTAGTACACAAAAATGTAATTACTGTGAATTGATTAAAAATGAAATTATGGCTGATAAAGTGTGTAGATTTAATTTTAATAGTGTGCAAACTGCAGAAGTTATGGCCCTGTTAAAGTCTCTTCCAACACATGGTAGTCCAGGCACAGACAACATGGACAGCATAGTATTGAATAAAACAGCTGAATATATTGCTGCTCCGTTATGCTATATATTTAATCTGTGTATAACGAGTGGGATCTATCCATCTTTGTGGAAGGAAGGGAAAATTATTCCATTAATAAAAGACAATCGATTAACTTTTAATGGGCATAACTGTAGACCTATAAGTATTTTGCCTGCGCTCAGTAAAGTCCTGGAAAAGATTATTCATACACAAATTTGTAATTATTTCCAGAATAATAATTTGATGACTATGTTTCAGCATGCATATAGAAAGGCACATTCTACCAGTACAGCTCTTACACAAATGACTGATGGATGGCTTAGAAGTATGGATAATTCGGAATTAGTTGGTGTGGTCATGTTGGACTTCAGTGCTGCTTTTGATGTAATAGACCATCAAATTTTAATTGAGAAATTACAGAGTTACGGATTTTCTCCTTCTGCTGTTACATTAATGAAAAGTTATCTTTCATATAGAATGCAACGGGTTTTTTATAACGGTTCCTTATCTAATTATAAAAGTTTAGTTTGTGGTTTACCACAAGGTAGTTGTTTAGGTCCTCTTCTGTTTTCGGTTTTTATCAATGATTTGCCCTTAACAGTCAAAACAGCATCAATGACAATGTTTGCTGATGACTCAACTGTTTACTATGCTTCAGATTCATGTGACAAACTTAATCAGGTTCTGTCTAGAGAATTAGATTCAATGTATAAGTGGGTTAGTGGAAACAAATTAGTATTAAATATATCCAAAACTAAAAGCATGATCATTGGATCAAAACAAAAATTGATGCTTAAACCAAAATTAAAGTTACATTTAGCCGGGCAAAGAATACAAACAGTAGAAAAGGCTAAACTGTTGGGTTTGGTTATTGATAGTAGTCTTTCATGGACAGAACACATAAATACTATTGTTAACAGAATAGGATGCGGCATTGCAGTAACAAAAAAATGCTGTCAGTATGTGAATCAGAAAACTTTAAAAATAGTAACAGAGTCATTAATATTGTGTCACTTGTCGTATTGCACTGAGGTGTGGTCCTCAGCATCAAAAAAGGACTTGACAAAAATTCAGGTTGCACAAAATAAAGCAGCAAGACTTGTTCTGGGCTGCTCAATTGAAACAAGTAGAGATCAGATGTATTCTACTCTTTCATGGCTCACTTTAAACCAAAGAATAACAGTTACTTTAAGTACTATGATATATAACACATTGAAAATGAAAATGCCTATTACTCTGTTTAATCAAATAGTGTATTGTAATTCCGTGCATAACCATGACACCAGAAAGGCAAATAATGGTCATATAACGACCCCCTATCCAAAAACTAATTTTATGAAGAAAACAGTATTGTATAGAGCTATTGTCATTTGGAATAACATTCCCATTCAAGTGTGACAGCTTTGTAATAAGCTGTCATTTAAAAAAGGTGTTAGGTGTTTTTTATTGATGTAGGTTTTGTTATTTTGATTTTAAGCAAGGTTATTATAATAATGTTATATTTATTCTGATTATAAATTGAAATTAAATTGTATGTATGTATGAGTATGTGTTTGTTTGTGTATGTAGGTATAGATATGAAATATGTATGTGTTAATTGTTATGATGAAATGTTTTTGTTGTTATGTAATAATGTACATTTTTAGAGCGGACCCCAGGGAGACTAGCTGACTGCATAGACTTTCAGCTAATGGGATCCTAAATAATAAACAAATAAACAAATACAATGTGATTTTCTGGATTTTTTTTTCTCTCTCATTTTGTCTCTCATAGTTGAAGTGTACCTATGATGAAAATTACAGGCCTCTCTCGTCTTTTTAAGTGGGAGAACTTGCACAATTGGTGGCTGACTAAATACTTTTTTGCCCCACTGTATAACAGTATCATCAGCATAAAGTTGAACCTGACAACTTTTGAGAATTAATGGTAAATTATTAACACAAATAGAAAAAAGAAGTGGTCCCAGTATTGAACCTTGAGGGAAATAATTGAAGATAACTGAACTTAACATAACTGAAGGATCAGTAAAGTTGATAAAATATGAATCTTTTTGGGTGGACTGGTCCAACTCAATTGAGGGCATACGTTTTTATACACATTTTTAGAATTTATGCGAATCTTGGCATTTCCATCCAGCGTTTTTTTTTTTTTTTTTTTTGTGATATCCCAAAATGCACATAATACTTGGTGGATGGAACCATAGCTAATGAAGATTGACTGGACTATGTTGTAAAAAACATGATTTCTTAAATAGATACATTTCAATCATATCCCTTAATTATCCACATGAGACATTGGTGCTTGGACCCTGATAAATTATGCTTGTGGGTATATTTTATTTGTTTGTTTATTTTTATCACACTCCATATACCTTTCCATCTACGCTAACAAGTTAAAGTTATAGTTCATTTATTAATCTATTTTATGTCTTTTTTTCTACCTACAGGTGAAAGGTTCACTTGGAATGAACATTTTCAGTGCTATAACTGCAGGCATCTCCTTTATCATGATTTCATTGGATTTGACTCTAGGGCCATTGAACACTTACTGCGACAATAATTATGATTGTAATTATACTGAGGAGGACAAGTATAAGGTATGTTACCAACTTTTATTTGCACATTTATTTAGTAATTACAATAAAATCACTCTGCTCAGTAAAGTTGTCAAAAGTCAAGCTTTAATCTGCTCTCATTTATCTAGTCTTTTTTTATTATTATTATTTATTTAGCTTTTCATAAACAGGGAAACATTAAACAATCACCATATGTTCTACAATAAGTGTCAAAAACAAAGCCTCCCCCAGCAATCAAAAGTAGATAAATTATATAAGTACAAGTCCTACAATGTGACAGACTGCTCAATTATAGTAAATATATGAACATATACTGTAAGCATGAGGAAAAGTGAAATAAACAAAAATGAATGAATAAAATTACTTTGTTAATACAAAGTACTAATATATACATGCTTATACATATTGTACATATATACACACATATATTAAATAAAATATATACTTGCATAACTATACATCAGTGAGCCTAACCTACATTTACACACCCCGTATACATTACCTACTCCAACACATTTATACTTAAATATACCTGAATGGCATCACATATTACATACATTCAGTAACCTCACATACCTCGATATTCATACCCGCAATGAAAAGGACTTAGTTTAGTGGGCGAAAAAATATATATATGCGAATGGGAGAAATTGCAAATGACACCCATCTTCAATCTCTAAAGATGATTCTTGTTCCCAGTAACTTTAACACTAACCAGAACAAAAATAAATAAATAAAAATAAAATAAAAGACGGTAACCAACTTTATTCAACTGATTGTCGGAAGCACTAGTTCCTTGCTAACATAACATGTATTATCTAAGACTAGTCGAAGCACATAGAGCGCACACTTTCCTTGACCACAAAGCCCATATGAAGTTAAAAATTAAGATTAAGTAAAGATTTTATTGGGTTCCATATTTTTACAAATGTCTTGGGTCTATTTACTAATTTATATCTCAGCTCTTCGAGGGGTAACACATTACTCAAGTCTCTAAGCCAAGTCTCAAATATGGGTACCGACTCAGATTTCCACTTCTGTAAAATTGCTTTTTTTGCTAAGATCATGCATAATGAAACAGCCTGAGATACATATTTATTCCTATACTTGAAGTATCTCCAAAAATGCCCACTTTTGGCTCAGGTACCAAATCAACTGTATATGCCTCTGAGAGAAATTCAAATATATGCTGCCAAAAAGGCCAGACTTTCTGACATGACCAGAAAGCATGAGACAACGTACCTTCTGCGATTTTACATTTGGTACATGTAGAGGATACGTTTGGATAAATCTTATGCAATCTGGTCCTCGAATAATGAAGCCTGTGGACAACTTTAAATTGGATCACAGCATGTCTAGCATTAATAGAACATTCATGAATTTTATTAAGAAAACCCTCCCATGAATCACTAGACAATTCTATAGCAAGTTCCTTCTCCCATTCTTGCTTAATATGATCAGTGTTTGTGTTTACCCTATCTAGTAATAGAGCATAAAAAAAAGAAACAGCACCTTGTTCCACTGTACTACGTTTGCTTACATTTTCAAGAGTTTGGTGTATTGATATGTTTTCAAAACCTATTAAATGTTTCCTTGTAAAATCCCTGATTTGTAAATACCGGAAAAAATCTGTAGATAACAGATCATGCTTTAATTTAAGTTGAGAAAATGAAGCAAATTTATTATCAATATACAAGTCCCTTATGGCAATTAAACCTTTTTGCTTCCATTGGGAGAACACTTTATCATGTAAGCCTGGAGTGAAGGCATGATTTTTACAAATTGGGCTGTCCAAATATATATGTGGAAGATCCAAAAATGATTTAATCCGTTTCCATATTTTAAGGGAATTATTTATTATTAAATTCTCATTATAAGACATTGATTAAACTTTTTCTGGACTATTCAACAAAGCTTCTAAAGATGTCTTCCTACATGAAGTTCTTTCTAGCCAGACCCATTCTGGTATTTCCTCAATATTCTCTGGAGTTTGTCTCCACCAGGAAAGGAACTGTAAATTAGCGGCCCAATAGTAACATCTAAAGTCGGGAAGACTAAGGGCCCTATCTTGCACCCAGCGCAATTGACTTTGTACACCGACGCATGTATCATCCCTATTTTGCACCCGCGCAAAGCGCGTTTTTCCCTCCACAGAAGCACGTCGCTAAACTAGGGAATGAACTTGCGCTCCCTGGGCGGTTCAGCGCAAAAAAGGAGGCGTGTTCAGGCGCAAACGTTCCTTCATGCTATTTTGCAGGTTTAGAAAACAGTTGCGCCACTAACCAGGAAAAAATAGTTTAAAGTCAGTGGCGCGTTGCGCATGTTATTCATATGCTATTTTAAGGGCGCATGCTTGGCCATAATCAATGTAGCGTGTGCACAACGCGCATACACTTTGATTCTCTCATCTACACAGAAGCAGCAGTTTTCATTTTTGCAAATCATACATTATTACGATAGATAGATAGATAGATAGATAGATAGACAATTTATTATAAAAGCATACATCTAGCTTACACATTTACCCAAATTATCATACGCCTTTTTAACCGAAGTTAATTTGGGTGGGTTTCTCCATCCCCAACGTCCCTGACGAGAGCGTTGCTCTCCTTGGCTGTGAACCGCTCCTGGTGTGCGCCTGGCAAATCCGCTGTTATGATAGGAATCCGCTTTAGAACAAGCGCGTCTGCTCTTAAAGGGAATGTGAGATGACGCTCTGATTGGTTTATTTCACGTTACGCCCAAACCACACCTATGAATAATGAAGCTCTTCAGACCAACCCATTTTAGATTTGCGCCTGGCGCAAGAGTCATTTATCCCGCCGGGAAAATAGCAACAGCGCCAAGACCAGCCCACAAAGTTACTTGCGCTTTGCGCTTTGACACTTGCGTTTCAGATCGTTAAAATAGGGCCCTAAATCCTCCTTTTGCTTTTGGTTTACACAGATGTTTTTTGGATATTCTGACAGCTTTATAATTCCATATACTGTAAATGAAATAATAATAAACTCTAATTTTGAAAATAGTTTGACGGGTATCAGAATTGGAATGGAAGTAAATAAATATAAAAATCGAGGGAGAGTCACCATTTTGATTGCGTTGATCTTTCCTGCCATGGACATAGGTAAGGTCTTCCAAAATTTTATATTATCTTTTAGCTGATTAATTTTTACATGCCAATTCACCTTGAGCAATGCATCTGCCCTCTTTGTAATCGTGATTCCCAAATGTTTAAATGAATTGTGAGCAATTTTAAATGGGATAGAGTTTAAAAAAAGAGTTGTCGATATCCGAAGTTAAAGGCATTAATCACTTTTATCCCAATTTATTGTGAAACCTGATAATTTGTTAAATGAATTTAAAAGATTCAAGAGAGGAGGACACTTCAGGCTTTGATATATACAAAAGCACGTCATCTGCATATAAAGATATATATTGGGGTCTATCATTTATTAAAATGGGGGCGATTTCAACATTCCGTCTAACACTTTCTGCCAAGGGTTCCATCGCTATTGCAAATAAATATGGGGAAAGCCTTGACGTGTTCCTCTGTATAGTGAAAACGAGGCTGACAGTGTCAAATTTGTAATTACCGAAGCTTCTGGTTTAGCATATAGAATTCCGATCCATTGAATAAATTTGGCCCCTATCTAGTCTTTTTACAAACATTTCAGAAGTAGTTTATAGATCTCTTGCTATTACTGATAATTTGCGATGCAAGAAGGCATTATACATTCATTTTAAACTCAGTCCAGTTTGACCTATAAATATGTTGTATTACTATATGAACCTCAAGGATGATAGATTCTGAACTTCTGAACAGCCTGTGTACTGATGTGAGTGCTAATCATCAATTATTTTGTCATTATTATTTGTGCTAATGTTGAATTCTCTCTCAGACTCTCTTCTGGGGAATCAGTGGTGTATCATTGATATTCGCCTTTCTTCAGTATATCATCTCCTACTCTCTGTCAAGATTTGCCTGTAAAGCCACCTCCTGCTGTTCTCCACAGGTGAGTGATGCGCGAGTCTTTCAGTTGCAAAATTACTTTAAAGGTCCCATTCCATGGATTATTTTTATTATTTTATCATGTTTCCAGGGGTGCCCTTATAATGTTAGTATGTTTTTTAGATCAAAAATTGTTATAATTTAGAAGTAAAAGGCATATTTCCTAGCCTGATTTCATTCCCTGGTTTGAACACCCTGTTTGAAGGGGCGTGTCTGCTGTGAGACTTCAGTGTAAACGCCCTCTGCTGTGATTGGCTGACATGCTTGCATATGAAATATCTGGCATTACATGTGGAACTATCTGGAAAACTTTTACTATTACAGCTATTATACGTTTTTACTATTACAGCTATCGGGATTAACGAATCGTGAGAAGTTTTTTAAGTATTTAGATCTATTTCAATCACATAGAAAATTGCAGTGATGATGAGCATTGAGCAGATAACAGTCTGTTGATCGCGTGAAAGATCTTATCATTGCAACGCAGTTTCTGCACTCTCTAATGATTTCACCAATGCAAACATGAGGCATATAAATACAGTAAGAGCTTCGTTGTGCAGTGTAACAGCGTCATTGATTTCATAACGAGTTTTGGCAAGTGTCCATATAAACTCGCGCTGTGTGTCACAGCTTGGCCGATTGGAAAGGGATTGTTCTGTGATCGCTTTCTGTATATTAATCACAGTTTAAGTAAGATTATTTTCATCCTACTAAGAGAAACGATGTGAAGTTGATCGCTACTTCCATATTAAATCACTACTTGTACTTACCGCTTGCTGGAATATAGTTGAAATTGCCCCCTTCGTCAGTATGAAACGCTGAGAGAAGCCTGCTTGATATTATCCCAGGTTAGAAAAACAGTCCGTGGTGAAATGGACAGAGCAAACTAACAACTTCGAATTAAACTTTTGCGGTATCCGATTATAGATAAACATCAACCGTCTGTTGACATTTCGCCATCAATACGCCTGTGTTCCTGTGGGCGGAGTTTAGTCTAAACACGGTTCTGGTGACATCACTAAAGCAGGATGTAGAGGGGTGTAGTCCAATCCAGCCGTTTTTTGTAGTCAACTTCTGTTAAATAAAATATCTCGCTTGGCATTGAACTTTGAGCGTTATAATTTTACAGATATTATTTATACTCTAACAACAACATTACACACTAACTAAACTTTGAAACATGGAATCGCATGCAACGGGACCTTTAAGATATCCAAATGAAAGCATAAGTTTCCACACCAGGACATTTCAGAAGGATTTCAGTCTTTTACTTTTCCATTTGAAGTACATTGATGTCTATAATCCTGAAATACTGAAACTGTGTGCCAGTGTCTTTGCATGTAAGAACACATAAAACAATTTGTGTGCATTTTTTCCAAAGGTGCCGTTTGTTCCACAAGTGTTAACTCAACAACCCTGTTGTTTTGGGCACAATCGCTTCCATGATCTGAACAACTCAGAGGTAAGAGAAGCTTGTAACCCCAGTTTAATTAGACTTTGAGTAAAACGGTACTAAAAAAAACAAAAACAAAGCAAATGTATTATCTGAATCTAGTGTCACTATATATGATCTTAAAGTGTGTGGATGTAATGGGTGCATTAATTGTTTAATAGCATCAATAAATAAGTGATCTGTAAGCAAGGAAGCTGATCATATAGCTCATATATACTTTTTTTTCCTTTTAGATATCTGTGGTCAGCAACCCTACCATGAATCTCCTTCCTGCAGAAAATCCTCCACCATACAGTGATTTTAAAATATAAATATTAAGACAGAGTTGAGGTGGGACACAAGGGTTTTTCCAGTGATTTCCTGTCCATTATCTCTAATGTCTTTCATTAAAAAGAGAACATTACAGAAAAGAAAAAATTATAATAATTACAGAATTTATAAGTCACAAAGATGTAAACAATAGGGGTGTAATAGTACACAAGTCACGGTTCGGTACATACCTCGATTTTGGGGTTTGGTAGAATTTCGATACAATAGGAAAAATGGTCACACTTTAATTTTAGGGTCCAATTCTCACTATTAACTAACTGTCAACCTTTGTTATTAATTATTGCTTAATAAACAGCGATGCATTACCCCTTCTTCTGAATTGGAGTGTGGATCATCTGTGACTTGACTATTTGTCATCTGACTGCATGTCACTGTTCAGGATGAATACATGTATCGTTACACCCTTAGTAAATAATAACTATTCAAGACTAGATACTATTTCATAATTTCTTACGTTTAAGTCAAGAACTTTACCTAATCATCAGTGAAACTGGATAGATTGTTTTGAACAACTAATTGCTTAATACAGTATAAACTGTAAGAATAAAGTATACAGAATGAAAAAATGGCTTATTCGTGTCTTTTTGTGTGTGTTCCCTTTCACCTTTATTTAACCAGGCAAGAGACTTAAGAAAGAATTCTTATTTACAACAACAGCCTGGCAGGAGAATATCAATATCCTGGAGGAAACACATACATATTTATCATTAAAACTTGATTAAAACAAGGGTGATGGACTGTGTCATGTACAAAATAGCCTTCCTTTTTTCTTTAAAAATTGTAAACAGATATAAATATAGATATTAGTCCCATGCCGATCTTAAATTATCATGGCCGATCAAGGTTTTTTTAAACTGTTCGTATCAGCTCTATCAAGCCTGATCCTTTATTTTACGGTAGCCATCGTGCAAGTGGCAGGAATACACGGATAAAAATCTGCGGTGTGGAATTATTTTCAGTTGGAATATGAAAGCAGTGCAAACAGCCACTTGCAATATCAATGCGAGCATTTTCAACAATTCTGCGTTCAATACTACCAGTTTGATACGACACCTCAAAACAACAAAAACTCAGCGGAAAATAGCACACTTGGGAAATAGACAAGCAATGGGTCCATGTCATTTTGCGGGACAATTGTGAGGAAATAACAGGAGGATGCAAGATGCAAGTAAAAACTCAGTTTATTATTAAATGGTCAGATGTACTGTAGACACAGGTCGGGGACAAACACTCGGGTGGGTGGAAATGAAGCAGGGACGAGATGGCGATCCGGTGGTGGTGCGGTGAACAGCGTGCTCGAGTGAACAACCAGGAACCGTGGAACATCCAGACGACACGAAGAAACTGACGAAATCCAGACGAAGAACTTTGCAGACGAGGCACAGGACACACACAGAGGAACAACCACAACGATCTGACAACATGAGAGGGAATTTACTGGGCATATAAAGGGAACTGGGATTGATGACAGCTGGAGACACTAATCAACACAACGAGTAACCACACCCACACAATTACACTCACACAGACACATCAGCATGAGACAGCCGATTCATGAACCGTGACAACAATGCAAGAAATGTGAAAAAAAGCAATGGATGGTATAGTGGAACCAAACATGGGCTTCATCACGCACATTCTTCAGCTCATATATGAGGGTCTGCTTTATCAGTGTCACATCACAGAAACACTGGCTATTGCGAGGAAGATTTTAGGGCATTTTAAATGTAGCCAGTGGCGTCAGGTACTTGAGGGAACTGTATGAAACAACAATTATATAACGGTCGATTACGCCACCCGGTATATACCGGGAACTCAACCCCAAGACGGGGCGCACAGGTTCGTAACGAAAAGAAATGGGTGAGCAGAGAGTCATAGGCCAGGGAGTACTAAAGATGAAGCAGCTTTATTCAAATACAAAATTTAAAACCATCAATACATTAACATCAAGGCTCAATATTCACATGTCAAAAAAAAAAGAAAAGGAAAAGAACCAACACTTTTAGAACATGCTACACTTCCTGTTGTCGAATGCGCATGCGTCGCGTCTGAACGCGTTGTTGTCTTTGGAGCTCCATCGATTTGATTTATAATTCTTGATTTTACTCTTTAAACTTACTTACAACAAACATTTTCTACTTTTCCTCACTGAGAAGCACTACTGCTCAAACCTCAAAGTTACAACGCGGACTGTTGAGCAGATGCGCCTCAAGCCTATTAGTGATCCAACGCTGGATACTCCTATAGGTTACGTCCGTGGATCACGGCTGAACGCGTCTTCTCAACACTCACTTACAAACATTTTTCGCCTATCGTGCATCTACTCTACACCCGTACCACTAAAAAGACGGATTATATCTAAGACTTCAGACATAAATTAGTATTAATATTGTTAGCATCACTGGTAGCGTAGTTGCTAACTTACTGTCCATCTGTTAAAATGGCGAATATATCAGATGTAAGTAGTCTACCTTTTGGTGCAGGTGAGGACACATTTGAGCTGCACGCAGTGCAGTCTGAGCTGGAAGCTGTTGAGAAACAGATCCACGGCCTTTTAGTGAGACAAGCCGAGCTAAGAGACCGGCGGTTAGCTCTTGAAATATCACGCGCCGATGCACACAAATCAGAGATTAACGTTACTAACCCGCTGATTCCGACCTCGTCTACTCCATGCGTTACTCAGCATCGGTCCCGAGCACCGAGGTCGCGATCAGCCATGGTCTCGTTCACTCCGGCTCCAACACGCCACCACGAAGCCTGGATATTTCCGCAGTGGAAGACGCGAGTCAGGTCTAGACCAAGACCCTCTCCGACCCTCCCGGTTTTCGAGTTATCCACACAAAACCGCTTCTCACCTCTTCACGAAACAGAACGCGATGCTGTGATCATCGGCGATTCCATCGTTCGGCACGTCCACGCTACATTAGGTAAAAGTAAGGTGCACAGTCACTGCTTTCCTGGTGCTCGTGTTTCTGAAATCGCTGCTCACGTTCCCGAGATTCTGAACGATAACGAGCGCGTCGGAACTGTGGTCTTGCACGCGGGAGTGAACGACATCAGGCTGCGCCAGACGGAAGTTCTGAAGAAAGACTTCAGGAATCTGATCGATACGGTACGCAGCACATCGCCTGATATAATGATCATTGTGTCAGGACCGCTTCCCACATACCGACTAGGACATGAAAAGTTTAGTAGATTATCCGCGCTAAATGAATGGTTAACGTCATGGTGCAATGAGCAGAAACTGCTCTTTGTAAATAATTGGAATCTGTTTTGGGCGCGTCCTAGGCTTTTCCGTGCTGATGGCTTACACCCAAGCAGATTCGGAGCGGATCTTCTGTCGGATAACATCTCCAAAATGTTAAAAACCTTTTGACTAGTAACCAAAAGTCCAAATCATAGTCTCTGCTGCACCAAATTAACTGATATAAATACTAGTGTAGAACATTGCATAGAAATTGTGTCTATTCCTCATTTAGTGCGATCAAATAATAAATCTACTGCAGGATCTAGGAAAAATCTAATTGTTATTAAAACAGAAAATGTTGCTATTAGTAAACAAAAACAACGGGTTATAAGTTTATTTCATTTGAAGTACTTGTACTAAATGTTACGCTCTTAGATGCTAGAAAAACATCCCTATTATCTTTAGCCTTGGCTACCGTATATAGACCGCCAGGGCCTTACGCTGATTTCCTAAAAGAGTTTGCAGATTTTCTCTCAGACCTATTGGTCAATGTCGATAAAGCATTAATTGTTGGAGATTTTAACATACACGTAGATAATCAAAATGATGCGTTAGGGGCTGCGTTTATAGATTTATTAAACTCCTTTGGGGTTAAGCAAAATGTTACCGGACCAACTCATCGTTTTAATCATACACTCGATTTAATTATATCACATGGAACCGATCCAACCGATATAGATATCATTCCACAAAGTGATGATGTAACTGACCATTACATGGTAACTTGCATATTATGTACCCCTGTAATATGTCATGCTGCGCCGCGTTATCGATTAGGCAGAACAATCCTTCCATCCACCATAGATAATTTTTCAAATTGCTTATCTGATCTGTCTCAGCTGCTGCCTGAACCCAAACAAACAGATGAACTAGAGGAACTAACCAGCACTATGAGCACCATTCTCTCTGGAACACTGGATATTGTTGCACCTATTAGACTAAAAAAGGTCAGAGAGAAAATTAAAGCACCATGGTACAACAATACTACGCGTGTCCTAAAGAGAGAAACCCGTAATTTAGAGCGTAAATGGAAACAAACTAATTTAGAGGTTTTTAGAATCGCTTGGAAAGACAGTACGTCACGTTATAAAAAGGCCCTAAAAGTAGCCAGGGCTGAGCACAAACTAATAGAAAATAACCAAAACAATCCTAGGTTTTTATTTAACACCGTGGCTAGACTAACAAATAAACAAGCGTCACCTGAACAAAATATTCCGTTACAGTTTAGTAGTAATGATTTCATGAATTTTTTCACTGAGAAAATAGAAAACATCAGAACCACAATTGTAAACGTTCAATCCTCAATCGCGCCTTATAACTCAGCCTCGATTATCACCCCGCAAGAACAATTACAGTGCTTTACAACTATAGAACAAAAAGAGTTAAATAAACTTATCACTTCATCTAAAACAACAACATGTTTACTAGATCCTATACCAACTAAACTACTGAAAGAAGTGTTACCTATAGTGGAAGAGCCTCTCCTCAATATTATTAACTCGTCTTTAACTTTAGGTCATGTTCCAAGAACATTTAAACTGGCAGTTATAAAACCACTCATTAAGAAACCACAATTAGACCCAAATAACCTAGCAAATTATAGACCCATTTCAAATCTTCCTTTTATGTCCAAAATACTAGAAAAAGTTGTGTCTGCCCAACTAGGCTCTTTCTTACAAGAAAATGACATCTATGAAAAGTTTCAGTCTGGATTCAGGCCGCACCACAGCACAGAAACTGCGCACCACAGCACAGAAACTGCGCTCGTTAAAATCACAAATGATTTACTCTTAGCTTCTGACCAAGGCTGTATCTCAATACTAGTTTTACTTGATCTTAGTGCTGCGTTCGATACTATAGATCACACAGTACTCTTAGATCGACTACAAAATTATACTGGTGTTCAAGGACAAGCATTAAGCTGGTTCAGATCATACCTATCTGACCGATACCATTTTGTCTATTTAAATCAGGTGTGGGAACGTCCGGCCCGCAAAACAGTTTGATGCGGCCCGCGAGTCCCCCCCCCCAAAAAAAACTCCAGAAACAAAAATCTCAGCAATTCCTTTTCCTGTGATAGAAAACACAAAATAGGCAAAGTGGCAAGCAGCACGAGTCCACGAGCCGTGAGGGCAGGGCGAGGCCAGTAGCGCGAGTGTTAACGAGTCACCTGCGCGCCGCACCGGTTTCAAGTTTCTCACGGATGTGCTTCGGGGGCGCGCGCGCCGTACCGGTTTCAAGTTTCTCACGGATGTGCTTCGGGGGCGCGCGCGCCGTACCGGTTTCAAGTTTCTCATTGATCAGCTTCGGGGCGCATAAAAGGATCGGAACGAAGACAGCGGAGGACCAGGCATGGACTTTACTGTGTGTGTGCAGACTAAATCACACGACTGTGTGTGTGTGTGTGTGGTAGTCGTCCACGAGGGGCTGCTGCTTTTACTTTCGTTTTGTCATTTGCGTATTAAAGTGGAATGAGTGTCCGACAGCAAGTAGAATGTGTGGCCGACTGAAAAAAAATCTTTTAACTATAATCAACCCAATTTGTCTTGATCTGTATTATTTCCTTTGTATAATGAGCTTAAATATTGCTGCGCAGTCGTGTGATTTAGTCTGCTTGATTAACATTATTACAATGTATTCCTATTAAACTCTAATATGTAGCCTATATAAAAAGGTCCTCGAATGTGTTTGAATATTTCACCAGCATCAGCCTTTTCACAGTTTGTCTCACTCCGCTTGTCTGTGTTTGCGCAACTTGCATCATTAAGCCAGTAGGTGGTGACAAGTGACTGTCTTTATGAGTGAACAATTGAAATTTAATTGACCTGATTTAATAGTGCCAAAAACATTGATTAACTCAAGAAAGAAACAAGTTGCCGAAACCAATCTTTAATGCTAAAAAGTTTACATCTATGCAAAATAATCCTTGAAAGATTTCTCATTTAAGGCCATTCCTGTTTGGAATATGTGTATGTGATTGTGTATTGTCAACAATAAGCAGAAACATTTTGCATTTCCATTTTGTAGTAATGTATTTCAACATTTATCCTCATTCTCATGTTTAAGAATCTGTTATCTTGACAAATAATTTATGTATGCTGCCCACTGACATGCTTTTAAAGCTATTGTTATCAAAAAATGTTGGCCTTAAAACACCTTAAAATGCACATGTAGGTCCGAGAAATCAAAATTTTCTCGGGGGAGCATGCCCCCCGAACCCCCCTAACTACCTCACATTTCAATGTGTGTGTCTGTGTGGTAATATGGGCTGGTGTGGCTACAGTGCCAGGACTGATTTTTTTTAACCAGTCTGCCCCCCTGCATATAGGCCTAAATATATACATTATTCTCTGTATCGAATCATGATATCTTGTTACGGGCTCAGCCCCTGATGTTTTTAAAACCTAGAAACGCTCATTACAATGGCCCTTAAAGAATGTTAAAAAATTGTAAATGGCCCTTGATAGGAAAAAGGTTCCCCACCCCTGATTTAAAAGGAGAAAAATCGATCATAACTCCAGTAAACTATGGAGTGCCGCAAGGATCTGTGTTAGGCCCTCTATTATACTCAATATACATGCTGCCACTTGGAAATATTATAAGGAAACATGGAATTAGTTTCCATTGTTATGCTGATGACACTCAAATATATATTTCATCACGGCCGGATGAAAACGCTAAATTATCCAAATTGACAGAGTGTGTTAAAGATATAAAAGATTGGATGACTCGTAATTTTCTTTTATTAAATCCAGACAAGACAGAGGTACTACTTATCGGTTTAAAAAACCGCCCACAAAACCTCTTACAATACAACTTTAACATAGTAGGATGTCCTGTTACTTTATCCTCTACAGTAAAAGACCTGGGTGTTATACTTGACTGCAACCTGTCTTTTGAAAATCATATTTCATATGTTACAAAAACAGCCTTTTTCCACCTTAGAAACATTGCTAAGCTACGTAATATGCTATCTGTTTCTGATGCAGAAAAGTTAGCTCATGTGTTCATGACCTCGAGACTAGATTACTGTAATGCTTTATTAGCTGGTTGTCCTGCATCCTAAAATAAACAAGCTACAGTTAGTCCAAAATGCAGCCGCTAGAGTTATTACTAGATCAAGAAAATTTGAACATATAATTTTATCATCACTACATTGGTTACCTATAAAGTTCCGTATTAATTACAAGGTATTGCTACTGACTTATAAAGCCCTAAACGGCTTAGCTCCAGTTTATTTAACGGATCTTCTATCGCCCTATAATCCATCGCGCTCTTTAAGATCACTAAATTCTAGGCTTTTGGTCATACCTAGGATATCCAGATCAACCAAAGGAGGGAGAGCATTTTCACATTTAGCTACAAAACTCTGGAATAGTCTTCCTGATACTGTTCGTTGCTCAGACTCGCTCTCCCAGTTTAAAACTAGATTAAAGACGCATCTCTTCAGCCAGGCATTTATATAATATTTTTAATCTTACAGTTAAATCCGGCCTCTACTTCATAAACGCCAGAGGAGAACTGGCCCCCGACTGAGCCTGGGTTCTCCCAAGGTTTTTTTTTTCTCCATTAGGTCACCTGATAGAGTTTTTCGGTTCCTTGCCACTGTTGCCTTTGGCTTGCTCAGTTGGGGATACTTAATTTAATTAATCAATCAACAATACTATTGATCAGCATTACCAAACGTGGACGTTTTACACTAGAAACAAACACTGATGTACTATTTTATTTAATACTGTGAAGCTGCTTTGATACAATCTGTATTGTGAAAAGCGCTATATAAATAAAGTTGACTTGACTTGACAAAACTTCAATATAAAGAAATAATAAATACAAAAAAAATAAAAATACACGAGAAAGCTTAATTGAGAGGGAGATGGCCTGCTGTGACCCTCAATTCACACAACACACTTAATATCCACACACACCCACCCACTCTGGTGTAGTCAGGTCACTCAATAAGCACAGCACTCATTGTGAACCCCATTAAACAGCGGCTAAACCCCTCCTCTATACACTTTCTTCGTCACGCTGTTTACGAGAAAAAAAAAGACAAACAATAAACATTATCTGGTAGGAGCCAGCCCCCAAAGAAAGAAACAGTCAGTTCACAAACATAAAATAAGAATAATAAGAATACACAAAAAGAATATTCATTTCAATCTTGTTCTGTAACTCAAAAGTAAACTTAAACCTAAACAAAAGGAAAGGAAATTACATACAAAACACACAAAAATGAGCACAAGACAAAATAAAGAAAAATCTCAATTACAATTCGGAGCAAATAAGAAACAAATCAAAATGAAACAAACAGGGCCACGATCGCCCGCACACAAAGAGCAAGCCAGTGAGAAAACAGCCACGCTTCCACTTTAGTTCTTACTGTGCATTCACACCGGACGCGAATAGCGCGTCAAATTCGCGCCTGCCGCGTCTAGTTATACGCTTGACCACTTTGTGTTAATTCGCGCGTCAGAGGCGAAATCCGGAGGCGAAAGTTTCGAAACCCGTTGGCGGCCATCTTTTTTAGATGTTTATCGAGCATTAGCATTAGCATTAATCGAGAGAGTCACCGCTCGTATATGCTCTGGAGAGCAGAAACAGCTGCGTAGGGACATCGTCGCTGTACTCGGGTCCACCAGACCCTCCGGAGGGTTTCAGGAGTTTAACAATTTGCTCCAGGAGCTAGGTTTGGTGGACCTAACGGTGAGGACGCTGACGAGACAGCGTAGGCCGTATAAGGCCTCGGCCTCGAGTGGTCGCTGCCTAACGAGCCTGCGCTCTACAGCCCGGCGCGAGGTTCACCCTCGCCCGCACCCACCTAATCTGTCACTTATTTTTGTTTTGATAATAAATGGAGCCAGCCTCCAAAAGTGAAACCTGCCCCGTGATTTTTGTTTTTGTTTTTATACACTAAATTGTGTTTGTTGTCTTTACATTAGATTAATGTTTCATATAATCTAGAATAGATATGGAATAAATAGCATTCAATACAAAATGAGTATCTCTCATATATTGAAATCGAGTTTTTATGTGAAAGATTTGCTTTGTTGTGCATTTTAGTCATATTACAAAATAATTTATTTAAACAAAATAACATAAACTGTCACTTCACCACGTTACAGCAGCAAGCAGGCTCCTGATTGGTTAACGCGGCGCGAATTGACGCAGAAGTTCAGATTTTTCAACTCGGGCGGCAGACGCGAATTCACGTCAAACGCGTGAATGCGTTACGTCAACAGACGTGCATCTCGTCCCGCAATATAGAGGTGAAACCCTTGCTCTCGTCACTCAATCTGTCGAACATGAAACAGAAATAAATAATTTGTCAAAAAAATAATTTGTCTCTTTTATAGTTACTAATAAAACTATAAAAGAGACAAACCACGCGAATGGCTCTCATACATACCGGACACGTTCTCAGCGCAGCACTATGCGTGTTCGCTGGCCTCAACATGCCGCCGGTTGCTCATCAATGAACTACACAGACTCAAAATAGTAAATACACATTCCATTGACGAAAACCCTCAAAACAGACGTAGGTTACCAACCTCAAAGCCTAGGGCAGCCTGTGCACGGCCGCACAGAGCCGAGACGGCACTTCAGCTACTCTCCCATTCATAAATGGCGGCCTCCGTAAAGGGGCGGTACGGGTGTCAACGCATCCCAAGTGACAAAAACCTCCCCATTTTATACCATGACACCAGACTGCTGATAGGTTCAATGTTTTCACATGACACTGGCCAATGATCAACACGGGTACACTTCACCCTGCTACATAAACATTCACCTCAGGCCTACACACATCTAGAAGACATCCAGATGGAAATGAAAATACCAACCAAGTACCTAAAGCAAGATGTAGTAGGCTACAGGATGGGAGGGGGAAAAAAATCAGAAAACCCCCCCCCCAAAAAACGAAAATCCCCCCCATGTTGAAATGCACGTGGTTGGACTATTATAACTAGGATTGGGTACCGAAACCAGGCACCGATATGGAACCGGTGTTGTGCCGAATTTCGACTCCTTGCCAAATTATTACCCCCCTCGTTGAAGTCAGTACCTGATTGCCTAATCCTAACCCCTCCCCCACAACTAATCTAAACCTACCAATACTAGGGGGGTAATAAATTGGCGGGGGTCGAAATTCAGCACAACACCGATACCCAAGTAAACCAGTATGTAACCGGACCGAATCAAAACGCGGATTTCGTTGCCTCATTTCGGTGCCACTTAAATTAAATATTTGCCATCTGGTTCTTCTAAACGGACGTAAGAAGTATCATCACCACATGTGATTGCTAGTTAACAATTCAACGCATACGATCGATCACACTGATTAGAACGTTCAGATCGCGTGATCATCAACTTCTAAATTCAAATCTGCCTTCGCGTGTTAGTTGGCACTGAGCCAGAGAGACAGCTCAGCGCTGTCATATATCACAACTATACAGTATTTTCAACCACATAAAGAATATTTTAGGTTTCAGAATTTTAAATACACATAAGTATAGTTAACAAGTTAACTGTTAATAGCATAATAGCATTTCTTTTTTAGTGTTATGTAGTGTTAAATTATTGTAGTTGGTTAGGTGACTTATGCTTTATTGTGAATTTGTCATGTAAATTTGTTGTTTTCCATTTAGGCTACTTATTTAAATATATTTAAGGATACTTTAAAATTGTAATATATTGTTCGATTTTAAGAATTTTTATATATATATTTATATTAATTTTTTATTATTACTTTAGTAAATGTCTTGACTGAACTTAAATGTCAAGGTGGCATAATTAATATTTTTATTAAAAACCATTCTTTCAGTGTAGGCCTATTTGAACTTAAAGCCCCACTGAAGTGTCATAAAGTGTCATACATCTTTATGAGAGATATCCTTCCACCATGAAGTGCCAAAATGTGACTTGGACGTTGAGTAACAAGACACACGAGTTACAACGTTAGCTGATATCTTATACTTTATTTCTAGCAGAAAATAGTATGATTTTAACCATAGTAATTTTGGTGTAATTGCCCTAGCCAACAAATAGCTTTTCAGACATATGAAGCTTCTGTTTTTAGATTCAATGGGCAACAATCTACGCTTTATTTGACAAAGTAAACAATGGCAAAGTTACCTAAAGAAACAATAATCAAGAAGGGCTAAGGCCCTAGAATGAACGGGACAGAGCTTTTGGGTGGGCGTAAGGGTGGGAAGTAGATCCGGGCAGTGCTCGGAGTGGAAATACATTAAGTGCTAGTAGATCCGAGTGTTGAAATGGCCTTCCGGTGGGGTTGGAGTATGTGAGAAGAAACAAGACAAGGCTTCTGACTGAGGGTCTGTGGCAGGAAAAGCATCCATAACGAGGGGCTGGATCAGCGATGTTGTGATCATCCACGGTGGTATAGTATCCACTTAATTGTAGAGCCAGCTCCACACACTGGCAAAACGTTCCTTGAGGACCATCTATGGGAAGAAGTGATTCTTATAATTCTGTTTATAATTCTCTTATAATAATTTTATTAGGCATAAATACACAAAGGAAATGTGAAACTAAACTAGAAACAGGTTGATTAGCAACTAAGGTAACCATGATCGTAATTCTGTC
Organism: Squalius cephalus; assembly: GCF_949319135.1. Lineage (NCBI taxonomy): Eukaryota > Metazoa > Chordata > Actinopteri > Cypriniformes > Leuciscidae > Squalius > Squalius cephalus. The sequence continues at coordinate 15,148,796 of NC_137125.1, forward strand.
AGGTCCATTAAGTCAAGAACGCACAGACAATAAAAATACTTTAAGAATTTTTATTGAATAGATTGCAAACAAGTTGATGTTCTTGAATTGAAATTTGGCGGTATGGCTCTGTTCAGGGAGTCCTCTGACCTTTCATGAGCACCATGAAATAGCAGAGAGTCAGAGGACAGCAGCAGCAGCATTAGGGAACGTTCACACAGTTTAGGACTGTGAGAGCTAAAATATCCCCCTGTGAACAGAGCAGGCAACATGACATAAAGAAAATGCCACGTTATGCATAAGGAGGAGCTGGGGAGGTGGCGGGCAGCAGAAGCGAGCAGCAAGCATGTATGAGCAAACTGAATGTGCTTTAAATAAGGCGCCTTGTTTGAGCTTGGCCATTGAGCAGCGAGGGGAGTTAACGAGCTAATGCAGCTCAGCTGGAGCAGATCAGTTGATGGGACAGTGTTGTTAGCAAATAGTATTAGCAGCGTCTTGACTACCTGGCCTGCCAGAACTGACGCTGACGCTCAATTTTAAACTAAGAGTGCCTTGCTGAAAAATCCAGAATAAACCAGCATTGGTCCAGGCTGGTTTATGAAGGTATAGTGCTGGTCTAGCTGGTGGATCAGCATAGTCATGCTGTTCTCAAGCAAACCAGAGTTGGCGAAGCTGGTTGACCAGCATGGTCTTGCAGGGTTGAATGTGAGTATGCCATCTGTCTGTATGCAGGCAGTGATTTGGGGACAAACATTGTTTTTGCTTGCATATTTCTATATTTAATACATTAATGATGTAAAGGAAAACAATATAAGGTTAAAACGTATGATTTGTTGAATTGTGATTATAACTTTGTCATTTATTTTGCTCCCTCTGCTGAAAGTGAACTGATTTTTTTTATTGTTTGTTATTATTTTTTTATTTATTGTCATAATTAATGTAATTATGATTACATTATTAATCAATGTTTCTGGTAAACTGGTTAAAGGATCTGTACACAAATCAGTTAAAATCAATTAAAAAGAGCTTGTGCACATTGCAAAACAAGAAGCAATAAAAGCATAATCATAAGCGGTTTGTTTAATAACGGGTGAGTATGAGAAGAGCTCTTTCAATCAGACAGTTAATATCAACTTGATAATCAAAGTTCAAAACTGCAAGTTGCTGTTTTTAAATACTTTCATACTCATTTAGGAACTCACATATTTCAAAATCCAGCTGTTAGTCACTGATTCAAAAAAGTGCACATAGTAAAATGTATGTGAGTGCAGTCAGGAGTATGACATACTGAAAATAGTAATAGCAAGCACTTTCAACAATTGCTGAAAGAGAATTCAACCAAAGTCAATGTCAAGTGCCCAACTAAAGAGCATACTAATCATCATAATGGTGACTTCAACATGTACCATGTGAAAGAAATAAAGCCAAACTGGTTTGTTCTGTAGTAAGTGAATATGGTAATGCTGTTTAAATATACAGTTTTCATTTATATGCAAATGCTTGTTTGCACTTTTTAATGTTACATGACAGTGATATATGAATACTCAAGTTATTTATTGTCTTTTGTGGTTTTTAAACTTCTTATCTTATGAACGGGCCAGCTTTACCACCCCTCACAACCACATGATCGCCACCTGATTCCCTTTTATTCTGGGAAAGAGTATAAGCAGTTACTCTTTATGACATCTTACTTATATTGGCTTATCTCAGAAGAGTGAACTGAACTACAGAGAAAAGTGCGGTAAACCAACTGAAGAGAAGATTTCTTTCCGGTAAAAAACAAATTATATACTTGCACTGACGATCTATATTATATTATATTATATATCATATTCTCTGTTTTCAAAGTCTAATAGAGTTATTCTAGTTGATGACTAATTGAACCAATGGTAATATCTACTATTGACATAACTGCACTCATAGGTTTTTCAACAGCATGAAGACCACTTTTATAATAATACAAAATATATAATATTTTAATAAATAAATGGGAATGATTGTTTACATAGAAAATCTATTTCATAATCATATCCTTTACATGTCTCAATTTACTATGATTTTGTACAGATCAATTTCAGATTCAGAAAGAAGAATGTCTCACACTGTCATACCCGTGACCTCCTCAACGCTGGTCATCCAGTTTCAACCACCGACACAAACACCAGCAGCTGGAACTGGGACAAATGTCCCTGTGCCTGTTTATGGACAACAGCTAGCAGGAGTTTCACCTCTTCATGAACTTCAGCCTTTTCTGAAAGGCCAACCAAAAGCCCTTGGGGTGAGAAATTGTTCATAAACCCAATTTATTTTATAATTTGTATGTGGTATTTCAGTCTGAGGTAAGGAAAGTAAAAAATGAAATAAATTCTAAAAAGGAGTGGTGCACACATGAACAAAGCATACACGTTTTTTTTTTTTATTGAAGAATGTGACTTATTGCCTTGGTGACAATCTAAGATAGCAATATAAGTTCAAGTTGATAATTTATTTACTTTAATTTGTCACATCATTGACACAAGTGTACAATGAGTGAAAATCTTGTGTGCATAGATCCTAGCAGCAATGCAGAATAAAGAATGCGACATAATTAACTACAATTATACAAAAAAAAAAAAAAAAACTCTCCACTGTGTCACCGTTGATGGTGATGGGGGCGTGTACTCATTTCTGTACTCTGAAGTCTACTATCCATCTATAGACAGATAAAAGTAGAATGGAACAGTGATCTGATTTGCTGAACAGGGGCGTGAGAAGGCTCTGTATGCATCATGGAAAGGAGTGTAACAATGATCCAGAATACGATTTTCCCTTGTGTTGCAGTTAATTGGTTGATAGTACTTTAGCAGTACTTTCTTCAGTTATGCTTTGTTGAAGTCCTCAGCCACTATAAACGCAGCCTCTGGGTATGCGGTTTCCTGTATGTTGATTATTGAGTATAATTCTGAGAGCGTCAAATCAATGTCCGGAGGTATGTGTACAGCCATAACAATAACAGCAGAGAATTCCCTTGGGAGCCAGAAAGGTCGACAGATGAGCATGAAATATTCCAAGTTAGGGGAGCAGAACGTTTTTTTTTATGTGTATGCTCTTACGATCACACCACATCTTAATGATCATAAGACAGACGCCGCTGCCTTTCATTTTCCCTGTAAGGTCTCAAAAAGCCAGGTGGATCAATGGCAGTTTCAGTATTATTATCCCAACTCTGCACATTAGTAGTAGTAAACTGAATAGTGGAGGCTGGTTTTAAAGCCGCCTGAAGCTGCCTTTACACTACACACTTCACCCGTTGGACCGAAAGTAATTTATTTCCAATGGAAAGTAGCGCGGGAGCTGCGTTACATTCACTAAAATTACTCATTTTACCATGGTGAATAAGCCGAGGTAATGATTGCTTCAAGGCCAATTTCAAAGTTCTGAAATGTTGTGTGCAGTGGAAAGGCGGCTTGAGTCTTACTAACATGCCGGCTCACCTGCCTCTTTTCTGGCGATGCTTGTGCAAGCGGTTGGTCCAGGTGATTGGGAACGCTCGGTTGTTTATTTTAAAGGTGCTGTCTGTAAGAATGACAGCCAGTGGTCGAAATAGGTACTGCAGTCCAAATTCAAAATATCAGAGATCGTTGTTTCTCCCGGCCCCTCCTCCTCAGACTCAATGCTCACGAAGTTCGCCAGTTTGAGAACACGCAACAGGAACGAACGCAACTGACAATGAAATCCCGTGGAGACTTCTACACTGTAAGTTGATGAGTTGATTTATGAGCGTTTTAATATGCTCTGTAATATGTTCTCGCTCATTGAAATTTTTAGATGGATATCAAGGCTTTTAGCTTGTGTGGAATCTGCAATATCTGACCTAGTTTGTTTGCTCATTTTCAAGGCTGCAATACGCTGTTTCCTGCCAACTGGCATCCCGGGTGTCGAAATACTATTGGGTGAACCGGCAGTGGGCGAGATCACACAGACCAAAACAAAAACAGACATTAAAACACAGAATGTGTAAAATAATAAGTAAAATAACCGGCTGTAGAAGTGTTTTTCAGAGAAACGAATATGTGAACTCAGCATGTTTCCTAAATATCTGCAAACATATTATGGTATTTTTATGCATTAGTAGAGTAGAAAAGGTACATACATGTGCGTCTACGAGTGAAGGGTCATCATACAATGGTTTAAAGTAACGTTCCCAAGTTCTGGGGCCCGTTCTTCGTACGTTGCTTATTACATCCGAGATCAAATGACACATCCAAGATGATATCATCGTGCGAATCATGATCTGGCTAACTCGGTTCTTCGAACACACTTGCCGGATATGATTAGTATCGCTGGATTGAGTTATCTGAGATAATTGCGCGTTCATGCGCTGGTTAAAAGGGGATATGTATCGATAGTAGAAACATTGATCAGCAACGCTGCTATTGGCTGCTCAGCGTGGCCAAAGAACGCACTCGGTTTTTCAAGTTTATTCGGAATTTTAATGTTTAATCAAAACGCCAGGGAACACCTCAAAGTCTGCAAAAGCCAGGAGAGAGGGCTGGCAAATTTAAATCCGTTAGAAGTGGCCATGTTAGATGTTTTTATCACTTAATAGCTTATATTTTTGTATTTTAATAATTGCATAATTACTTTGTGTATTGTAATGTCAGTCACCATACTAGAACATGGGAACAAATAAAAGTGAAGTACAAAAATATTCTACATAATGGTAATTTTTAGTTATATTATAGTCTCTTTTATAAAAGGCACTGTTAAATAAATGGTGTTCTGTTTATAAAAGCAACCAAGAAAAAGGCTGAGAAAAAAATAGAAAAGATCTTAGTAGCCTACACTGTAAAATAATTTTTGCTGCGTTAAATTAAGGCCGTATAGTCATTTCAACTGTTAAATCTTGAGTAATGATGAATTGCTTTGACTTGTGAAAGTGAAAACTGATAAACTTATGTTAATGTACACATATTTTGCCATGAGTTATTGATCACATTTTTCCCCAGTGTAGTTCATTGTAATGACATTGTGTTTTCCTCTTTTGTGCACTTTTACATAATACACACTTGTATCTGTTCCCAAGAAAGTGGTGGCTGAAATATGTGCAGTAAGTGGACATTTTCTAACTTTCCAAAGGAAAGAAAGTATAAGACTTTGTAATGTCCATTTGTTTCCATTGCACTGGCCAGTGAATAAACCCTCTCAGATAACTGTCATATGGAGGAACTAGCCTACCTGCAAGTGCATAAATAACTTTACTTCATTTATACTTGAATGCTTTATGGCTGCAATATAAGTTGCAGGATTCCACATCTACAGAAAGGCCTACAGAAGAGTCTTCACAGACAGAGGAGACATAGGCCTACAGCTGGGCAGTGTATAGCCAACTTTTCCTTTTTATTTGTTGCATGAGGCATGTGTCTAATATCTCTTGTTGCAGGCACTTGACCACTGGCTTGAAATAAAACTCAAGGAACTAAGCATATTTGTCTTTTATTAAACATTTAATGAAAAGTGTTTTTTTTTTTTAGCAATGTTGTGTAATATGGCACATGCAACAATGTCACAGGCCCTGTCAGGTGTGCAACCCTCAGACTTTTCAGACACTGAAATCTTCCCTTTAGTTAGCCAAAGTTCATTTCATTGTGTGCCCTTGTCCTGGCTAGAGCTGCATTGTAACTGGTTTGGGTCAGGGAATGGGGTCATAAAACACCTGTCTGCAGGAACATGTCATAATCACCTATGAAAAAAATGCAGTTCTGTTAGGATCAGCATAAGTGTATGTAATACATTGAGCTTGATATTTAATTGTGGAACTTTTCTTACCACTTTCAAATAATGTGCATAAATGTGAATCTCTGAAAATTCTTAAGTCATGCACAAATCCTGGCCATTTTGCTTTCACATTTGTGATATGGAAGATTTTAGTCAACTGCCTTTTTTTTATTTGATATAATATTACTAATCTGGAATATTAACTGGGCTGCACATTTACATTGTGAACCCCCTTTCTGTTCACATAATCCCCTTCATTGAGGCCTTGGTGGCAGTCTATGGTAGCATAGTCTATGGTACCAATCACGTTAGTGAAGCCTGAGTGACATATCTGTAATCGTCATGGTCATGATTGTATGATCTTCATAAAAAAATATTATCGCCTAAAAAAAAAATAAAAAAAAATAAAAAACTGCTTTACAACATTGGGTCTTAAGTGGCTTGGAAATGGCACAAAAAAAAAATAAAAAAATAAAACTGTTTTTTAAACATAAAGGCGACAAAAAACGACAATTTCACGAATCACGAGAAAAAATATATATCTCAGAAAGAAAGTGCACTATCGCGCTGCGCTGTCCTTCCCGTATCAGCTCCGCTTATGAAGCCGGGATCTATGGCAATCCTGTTAACATGAAATAAGCCTGCTCCCGAGCAGGTTTAAGATTGCGCACATGTTGCTATGACAGCAAGTCCAGGATGAGCGTTGAAGAACCAAACAATCCAAGATCATGCCAAATCACCAACAATCAAATCCAGCTAAGTGAGTTAGCGACGTACGAAGAACGGACCCCTGATGTTTGATCTTATATCCAACAGGGTTTGGCAGTCATAGATAATAATACGGCAGTCATACATACTAATACTGCTGACATCCAAAACAAAAAACAAAACTAGAAACACAAAATAACAAAAAGCGTTGCATGTTGCTCAGTGCCATCTTTCTCATGACTATACTTTACAGAGTAAAATTGTATACATTTATAGTGTATCAGTCACAGAGTAGAATGTTTTAGGATTTGCAAACCATCAATTAAAAAAAACAAAAACAAATTTGCTCATCTACAAATCAGTATGTGACCTAGATATCTTTGTAGTACAATCATAAATCCATAACTACAGCTGCTATAAATTTATATTGTTCATGTAAAATTGTTCCCCAAAAATTGATACTGTTTTACTTTATAAAAGACTCTCTTGTCCTTCACAGACTGTCCAGATAATGATTGGTCTGTTGACTCTCCTGTTGGGAATCGTATCTACAATTTTTGTAGATTCCATCTTTGTATTAAGTGGTATTCCTTACTGGGGATCTCTCATCGTAAGAAACAATTATACAAGTGTTGTGTCTTTTTTAATGCAAGTCACATATTCCAATAGAAGCCTTGATTTTTGTCTTCTTCTCTGCTCTCAGTACATTTCCGCAGGCTCACTCTGCATTGCTGCAGAAAACAAACTGAATTCACCCTCCAGTTTGTGTTTGGTATGTACACTACACTTCTTATTATTAGGGGCTTAAGCAGTAGAGATACTGGAACCCTATTGTGTTTGCACTGATATTCTGTAGTGATTTTGTGATTTATATTTCCGATTTCATTCCATTTCTGCCTTTTTAAATGTTCTGAAACTCGTTTTCAAGTTTTTTTCAAACTTTTCCAAACATGAAACTATGCTAGCCACTATATTTCTGTATCCTATTGTCTCCTGCATTATCGCTTTTGACAGAAGGATGCCAATATAAGGCTGTTGGTCCAATCTTCACTAATTTTTTCTCATTGCATTTAGGAAGGTTGCTAGCAATTAATACAATACATTGTATTAAATAATGAATACATTTTTCAGAAATTGATATTTATCTCCTGAACGCAACACCGAAAATTGAATGGATATAAATTACATGACATTTGAGCTACAACTTAAATTCCTTTTCACTGTAACTGAAGGATCGGTAAAGTTGAAAATGAATTTGAATCTTCTTTGGTGGATGTCAAAACAATAGTATGGCTCGGCTACATAAAAAAAAAAAAAAAAAAACATGTCTGCTAGCAGCCAATTAAATTTCAGCGACTAATAACGCAAAATCTGAATGGCCTACCTTTATGAAAATTGACATATTGATGTACATAATGTGAAAATGAGCATGTGTACCAAATTTTGTGTATAAAAAATACATTTATAACATTTTGAGCTGATATTGTATTTATTATTGTGTTGACATTACAGTTTAAGCCCAACAGTTCACACAAATGCACTGTTTAAAAAGGTTAGAAGGCCACACATATTATACAAATAAATAATACAAATAAAAAGGACCTTAAGATAAATACTTCTGGACTTCCGGTGACGTCATCAAACTGATGGCATCTTGAAAGATTAGTTCTCAGACAAAGTGATAGAATTTAGCCCCAAAACACGAGAAAGCGCTGAGTCGCCATTAAATGTCTGCTCAGATGATACTGTACTATATACTGTTTGCTGTAAAAACTACAGTATTTTTAATAATGTAGTTATTAGATACCTTTCATTCATATCCCTTAATCATCCACATGAGCCATTGGAGCTTGGACTCCGATCACTGATGCTTGGGGGTATATTTTATTTATTTATATAAGTAGTGTATTTATCACACTCCATAAACATTTCCATCAATGTTAACAAACTAAAGTTCTTGCTAATTTATTAATCCATTTCATGTTTCCCCCCCCTACCTACAGGTGAAAGGTTCACTTGGAATGAACATTTTCAGTGCTATAACTGCAGGCATTTCCTTTATCATGATTTCAATGGATTTGGGTCTAGGGCCGATGAACATGTACAATTACTGCAATGATTATGATTGTTATTATATTGAGAACAAGTATAAGGTATGTTACCAACTTTTCTATTCACATTTGTTTAGTAATTACAGTAAGATCACTGTGTGCTCAGTACACTTGTCAAAAGTCAAGTCTTAATCTCCTTTCATCTGTCACTTCTTTTTTCCAACATTTCAGAAGTAGTTTATAGATCTCTTGCTATTACTGATCATTTGCGATGCAAGAAGGCATTATACATTAATTTTAAACTCAGTCCAGTTTGACCTATAAATATGTTGTATTACCATATGAACCTCAAGGATGATAGATACTGAACTTCTGAACAGCCTGTGTACTGATGTGAGTGCTAATCATCAATTATTAGGGCCCGAGCACCGATGGTGTGACCCTATTGGAATTGCTCCGTTTATTTTTTCATTATTATTTGTGCTTTTGTTGAATTCTCTCTCAGACTCTCTTCTGGGGAATCGGTAGTGTATCATTGATATTCGCCTTCCTTCAGTTTATCATCTCCATCTGTCTGTCAGCATTTGCCTGTAAAGTCGCCTGCTGCTGTTCTCCACAGGTGAGTGATGATGCGTCAAGTCTTTGACAAACGTTTTTGTCAGCTAAACCCCTTCAGATATGGAATGGAAATTGTTTCTTACAAGGGTGCTTACACTTGGGTTCACGCTTTACAAGAACCAACGAGTACTACAACTTACAATACAAATATTATTTCTTAAATTCTTCACTTTCGAATGTTTAAACCCTTAAAAGTGAACTATAATATTTTTGCGGTAAAATATCCAAAAACCACTAGACCAGTGTTATATATTTTGTTTAGTTGATTACTTACAATATCCCAAATGTTTCCAACAATTTGTAAATCATGAGAAAATTATGATTTTAACCAAGGAAACGGGACGCGTGAGCAGTGTGAGGGAGTAGAAAAGTTACATACATGTACGTCCACGAGTGAAGGGTTATCGTACGATGGTAACTTTCCCAAGTTCTGTTGTTTGATCTTATATGCAATAGGGTTTGGCAGTCATACATAATAATATTGCTTTACCCTTGGGTTCCGCTCGTACTGCCATAGTAACCATGGCGATAGACGTGGACAACTGCGTTACGTCTAGCAGCACGCTCACGCTGTTGTTGTTTTGTTCAAATATTATGAACCATGGCAAGCAGACTTTGGCACAAAAGGAGAACTAAAAACGAGGATCAATATCAGCGTGGCGTTTTCGAGATGCCAAGAGCTCCACGTACATGCTAACTTCGACTTGACAGAGACGCGAGTGGCCTCACAAGTTTAATTCGTCTAATAAACTGACCTGTGTAAGTAGTAATTCTGCACTTGCATGTAGTTCAGTAGAATGAAATGTCCTCATTCCTTTATATCCGCGGGACTTGTGTGTGGCGCTGATATCTGTCTCTCATTAGCAATCGCGCCCTGCTTCACACCACAGTCATGTTAAAAACATCAATGTATTCACTCATCCATAAACATTATTAGATCCATCAGCTTGACGACAAGATCCATAATTCCGCTTAAAGCAAATGCGTCATCAATATACGCCTTTGTTATCGACCCCTAGCGGTTAATTTACATATTGTAGCTTTAAGCTTTTACCATGTAAAACCAAAATGTTTTATGTAAATATAAAGTGAACTTAGCACACATTGCATTACCAAATGTTAAACTTGCAGCACTTGCAGAGATGTAGTTTGTGAGAAGCCGCTCTAAAAGTGTGGTACTATAAGCGGCACATGTACATGATAACAGTACAGCTTTTCACTCCGAAACATGCAACTACTAATTCAATGGAGTCAATTTTTCCCTACTTAAAAACAGTTCAAATATGTTATTTCAAGACTTTTATCAGGTTGTCCTTAAAGCACCATTTCTTGTAGAACTGCTTTCTTTAGGATAAGCGTAAGGTTCCACACCATGACATTTCAAAAGGATTTCGTTTTTTTGCTTTTTCTACTCCATTTGAAGTATATTTATGTCTATAATCCTGTAATACTGAAACTGTCTGTCAGTGTCATTGCATTTGTGCCATTTTACAGTAAGAAGACGTAAAACTCTACATGTGTATTTTTCCAAAGGTGCCGTTTGTTCCACAAGTGTTAACTCAACATCCCTGTTGTTTTGGGCACAATCACTTCCATGATCTGAACAACTCAGAGGTAAGAGAAGCTTGTAACCCCAGTTTAATTAAGACTTTGCGTAAAAACGGTACTAAAAAAAAAACATTTCCACAAACAAATGTATTATTTGTGTCTTAGTGTCACTATAGTGTCACTTAGTGTCACTATATGTGAACTGAAAGTGTGTAAAGCGCTAAGTAATGGGTGCATTAATTGTTTAATAATATCAATAAATAAGTAATATGTAAGCAGCGTAGCTGATCATATATATTATATTTCTTGCAGATATCTGTGGTCAGCAACCCTGCCATGCATCATCCTCCTGCAGAAATTCCTCCACAATACAGTGATTTTAAATAAATATGAATATTAAAAGTCGACAGAGCTGAAATGGGACACAAAGGTTTTCCCAGTGATTTCCTGTCCATTATCTCTAATGTCTTTCATTAAAAAGAGAACATGACATCAAATGAAAAATTACTTGATCAGATAATAATTACAGATTTTTTATGTCACAAATGTGTAAAGAATTACTATTCAAGAATAGATACTATTTTATGACTTTCTTACCTTATGTTAATTAAGACAGTTGTCTAATCATTAATAAAACTGGTTAGCTTGTTTTGCACAACTAATTGCTTAATACAGTATAATCTGTAAGAATAAAGTATACAGAATATATTTAGTTTGTTTGTCACCTTCCACCTTTATTTAAAGTGTGTGATATTGCATTGTCATCATTTTATTTATTTTATTTATTTATTTATTTATTTATTATTACAGGGACAGTGCATATTAATAAACATTTCTGCCAATATGCCAGAGTTAGCCAGAAGGCTATTTTTCATCTGCAGTCCCCGGACAGATGTTAAAAGTCACCCTAAAAGAGAGTAAAATTACATATAAAAATAAAAAATTAAAAAATATAGTCGAAATACAGCAAACCAACAATCAAACAAACATCTGACAAAAACATGACATATACACACACACAAGGCAAGAAACCAGCAGTGGATAGAGCAGGTCTAGAAATGTGTTAATGTTGACAGATCTGAAATTCAAGAAGCCATTTCTTTAAATGGTTCTTAAATGTACAATATGTGTTTAGATTTCTGATAGTTAAAGGAATGCGGTTCCATTCAGTAGCAGCTCGAACAGAAAAAGAAGTATGACCAAATACACTTTTTCTAAAGGGAATGATACAATCTCCCCTCGCTGCACCTCTGGTTCTGCTATGCTCAGCTGTACGGATGTTAACAAACTGGTGAAGTGGAGGAGATGATAAACCATGAATAATTTTGTATAGAAGACATAGGTTTGAGTATTTGACCATGTTTTCCCAGCTGAGTAATCTATGTTTTTGTAATATTGGACAATGATGAGAAATAATTGGTTTCTTATCCAGAATTTTAACAGATCGTTTGTAAAGTGACTGCAGAGGTTTCAGAGATGTAACACCAGCATGTGACCAGATGGGTAGACAGTAAGTGATATGTGATAAGATCATAGAGTGCATGTACATTTTTGCTGCCTGTGTGGACATTTGATGGCGAATGTGTCTAAAATTCATGAGGTTAAATTTGATGCGATTACAGACCCTTTTTACATGCGAAGTAAACGACAATTTTGAATCAATCAAAACCCCCAGATATTTGTACTCTGACACGATCTGCAGCCTTTCCCCAGAAACGAAAATATCTGGCTCAACACTAAAGTTTTTATGGGACTTTGTGAAAAACATTGCTACTGTTTTTGATGTATTCAGCTTCAGGCAGGATTGTTTCAACCAAGCTGTAATGTTATCCATGGATTTAGTGAGCTTCTCAGCCACCTGAGAGATATTTTTACCATGAACATAGACTACAGTGTCATCAGCATACATCTGCATAGAGACATCAGGACAGATGGATGGGAGGTCATTTATATAAAGTGAGAACAATAGAGGCCCTAAGATAGATCCTTGAGGAAGACCGGTGGACAGACTAAGAGCGGCTGATTTAAAAGACTGGACTCTGACATGTTGGAGACGGTCAGTGAGATAAGACTCAATCCATTTAAGCGCATCCGAGGAAAAGTTATAACTGCATAGTTTTGCCAACAAAATTGTATAATTAACAGTGTCAAAAGCCTTCCGGAGATCCAGGAACACCGCACCAACAACCCCACCTCGGTCCAATAGAGCTCTGATGTTTTCAGTAAAGAAGCAAGTCGCAGTCTCGGTGGAGTAATTGGCTCTGAAGCCGAACTGCATAGGGTGGAGGGCAAAGGGTGTGGTATTTAGATGGTTAATAATTTGTTTTGCTATTAGTTTCTCTGCAATCTTAGACACTGCAGGCAATATACTGATGGGTCTGTAGTTTGACATGGAATGAGGAACTCCACTTTTGAAAATTGGAGCAACAACAGCTGGTTTCCACATGCTTGGGAAAATATTTTGTGAAATAGACATGTTGATTATTTTGGTGATGTGGGATATGATTGATATACTTAGTGCCTTAAGCATTACCGTATCCATATCAAAAATATCTTTACATTTTGATGGTCTAAGTGATTTAATGGTCTGTGATACCTCTGATTCTGTGATGTTAATTAAACTAAAAACTAATTGACTTTTGTCTATTGACGGAATATATATGTTCTCTGGTGTAAAACAGTTCGCTATGTTAGCCACAGAATCAATAAAATAGTGATTAAATGCTTCTGCTATAACTGGAAGATTGTTTGTCGGTTTTTCATTTATTTTAATTTCTGGAGTGTTTTGTTCTTTGGGGCGATCACCCATCATTTTTCTTAGCTGATTCCATATTGTTTTAGTATTTCCATTGGATTTTTCAATTATAGTGAGAAAGAAATCTGCCTTTGCTTTTCTTAATGACCTTACAACTTTATTTCTCAACATGGCGAAACGTCCTCTGTCATGACTTGATTTAGTTTTATTTGCTAGTTTTAGGGCTTGGTCTCATTCTTTCATGATTTTTATGATGTCTGGATTTATCCAGGGTACAGTGTTTTTGTGTTGTTTGTACTTGATTTTTTGTGAGAATTCTTTAATAGTTCTCTCAAGTGTTTTTAAAAATATTTGGCTGTCTTTTTCGCAATCCACTAAAGATAAAATGTCATCCCATTGAATTTGGTTAGCTGCAGCTACAAAGTTTTGATAATTTCAGTTGCATGGGTCTCATACAGCAGAGCATATAAAACAGACTATCGAGGAGATGCTGAACTCTTGGGAAATAGACAAACCCCCATGATGTTTTGCAAGACAATGCAAGAAATATGAAAAAGCAATGGATAGTATGGTGGTAATTAACATGGGCTTCATGGTGAACATTCTTCAGCTCGTTGTATATGAGGGTCTGCTTTTTTAGCGCAGCATCACAGAAACACTGGCTATTGCGAGGAAGATTGTAGGGCATTTTAAACATTCACCACAGGCCTACACACATTAGCCACGTTTTCATTACAGAATTGAGCAGATGCCTGATCTTATGTCCAAACACACCGCGCCATCTATGTCAGGTGACCTGTAAATGCCCAAAAACAGTTTCCATTGCAGTTTTGCTAAATATTCGATTCCATTTTCGAATTGTCTGAAAAAAATGCAAGCGCAAAACCTTTTTGCGATACATGTGAGTTTTTGCAAAATTGGGGTGTTTCCATTGGATGTTTTAATGTTACTGTTATGTAACATTAAAAAGTGCAAACAAGCCTCGAAATATAAATGGAATCAGTCAATAAAATGCCTAATATTAAAGATGAATGAGAAATATCAGGTGCTCTTTGCCATCACAGCTCTTTATCTGCAGCAAAAGGGCAAATGCTGGGCTGAACATCTGATGCATATGGCACACTCAACTGTCGTCTGGTTGGTTGAATTCTGAAGGATGTCCGGGAGATGTGTGTGTCACGTTCTTTAATGGACCGCCTGGAAAACAAATGCCGGACGCCAAACCCCCTTTTGAAAACGAAAGCTGTGGTGTTTATAACCGTGACAATGGGCGCTTATAAGCTGCGATAGGGTCCAGACCTTCTGTCAGTCTGAAGGTCTGGCTAATGAGACTATAGGCCAGGGGTCGGCAATTAACTTTGGCCGCGGGCCAATTTTTCTTTTAGCCAGTAGATGGCGGGCCAGCTACACGGAGTTGCCCTATGGGTACAAATTAAATAGCCTACTCTTAACTATTAATTATTATACTCTTAACGTCTACATTGCATATCAATGAAATCATTTTAAACAGATCAAGTACTATTGTGTTAACATATTACAGCTATTTTAATAAAGGTGTGAATAGCAATGCCTAATTTGCTTACAGTCCGACTTTTGAACTTTATTCCTTTTTTATTATTATTATTTATTCGGGACACACACATACACACCTATGGTTTAAGGAGGTCTGCGCGGGACTGTTTTTTTCTCTCTTCTTTTCGTCCCGCTCCCACAAGGTTCAATTCAGCAATTAAAATACACTCTGTGTTCACCCGCATTATTTCCCGACCTGACGAGTCCGCAAAATTTAGATCTAGTTTCCAGAATCTCACATTCAAATGTCTCTAACGGAAATTTGAGAGATTAAGTATAGCAGCCTATAACAATTATAAATGCTTTGTGTTCGTGTCAACATAAAATATTATTTTAACATTGTAGGCTACTGTCAGCAGAGAAAAAAATGTCACAGAAAAAAATAATGAAATATAAATAACATAAATTAAATAGGACAAAGCCTATCACTCAAATTGTTAAGCAACATAAATGAAAACCATATTGCCCTACTGACAAATGAAGCATGCTATTTTCTGCCAACTATTTCAAACATCCTTGCAAAAAAATAATGTTGTTTATTATTTATTAACAATGGTTTCAGTACCAAACAGCCTGGTGGTCAGAATGAAGTGCGGATACGCTGTCAAAAGATGTCGGGAGTGGGCTATTGTCAGTCAGACCGCCCGCTCCGTCCAAAGTAGGCCTATAGGTAGGCTACAGAGTTCCGACCGCTACCGTCTTTATATTTTAAAATTGAATCCCGCGCCGCATGATTCATGCGCGTTTTACACAGTATGCGGCGGTGAAATCGCCGCGCGGCTACGGCTTTTCTCAAGTAGCCTAGTGGAAGAGTTTTGTGCAGCATTTAGTGCAAATATTTTTTATCAGGTAGGCTAATACATATTATTTATCAGTGTGTTATAGGCTACCCGAGTAAATAATAAGTAACGAATGATACACGGGGCCTATTTGTAAACCGTTATTGTAAAAAAAAAAAAAAAAAAAAAAAAAAAACGGACTTCCAAAATAATCCGGCGGGCCAGAAAATATTGCTGGCGGGCCAGTTTTGGCCCGCGGGCCGCCTATTGCCGACCCCTGCTATAGGCACTCAAGCTGGCGGATGTGACACTGGGGGATTAAATTAGAACTAAGTTGGAACAAACTTTAGAAAATAATATATTTTTAAACATAGAAATTTAGCATAATTGTCCTAGCCTGTCAACAAATAGCTTTTCAGACATATGAAGCTTCTGTACTTAGATTCAGTGGGAAAGAATCTAGCCTTTATTTGACAAAGTTAAAGTAGCTAAAAGAAACAATAACCAGGAAGGGCTAAGGCCCCAGAATGAACAGGGGAGTAACTTGTAACTTGAGTAAAATGTGAGATATATAAAACTGTATATAAATATATATATATATATGTATCTCAAAATAAGTTTGGACACAAAAACACAGGATACACATGGCACTTATCTATCTGGACATTGTTGTCCGCTTGAGATGAGGTCAGCTGGAAACAGTGAATACAAAATAAACAGTTTTTATTTATATGCAAATGCTTGTTTGCACTTTTTAATGATACATAACAGTGATAAAGCATTAATGAGTTTTTGTGAACTTTACTGAAACATAGGGTGTCCTCTGCCTTCAGCCCTACAGTGACCCTACAGGGGACAGTATGGAGAATGGATGGATAAATGTATGGATTTGTGAATCTTATCCAAAAGTATGACCTATTTTAAAATGACTTAATGAGTTAACCCCTTAACGCCCACTGTCGCGAATTTGCAACAAACCCCTTCCATTCAGACTGCAGGCGAGATAGCGTGTGTTTTCCCCCAATGCCTGTTTGTGCACATTCGATACATACCTAGGAACATTTTGCACGCACTGGTTTCTCGTAGGAGCGGTCGGAGTGGGAACTACATCCGGGTCACCGAAGCTAATATTTTGTTTTGCAAAATCCGCATATCAAGTGCGCAAATGTGGAGAAATTTCCCAAAATGAGTTAAGTTGTGCTAAGATAAAAATATGTACCAGCTTATTGATTGCTTCTATAGCTATGTTATTCATATAGACTTCATGTGACGAATATTTTTTACGTACTTTGTAGATTTCTGTTTGTAGCAAATTTGCGACATTGGGCCATAACGGCTGGATTGGGCTAATGGCTACATATTATAATAATGCTGTATTTAGATGGTTTCAGCCCAAAAATTTTTATTTTTTTTTTTCACAAAAAATAGCATGTTAGGATATAACACTATAAGAATATATAATGTATGCACTGGAGAAACAAGGAAAGAGTTAAACAGAGTGTAACATGGAATGTATAAAAACTACTGTCAATGTTAGGGAGTAGGAGAGTGTTTTGTTTCTTGCTGTTGTCAAGATTCATTAATTTGTCAAAGTTTATAAGTATAAAGTTTATAAGTTCTAACTACTTTGTGCCATGAATAAAATCTACATTCCTGAGATGGGAAAATGTGTTTTATTAATTTTTCCATTTTGTAAAAAATTACCCTAAATGCCCACTGTCGCAAATTTGCAACATACCAAAATTACCCTAAATGCCTGTTGTCGCAAATTTGCAACATACCAAAATTTCTATTTATTTGTTGTGCAAAAGTGAAATTGATAATCTCAACATTATTTACCATCTACTTAAAGTCAAAAACACACAGAATTTTTTTTTTTATATACAGCTTTATAAATTCAGGCGTATATTTGCAGGCTATTTACTAATATTATTTAATAGTAAAAGATAATTTTGAATTAAGAGTATTGATGGATCTTATTGTAAACTGGAACATTGATCTTTTTAAATGTATTATCTTATAAAAGGGAACGTATTGTAAAGTGAAGTGTCAGGCTTGATTTCCTAGTTCAATGACCAGCTTTACCCTCATTCTGGGAAACAGTATCAACAAGAATTTGCCTTATCTCAGAAGACTAACCTAAAAACAACTGAGCAAAGGGCAAAAGAAGAATTGAGGACTGGAATTTTTTTTTTGTAAAACAATATTGTATACTTTTACCTATTCACTATGTCTGCATTTTTTTATTAAAGTGTATGGTGACTAAGGAATGGACATGTTCAGTTAGTTTTGACGTGGCCATGACATAGTAAGTCGTGGGAATGTCATAGTGTGGGAACGACATCCTTATCTCGTAGCCACCAGTTTAATGGCGCTAACGGCAAATCCCTTCTTGCACTGTCCTCATTTTGATTTCGGCAAATCAGAGTGTATGCAAACAAGGTGATTATTGTTCATGAGTCCAACATTCAGCCACGTAAGAAAACATGCAATCTACCTAGTTGTAGTCTACTGTGTGATTTAAACTCGTGTCCCGGCTACATTGAGTCATTTTGTCCAACTCCATTTCCCACAATTCCTAAGTAATGTGCCCATAATTTCTACACAGCTGCTAGCTGACGAGAAAATAAAGCGCTATTTTCAAGTGATCCACGAAAACCCCAAACGAGCCTGCAAGGAAGAATCGACAGAAGCAATTTTACCTAATCAAAGTAAGGGAAAAACAAAAAGGAAAAGAATGATCCCAAATAACCAATGAGAACAAAGGAAACCTGACAAGGGGAGCACATGGCAGGATCACATGAGGGCCAGGGAATCACATGACATGACAGGAAACATGACTGTGACAGACTGCAAATTAAGGCCCTGTCCCAAATGGCGCACTTCATGTGGACTTTCGGTCTCGTGGACTTAAATTGCGCGTACTCGCCGAGTCTACGAGTCCGTAGGCCGTCCTATTCAGCATTTTAACGCTCTGAAGTGTGCTCAGCAGCGCCCCTTTTTTACCCTTGAAGCTTGATTAGCATGTTGCTAGCTTTATTAGCATGTTGCTAGCATGATGCTAGCTTTATTAGCATGTTGGTAGCGTAATGCTAGCATGATTAGCATGTTGCTAGCATGATGCTAGCTTGATTAGCATGTTGCTAGCATGATGCTAGCATGATTAGCATGTTTTGCTAGCATGTTTTTAGCAAGATGCTGTTGCCAGGTGTTGCTAGGGTGTTCTGGGTGGTTGCTATGGTGTTGCTAGGCAGTTGCTAAGGTGTTCTGGGTGGTTGCTAGGCAGTTGCTAGGGTATCTTCCATGAAGCCCGCATAGATGCAGGCTCCACACACTTTAACTACCCAGGAAGCCTTGTGAAAGGCCAATCAGACAACGGATGGGAGGAGATTTTGCTTACGGATAATTGTTGACAGTTTATACAAACATTATGGTCATCGACCAGTGGTTGATGTCTCAAACATAATAATAGTGCGTTGAACAATACGATCACATTATGATTAATTAAATAAATAAAACCGAATGTCAGGGTCAGAATGTCAGGGCTTTACTGAGGCATATGTAAACATAGTATGAATATTGAAACCTGTAAATTCATCTAAAACTCATGCACATTTTCATTGTGTTAAAATTGTAATCTTAGTTCAACTGTATGTATTATTATGTACAACTGAACAAAAATGTGATTTCTCCTGTCCAACAACAACCAGACCGTTATTTCCGGCTTGACAATCAAGTCTGTCCCAAAAATATCTCTCAATGGACTCGCGCCAAGGGCCCTATAGGTCTGCACTACATGACGTCACCAAAGTGTGGACTCTGAGGAAGTCCACAAGTCAGGAGTGTGCCATTTGGGACAGGGCCTAAGACATGAAACAAAACCAAAATAAGAAGTGACAATCTTTAATACTTTTAGAGTTACAGGCACATAAACTTTGGTAAACTACTAATTATGGCACTCATAAAAGTTCAATTGTGTTGGAAAAAAAAGAGATACTTTTAACATTATTTGTTCTTCAGGAAATGTGTGACCATTGAAAACGTGTAGCAATTTACTCATAGAGCTGCATTAACATCCCTAAATCTCTGAAAATTAACCATGTTGGGCCTTAAAAATTAAGAATCCAAAAGAAAAGTTTGTTAAGAAACAGAATCTAGAAGGATATTAAGATATCATTAATATGAGTTACAGGCATGCAAACTTTTGGAAAAAAAAAAGTTTTTTTTTTTGAACTGTCTTTTTTTTTGAAAACTTTTTCCCATTTTTGAACTGTCACCATTGGCATAATGCAACAAAGATAGCTAAAGTCAACAGATTTAACTAATAGAGCTACCAATTACTTCCCTACTATAACACTAGTTTTCCCTTATTATAAGTAAGTGCTCGGTCCCAGTTTCTTATCCACTGACAATGGAACAGTGAATTTCCTCCCAGCCTTTGGTACATGCATTGGTCTTCTTACATGTACACGATCTCCACACTTGAAGGCTGGTGGTTTAGCTCCACGTTTCTGATCTGTGAACTGTTTAATCTTTTGTTGAACCCGCTGGACGCAGTCACTGTTATGTACGCTGTACTTATTATGCGTATTGTGTGTGGGTAGTCTTTTGTTGTGTATGTGTTTGTGTGTCTTTGAGTTTCAGATTTTCATTGGATCCACAGCCTGTCAGTCTTCATTAAGGAAGATGAGGTCCCGGTTCACTCTGCCAATCACATTACGCTTCCCTCTTCAAATACCCTTAATAATCATCGCATGTAATCCTGCTAACGGCTATTTTAAATACATATTTCGTTTCATATACCATAAATAACACTAGTGTTTAGGAATATTTATCGATATTTAAATATGTACGCTAAACACTGGGATTCACAGAAACTTAGTTCTGTTTTGACACTTTACACACGTTATGCGTCCCTTATTATTTAAATGAGTAAAGTGAAATAAATAATGATAAATAATAATAGTTTGCCTACAATTTTAGTTCCCATAAATTGTTTAGTAGTTACTTTTTCCATGTCATCTTTAAATGTCTATGGTACATATGTTTTTTTCAAACACACTAACTGTACTTATGCATTCTCCGTTTAAAATAAGTTATTTCCAACAATGGCTAACAACATGAAGAATGGGATTAGTAAAATAAAAATAGTAAAATAAAATAAATTATAACTATTTATTATTTATGTAAATATTATTTACTGTGCATGAAAATATTATTCTTTTATTACTGATGGCTTAAAAGCACTGATGAACTAAAGTACATATAAAATGCACATAATTCAGTTGTTATATATTCAAAGAGTTTGTGCAGCAAGCAATGCATAAAAAGTAATTTAAAAAGTGCATTTGTAAAAGTTAACACTAAACATTACTGGTATTGATTCTAATTAGATAGATTTATATAGACGCTCCCTGGTCAATTTTATACATTTCTAAAAGTGAACAACCATCCTCTGGTCATTTGAATATATATCTAAAAATCAACAATTATAACAAAGTGGCTGAAAAAACGTTTAACTAATTTTTGTATTTTTTTTTTACCTTCTAATGAAAAAAAAAAAAAAAGAGAATCTATTTACAGACACAATATGTGTTTCTCACAGAACACACGTTACTCTGGCTTCTTTGCCCTAGCCTTTACAAAAGGCCCGTTTTCATAGTTTGTCAGGAGACATGCTACAGCATATCGCTGATTAATGTTATCAAAAAACCGAAGTGGAGTCTCTGTGTCAAAGAACTTGTGTCTGTTTGTCACTGACGACACCAGCGTACAGAGGAGAGCTAAATGTAGCCCTTCGAGAGTACAGTGGGACTTGTATGCTGAGAACATTTCACAAGAGGTGATTTAGGACACTCAGCTCCGTGCAGTCCAGGATGACTGTAGTGTCTGCATATTCCTTAATAATTATTTAAAAAAAGTCATTTTTGGTTTCGGTTTTCAGCCAAGTGCATCCAGAATGTTCTTTGTCCACATTAATGAAATGCAGGCTAATGACCGTTATAATTATAATAATATAATAGAAAAAAAAGTTTCGAGAGTAATCATATTAGCATATTGCAGTGGACTCATGAATGTTATGCTCTGTTATCAAATGCAAAACAGGACAGAAGATGTAATTACTTACAGTAAAGGGAGACAGTTGGCGTCAAATCAGCCCCGACAATCAAGATGTTGAAATGGTTGTAAAGGTAAAACATAATGTACTGACTTTAGATAACAGTGACTCAACAAATACAGACTCAACAATAAAGGTTTTGATTGACTTTATTGTTGGGATTATTTTTAAATTATTTTATTTACATGAACTGTTTCTTATCCCTTTACAAAGGGAAGGACAGTACTGAAGAAAAGAGCAATACATTCACCTGATCATGACCAAACACAAGTATTTCCAAGTTAGTTTTTTTTTTTTTTTTTTTTTAAACCTCAAAAATAAAATGAATAATAAAATTACATTTTGAAATAAAACACTGAATGGTTGTCTGTGTTAAAGTATGATTCAGTTCAATATTAATACCACTGCATTAAATTTGCTTATTTAAAACATTTCAAAAATACATATTTTAATATTCTAGTTATTGTCCTTATGGTCCTCTAGTCAAATATTACATACAGGCATTCATTATCTGTATGACTACATGACTGAACATGACACTTCTGAACCCAAGAGAGAGACACCAATTGAGATTTCAGTTCCCAGGAATTTTACCTCCAGTCCACCCAGGCCAAAAGATGCAAAAGATGTTTGGTGACAACTGGGCCAGCTTTTGCTGAAACACTTCCAACTTCAGCATGAGCCATCACTGATCTCCACCAGTCGAACTTGCTTCAGCACCAGCCGAAGCATTCGGGCCTTTGGCTTCTGCCTCTAATATATTCAATTCAGCGGCTGCACGACCCACTCCTGCTTCTGCAAAGACTCCAGCCTTGGGAATTATGTGTCCTGGTTTGTCTTCTAAACCTACTAAATATTTTCCACGTTTCGCATATTTGCCTTTTTTACTGGTGTTTTTTTGGTCTGTCAAATGTGTCGATGATGTTTATGGTGACCAGTTTCCTTTTTGATTTCCCAAATAAACCACAGTAGACGTGAGTGAATTCATATGAGTGTTGTTATTCTGTTTCAAATATCATACATTACAGATGGATTATTTTGCAATCCTGACATAAATTAAGAAATGAATGTCACTGCAACCTAGTTTTATCATAAACAGTGGTCAAATATCAAAGCTGGAGTCTTTAATCTTTCTAATGATACTCAAGTTTGTCCAGATCAAGTAAGAGTGTGATGTTTTAAAATGCAGTGAGTGTTTAACAACAATAATCTGAGGCCATTTGCGATCTTTGCCTATAAAGGGGTTAAATATCTATATCTAAAACACAAAACCACCACACAATAGCAGAGGACAGCACTCATAGACTCATTCTGCTCTATAAAATAATTATTTGCATTTGAAATCATATTTAAACTTTATAAAAATCATTAAAATAACATTACAAATGTCTTCGTTTATTTTCAACTATCTATATCTACAATTGAAGACCAACTGAAGAGGTGAATTTTGACAAAGTCATTTGTAATGTTATTTTAATGATTTTTATAAAGTTTAAATATGATTTCAAATGCAATTAATTATTTTATAGAGCAGAATGAGCCTATGAGTGCTGTCCTCTGCTATTGTGTGGTGGTTTTGTGTTTTAGATATAGATATTTAACAAAACACTTGAGTCTCACGTGATATTGATGTTTGTCTCAGTGCTGAAACTCTTTATACAAACTTACATGTATAGACAGCTAGGACCTATGAGTATAGTGTCCCATACAGACTTTTATACAGTAATCTATTGCACATTTCAAACACACATTAGTCCTCATTAATACAAGTTAATATGTTAATGATTCTTCATGATTTTCATCTTAAATCATACGCTAAAGGTTAAGAATTATTGGAATCACATTCTGCAAAGCTCCTGTTATCTTAAGGGAAACAGTAGGAAACCACTGAAAGTGCTGTGGTTATTGACGTTATCATATATCCTCCTGCCAGACCAAAGTCTCACATAGACAACATCTCCAACCTCCAGGATCAACACAACTCCATTAGAGGAGTTTAAGTCACCCTGAGGCTGATGAGCATATGCTATAACCACACGCTCTTCATTCTTATAAATGGATGCAGCTGCTGAAGTTGGGCCATGACCAAATACAGTGACTCTGAACATGTACGCTCCTTTCAGTGGGGCTGTGAAAACACCTAAATCAAATAACAAGAGATACAGAATCAGATGTTTCCTGTATGATTGCTTAATTACCAAACACACTGTGTAATAGTTTTGAAAGATGGCAGATGATTTCAGGCTACATATACATGACAATGATTTCCTAAAAACAGACAATTTTTTTTCTTCACGTTTTTCGCGTACCGGCAACAACGTTGTCAAAACGATCCCCGTTCACACAGATCCGGGGAAAAGCTTTAAAACGCTGTATTCTGCTGCCAGGCCAGTAGTTGGCGATGTCTTTTTGTAAAGAAACACTACGGATATAGTAGTAGACTATAGACTGATCATGTAATACGCATGTGCATGACATCACCATTTTCACAAATTTACGATTTTTGTAGTTTACACTGAGACGATAACAGTATTGTTTCCAAAAAATTGCACTTTGAAGTTTTATCACTCATTTCATTGATAATTACCTGTAATTGGGTTGTAGGCGTTCCCTATGTTTGTGATGACGCTCCTGTAGGTTAGTGTGATTTCAGTGGTAAAAGGACCAATATATCCACTGCCAGATTGCATCAGTGCAGCTGAAAAAGCTATTTCTCTGTCTGTTATTGAAAAACATAATAAATATTGTGATATATATTACACTATTACACTGAGAATGTATAGACTGAATTTAACATCATTAAAGGCACACTTTCAACATCATTCAGGCACACTCTCACCTCTATTTTCCTTTCTCAACTCCTCCACTTGACCCAGAGTAAGATTAGACATTTCTGTGAAGGAATATAGATTATGTTTAATGACATTCACACATTATACACTTACACTAACATTTACACTATGAAATGTGCAAGAATTAATGTTTTGGTGAGGTACCATCATTTTTCTTGTTCATCTCTTCCCTCAGTCTTGTCTCTAAAGCTCTGATGTTGGCGGTCAGTTCTCTGTTAATGGCTTTCTGCTCTGTAACGGTGGCGGTCAGTTCTCTGATGTTCACTTTCTGCTCTGTAACGGTGGCGGTCAGTTCTCTGATGTTCACTTTCTGCTCTGTAACGGTGGCGGTCAGTTCTCTCAGCGCTGCATGGATGTCACTGAAGCACAGATGGCAGTTTTGTTGGCTGTCAGTTGAAGCTTCATCTCTCAAAGTGTCTGTTTGAGGTGGATTCTGTCTTCCGTCCTCAGATCTGAGCTGTTGACTGATCTCATTCTCATTGAGTCCTCCATCTACCTGATGCTGTACGACACACACAAAGGTTTCCAACAGCAGCAGTAAACATACTAAACCCTTCATTCTTCACTGATGTTTCCAGCTCTTGCTCTGTCATCCTCACAGCCTCTCATGTTCTTTTTATAGTGTCCTGATTTACTGTCTTTTGTACATGATTAACATTTGCTCCAGAAACATTAGTTCAAGTTAATTGTTAATCATAATCAAAGGGATGTTCCGGGTTCAGTAGATGTTTATCTCTATTCATAACATTTGTTGATCTAAACAGAAAATAACTTTAACTCGTCTCTGTTTTTTTGTTTGTTTATATATATATATATATTAGGGTGGCCCTTAAAGGCACAATATGTCACTTTTTTGCTTTAAAATGAGCAAAAATCACTATATCTATGTTATATATATTTTTTAGTTGTGTACTTACATTATCCCGACTGTTTCCAACAACTTTCAAACCAGGAGAAATTTTAATTAAATTTTTCTTTATTTCCGTTTTGTCGCAGTCAATGGCGTCATATCCGCGGCGTTGTCCCTGGTTTCCGCTCGTACTGCCATGGTAACCAGAGCTATGAGCAGAACCCTCTGATTAACCAAAGCGACAGACGCAGACAACTGTGGAGTTCGCAATGTCTATTTGCACGCTGTTGTTGTTTCGTTCAAACATTACGGACCATGGCAAGCAGACTTTGGATAAAAAAGTAGAACTAAAACGAGAATCAATATCAGCGCGGTGTTTTCGAGATGCCTAGAGCTCCCATAGACAGTATATAAACGAGAGCTCCACGTCCGAGACTTCGACCGCTTCTACATGTAATTTATTAAACAGGTGAGCACATTTACATAAAACTAATCAATGTTATATAGTTCAACAATGATAAAATGTTAGAATATGATCTGTATGTTATTCTAATGTTGATCTAGCTTACTGCTAGTCTCATACAGACAAACTAACACATACATTTCAACACATTCAAATGCAGTTTAGTGTGCTAACGTTAGTGTAATGTTAGACCAAGTGAAACAGCGCTGCGTTACCTCACAAGTTTAATTTGTCTAATAAACTGACCTGTGAGTTGTAATTCTGCACTCGTGTGTAGTTCGGTAGAATGAAATGTCCATTCCTTTTATATCCGCGGGACTCGCGTCGCGTGTGGAGCTGATAGCTCTCTTAGCAATCCCGAACTGCTTCATATCACAGTCATGATAAAAGCATCGATGTATTCAGTCAACCATAAACATTATTAGATCAGTCGGCTTGACGTTGACGACAACATCCATAATTCTTAGCATGTGTTGCGTCATCAAACTTTGTTATTGTAAAGAGGTTAGCGACCCCTGGTGGAGAAAAATTCCCTACTGTGGCTTTAAGTATACGAAAAAAAATTTTTTCCGTTTTTCTGCAGCCTGACCCCCTAGATTTGTTCCATTTATGCTAAAAACACCCCAGAAAAAAAATGGGGCAAAAATATTAATATTTAGAGGTAGCTCAAGCACATTAAAGTTAGCTGTTTTTGTAGGCAATTCTACAAGTCAGCAAAATTCTTCATTCTAAAACGTTTAGCATTGAGCATTGTATTCAATACTATACACAGTTTGCAGAATGCATCAAATCACATAGCCTATTACTTGATCACAGTTCAATTTGAGTACTTTATTAATTATTTAACCAAATATATCTTACACAACATACATTTGACTATTGTAAGATAAATGATGATACACATCTTTTAACAAGCAGGCAAAGTAACTCATTTTGGAGCCCAAAATAGAACTAATTGTAAAATATTTTTTTTGCAGCTTAGATCATTTCTATGAGGTGTCCAGAACAACATACTAAAAGTCCTAAGAAATCCTAGTTGAGGAAATATGTTAAATTCTCATCAATCCAAGATGTGTGCCAATAAGGCCAGGCAACAATACACCCCAATGGGGATATTTTTTCCTTTACTCCTATCAAAATGAAACTTTACCCAATGAAAGTACCCACGAAAAGTAAATTTTTTTGTATTACAAGTTTCTTTGTAAATTCATTTTAATATGCAAATGAGCTATACACTAATCGAATATAGGCAACCCAAAATACACCCGCATAGGCTTAATTTTTTCCTTTACTCCTACCACAATAAAACTTTACACAGTGAAAGTATACATGAAAAGTAACATTTTTGTTTTACAAGTTTCTTTGAAAAATCTATTTTAAATATGCAAATGAGCTCAACACTAGGCCTAATTGACTTATGGCCAAGAAACCATAAAGTCACAAGTAGAAAAAACAGGGGCCAAATAACTAACACATTCATGTCCATTCAGTAAGTTAACCTATGCATAAACATGATAAATTTGAAGTCACTTGCCACACTTACCTGGGTCACTTGCCACAAATATGACCTTAAGAATTGATTGCACAATTTTGCCTCCAGTTGCTTTCTAAATTCTTTTTTTTTTTTTTTTTTTTTTTTTTTGCAAACAAGCCTTACCTAATGACATTCCCCCACAGATAAAATCAGAAGAAAGTCAGAATAGCCATCTTAGTCATTAGTAACGTGGTGAGATTAAATTTTGGGCTGGTAGATTTACAAATGATTGGTATTGTTGGTAAGATTACGAGATTACAGGCAGAAGTCATTCTTACCAACTATATGATTCACTCACACGCAGAAGATAGATGAAAAACCAGATAGACACACTTTCCAGACATTCCAGCTCTTTACAATAATTTTGCCAGACACCAAAACTGTTTCTCTTTTTGTAGTTAGCAAGTATTTCAGACCAGGCGGGCCACACATCAGACTTCCACCGTTTGTAAAGTAGATTTGCAGTGTTATGAGAAGCTAGCAACAGCAATATCTAGTTAGTTAAAGAAAAAAAAAGAAAAAACACCAAAAAGAACCCTTTTTGTTACCGACCCTGAAGACTATACAGGATGGGGTTATACCCCTGGCAGGTACTACCAAGCCAGGCAGTTTTCAGGTTAGAGGCCAGTCTAAAAGCAGCATTGCCATCACCCTTTGGCAGTAGGATGATTGGATGAAGATCGGGCCGATGTATTTGTCATAAATATGAATGGTGTTTCTGCCTATATGCAAATTAGGACATTCAATAAGTGTGGCACTCATGTGCATATTCAAATTCATTTCAAAAGAAACTTGTAATACAAAAAAAGTTAGTTTTCATGTATACTTTTACTATGTAAAGTTTTATTGTGGTAGGAGTAAAGGAAAAAATTAAGCCTATTTGGGTGTATTTTGGGCATATTCGATTAGTGTATAGCTCATTTAACACCTAACTTAATAAAACAGGCTGTGTGACTATGAGGAATGATTACCTCAAAATGTACGTCTATATGCAAGTTTGAGTGACTTTATTTAAATTAAATTAAATACATTAGCGATTGTCACGTGCCAGTGATTATCCAGACCTCTGATATAAATGATCACATGACTCTGATTCAACAGTTACCAGGTTTACCAGCTTTATGTTATGACAAAATGTAAAGACTGGATGTTAATTTACACAGAAAATGATGGAATTTAACTTGTGTTGAAAATTCCTTTAAATGTTATTTTCCCCTGTGGAAGAAATTATATCTTTAAGATGTGTGTGACCATCATATGACAGTAAAAGAGCACACACACAAACCTTATTCTAATATGGAATTGTATTGGAATGAAAAGAGTGTTGGTACGTGCAGGGGCGCTGCTAAGGATTTTGGGCCCCATGAAAAGAATCTTGACAGGGCCCCCAACACAGCTGAGACTTTTTTCATATTAATTTACATAAAATCATGGTTTATGGTATTTTGACTATCATTCTCATATATTTAAGTCAATCAGACAATTGAACTCCATCCCATGTCCACACCCGTAATTTGTCCTCTGTAATACTGCACTACTTCAGTACTGTATAATACTGTGCATAGCTGTACATGTGTCATATAGTGTATTCACATATATTTATATTTGTATGTATGTACTGTACATATTTGTCAAAAAATGCTACCGTAGAGACCTGGGGCCTCATGTACAAAGCGTGCGTACGCACAGAAAAGTGCCGTAGGCTACGATCATTGTCACGGGCGGTCCACTAACAATTTAGGCCTACTTACAAACCCACCTTTTCTTGTGAAATACTGTCGACCCTTTGCCTCTTTCCAGGGTTTCCCCAGGTTTGATCACCCCAAATTTAAGACTTTTTAAAGACCTTTTTAAGACCACTTTAATGAAAATTAAGACCTACATCGCACCCATTATGCAGTCGTAAAACACCAGATCAAATCCCAATAATGATTATTACTAACAAATATTTTAATTAAAAATACATTTATTATTAAAAAAACTCACTCAACAACACACTGCAAAGTGATGTTTTTGGTAAATATCAAACATTCATAACAATAAACAGATAAACTAACTTTTCAAATCGTCTTAGTAAAGTTTCTCAGCATTCAAATTGCTTCAACCATTGCTTCAGAGGGGTAGACAGATAGGTAAGAGAAATATAGATAGTAGGGGTGTAACGGTTCACAAAATTCACGGTTCGGTTCAATACGATACACTTGTGTCACGGTTTGGTACGTTTTCTATACAGCAAAAAGAAATAAATGCCAGAGAATTTTTTATTATTATTATTATTTATTTATTTATTAAAACTAACACACTTTGACCAATGATGGAGCTATAATAGACTCTTTCTTCTTAGGAGCATAAACAAAACAGCTCCTTGGAAAAAAATGAAATGTAACCTAATATTGTAGTAGTTATAAACAAAGGTCTATTTTTAGTTCATATTAACATTTGAGGGCAGCAGTTTTATTCATAATGTCAAAATAAAACCAACGTAACGTTACTTGAAAGCATTATAGCCTACTATTCCTGCCAAACTTCTATGGTTGCAGTTAGTGTTACTACAGTAAATCCATGGTAAATGTTGCAGATCTGTGGACACTGTATAGTTCATTCATGGCACAATGTTTCTTCCTGGCTTCTACGCGCTGTTTGATCCGTTAAAAACGGATAAATGTGAATGTTTGTCACTAGATCTCACAGCGATGTTATTACTTCTGTGACGAATTCAAGTGATTTATTTACTGGATCTCTTAGCGCTGTGTAGTAACAGTGTCGCTTGATCAAGATCGCTCGCGCTGCACTGGTCCAAACTGATAAGCGGTCCTTCAACCACACAATAAAGAGTAGCCCAGTTTCGTTCCGCTTACATTACGTTTGCACATTTGATGTTGGACAATGTTGTGGTCGCGCCGGCGTCTCTTACATTATGAGCGCGCTTGCCACACTTTATTTTTTTCTCTTTCCGTTTTTGACTTCCAGATTTTTGAGGCATTTTCACGTCCTCTTCCGTCAAGTTGATATTCTGCCGGCGCTATAAGTGAAGTATATAGTTTGTGTTGTGTTGCCTGGATACAATTTGGGCGGACTGAACCATTTTATGATAATCAAGAGGGGGAGAGGGGCCCACGGACGTTTGTGTTTCCTAAACAAATAAAAAAATTTGACACCAGGAAACAGCAAATAGAATAATTTAAAGTTAATAATTTTTACTATCAAATATTTTTTTTTAGCACCACAATTTTATTGGGGGCTTCTCTGGGCCCCCTCTTAGTCATGGGCCCCGAGAATCGTCATCGTTTACCCCCCCTTTACAGCGCCCCAGGGTACGTGACAGGAGGGCCTCCACTCAAGGATACAATATGATGAACAAGTCTAAAAATGTTCCGCATATGGTTGAAAATACCATCATTGGCCTAAAAAGATTCATGAACATTCTGGGAGTCAAGACTATAAAGGAGAAAGGATGCCGTCCCTTCACTGTCACACTCTTCAGCCACTCTGTGTGACTGTACGACTGCTGGCCTTTTCTTGCAAGAAAATAAACCTCAAAGACTATTGGAAATGTTTGTCTCTTATTCAGTGATAGAATTTTGTTTGTCACCACACCCCCCACATGCAACAACATCCTGTATTAACAAATGTAAAACTAAAGAAATGCATAGATTATTAAGTACAAAAAAAGTAATTTTAGGATCAATTTTATTCTTTCCTTGATGTTACTGTATAAGTATATACCAAAATATACTGAAGATAACAGGCTATATGTGTAAAACTCACTATTATTATTCAACACAAAACTTGTCAAGTCAATACATTTGTAACGCTGAAATCCACAGAAGACGAAGATAAATTCAAGGTTTATTAAACAAGTATTAATAAAAGAACCAACAATGCGAGACAGTGTGCCAAACACAAACGATACCAGACCAAGAAGTGAACACGAGTAGGAACTTAAATACACAGTGATGATGTGCAGGTAATCAGGTGATGGTAGATTGAGTACAGGTGGGGATCATTGGGAATGCTGGGAAATGTAGTGCCGTTAAGGTATGTGACAACATTTGATAACATGTATAAAAACATTAAATGTAATTATTAACCTAATTTACAACTTTTCATGTACAAGAATGCCCTAGATTTTGGGAAATTGGATTTATGCCCTTATGATAAAGTGTACAATAACTTGTTTTATGGTACCATAATATGAGCTGTTGTTTCGCATTGTGTACTTTGATCTTAACACCTTTAACCTTATTATTATTCTCAGGTTAGATAAAGTCAGTCGAGTCTGGCCTAAATTATAAGCCTTTTAAAGTACTTACAATTTGGTCAGAAAAGTTCTGTAGTATGTTCTTATTCAAAGCCTTAAAAACACTATAAATCAAAACTTCGGTAGACAGTTTTTGTAATCAATTACATTTCTTTTCATTTGTAACTTCTCTTTTAATAATAAACAAAAATGTAAAGGCAAATCAAATGTCATCAATAAAGCATAAAGTACAGTAATCACACTTCCAATCATA
Source organism: Squalius cephalus (assembly GCF_949319135.1). Lineage (NCBI taxonomy): Eukaryota > Metazoa > Chordata > Actinopteri > Cypriniformes > Leuciscidae > Squalius > Squalius cephalus. The sequence goes on from NC_137125.1 coordinate 15,180,894, forward strand.
GGTGTAGTCAGCTCTGGGTTTCTCAGGGCTTGTCCACACTAATACGTTTTCGTTTGAAAACGCATCTTTTTCTCTCCGTTTTGGCCTTCCAGCCACACTAAGACAGTGTTTTTATTAAAGGGGGGGTGAAATGCTATTTCATGCATACAGAGTTTTTTACACTGTTAAAGAGTTGGATTCCCATGCTAAACATGGACAAAGTTTCAAAAATTAAATTGTACGTTTGAAGGAGTATTTCTGTGCCAAAAATTGTCCTTCCGGTTTGTCACAAGTTTCGGAAAGTTTTTTTCGAGTATGGGTCTTCGTGATGTCAGCTGGGGCGGAATTTCCTTATATGGGTCCTAAGGGCACTTCTCCGCGGGCGCGCGCGCACTCGTAGACCAGACAGAGAGAGAAGAGAGCGAAAGCAGTACGTTACCTCATCAAAGCGCTCTGCTCAGCTTTTGGAAGTCAATGTCACCAAAGAAGTGGGTTTTTGGTTGCCAGGGCAAGACAACCCTGCACAGATTCCTAAAGAACCCAGCGTTAAGGGAACAGTGGATGGAGTTTGTTTTTTCAAAGACTGTTTGTTTTTGTGCAAGACTGTTTGTTCCCTGCATTTCGACGATGATTGTTTTATAAACAAAGCCCAGATCGACGGATTTGCAGATCGTCTAATGCTTAAGGATGGAGCAGTCACAATGATAAAGGTTCGCGGTCACAGGCGGTGAGTAAAACTGCTTCTAATGTCTCTGTGTGTTGTTAGCTCGGCGGGTAAACACAGCTTTAGCTTCGCCCACACGGCCCGCCTCCAGCCGCTCGTTTTTTTCCGGAAAGACTCGGTACAGCCTATCTTTCTTTTATAAATATAATAAAACTAAAGACTTTTGGAGATATGAAGGATGCAATACTACTCTATAGGTACTCAAGATTAACAGGAGATTGAGTGAAAATGAGCATTTCATCCCCCCTTTAATGTGTTACTCACTTCATTAGTCAGGTGACTTGATAGCTAGAAAACTAATGTGAAATTCTACTTAATTACAGCCAACAGAACATTTAGAAATGAAACTGAAATAAAATCTTGACCTTTTTTCACTTAACAATAATATTTAAAGAGTTAACGTAAAGAAATACAAAAAATCCTGTAAAAAAAAAAAAGCCTTTTACCTACCAGAAATCCAAATGTGTGCTGTATATTGCTAGTTGCTTAGTATCAGCCTTCTCGCTTCACTGCTGCAATCTAGGCGTTTTTTCTTTCCGGAAATCTAAACACTTTAAGCAACTATTGTATTCAATTGTACAGTACAATCATAACATAGTACAGACATTATCTTAATTTCATAATGTCCTTAAACATAATAATATTGCTGGCCATAAACTGAGAAAGTGCGCGTCCAGTGTGCGATTCCTCGTGTTGTCCTAGAAGTGACGAGATGCGGCGCTGTGCTTCTTGTTCGGTGTGCGACCCCCTTAATTTTAATTTTGACATTTTAAATAGCAGGATTAAATAAATTATTACAATCCCACTGTACATCAAGCACATCCTGCCACTGTTTTGAATGCGCTCGACGACTAACTGGAAACATCCAAGGAACAAAGACGTCACTTCCTTAAACCGGTGAATGGCCGTTGAAGTGGTCTATAGATATTTGGTGATTATTTATTTTTCTTCCTTTTTGATTTTCTTCAAACAGCAGCCAACATCAAACCTGACAACCATATAAAAGCCATATAAGCGAATCAAAAGTCTCTTTTAAAAGCCACCCACACCCCGAATTTGAATCAATACATAGCATGAACTTGCAAAAAAAAAAAAAAAAAAAAAAATTTAACCTATTGTATAACTAACCAATTGTTTTTACACTCAAATTAAATATGTCCATATTTTCCAAATTTGTTAAAAACACACAGACTCATCTGTATTCAATTCGGACACATTAACTCTGCTTTATGAACTCATACACTCTTTTTAGCATGTTTGTTTTCATCACATTTGTAACAATTTTAATGCAGGGATTATCTGGTAAAAAATAGTACATTTCAATGCACGTTTGTGATTTTAGACAGCAGAGTGTGAACAGAGGGTTGTTCCATAAAAGACGCTTAGAAAAGCGGGGATTAAACTCCAAAACCGGACTTGAATGAGCCTAACAAATAAGTTGGGGCTAAAGTGGTTCCATAAAAGGTAATTGAAGTTCACACAATATCACTAATTTGATCCAGGTTTATCTAGTCTAGATAATTGCGTGTGCACGCGTTTCTGAAGCAGCCCTAGAGGTCGATCGTGGATCAAATCGATCCACCATCAAACAGCGTATATTTTGTGCTGTTTTATGCGTTTGTGACATGTTCTTTTTTCCCTCAGTGCAAAACTTACATTTTACAGTTATATTCTCCATCTGTAAATGTTAGAAAGTCATGCAAATATATCCATTTTGCTGCTAATCTTCATATTGAACGAGCGCTACTGCGCACATGCGTGCCATATAGGAGCGCAATAATTTTGACTAAAATATACATTTTGCTTGGAAAATTAATATGCGATATTTTATAACACCAGAAATATCTTCTAATTATAATAATTTATCTTTAGGATGTTGGATAAGTTGCAGTGAACTTCTAGCTCATTACACTCATATATTTTATACTTCTAATAATTTTTTTTTTAACAGAAGTAGCCTAATTCAGGGAAGATTTTTTTTTAAGAAACTAAATATATAAAGATACAAAATATAGTTTTGGGTATAGGACCTATGCTACTTAATAAAGATGATACATAGGCCTACTTATTTAGAATGCTGAGAATTACAGCTTTTAATGCAATAATTTTTTGGAGAAAGCAAGAATCCCCAGTTTTAAATGAGTGGTTAGATTTAGTTTCTAAAGTACACTGGAGAGGATAACATGAAATTAAGAGCAAATGTATACATTTTGAAAAGATATGTGCAACTCTAAAATCAAAGAATATTCCATAAAATAAAGGAATATATATTAGCCTACATTAACTACATTTTTATATAACCCTCCCTCCCTTTTATTTCTAGTTATTTGTTATTTTATTTATTGACTTATTTAATATTGAATATTTGATATTTAAATAATATTACTTGAATAACTATTAGGAATTATGTGTCATTATAAGAGTTTGATATAAATATGTGAATGTTAAATTTTTATTAATATTTATTTATTGTTTTTTGTCTTTTTCCCCTTAAATCATATGTAAAAGTGTCTAACTATGTACTTTTTGGTTATTGTTTATGTGTTTTTTTTAGGCTATGTGTTGGTGGGTATTATCACAAAAGAAAAAAAGTAGAAGGAAAAATAAGGAATATTTATTGAGGGAAAATATGATTCTTTAAAGGTCTTTAAAGGAACTGTCCATTTGTATAATTGTGTTAAATGTGTTTGAATTGAAAGACATAGTAAAGTACATAATATTATATGCTAAAATATTTGTTATTTGGACATTAGAGGTGCCTTATTTAGAATTTTAAACCTACAAGTTAGGGCTGTCAAACAATTAATCGCGATTAATCGCATCCAAAATGAAAGTTTGTTTTTACATAATATACGTGTGTGTACGGTGTATAATTATTTTCTATATATAAATACACACACATGCATGTATATATTTAAGAAATATTTGCATGTATATACTGTGTATATATATTTATATTATATATAAATATTTTATATATAAATAACAAATTTTTCTTAAATATATATGCATGTGTATGTATTTATATATAGAAAATAATTATACTCCATACACACACATATATTATGTAAACACAAACTTTTATTTTGGATGCGATTAATCGCGATTAATCGTTTGACAGCCCTACTACAAGTGTATTTAAAGGGACTATTGTAATGGGGTAAATCAAATGTAGGCTAATATACAGTCAATTACTAAGCTCAGATTCATCTTACCAGTTAAAATGTATACTGTGCTTTTATAATTATTTATTTTTAATTTTGTGATTTTAACTTCTGCTTTAAAAAGCTTTTTTTTTAGATTGTGTTCTAATGTTCTTCGAATCATAAACATGTACTACAGCTGACAAACAAAACCAGAGATAAATGTATTCATAAATCTTTAAAACAATCTAATTAAATCTTGGGCACAAAACATTCAGCCAGTAAAAAAAAGAAAACCTGTACTAGTATATATATTGTGTTTATCTATCTATATATCTAAATCTCTCTCTCTCTCTCTCTCTCTCATATATATATATATATATATGTCTAATTTATCATTGTAGCCTTATTTAAGCTGATTTTCTGTATACTGTGTATTTATTTTTGGACTAATAGTGGTTAATAAAGTCCAATAATGGTATGAGAGAGTGTCAGTGGTAATATCATTGTGTTCTTGTTGGTCAGTGTTAGAGGATCTGTGTAACAGCTGAGGCTTAGCCTGACAGTTAGCCTGCCCTGGACCAGGCTAGTTTCCCAGCATAAGTTGCCAGGGTAACTGAGTTTGAACTATTTTAAGTTTGCTTTATGAAACAGAATCCACCGACAATAAGTCTGACTAACCGAAATAAGCCTGGCTTGTATTCTAATCTTGTTTTATGGAACAACCCTCAGGACTTTTAATTTGGTGCAGTGACATGACGTCATAAGGCTGCGCTGCGCTCACTCATCTGTTGGGATTCGACTAAAGAAAGGTTTGTTTCAAGAATTTAATGTTTAAATCGATAGAAACCGTGCAGTAGCCTATTTGTTATTTGTTTACTTTATTTTTTTTAAACGATTTGAAATTAGTTATTTATTATTGATTAACATTGTAAGGCTTTATCTGACTTTAATGAAGGATATTTTTGTGAGTAAAGCGCATCCACACATGAGAAACAGTAAACTTAAGTCTCATTTCACTCCCTCTATCGTGAATCAGTTTATCATAAACACGAATTCAGTCACTGGTCAGTAGTGATGGAGAAACCGAGCTTTTCGATACTCCGAGTCAATTGAATCAAATACTTTGCGAAATGATTCAGATTCGAATAGTTTGAATCACGACACATGAACGAGAACAACAAACACTTAAACATGTGTAATGACTAGTATGCTTTAACAAAACCAACTGCTAATGTTTTCATGAAAGTGTAATCATTTAAATATTGGCTAAAATGTAGATCATAAATATCTAAATGTGAAGTGCCAGTAGTTTGTGTTTTTATAGTAGTTTGCAGAGTTAGTTTTGAGTGTTTTTATACTCTAATCAGATTTAAGTCCATTAACTCTCTTTCTGACTGACTCTCTTACCAGTGAACTGAACTACTGAACTACAGCTGATTGAGACGTGTGGATGTATTTTCTTTCTGTTAATTCTCATCTTAAACAGGACAAACACACAGAAAAAACTCCTGGTGAAGCGACTGAGATCCACGTGACTATTATAAAGATGGCGTTTATTAAAGAGGAGACTGAAGACATAAAGATGGCGTTTATTAAAGAGGAGATTGAAGACATAAAGATGGCGTTTATCAAAGAGGAGATTGAAGACATGGGGATTGAAGAAACATTTAGAGTCAAACATGAAGAAACTGAGGAACAAACAGGTTGGTTTCACTCATTTCATCTTTATTAAAATGTCCCAACTCTACAAAAATGGAGAATATAGCAGAAGTATAATCACACAGAGATTAATACAGAAGTAGCCTAAACAAAATAATTATTCTGTTTAACATTTAACCCAATATCTACTTCTGAATAGAGAGCAATGAAAAAGTCTGTATAAAATTTAAATATTCTGTAAAATGTATCATTGTACTTCTATAGTATCATACTGAACTGGAGGGATTTTGTTTAATCCCAAACTGACTGATTTTTGCGGCCTAAAATGTCTAGTTTCGGTGAAAATACACAACAGTCAACATTCTTCTAACCATTTTATTACTTTTCTGACCTCAAGAACTATTGGGTTCTGCAATTTCTAAAAGGAGAACAGTGATATTAACTTAAAAATATAATTTCAACATTTTATTTCAAATGTAACACCAAAAAAAAAAAAAAAAAAAAAAAAATTATTGAACAGGATTTTGTGATTTTGTGAAACTGGGGTTGTCAGGTCCTCTAGAGGGGTCTATGCTCCCCCTTTAGAAAATTTTGTATATTTTAAAGGTATCAATCAATTTTTTTATAGCCTATGTATCAAATATGTATCATTTATTTGTTCATCTCTCAATCATTATGTAGGCCTATTGCATTGCTTTGTGTTTTAAAATATAGCCTAACAATTGACCTTCCATTCATATTTTCAGCATATCATGGGCCATAAAAACCTGGGATATTAAATATATGACAAACTTTTTTCTTTTATATTTTGTCAAAAGGTAAAAAAATGTTCCATTTTAAAAGAAAAAAAAAAGAAAAGATTTTCTGACTATTAATAATTATTTCAGGCTTTACAGGGTAGATAAATTAAGCCCTATGTGAGCGGGACGGGATTAGTTTTGCAAGGGTAGATGGAGTAATGTAATTTTACCAAAGGACGTCTGTAATAATAATTGCCAATTCACAAGTGATAAGAAATCTTAGAAAAACTGGCAGAAGTGGGAGGGGTAACTTGGTTTTATGCACCGCCGTCATCTTCCTGTATTACGTTGTTTCCTGATATCACGTGCGCAAACAGATATATAATCTATAACAGTGACTACGTTTACAAGCTGTCAAATATTGGGTTAACCCGACCATATTGGGTTATGGTCAGGTTAAGGTCACTATTTGGGTTTCTGAAACATTCAGAATAACCCGTTTACATGCGTGAGTAGAGAGAGTTACTCCTGTATACATGGAATTTGTAATCAATTGGTAATATCCCGGTGTAAACGGCGACGCAGGGTTAGCGTCTGGACGTACGGACAACCTTAAGACGCAATATGCGTCATTTCCGATTCTTCTTCCTGTATCCAAAGACAACAACAACAGCAGCAGCACGCGGATAATGAATAGTTCGGGGCAGATAGCGATCGCCTTTGTTTGCGCTTTCCTCCTGCGCTCCAAAAGTGTGTTGCTGTGCTGCGTCTCGCCATGTTTACCTCTACTTCTTCTTTACTTCCGGTATACTGCACGCGGGTTTCTGTATGCGCCGTCTCTACTCAAAAGACCAAGATTCCTTGCGAAGAGAACATGCGCAGAACACAAATCAATGTTCCTTTTGATGGGGATATGCCGATATGCGTTTACATGACCAAATATTCGGGTTAGAAAAGGGGTACCCCAGGGATCCTAAAGTCGTGCCACTCGGCCGCCATCTTGGCAACGCCTCCGGGCAGCTATTTCGGACTAACAAGACCAGGCTCCTATCTAAATGAATGGGCAGAGAGTCAGAACTGCACTTTCACTGGTCACCGGGACATAAAAACTGCATGTATAGAAACAGCAGTAAAATATGATAAAAATCGCTGAAAAAGTTTGATGACTTTGCCCCAAAATAAGGTTTAAAACGCCTTTTTCCCCACAGGTTATACTTTTACTACGCATGCGCAAGGGTTCACGTTCACGTTCACGACACCAACTTCATTTTCGTCTCTATCCAGAATGCCGGTGTTGTGCCAGCACGTAAACAATTACATGTATTTAAATGTCTGAAACCTAAAATAAACATTATGTGGTTAAAAACACTGAACAGTTGTGATAAAGCCTATGAAAAGCGCTGAGCGCGTCCGTCTTTGGCTCAGCGCCAGCCACAGCGCGAAAGCACAGGTTGAATATGGCAGTTATGTCACGTCACTCTACATTCGCTCCTTAGTGGTCAGCTGCTGACTGTTAAAAGCAGAGGATTGGCTTTCCAGCGGGAGGGGCGGGACATGTGCATACAACCGCCATCTTTGCCGTTACGGGTTTTCCTTATATAGTTGTATTGAGGATTGAGGAAGTGGCATGTCTCATATAAATTGTCTCTGGTATTACCCAAGGTATTTTTTTTGGACCTTTATACAGAAGGTAAAAGTCGCCGTAATCTTTACTGACATTGTCAGTGATGATTACTGAGATGCACATTCGGGTATGTATATCCGCGGGACTCGCATGTGGCGCTGAAATCTGTCTCTTATTAGCAATCATGCCCTGCTTCATACCACAGTCATGTTAAAAACATCAATGTATTCATCATCTATAAACATTATTAGATCCTTCAGCATGACGAAAAGTCCCATCATTCCGCTTATCACTCCGTCATCAACCTATGCCTTTGTTATTGTAAGAGGTTAGCAACCCCTAGCAATTTTTTTTTACATATTGTAGATTTAAGCCAATCCGGTCCGAATAGGGCTTAAGTATTTCTACAATATAACAAAAAGAACCTTAAACAACAGTGGTCTACTTTTAAAGAATACACAAAATGTATAAAGTAAACAAATGTTTCAAATAGATTAAAGTGCAAAAGATCATAACTATAAAGAATCCGTACACAAGTCAGAAAGGTGTCGTAGCCTGCTGTCTTTATATTACTGAATTTTCATTCTACTTGCCTTGTTCCTTTTTGCTACTTGCGTATTGACTTGGAAGCAGCAGACGTCTTTTTGACAGGTGATTGCCATGGTGAATCGTAATTTCGGAGCTCTATTGATTATGGCTTTTCATAGTCGCGGTGCACGCTTTTAAATCCGAGTCAACCTACTCAATTCCCGATATGTCGTCATACGGGGAAAGGTAACCTTCCCTTTCTCTGCTTTACCTGCCCAGAGAATTTGGCCCACCCATGAGAAAATGAGCTGCGCGAGCACGATATTGTTTTTTCCTCGAGAGACATCATGGCTTGCAAACGAGCGAAGCATGGCAGTTGCTCAGTGTTTGAATGTACAAATGAAAACAAGTATTTTTTTAGTTCCTTTATCCGAGCCTCTGAAGAACCAGTGAGTTATTTTTTTTTTCTCTGGAAAGGCGCTGGCATAATTTACCAAAGTTTTGTATGGTCCAAACATTTCACCGACGACTGTTTCCTCAACTTGGGCCAAAACAGAGCTGACCTTGCTGAATATCTGAAAATAAATCGATTGAGCTACCAAGCAACAATTTCTGATGTTTAATTGTTCAAGTTCAGACAGATTATCTTCTCTCTCAAAGTCATTCAATACTGTTTATGTATTAGTAAATCAAGCCAGTGACTAAACGATCAACTTCATGCATTCTTGTATAAGAAAATAATCTTATTTAAACTGTGATTAAAATGTATACAGAAAGCGATCAAAGAACAATCCCTTTCCAATCAGCCAAGCTTTCAATCACACAACACGAGTTTATCTGGACATTTGCCAAAACTTGTTATGAAAACAATGATGCTGTTAAACTGCACAACGAAGATCTTACTGTACTTACCTCATGTTTGCATTGGTGAAAGCATTAGTGAGAGCAGCAAACACACCCTTCAAACAGAACGTTCAAATCAGAGGCTAAAATCAGGCTTGGAAAAATGCCTTTTATTTCTAAATTCTGACAAAAAAAAATTTATTACGTTTTCTGCAGACATATAAAGGGTGTTACAACAGATGTAAAATGAAACAAGGTGTCTGAAAGAAAAAGAAAATCAACAGAACAGTTCCACACAGCAATATAGACCCCCACCCATCAACCCCTAAGGCCACCCGTAGCACTCACAAGTAGATAATAAAAAATTTTCAAGGTGGATGCATTGCAGTACCTCTCTTATCCAATCGACATGTGATGCTTCCATTTAAGGAGGATGGCACGCCTGGCCAGCAAAGTAGTAAAGGCAATGACGCAGTTCGCTGTAGCTGGTATACATGTGATTGGGGAAAGGCCGAACATGACAGTCAAGGAATTAGGGACAAAAGTGTCATTGAGGGCCTGTGAGAGAGTTCTGAAAATGTTGGACCAATAGTCTGATAGCACCGGGCATGACCAGAACATGTGAAGATAATCGGCTGGGGATTGTCTGCATCTGTTACAGGCATCACTTCTGTTAGGAAACAATTTAGCCAGTCTGGCATTAGTGAAATGAGCTCTGTGAAGCACTTCACATTGTATTATGGCATGTCTATCACAAATAGATGAAGAGTGAACTAAACTGAGAATGTTTTTTCACTGGTCAACGGAAATGTCAATGCCCAAATCTTGCTTCCAGATTAGTTTAAGGGAGTCAATTGGAGATTATTTTACCATAAATGGTTGAAATCAGTTGTCTTTGACCAGAGTCGAAGGTGAGAACTGAATCAATTGATTCGGGTGGACGATTGGGAAAATGGCAGCCTGGTTAAAACCAGACCCTTCTCAGTTGAAACTGAGTGTAGGGTCTGGCGAAGCTATGTAGATAATTCATTTCCAAAGGGGTGTCACCAACCGATGTAGCTCCCTTCGCAGGGAGCTTGATTGACAGGCGATCTAACCAATCATAATCCGCCATCCGCCATTTTGTCTGACAAAGCAGTCAGGAGAGATAGCAGATTAACATGGGAGGATTTGAACATGAATAACGGAGTGCACTGACGTCTTTCCGCGGTTAAAACAACAATCCTTCCCATGTTCATTCATGTTTATTTGATGCTATAAATGAACTAGAAGGAAGTGATGATTGGTTCACGAGCAGCTTTAACTGATGCTCTACAGCGATCTGTCAGACACATTAAAGAGCCACAAAACAGTATATAAGAGGAGAAGACTTCGTTTTCATACAGGTCGTTTAGAGTAGAGAGACTCTTAGCTGCCCAAATATCAAAGAAGCTGTCTGAAAGGGACGGGGAAAATAAATGATTATTTGAAATTAGCATATGAATCGATGCTCTATGTAGACCCAAATTGTTTTCTGAACTGATGCCAAATCTTGCTCGATTTTGTGTACCCCCAAGGGGAAGCTGGGAGCAGATATTAGAAAGTAAATAACGAGAGGAAGATATCTCTATATGCACCCAGGGCGGACTAGAGGCACAACTTTTAAGGCCAACCCAATATAGAAATTTATAGATGTTACATGCCGAAAAGTAGTATCTCAAATTTGGCAGTGCTAAACCCCCTTCAGATTTGGGAAGCTGAAGAACTGACTTCCTGATGCAAGCTGGTTTGTTATTTCAAAGGAATCCATTCAATTGCTGATCTAAATTAGCAAAAAAGGATTTATTAATGGAGTCTGGACTCTGGAAGATGCTGGAAAAGATACAAAAACTTTGTCAGGATAACCATTTTAATTTGGTTTGCACGACTTATTTCAGAAAGGGAAAGGAACTCCACCTAGCAATATCTGACTTGCATTTTTCCAAAAGTGGTGTAAAGTTCTTAAAAAACAAGTCTTTAAGGGAACCGGTGATAAATATCCCCAGATATTTAAACCCATCCAAGGCTAATTTAAAGGGGAATGAAGAATGAGGAAGAGATTTAGCCAAATGGTTAACAATAAAAAAAAAAACTGGCTTTTTTGAAAGTTTTAACTTGTACCCTGATAGGCAGCCAAACTGTTCTAGAACAGATAGTATATGGGGGAAAGAAGCTATGGGGTCGGAGACGTACAATAATAAATCGTCTGCATAAAGGGAAGGTTTATGGACCAAGCCATGGCATATTCTGACAATTTTTGATGAAAAAACATACTAACATTATAAAGGCACCCCAGGAAACATGATTAAATAATCCATGCCATGGGACCTTTAATTCACTGCTTCTGGTGTGTTTTATCAGGGTTGGAGCTGAACTCTGCAGGAAAGGTAGATTTCCAGGAACAGGACATCTAGTGCAGGGGTGGCCAACATCAGTTCTGGAGAGCCACAGTCCTGAAGAGTTTTTCTCAAAACCTTGTCAAAAACACCTGAACAAGCTAATCGAGGTCTTGAGGGTTACTAGAAAGCTACAGACAGGTGAGTTTTTATCAGGGGTTGGAGCAAAACTTCAGGATTTTGGCTCTCCAGGACCGACACTGGCCACACCTGATCTAGAGTGTTTATTACATTCCTATTCTTTGCTGAAGCACATCTCATAAGCATTTATTCTTACACTGTCAGAGTTTTTTTTTTGTTTTTTTATTTAAGTTGCCATCCACCACCAGCATTTTTATTGATTTTCACTTTCGTCAATGGCAGGAGAGCATTGTGTCATAAATGAGTGATAATCTCATCATTGGACGGGAAAGAGTTAAGAACCACTGTTCCTGGATGATAAAGATTTTTTATATTAAAACTTTTTATCAAAATCAAATAAAACATAAAGGATGTACTTACTCCGCAGGGTGGCTGGGCGATCCCTTAGAGATAGGGTGAGAAGCTCGGTCACTCAGGAGGAGCTCAGAGTAGAGCCGCTGCTCCTCCACATCGAGAGGGGTCAGCTGAGGTGGCTCGGGCATCTGTTTCGGATGCCTCCTGGACGCCTTCCCGGGAAGGTGTTCCGGGCGCGTCCCACTGGGAGGAGACCCCGGGGAAGACCTAGGTCACGCTGGAGAGACTATGTCTCCCGGCTGGCCTGGGAACGCCTCGGTGTCCCCCCGGAAGAGCTGGAGGAAGTGTCCAGGGAGAGGGAAGATGGAATGGATGTACTTACACTAGGCGATCTGAACCGTGCCCGAGCACGTTTGACCCCCTAAGTCTGGTTTGTTTGACTAGTGTGACTAGTGTGTAGTCAAAAGACAGGCCGATGCCAATCTTTTGAAATCCGGGTCGGCCGATGGCCGATAAATGCTGCCGATTTATTTTGGCCGATATTTAGCCGATTATGTGCTTGTTTTTAACCTCTATTTGAAAGATAAAATGTAACACAAATAATTACTTAAGATAGACAAAATTTCTCAACAAAAACATTTATTGAACACTTTTTAGCAATATGCACTTGTACAAAAGACAAAAAGACCTTGAGATATGTTTGGTAATTGTACCTGAATGAATTGAAAATTAATTTGCTACATTTCAGATGAATATATTTGGTTTCCTTAACATTTTAATTACTAAACACTTTGCAGTTTGAATGATGTCCTGATAAACAAAATGACGGAGTATGTTTTTATGTTTCCACTGTTCAATCGCGCCCGCGCCTCACACACACACACACACGCGCGCGTTTGCACACAAATATAAGTAAACACTTTGCGACTTTAAACACACGCGACTTTTCGATCGCGCCCGCGCCTCTCTCTCTCTCTCTCTCTCTCTCTCTCTCTCTCACACACACACACACAACATATTCCAGCATTGCAATCTTTAGCAGCTACATCGCAGCTGGAGCTAAAGCAGAGCTACAGATTATGTGTCCCTAAAGAACCGGCGTATCTAACAGTAGTTCCGCATTACTTTGCACGCAAGTTTTATTTATTTTTATAGCGTATATTTTCCATGGAAATTTATACACGAACCGTGACGCATGTACCGTTTCGGTTCAATACGAATACATGTACTGTTCCACCCCTAGTCTACAGTGAAATACAGTCACACATTACACTACTGTTTGGCCAGCATTTTAACTGTGTTTAATCTAGCATTCCGTTAGCTAGTAGCTGAAGTTAACTGCTGACTAGTGTCAAGTGCAGCGAAGCGATGTTTCTGTTATTCTAACGTCCGTTTTCAGAGCATCCAAGAGAAGCACAGACATAACAGTAGCACTGAAATGAAGCACAGAAATGCGCCTTGATATTCGGTCCGGTAAATAACGGTCGTTAAGGCTCCAGTGCCGTATTAGCTCCGGGTCTGTCTGTAGCTACCCAACCCTAGCGACAACGACGCTAGCAAAGCAAAGCCAGTCCTTCACTAGCATATAGTTGGTCTCTTTTTTTATTACTTATTTCTCTGCATTGAGTGGCAACCCTCTCAAATATAAGACACACAAACAGAACAAATAAAAGTCTTAGATTCACTGTCTGTAAATTCTTGCTTACTTATTGTGACATGATAGCAACCCTTCTGCTGTGCTAATGCAACCGCAACTACGCTATCAATTTCAAAGTAGCCGAACGTCATGTCGCCTATTCATGTTTTTTCTCTAAGTTGGCAGTAACATATCAAAAGTTTTTAATTAAAATATAAAGGAGTTTTCTCCAAGGAACTTAGCTCCTTCCTTTGGCATTGGATGAGGTCTGCTCACTCTGCTGGAGAATGACTCTAGGCGCAGCGTGTGTTGAACGCGTGTTCCACAACAACAACAACACTAGGCTGCCCACAGATGCGCCTGCCTTATAATCGGCTTGATACACTTGGATATTGGCCGATGCCGATTATGTTCAAAATGCAAAAAAATCGGCCGATATCAGTCGACCTCTAGTGATTGCTCCGCAAAATGCACCAGAGCACGGAACAGCTACTACTTTTGTGTGCGCTACTGTCATCATTACGACAGCAAACATATTCTACTACTATTTGAATAGTACACTTTTCAATTAATTTCATTCACTCGAGTATATTTATAGGGCCCTATAAAATCCGTTTTATTTTTTCCCAAATTCTGTTTTATTTTTTCCCAAATTCCATTTTTTCCGTTTTAATTTTTGCAAATTCCGTTTTTTCCGTTTTAATTTTTGGGAATTCAGTTTTTTTTACCCTTTACCTTTATTTTAGTCGTAAAAAAAAGAGTTTTTAATGTTAATGATTAAAATGTACACAAATAAAATAGGAATGACCCTAAATTTATTGAGGTAACAAACAAAATTCTCATTTTAAGAGGTGTTAAATGTGGTTTGGTTTGTTTACATTAGTGAATGTATAGGCTAACTAACATGAACCACGAGCAATACATTTGTTACTGTATTTATTAATCTTAGTTAACCCTAACCCTGTATTTTTATTATGTTACTTCACACAGTGCATTAAGCTAACTAATGTTAACAAATACAACTTTTCATTTAAATAATGTAGGCTACTAAATGGTGAAATTAACATTAATAAAGATGAATAAATGCTGTAGAAGTGCAGTTTATTAATAGTTAATGTTAACTGATCTAGTTAACTAGAGTTTAATAAATGGAACCTTATTGTAAAGTGTTACCGATTTTGTTATACACCGAACCGATTCAGTGTTGGACAGATCAGATGTTCATCCATTCATTAAAGTGAATCGGTTCAAAGGAGTCATTAGTTCGCGAATCGGACGTATCAATAGCAGACTTGTACGCGTTGTGTGATTATTATCCCGGCAGTTAGGACCTCGCGCAAGATTTGTCAACACAGAAAACATTTCATCATTGGATAGGTTTTGTTTAGTTTATTGAAAGTGTTTTTTATGTCAGCTGAATGGGCGGAACGCTTTTCAGAGAAGAAGGTAAAAAAGTTTTTTTTTGCACAATTCACACCCAGCGGTAGCCTAATTCAGGAAAAAAATATCCGAATGCTCCACGTGAAACTATGTTCTTCCGATCTTTTACCATTGTGTCAATTCTCAATTGATTTAGATCAATAAGCGCGAGGGAGTGAGAGAGAGCAAGACAGTTTGAAGACGCGCGCGCTGCGCGCGACGGAGTGAGAGAGAGCAAGACAGTTTGAAGACGCGCGTGCGACCGGGCCTCTCTCTGCTTGTTCTTTCAGTAATATGCGATTTTCCCATGGATTTTCCTGAGACATACGTTTTTCTCCCACACAAAAACAGATTTTTATTCCAAATATGTAAAATTCCGCGAAATTTCGCGTTGACACTAGATTCCGCGTTAATTTGCCAATTCCGCGATTCCGTCCGCGATTCCGTGATCGCGGAAATTATAGGGCCCTATATTTAGGTTTATAACGGGTCCGATTCTCACCTTATTGATAACCAGGAATTGTAGTTAGTGATTTAAAGCTACAAATTCCTCCAATGTCAGCTCTCTCCTAACAAGCTGTTGATCTTAATGTGATGAATAAGGGGCAAAATGTGCAGTGGTAGGATCCTAGGTCCCGGTTTTAAAACCACTGGTGTATTGAGGAAGATCTATATATGGAATGGGCAACTCTGATCAAGGATGGAGCTAAACTAAAATAGTGACCCTCTAGGACCAAACTCGCATGCAAATTTAACCCAATCCCACAATGTCTTTAGTCTTCAGGACTGCTTGAAAATTACAGTCAGGTGTATTTGATTAGCAATGAAACTTAACTCTGCAAGACAGTGTAGGATAGAATAGGGTATAGAGCATACATTTTCTTGGTTTTGATGCTTTAAATGTCTAAATTAGATTGTCTTTTTTTTTTCTGGCCCTAGACTCGATGGCACTGAAAGAAGTGAGTCATAAACTTAATGAAAGGGAAGAAGAGAAAGAACATTATGATAAACATTATTTCATGACTGGAAAAAGATTGACACCGGCTAAAAAGACTTCCTCACAAAAAAGAGCTCAAAAGACAGGACCTAGAAGCAATTTCACCTGCCAACAGTGTGGAAAGAGTTTCAGACATAAAGGAAACCTTAATGTCCACCTGAGAATTCACACTGGAGAAAAGCCTTTCACCTGCCAACAGTGTGGAATGAGTTTCACTGAAAAAGGAAACTTTATAGCCCACAAGAAAATACACACTGTGGAGAAGCCGTACACCTGCCAACAGTGTGGAAAGAGTCTCAGACATAAAGGAAACCTTAAAGCTCACATGAGAATTCATACTGGAGAGAAGCCTTACACTTGCCAACAGTGTGGAAAGAGTTTCAGTCAACAAGGAAGCCTTATAGTCCACATGAGAATTCACACTGGAGAGAGTATTTTCACCTGCAAACAGTGTGGACAGAGTTTTAGTGGAAAAGGAAACCTTAAAGCTCACATGAGAATTCATACTGGAGAGAAGCCTTATACCTGCAAACAGTGTGGAAAGAGTTTCACTCGAAAAGAAAGCCTTAAAGTCCACATGAGAATTCACACTGGAGAGAAGCCTTACACCTGCCAACAGTGCGAAAAAACTTACACTCGAAAAGAAAGCCTTAATGCCCACATGAGAATTCACACTGGAGGGAAGCCTTACACCTGCCAACAGTGCAAAAAGACTTACACTCGCAAAGAAAGCCTTAATGCCCACATGAGAATTCACACTGGAGAGAAGCCTTACACCTGCCAACATTGCGAAAAGACTTACACTTGGAAAAGAACCCTCACCAGGCACATGAGAATTCACACTGTAGAGAAGCCTTGCATCTGCAAACTGTGTGGAGCGAGTTTTACTAGAAAAGGAAAACTTAATGCCCACATGAGAATTCACACTGGAGGGAAGCCTTACACCTGCACTCTGTGCGGGAATGGCTTCACACGGGAACAAGGCCTTAGGGAACACATGAATATTCACACTGGAGAAAAGCCATTTGCATGCAATCTGTGTACAAAGAGTTTCAGACGTAAATTAACTCTTAATTACCACATGAGAATTCACACTGGAGAGAAGCCATTCAAATGTGCTCAATGTGAAAAGAGTTTCAGATATAAAGATAACCTTAAGTGCCACATGAGGATTCACTCGAAAGAATTTAGTTGTCGTCAGTGTGGAAAGAGTTTCACAAATAGGAAATACCATAAGAATCATGTAATAACTCACACAAGAGAAAAGTTCCCATGTCTTCAATGTGAGAAGAGTTTCCCATTTCAAAAAAACCTGAAACTGCATTTGCAAACTCATTCTGGAAATTAATTGCTGTGTTTATCAGTGTGACAAGGTTCAAAGAAGGAGCCATTTCAAAAACGTTTCTCTTGTCATCATGCTTACAGATACACCTGAAAAGGCATGCAGAACTGAGGCTCTGCACTTTAAAATGGAACCAGTAAATATGTATCTGTGTGAAATGATGGCTATATTCACATATCTGATTTTCCATAAAAAATGTTTTGTTGTCTTTTTTTACTGTGTTAGTCTATTCACATGACTTTTAAATGTGGCCTGTATCAGATACTCATCTTCTACGACTCCAGCCCGGAATGTTCAGCACAAGTGATTCACCCATTGTGTACATCCACACCTGACCATCTCCTTTGCACTTGTCACAGTCCTCCTGTATTTTTAGTTTCTTAGTAGAGACTTGTTTAGATATATTTTCTGTTCTTTTGTTTCAGTTCACATTTCTTATCTATTTGTGTCTATAGTTACAAATCATGTTTCTGTGGTTTCACTTGTCTTGTTTAGTTCCTTGTTTATCCCTTAGTATTTATGATATATGATGGCGCCTGCGTGTTTGTCAGCATGTCATCTGGCTTTGGAGTTTCTTTGTTTGTTTATGTGCATTATGTACCTGTTCATGTCACGGTTGTTGAATGCATTGTTTCCTTTTCGTCTCGTGTCTGTGTTTGTTTATGTGTGAGTGGGCGTTGTCCCGCTCACGTGTCTGTCAGCGCTCCAGCTGATAATCATTATCATCACCATCACTGTTCACAGCTGCAATTCATTCCCGTTCCCTTCATATACTCACACCATTCTCTGTTCCAGTGTCGGATTGTTTGTTTGAGGTCCCGTGGAGTTGCCGTCTCAGTGTTTCGTCTTGCCGTGTCTTCCTGCCGTTCGTGTTTTCCGTCACTGAGTTTTCACCGCACTCCAGCACCGGGAATTGGACTCTCACTTCACCGCACCAGCGCACCACAGACCATCTAGTCCCTGCACGAGCCTGAGTCGCCGCCCACCAGAGAATCTGTGACTGTGTTTGCTTCATCTGAGTTTAATAAACATAGTAACCTGCACTTGCTTCCAGTCTTGTTTCTACCATGACAGAACAATCCGACCCGACCATGGAAGCAGCAGGTGGCGCCGCGGCAACAATGGAGGACTTTGTTCGCGCAAGTATTCAGAGGATGGATGCACAGGACCGTCAACAAGGGGAAGCGGCGCGCGCGATTCAGGCTCTCGTCACGCAGGTGTCCGAGCTGACCCAGCGATTTCAACAGCTGCAACCTCCCGCTGCGCCAGCCGCACCGCCCGTCCCCCCCACACCACCGATGCCCGCCTCTCAGTCCGAGCCCCGCCTTCCGACTCCCGAGCCATACTCCGGTGAGCCTAACTTTTGCCGGCCGTTTTTGACTCGATGCGGTATGCATTTCGCACTCCAGCCCCGGACCTTCGAAAGAGAGGAGACTAAAGTGGCGTTTGTATTAACCTTACTGACCGGGAAAGCGGCACTGTGGGGGACGGCGGTGTGGGAAAACCAAGAGCCATGCTGTTCCTCGTTCCAGGACCTCTCTACAGAGATGAGACGGGTCTTCGACCGCGCGGTCGCGGGAAGAGAGGCTGCCAGGGTCTTGTCAGAATTACGCCAGGGGGAGCGTTCGGTTTCTGACTATGCCATCGAGTTCAAGACCCTGGCGGCCGAGTGTCGCTGGAACGAGGAAGCGCAGTGGGATAGGTTCCTGCATGGGCTGGCCGACCGCGTCCAGAGGGAGATCTACGCCCTGGACCTGCCCCCTTCACTGAACGGACTTATAGACCTGGCTCTGAGGGTGGACGCTCGACTAGCCCGGGTCGGACCACGCGCTCTACCCAGCCTGCCTCGTGGAGGGGTGGAACACCAGCGGTCCAGTGGCATGGACGCGGCCGGTCCCTCCGATCCCGAGCCCATGCAGGTGGGTCGAGCTCGGCTTTCCCGGGAGGAGAGGGAGAGGCGGAGGTCCCAAGGCCTTTGCCTGTACTGCGGGGGAGCGGGACATTTTGCAGTTAACTGCCCGGTAAAAGGTCAAGCCCGATAGTAAGCATGAGGCTACTATCGGGTGGGATCTCCGCCGAAAAGTCCTCATCTACATCCACCATCCTCCCGGTAAGACTTAGATGGTCTGTCCACGATCACCACTGCACCGCACTTGTGGACTCCGGGGCAGAAGGTAATTTTATGGATCGCACCTTTGCACTACAGTTTCAAGTCCCACTCAGAACACTTCCCCAAAGAATCACTGTACATGCACTCAATGGACAGTCACTACCAGCGATCTCCCAGACCACCGAGAACATCACGCTCATCACCTCAGGGAATCATGCAGAAATCATATCATTCTACATCATGGACTCCCATCACACCCCCATTGTCTTGGGCCACCCCTGGCTCAACCAACACAACCCTCGCATTGACTGGAAACGTAGAACTATATCAGCCTGGAGCACTGAATGTCATAGTTCGTGTCTTGTGTCTGCCTGTTCTGTTGTCTCTGTTTCTGTGTTGCAGGAGGAAGCAGTGGATTTATCAAACGTGCCCGCAGAGTACCGTGACCTGAGGGAAGTGTTCAGTAAGTCAAGGGCTGCTTCTCTCCCTCCGCACCGTCCCTACGACTGTGCTATAGATTTACTGCCAGGTAAGTCTCCGCCTAAAGGCAAGATTTATTCACTCTCGGTTCCGGAGAGGGAGGCTATGGAGAAATATATTTCTGATTCTCTAGCATCCGGGTTCATCCAACCTTCCTCATCTCCAGCGGGGGCGGGGTTCTTTTTTGTGGGGAAGAAGGACGGGTCGCTGCGACCTTGTATTGATTACCGGGGGTTGAACAACATCACGGTAAAGAATACTTATCCTTTGCCGTTGATGTCTTCAGCCTTCGAGAGGTTGCAGGGAGCGTCCATCTTCACAAAACTGGACTTACGTAATGCTTATCATTTGGTCCGTATCAGGAAGGGGGATGAATGGAAGACTGCTTTCAACACCCCTAGGGGGCACTTTGAATACTTGGTCATGCCTTTCGGTTTGTCCAACAGTCCCGCAGTCTTCCAAGCACTCGTTAATGACGTGCTGCGAGACATGATCGATCAGTTTATTTATGTTTACCTGGATGACATTCTGATTTTTTCCTCGTCTCTCCAGGAACACGTGCAGCACGTCCGACGAGTACTCCAAAGGTTGCTAGAGAATGGGCTTTTTGTCAAGGCGGAGAAATGCGCTTTTCATGCACAGTCGGTCCCTTTCTTAGGACACATCGTGTCGGCTGAGGGTATGCGTATGGATCCTGACAAAGTTAAGGCTGTGGTAGAGTGGCCAAACCCAGATTCCCGTAAGGCCCTACAGAGGTTTCTGGGGTTCGCCAACTTCTACCGGCGTTTTATTCGCAACTTTAGCCAACTAGCCGCACCTCTGACTGCCTTGACCTCCCCCAGAACTGCGTTCAGGTGGTCGGAAGCAGCCGAGACTGCTTTTTCCAACCTCAAGAGCCGCTTCGTTTCGGCTCCCATCTTAATCGCCCCTGATCCGTCACGCCAGTTTGTGGTGGAGGTCGACGCGTCAGAGGTGGGGGTAGGCGCAGTTCTTTCACAACGCTCTCCTTCAGACGACAAGATGCATCCATGCGCGTTTTTATCTCATCGCTTATCACCCGCTGAACGAAATTACGACATTGGCAACAGGGAGTTGTTGGCGGTCAAGTTAGCCTTGGAAGAGTGGCGCCACTGGTTAGAAGGGTCTGGGGTACCCTTTATCGTCTGGACCGATCATAAAAATCTGGAATACATTAGATCCGCCAAAAGGTTGAACTCCAGGCAGGCTCGGTGGGCACTTTTTTTCGGCCGTTTCGAATTTACCCTCTCATATCGTCCGGGTTCCAAAAACGTCAAACCCGATTCTTTGTCGCGTATTTTTGATCGATCCGAACACGCACCTACTCCCGAGCGTATTTTTTCAGAGACCCTAATTATCTCTACAGGGCTCCAGACTAACTTTTTTTATTAGGAGCGCTGTAGCCCCTGACTTAAAATTTTAGGAGCGCAAGCAGAAAATTTAGGGGCACACCTTCACATTTTCCCCCTAAATAACTATTACAGACAAATGCTTTGATAATAAATAGATTTAACGTACAGAAATTATGGTGCAGTTTTATTTTAAGATCACAGGGCTCCAGACTAACATCTGAGGGCCGCGGCTCTAAGTTCTACAGAAAGTATTTGGTAGCACTGTGGGATGACAAAGCACTGAGCTAAATTTGAGGTGTATAGATAAAGTTAAATTTAATTATTATCCTTCATAATGTCTTAATATTATTTCAAAAGCAAAATGAGTGACAAAATAGATATTAGGGAGTGAAAATAGCCAATAAGCACCCTCAGCAGCTGTTTACAATGGTAATTTAGTCTTCTTTTTAAAAAAAAATAAGTGTGAGTTTTCCTACTTCTTGAAACTTTCAGTTTTATAAATAGAGACAATCTTTAAAGGATGAACAAAAATGTTTTGGTCGACACATTAAAAAAACAAACATTTTAATAGGATATAGTTTTGAAGTGCTGTAAAAAGATGTGTAGGCTACTTTCATAACCACAGTATACCATAGTTATAGTTATGCCTGGTTCAGAATACGCAATTTTTTTGTATGTTACGGTAGTCAATGTATCAGATTACACGATTTCGACTCCTAAAAATCTTGTCATGTCCTGGACAAGAAACATTGTCAGACTACACATTGCTTTACGACCAGTCATCTCGAGCCGTCTCACACACATATTCACTCGCACATGTACACACGCACTCACTCACATACACGCACATAGACTAACGCACGCACACACTCACTCACTCACTCGCGCACACACTCTCTCTCGCTCGCTCGCTCACTCGCGCGCGGGCGCACACACACACACACACACACACACACACACACACACACACACACACACACACACACACACTCATTCACTCGCGCGCACACACTCATTCACTCGGAACCCTTCATGGTGGACCGTTAAAAAATTAAACATGCTAGTCTTCTTGTCGTGATGTCGTAAACAAAGCATCGCAGATGTCGGTTGTCGCCCACTATGAACGAGATGAAATTTACTGGTCGCACATGTGCGACTGGATGTAAAATTTAGTCGCACACTCTCAAATTTTGGTCGCAAAATGCGACCATTTGGTCGCAGTCTGGAGCCCTGCTCTACGCTCACATGGGAGGTCGAATCGAGAGTCAAGAAGGCTCTAGAAGGGGTAACGCCTCCGATCCGGTGCCCACCGAACCGCTTATTTGTGCCGGAGGAACTACGTCCAGACGTTATTCGGTGGGGTCATTGTTCTAGTCTAGCCTGTCATCCAGGAGTTAGTCGCACCCTCTATTTGGTCAAACAACGATTCTGGTGGCCGCTTATGGCTCGCGATGTTCACAATTTTGTTTTGGCTTGCTCAGTTTGCGCCATTGGCAAGTCGTCCAATCGACCCCCAGATGGGTTACTCCAACCGCTGTCGGTGCCTTCGAGACCCTGGTCCCATATCGCACTAGATTTTGTTACCGCCCTCCCACCCTCCCAGGGTAACACGGTAGTTTTAACCGTGGTGGACCGATTCTCGAAGGCAGCGCACTTTGTTCCCTTTGTGCCCAAATTACCCTCAGCCAAGGAGACAGCGGTTGCAGTCGTTAATCACGTCTTTCGGTTACATGGCCTCCCGACAGACGTGGTGTCCGACAGGGGTCCCCAATTTGTGTCCAAATTTTGGCGAGAGTTTTGTAAGTTGCTGGGGGCGACGGTCAGCCTGTCTTCCGGGTTTCACCCCCAGAGCAATGGTCAAACTGAGAGAGCCAACCAAGACTTGGAGAGAACCTTGCGATGTACGGCTGCCAGGAATCCTTCCTCCTGGAGTCAACAACTGCCTATGGTGGAGTACGCCCACAATTCGTTGCCAGTGTCAGCTACGGGCCTATCTCCTTTTGAGTGTAGTATAGGATACCAGCCACCGGTTTTTCCTAGTCTGGAATCCGAAGTCGCGGTCCCCTCCGCTCACGCCTTCGTCCAGAGGTGTCACCACACATGGACGAGAGCCCGTGAGACTCTCCTCCGTGTGCGGGCGCGCACCAAGGCCAAAGCCGATCGCCACCGGTCTAGGCCTCCCGTATACGTCGTCGGTTCCAAAGTGTGGCTTTCTACCAAGAACATTCCGCTCCGCTCCGTATCTAATAAATTGGCTCCTAAATTCATTGGCCCGTTTTCTGTCACCAAGATTGTTAGTCTGGTGGCAGTCCGTCTCAACCTCCCTCCAGTGTACAGGAGAATTCATCCGGTATTCCACGTGTCCAAAATTAAGCCCGTTTTTTTTTCCTGTATTAATCCGCCTGCCCCGGTTCCCCCACCGCCGCGCCTCGTAGATGGGGAACCATCCTATTCGGTCCGTCGCATTCTGGACTCTAGGCGGAGGGGACGCGGATTCCAGTACCTGGTGGACTGGGAAGGTTACGGTCCGGAGGAGAGAAGTTGGGTTCCGGCTCGTGACATCCTGGATCACTCTCTTATCGATGATTACAATCGACAGGTAAGGGAGTCTGGGAACGCCAGGAGGCGTTCCTAGAGGAGGGGGTACTGTCACGGTTGTTGAATGCATTGTTTCCTTTTCGTCTCGTGTCTGTGTTTGTTTATGTGTGAGTGGGCGTTGTCCCGCTCACGTGTCTGTCAGCGCTCCAGCTGATAATCATTATCATCACCATCACTGTTCACAGCTGCAATTCATTCCCGTTCCCTTCATATACTCACACCATTCTCTGTTCCAGTGTCGGATTGTTTGTTTGAGGTCCCGTGGAGTTGCCGTCTCAGTGTTTCGTCTTGCCGTGTCTTCCTGCCGTTCGTGTTTTCCGTCACTGAGTTTTCACCGCACTCCAGCACCGGGAATTGGACTCTCACTTCACCGCACCAGCGCACCACAGACCATCTAGTCCCTGCACGAGCCTGAGTCGCCGCCCACCAGAGAATCTGTGACTGTGTTTGCTTCATCTGAGTTTAATAAACATAGTAACCTGCACTTGCTTCCAGTCTTGTTTCTACCATGACAGTTCAGCTCTAGGCCTGTTTTTGGTGCTTTTTTGGCAAATGGTAACTCCATGTTTTGTTACGATCGTCAAACTCTTATTAGCATTCGGATGTTTTATTGGCATTGGTCCCCCGGGACTCTGTTGTTATGGATTCACTCCTCCTCCGTCTTTACTTTAGGTTCCCATGGAGCTGCTTCGGTAACTTTGTTGCCACCAAAGGAAGAAAGGTCATTCGAAATGTGGAAAATAAATCTAAAGCCCTCTTTACACCTGGTATTAACCCTCTGAGGTCGGCAAACGCGTGGGCGCGTTTTGCTGGATTTTCTTCACATTGTAGCACTATAAACTTAAATTACTCCATTTATGGTCATACAGAAAAAAAGAAATATAAAAAAAGAATCTGTGATATTTTTACTTTTGTATGTGTCCACTTACAATCAAATCAAAACATTGTGCTTTTGTAAAATAAAGAAAATAAACGGTGTGCGTTCTGCCTCTCCGTCGCGGTGAACTTTTTTTTCTTGAGCACGTCTATAAACTGATACAAAACTCAGCAAATACTTGTCACACATTTATGAGCCATATACCTTTATAAACATTTAAGTGTGTACTTTTAAATGATTGGATTCAAACTGAAAACAAATATTCTCTTTTTAAGTAATTTGTATAAAACCAACAAGATGTCCAGCTTCTCAAACGCTTCCTAATTATTTTTAATTTGAACACGCCCATTTGCGCAAAAGAGATTGACATGCAAATCTCCACATGGAACGTGAACGCGCTCATTACCTCAAAAACAAAACACCAAAACACTTCACAAGTCTCTGCTTTTCGTCGAGTTTGAAAGACGATTTAGGCTACCTCAGAAGAAGAACGCGATTTGACAAGAAAGATGTAAGGTAAGAAATTCTTACATATTAGTTTGTTATTGTTGCATAAATTTCACATTGCAGTTGAACTGTTGCTAGATATATGGTGAATATTATAATATTTAGACCCGTGTTTACTGTTACTGTGTTTGTGGATATCTGCTCAAACGTAGATATGTATATGGTAACCATAATGTTTTATATTTGAGCGCGATCGCCTTTGAATGTATCATATTTTGGATCGCGATCGCGTTTGAAAAGCACCAAACGGCTTCATGTTTTTACTATTATCTCATTTCATATCATCATAACGAATGGAAACATTTGAAGTAACATGATAATCAATATATTTTTCTCTAGCTTAGTTGTTACTGAAATATTTTGGAAGATTTATAGGCTGCTATAGGTTATTGCTATTATTATTTTATGCAGCACTGCGCATAGCCTATGCCTACAAGGCACAACAAACCTGGTGTTCATTATATTATATATTGTTGGAAACATTTATGTGTGTGTGTTTGTGTGTATTCTGTGAATTTTAAAAAGCTTTTTTTTTTTTTTTGAAAGTTCAAAAGAACAACATTTATTGATTTTTTTTTTTTTTTTTTTATAAAACAACAGTGGTACTGGTATCTCATTACAACAAGTACAGCAATTTTTGTAAGACATTCAAATGCATACAAATGCTTAGAAACAAAGACATAAATAAAATGAAATTATAAACCAAATTTAGAAAGACATAGTCACTGAGTACCCTCAAGAAAATTCCAGAGGGAGGACCAAATGCGCCAGAACACCTCGGATCTTTGATGTAAATCATAAGTTAGTTTTTCCAGTGGTAAAAGTGTTGCCGCCTGACTCAGCCACATATTGATTGAAGGTATCTGAGCAGTTGACCATAATAATAGTATACATTTTTTGGCTAAATATATACAAAAATTCAATACACATTCTTTATCACGATCAAGACACAGTTCCACTGTACAATTCAGAAGATATACTTTTGGTGACAAAACAAAAGTCTTTCCAATTATTTTTTGAGTAATTTTGTGGATCTCTTTCCAGTACATTTTGATTTTGTCGCAGTCCCAAAATACATGCATCTACCTTACATTTAAAACATAGCTGAGAACAATTGGGAAATATTCTGTGGAGGCGAACTGGGGTTAGATAAATCCTGTGAATACATTTATAATTTTGTTCATGAACCGAAATTGAAGTACTTTTGGGATAGATATTTGAGCAGACAGATAGCCACTCCTCATCACTAAAAATAGACCCCAAGTCCTTTTCCCATATCACCCTTAAAGAGTCAAAGGTTGAAAGACCAATATTTGACAGCAATGTATATAATTCAGAGATCTTTTTTTTAAGTGTACATGAAGACAAAAGCAGTTTTTCTATTTCAGTAAGATCAAATTGTATATTACGTTCTTTTAACTGTAACTCCAAAAAATTTCGAATTTGAAGGAATTTATAAAAATCTTTACTGGGGAGACTAAATTCCTGTCTTAGCTCCTGAAATGATCTTATTTGGCCGTCGTCAAATAAGTGACCCAATTCCGACACTCCTCTTGACCTCCAAGTCAAAAGGCCAATATTCTGTATGGGAGTGGGAAAATCGGGATTGAGCGTAATTGGAGACTTAAGAGACAACTTATTTGGGATGGATAAATATTTCTTAACATCCCTCCACACCAAAAGAGTATTTGTTACCGTAAAAATACTAGTCAGATGTTGAATTTTTTGTACATTATGAATAAATGGTAGGGAGCATAACAGCCTGGGAAAGCATCTTGTGGATTCAATCCCAACCCAGCGTGAATCAAATCTGTAAATAAACCAACTTAACATGTGCTTAATTTGTGCAGCCCAAAAGTATAATTGTAAATTGGGTAGCGAAACCCCACCCAATTCCTTTGGTTTCATCAAAAGCGAAAATTTAAGTCTGGGTTTCTTGTGATTCCAAATATACCTTGAAATTGAAGAGTTAATCCTCTTAAAAAAGTTTGTATTTAGGTTGCATGGCAGATTCTGGAATAGGAAGTTTAATCTCGGAAGAATGTTCATTCGTATAACATTGATCCTGCCAAAAAAAGAACTTGGAAGGATCGACCAATCTGATAAATTCTGATTAATTTTTGTAATTAAAGGGGGATAATTGGCTTTAAAGAGGTCTTCCAAATTGGGAGTAATATTAATTCCTAAATACTGAAATCCAGAAAGTGCAAGATGAAAGGGTGATTTTGAAATGGCTTCAGAGGGAGCATGCATATACAAAGCTTGAGATTTGTCCAGATTAATCTTGTAGGCTACCCTGAAAAGTTACTATATTTTTCAATTACTGTAAGAATTACATCGGTAGAGGTGTCAGGGAGTTTAAGATACAATAAAACATCGTCCGCGTACAGAGATATACGGTGTTCCTCTAGACCTATTTTAATACCATGTATGCTACTATTAGTTCTCACAGCAACCGCCAGTGGTTCAATAACCAGAGAGAATAACAAGAGGAAAGAGGACAGCCTTGACGACAGCCTCTGCTTACTGAAAATCTATTAGACAACATTCTATTAGTGTTAACCTGAGCTATAGGATTAGAATGTAGGCGTTTAATTAAATCAATAAAATTAGATCCTAACTGTATTTTATCTAAGACTGCAAAAAGGAAAGGCCATTCCACCCTATCAAACGCTTTTTTGGCGTCTAGGGATGGGGAAAACTAGTTGTAAAAGATCCATTCACTATTATATGCAGATACCCATGTAACACAGAAGCACACACCCACACACACAGCACTTGAGCATAATAGACATATGCCATTAGTATTATAGTACCATAAATTACATACCAATAATGCTGGTGTCGGGTTATTCCCGGGAGATGCCGGAAGAATAGCTTCAGGAATGACTGCCAATCACGCTGCTTCACTATGACTTCCTCATCTTCCCGTCCAACCAGTTGCGGGATGTTAACCCCCTGAGGTCGACAATCGCGCCGGCGCGATAGGCTCGCTTTTTTTCAGTTCAGTTCAAAAGAAATTAATTTTGCTCTGTTGACTTTGATATTACAAGCAAGTTTCATACATCAATCGATTCTGTTAAATGTGTATTATTTTTGTGTATACTCACAATAAAAACAAAGTGTTGTGCTTTTTGCCAAATAAAGAAAAATAAACGTGATGCGAGTTCTGCCTTCTCTCTGTCAGTGAAGACCATTCTGAAACGCGTCCGAAAATGAACTGTAACTCAGCGAATACTCAGTCAAACAGGCATACAGACACACAGGCATGAAGATTGAATTCTCTTCTTTTAAATGAGGTAATTTTTATAAAAAACAAATATTCTCATCTTGTGAAATCTGTATTAAAAGAGAGCGATTCCAGTCGAGCTAATTAGAGCTCATTCAAAGGTAATGTGAACCCGCCCACGGAGAGCGTGTGCTATTCAAACGCAAATTACTGAGGCAATCCAAGCAAACCTGTGAACGCCCCCATATCAGCTTGAGAAAACACAAGTTTAATCATATCATTGTAGCCTACGTGTTTACACCATCTGGCAGCGCTGTGAGGAATAATAATAATGGAAAATCTACCTCAGAGTGCGGGTATTGCAGGAGAGAGGATCCGAATATGTAGTAAGTTTTTTTTCCTTCTCAAGTTAATCGCGTTTCTGTGAATGAATGAACGGCAGCTGCAGAGATGCGCGCTGTTTACCACAGCTCGCAAAAAGACAGTTTAAATTTAAATTGCGTCTCTGTGTGAATGAATGATGATGTTTTAGCAAACTGTATTGCTATATTGAGTTGAGTAAAAATCGACAGAAATATGTTGAAATAAAATGTAGGCTATTTGTATGAGCAACGTATTAAACTTTGCAAATTAACATTTATATTTCTTATAATAAAAAATGAAAGACCTATGTTACAGACATATGAAAGACAACATTTCGTTGATTAGTTTTGGATAGATTATACATTTTTACTGTAAAATATCTGCCACCTCAAATAAGCTTATGTTTGCCAATATTTGCTCATGTTAAATATAGTATGTTTTGTAAAAAATAAAGTAATCAAATAATCAATCAAATCCTTAACTTTGAAATATGTATGATAAAATGTATACTTTAGTTTTTACAAAGAAAGATTGCACTTGAATTGTTGTAATTGTAACCTTTTTAATAAAAAAAAATATTTACAAGGTAGATGTAAACAAACTATTAAAAGGTAAATATATGCCTTTTCTTTAAATAATTTTGATTGTGTTTTATTAATGACAAATTTGGGGAGAGGATAAATATTCCAAAACTGAAAATACAGTATGAGAATTAACTGCACAATTACTAGACATGTTTTCCTTGGATATTATAGGCCAAATTGCAAGCACAATATGTGGAAAAATAAAAAAGAATTGAGATGCTTCCAACTGTTGCTCTTGCATTCTTGTGGCTCAGTG
This sequence comes from Squalius cephalus, assembly GCF_949319135.1. NCBI lineage: Eukaryota > Metazoa > Chordata > Actinopteri > Cypriniformes > Leuciscidae > Squalius > Squalius cephalus. Next base: position 15,210,754 of record NC_137125.1, read on the forward strand.
ACTCACCTGAATGAATGGCTAATTAAGTATGCAGGCCCCATTGTCTCCTCAGGTGTGAACCACTAAATATGCATGATCGTTGACGCCCACTCCGCATATTGCCTTTCCAAACAGAAAGTGCTTTGCAAAATTCAAATCAATGTATTGTGTTATGTGAATGATAAGGCAGGGTGATTTTCACATCATTTTGAAGAAAAAAACACTAGGCGATGACATCCATTAGACAAAAGTCTTATTGGCACATATTTAGAATGTGTTTTATGGCCTTATTTCAGAAACTTTAGTTTTTTCAATAACCATGCATAAACATTATTCTCTCAAAAATGCAGACATGTACATTCTTGTTGCTCACATATTATGGTAGCCCTGTTTGTGCTAAATAGTGTGTTATTTTATTTTTTTGCCATTAATATGTTTATAAGCAACTGAAAAAAGCACAAATGTCAGGGCATGTCAGAACATCTCAAGGACCCCAAAAACACCTTAGACCCCAGAGGGTTAACTCCAGTCAGTGTGCTGCTTCAAACAACATCAACAATATCGTCCAGACATGATACCATCTTTCGGCGATAGCTTTGTTTCACCAAGCCAAATGCCCAATCTGGTGCAAACTTTGCATGAAACAATTTCATTGAACTTTCTCATTGTGGGCCATACAATCCATGAAGAACTCTCCATAGCAGGTACTGTAGCACAGTATTGTTCTTGTTCTGGCCTACACAGTTGTCACAATGTAGCTGGACATACTTTTCACCCATGCCATATTATTGAGTGAAGAAATGATCAAGGAATGACACCACAGCATTTGGCCCTTTGGTGATTCATACACTCTCATCGATAAGGTAGTTAACCTGTCTTGGAATAGCCTCACAGTTAATGCCAAACAAGCCACATTTTTGAGGGGTCAAGAAGTACATAGGACCGGGCTGAAGTGGATTGGAGGGAAATTGCACCTGCTGGGCAAAATCAAACGAGTAATGCATTGTGATTTCTCGGGAGCATGGATCACAAGGACCGAGTTCATGAATGCCATGGTCTTTTACAGTGTCCTTGGCTTTCTGAACCATGTCTTGATACAGTGAGCGTTCTAATATCACTTTCATGAGGTGGTCTTCCTGGTTTCTGCATCGTTCGGATTTCTCTGCTTCGGTTAGGTTGGCAGACTTGTAAATGGTCGAGTTGTTTTTGGCATTCCCAACACAAGTCAGTCATTGGCTTCGTCCGGACTATGTAGGGCACAAGGGTCTTCCACAGGCGCCGAAAGGTCACAATGTTGACTACCCGATGTTCTGATAAAACAAAGTTTGGGAAGAACTTCCTCAATTTGGTTTTGATGCACTATTAATGCACTTTAAAACTTTTCCATCAGTTACAGTCTATCATTAACTGACAAGCCTTTCACTAAAGATCACTCAGCAAGCATAGGCTACATGTGCAAACTAATGAATAACATTCATTATCACATTGTTAAGTTATTTTTCAGCATAATAGGTTTATCAATTCAGCACTGAAATGCTCATTAATAAAGAATACCTTCCTCCTGACCTAACTGTCTGTTCATAGGCACGAAAAACTGTGGCCTTGATGTAATGAGAGGGCAGCAACTTGATATCAAAACGTTTGTAGCCAGGGACTCGACCTGGAAGAACCAGTCCGTGAAGCTCTGTGAAGTTGATGATGAATGATACCACACGACAGATGTCATCATGCGTGAGAAGGCGCTTGTCTGATTTCTGACGGCCACCGGATGTTTTTACAAGGGGGGTCAACCCATGTTCTTTGTAATGCTTCAGGGGGGTATTCCAGAAAGCAGGTTATGTGACATACCCAGGTAAGTTTAAGGGTAAGTTAGTGGATAACCTCAACTTTCGGTTCCAAAAACGGAGGTAACTTTCTGGGTATGTATGTAACCATAGGAACTTACTCTCTGAAGATAACCTGCTCGGTAGCAGGTTATGTTCCAGGGTTAGTTTGTTTCAGAAGGTTACTGAGCATGGCGTGCCGTTTTAAAGACGATCCAGTGGATGTGGAAGCACAGATAATACGAATTCTTTTCCGCCGTGAGAGGGTGATACGACCACGAATCGATGTGTTTTCGTATCCAAATGAATATTTGCGGAAACGTTGCCGTTTTCCAAAAGAATCGTTAATTTATTAAACGAAGATAATGGAGTTAAATATTTAACTCCATTTATTTAACTTTTTTGCGACGGTGAGTTTTTTGTATACAATAGGCGATGCAGAGCATGTGGGAAAGGAAACTGTGTGTAGGGCTGTTCGTACAGTATGCATTGCACTCAAACGGTTCCTACACACTTTTGTGCAGTTCCCTGGCCATAAACCACTGAGGGTCATTAAAGAGGAATTCCACAGAGTGGCGGGTTTGTCCATTCTATGATATTCTATGATAGACCATTTTAGTTACATAGCACTATACTTAATCTATTCATACTGTATACAGTGACAGTCACAATAATTTTAAAAGTTTCTAATTATATAACTTTCAATTTCAGGGTTCCCAAATGTGATTGGGTGCATTGATGGAACCCACATTCCCATTAAAGCTGCTTCAGTCAATGAAGGAGACTATGTTAATAGGAAGTCAATCCATAGCATCAATGTGCAGGTGACAATAGATTTTTTGGGTGCTAAATGTTTGGGTGTTTAAACCATTAAATCACCCTCATTACTGGTCCCCACTAACTAGGTAATATGTGATGCAACCCACCTCATCACTAATGTTGAAGCCAAATGGCCAGGGTCTGTACATGATGCCAGAATGTTTAGGGAGTCATCATTGTGCCACAAATTTCAACAGGGTATGTTTTGCCTTACACAATGTTTTTTTTTTTTTTTTTTTTTTTTTTTATGCAATTATACACTTTAACTACCTTTATATGACACTTCAATGGTTACTTGCTGGGGGACAGAGGGTACCCCTGTCTGCCCTATATGATGACACCCTACCCTGAGCCTGGACCACAGGCCCACAGCAGAACATGGACCATAGGCATCCTGAAGGCAAGGTTTCAGTGCCTGCGTGGGCTCAGGGTCAACCCAGAAAGGTCATGTGACATCACAGCTGCTTGTGTTGTTCTTCACAACATTGCCACACTGAGAGGTGAGAGGGCCCCCGCTTCTCTTGAAGATGGCCAAGAGGAACCCCCAGTGAACCCAGTAGACCAAAGAGACATGATTTGCCAAAATCACTTTAATTAAAACCAGTTAACAGTCAAGTGTTGTTCATTGTTTCTTTATTTCCTGTAACAAAATACATTTGTATTTATTGCTTTAGATTTCATTCATCAACCAATGACAGATTACTGTTCACATACTTTTTCCCACCTTAAGCTGGTGCTCCAGCTATTCAAGTCTGGTCTTTTTTAGGTTAAGCCTTTTCTCCTCCATCTGAAGCTGTATAAGGTCCATCTCCATGTCACTTTTTCTGATTTGCTTTTGAAGGTGGACCTTATACAGCTCTTTGGCAGGCAACTAGAAAGACAGAATAATTAAACATGACTGATAAAGTCTGTAATACAAACACAGACCAAATATTTAAATGAGGAAGGAGAACTGCAGAACATTTCTTACACTGCTAAGATTCTGTGTGGAGGTAGATGGACCCTCATCTGTATTAAAATCTCCTGCCATATTCTGTAAAATGACAATGCCAATTTATTTATTCTCTTATGCAAAAAAGGGGGGATTCATTCTATGCATCATACCTCTATGGGCCTCCCCACATTTTCTGTTTCTGTCACAGCAGAAGTGATCTCTTCATCGTCATCCTACAGTGAAAATAAGGAAGGATGCTTGGTCTAGCAAACAGAAACCTAAAGACAATAATCACTTACAACTGTGACAGAGTGTGGTATTGCAGGAGGATCCAATAATACAATGTGGCCATCAGCAACTGCAAGATAATTAAACCAATAAGATAATCATGCATATTCAATACTCAATGTATATTCTTAAACAAATACAACTAATAAAGAAGGACATTAGGAACATCTAAGAGTACTAGTAATAAGATTACAGTATACAGCATATGCAGTCAAAGCAGCATGCATACTGCACAAGTGAATCAATGACTGTAAAATGCATTCAAAATGCCTATTTAAAATGGTGACAATGTTGATGATTTTCTTTATTAAAACACTGACAAAAACAGTGAAAACATCAATAAATCATAAGTATTAATATGGTACACCTACATTTTACTAAGCCACTTGTCTTGGTAGCGGAGTCTAATGAACTGCCCCCTGGAATCCCATCGACCACAGGTCGCCCTTTATTAAGGGACAGTGCCAGCTCCTCAGCTGGGGTGAGGGAAGGTGGAGGTGGACCCCCACCTGTTTTACGGGCCACAGCCTTCTTTCTATTGGCTACATAGAAAACTAAATTACATGGCGTCAGTAACAAGTTAAGGAAATATTACCTTGCTGGAGAATGTTTTTGTGTTTCATTTTGACTTGGCTCACGCTTCTTCTGGCTCCAGAAGGATTACACCTGATAAAACAAGAAGCCAACATATTACTAGCCAATTATGTCCATTACTACTGTAATATTAAGAAATGTATGGAGGCCAACAAGTAAATACTTGTCTATTTTTACTACATGCCCCAAATAATGTTTGCGTCACAATGAAAGGGGAAAATAGCCCATTTATAATTTTATAAACTCGTGAATTTACTCTGTCCATTATTTTTTGCCAAGCCAACTCTCTTTCTTTTGCTGATGCAGCAGTATTGGTTTTTTTTTTTTTTTTTTGTTATAATGGGCTTATAGTCTTCATAAGCAAGCATTAAAACCTCCAACTCAGTTTCACCTAAGTATGTAGCTCGCTTTTTTTCTCCCTGGGTTTCCATGGTGACTCCTGAAATCGGCGATCCATTGAAAATGTCTTTATGTACTCGCCGTGCGCGCGCATTAACTCTGGGTAACCAGTAGGAGGTTGATTAAACTAACTCTTCTCAGGTGTTTTGGAACCGACATACTCATGGTATGCGGGTTTGGGGTAGATCAACCCAGAGGTTATGATTTACCAAATGGTAAGTTAACCAAGCTTTCTGGAATACCCCCCTGGAGAGCTGTCAACTTGTTTTGGCTTATGCTAAAATAAAAACAAGAACAACCCACTGTCACTAAAATGCAGAGCAATGCATTTCGCCATAATAGCTAGTTCTGAATTAAGAGCTGCTTACATTGTTTGGCACCAAAACAATACTTAACACTGTTTCCTGTTCATTAAAATGTTGTTTTGAAAAAATATATATATATTTTTAAGCTATAAGTAGACAAGTACGGTCACATTTACAGTTGCTCTGCAAAATTAGAGCTCTTTTACAAACCATGCGCCAAGATGAAATAACACAAACCATAATGAAGGACAGTTTATTTGTCTTTATGGAGAATCGCTTTATACAAAGTGTGGCCATGACAAATCACAACATCACTACATAATTAAAAAAATCAGGGAGCTGGCCAGGTTTATGATCGAAGTAAAGACAAAATCTAAAAAAGTGAGGAACCTTACAGATCTCTGTAAGCCACATAACTTTCTGTTTGCCAGTCACAGCTTGTAAGGAAGTAAGAAAGTATTTCAACCAGATTTAAATATGTTTAAAAACCCCTCTCTTGCTCTGAAAATTGGTTACTCATTGAAGAAAGCCTGCCAGCTCAGTTTAGGACAATGTTTAATGGCTGGGGACAGAGACTGGCTGCGTTCGAAACCGCATACTCAACGAGTAGGTACTTCTTTTCAATAAGTACTTACTTAACAAGAGCTAAAAGAGTAGGTACTTAATAGCCAAATCTCGTTGAGTATGAATGCGGTTTGGACGTCATCTGCCATGTTGACGTTATCATGTGACCTATGACGTTATCACAAGCGCAACAATTTAAAAGTTATGAGCGACAGGTGTGCACCACCGGCATCTGATTGCATCAGTACCACCTAACCAGTCCAGAACGGTTCAGCGTCTGAAATGGTTGGCATGTCATCAATAGTTAGAAGAATAATTTGTGCACAAAGGAGACGTCGGGCAGCTGCTCGAAGATCTCGCCTTCGGAGAAGGTTGATGATTTTATATTCAAACAAGGCAAGTATTACTAACAAAATGAAGACTACCCCAGAATGAATTGCATTACTAGCCCACCCCAACACTTATGCACAATACTAATGACAAATGCTGACCAACACTTATTTATATAACATTTTCTGGTAACACTTTACAATAAGGTTAATTTATTAAACATTAGTTAATGTATTAACTAACATGAACGAACAAATAGCAATACATTTGTTACAGTATTTATGAATATTTGTTAATGTTAGTTAATAGAAATAAAGCTGTTCATTGTTTGTTCATGTTAGTTCACAGTGCATTAACTCATGTTAACAAGATTTTAATAAATTATTAGTAAATGTTGAAATTAACATTAACAAAGATGAATGAATGCTGTATAAGTGCAGTTCACTATTAGTTAATGTTAACTAATGTAGTTAACGTTAACTAATGTACCTTATTGTAAAGTGTTACCCATTTTCTTAATGAAAATTATCTATTTTGGTAAAACAAGCAAACTGTTGTATTGTCATATGACATAGCTATGCATGAATACACTAGACAAATGCAGCTGATGTGAATAATAAATTTTTATTCAAGCAGTGATTAATGCATGAAATTAATTGTTTTATTTACTGAAAACAATATGAAACATGAATAAAAATAAGTAAATGAATAAAATAAATAATCACAATAAATAAATACATACGAGTCATTACTACATGAAACATCGCTTTATTCAAGCTTTTTGTTCTAACAAACTATCCACATCCTACTGCCATCTCAATGGAGCTGTTCCAATTCTGCAGTTTTATTTTGATGAAGCAGCTAACCACCGTGCCCACCTTCGCCTGTCTCTTCCGTCCATCAGGTCCCTGATTGGTGCAGTCAGACTGGAATCTGACCATGGATGGGAAAGGGACATCGAGGTGCTTGTGTTCCTGCACTGGCTGGCTCATGCAGCATCTTACAGGGTGGTGTCGCAGACCTTTGATATCCCCAAGTCCTCTGTGCATGACATTGTGCACAGAGTAAGCAAGGCCATCATAGGAATTTTGAGGAGGGTGATTTGCTTTCCAACCGGTGATGACCTGGAGGCAGTGGGAGCAGGATTTACACAGCTGTCTGGATCACCAGCTTTCAGCAGAGCAGTTTGTGCGATAGACGGCTATCATATCCGTATTAAACCGCCAGCAAATAACTCCCACTGTTACTTCAACCGGAAGCTGTTTCACTCCATCCAACTCCAGGCCATCACTGATCACCGGGGGAAATTCCTAGATGTCTTTGTGGGATATCCTGGGTCTGTGCACGATGCCAGGGTGCTGAGGAACAGCCCTGTGTATGCTGAAGGCCTTTATCCACCTGCAGGCAAGTGCATCCTCGGGGATGGAGGCTATCCTTGCCTGAGTGCCCCCATCTGCCTCATCACCCCGTACAGAGAGCCAGTACAGAACCCTGTGCAGGCTCGCTTCAACAGCAAGCACTCCCGTGCCCGCAACATCGTGGAGAGAGCTTTTGGGATGCTGAAGACACGCTGGCGCTGTATCTTCTTCAAGGCCTTGGAGGTGAGCCCTGCCTTCGTGCCTGAGGTTGTTGCGTGCTGCGCTGTGCTTCACAATCTCACTCTAGTCAATGGGGACATCTTTGAGCCAGAGGATGAGGATGACCATGATGACGGCCCCCCTGAGCCCCGCAACCTTGCAGCAAGAGTGGGAGATGATGTGCGGGACAATCTGGCTGCTGTGGTGTCTGCTCCAAACATCCCTGTGCCTGCTCTCCATAAGCATGACTACCTTTAAAATATTTAGGAAGATTAAAATGTTTGTTTTTTTCAATTCATGTTGTCAGCATTCCATTTCTTGTCAAATGTCATTTTATAGGTTAACAATTACATGCAAATATTTGTTAGAGCTTTACTACCTTTGTGGTGTAGTGGGCTAAACCACTGAAATGGTTAGCAGAAGATTGCTGGTCGATCAGCAAGGCTATTTACTCCAGGTTTGTCCAGGGTCATTGTCCCTGTAATAAATGCATTTAGTCACTTTGGATAAAAACATCTGCCAAATGCATAAATTTGATGGATCTTTGTAAAGAAACAGTCTCGGGCATAAACGCTCAAAGCTGCTTATTTCTTCAAGGTATTACTACAAAATACATACATTTACTACAATTTCTACTTAGTGGGAAAAAGGGTTAGTTCACCTCAACATATAAATACAGCCATTATTTGCTTGCTTTCATGCCGTTACATTACTCTGTTTATTTTATTTTATTATTGTTTAAATACAAAAGGGGATTTTTGTCAAGTTTGTTCTGCTGGTTTAACACAATATCAGTCAATGGAGGCCAACTATCAGAAGCTTCTTGGCATTATTTGATAATGTTTTTGAATCTTCTGAAAGTCCATTGACTGATGTTGTATTAAACCAACAGTACAAACCTGACCAAAATCACCTTTTGTGTTCAGGAAAACAAAACTAAAAACAAAGGGATCAAACAACATGAAGGTGAGTAAATAATGACTCAATTATTTGCTTGGGTTCACAAACCCTTTGGTCACTATTTTAACAGTGGGTAGTTAATGCAAAACTTAAAGGGATAGTTGACCCAAAAATGAAAATTCTGTCATCATTTACTCACCCTCAAGTTGTTCCAAACCTGTATGAGTTTCTATGTTCTGCTGAACACAAAGGAAGATATTTGGAAGAATGTTTAATCAACAGATCTCGGTCCCCATTGACTTCCATAGTAGGAAAAAAATATACTATGGTAGTCAATGGGGACCGAGATCTGTTTGATTACAAACATTCTTCCAAATATCTTCCTTTATGTTCAGCAGAACAAAGAAACTCATACAGGTTTGGAACAACTTGAGGGTGAGTAAATGATGACAGAATTTTCATTTTTGGGTGAACTATCCCTTTAAGGTAGTTTGTGTAAACCGTCTCAAGTTCAGAGTTTTCAACCCTAATTATACATACCTGAATCAATTTAAACCAATTAATAACAAATTACAGACAGGTGTGTTGGAACTGAACCCTCCATGACCTGCCTTGAAAATCCCTGCATGAGCTCTGAATGCATTTAGAAGTCATTTAATAAATTCCAATAAAACTGTTGTTTTAAAGTGTGTGTTTTTTTTTTTTTACATTACACCACACATTCACTAATGATTCATCACTTCATAAATATTTAATTTATGAATTTTATCAAACTAAAAGTATGACTAAATTTATAGAAGTCTATAATGCACTGTGACTGCCTAGAAATAGTTTGTTTTACATAACATTGTACAAAAGTCTTAGGCCACCATTTGTTGTTGTCGTTGCACAGTACTGTGTGTATATATATATATATATATATAAATTTTATTCACAATAACCCAAATGTGTAAATGACCATAAGATGTTTGTTTTTTCCACATAATTTATTTCTTAGCAAGGATTTCAAGGACAGATAAAAATCGTTCATCCCTTTCTGTAACTTCTCGTTCTCTCCTTTCCTCCTTCTCAATTGCCTCCCGGTGCCATCTCTCCTCTCTTTCTCTTACTTCTCTTTCTTGTCTTTCTTCTCTCTCTCTTCTCTCTTGTTCTCGTTGTTCCTCCTTCTCCTCCATTTCCCTCCAAAGCCTCTCCTCCCTCTCAGCAGCTTTCCGCTCTCTCTCCTCTTCTCTCTCCTCCATCTCCCGAAATAATGCCATCACGTAATTAGGCCTTTTCCGGGCTCTTGAGGGCTCTGGGCTCACTGAGGACGAAGATGCCACTGCAACATCCTGCCCACATGAGGCAACGAGGGCAGGAGGAGTGATGGAGGGTCTGCCCCCAATTGCCTCATCCATGGCAGTGTACCACTTCCAGGATGCTGCTGTGGTCTCTCCATCCTCAGTGCTCACCCCTGTCTGCGGACATTTCAGATCCTGCAAAAATGCACAAGCAGGATACAAAAGCATTCATTTTAACATCACAATATTTAAATTCTGTATTAGAAGTGACAAAATGATCTTACTTTGTATATCTGTTTAAGGTTTTCCCTTTTTTTTTTTTTTACAAATGCCGCTGTCGCCTTTCCATGTAGGTCCTGCTCCACCACAAAGGATCTGCAGCAAATGCAGAGAAATCAAGATTTAAAATAGTGCTGCAATATCTCTGTTTGAAAATACAATAACTGAAATATACTACAAATAAACAATTAAATAGATTTTTAATTATTTCTGTATACTCACTCAAAGCCTTTGATGGCAGCATTACGCTTTCCGGTAAAGAGTGCTTCATGAGCCACTCTCCACCGGATAAGTTTGCGTGTGTTCACACACATGTTCATCTGTCCCTGTAACATCCAGACAAGATTCACGTTACCTCTGTGATTTATGAGCTCAATACTACATTTACATGTTGAGGTTGTTGCTGATAAGTAACCTAGCTTTTTATCCATCATAAACATTCCACAATTGTTCAACAGTAGGCTACTAATGGACAAATTAAATAGATTACTTATGTTTAGTTACTTAATCTAAATGTATTAAACATTCGTCTAATGAAAAAAAAAAAAATTCTCCTAAACAATAGTACACATACATCACTCAGATGTCTATTTCATATCTATTAGACGTAGTAGTAATCTGCAATTCTTATAGAATATTTTCTTGCCAGAAATTTAATAGACGTTTAGTAATTTAGATGTATACAGTTTAAAATGTATGCAAATCCACTTTGGAGACGTATGTGTCCTTACTAGAGCTCCTCTGTTAGCTAATATAGCTATAGATAATAAAATGTAATTTACAGCAAAATCACAAATGAACCCTATTATATAGCGTCTTTACACCTTCAACAATTCAACAGTTTACTGTACAGTATTCAACACATGTGATTTGGTTTGTAGGCTAATACTCACTTTTGAAAGACCTCTCCATTTGTTCAGCCATGTTTGAGTATGACGTATCTTTTTCTTCTTCTTCTTCTTCTTCTTCTTCTTCTTCTTCTTCTTCTTCTTTTATGACGTATCCTCTCGCGTGGCCTCCTGGGATAGAAAAGTATCCATGGTTGAGCACTCAAAAATCCGGGCGGAAGTAGTAAGCCATCCGGGAACTTCTCGCCTACTCTTTTATGAATACTGATATGTTTCGAACGTACTGCTTCCTTCACATACTGTTTTTGCCTACTATATAGTAGGAAAGTAGGCATATTCGAACGCACTATAAGTATACGTACGTCGGAATCTCGCGATAATTATGTCACGGGTGACAAAAGCGATATCGAGCGGAACCCCCTTATGAGCCATGAGTTTCCAGAGGGAATGATTTGTGGGCAACACATCCTACTCCGGTTCCGGTGCTGCGTTCCAGTCCAAAATTGTCATGCCCTTCACTCGCTAACTTCCCTTCGTCTCGTTCACTCGGATGTACGTCATTGCGAGTGCCCACTACTGGCGGAAACTGCAATGGTCTGAACTGGAACATCCTAAGCCCTTGATCACTTGGAATCAGCTGTGGAGTTGATTTATTATTTACATTTTGTTCCCTTTAAGAATTTGTTTAATGCAGCATCCAAATGTTTATAGGTGTGTTTGGGTTGTTTTAAATTTAAAAAATATATAATTAATATATCATAGAGTTGTCTGTTGTGGTGGTGATTAGACGAGATCTGTGGTGACGTCACAATCGTACTGCATTGTGGGACATATAGGTGCCTGAAGTGTACATTTGAAGTAGACTCGCTCCCTCGGTCAAAATCGAGGGAACGAGGGTCTGTCCATATAAACTTTCCTCGTCCACTTCACGAAGTGGAACGCACTTCAAAATGGCGGCAGGGATTCCCCCGAGGGGAAGTGCTTAGGGAAGTTCGCAAGTGCGTGTCTAAAAGTGGACTGGAACGCAGCACGGGTGTGGTGGGAATTTTGCCCGGCCTGATTAACGCTGATGCACTGCAGGTGCGAGAGAGAGAGACACAGCCTCCACATAGGCTTTCCGCCTGAGGAATCAAAGATAAAAGAGCCATCGAGAGAAGCATGGTTGTTGTTCTTGTTCATCGTGGTTGTTGTTCGTCGGCCGTTCGTTCTCAACAAGCGAAGTTTCTGGGCGCAAGCTTGTTTGTGAGAGCGATCGGGGTGAGAAGGTCTCCTGTTGAAGTGGTCTATATTGAGAGTTAAAACCGGCTGTGGTGAAGCCTCGTTGGGGAAAACCTGCCCATTGAAGTCTGCTGGACTGATGGATCGATTGGATCTGCGCTGAGGAGAGAAAGAGAAAGATAAGTGAACTGATTTCATCTTACAAACAATTGAAAAGCTTGAAGAGGATGCAGAGAATATAGATCTGATGGTTGGGAAAGCTATGTGTTTCAGAGTGTGTTGAAGAGGAACCAAAGATCGAGTATCCTTCACAAGAGTGTAATGAATGGATTGAGGTTTCTGATCAGCCTTATTGTGTGAGTGAATTGCAGTGCTTTTGCCTTATTGATACATATAAATGCATTGCTGTGGATTTGAAGTGAACACATGTGCGGTGTGCTTTTGCTGAGAAGTAGCTTCAACTTCTGCATACGCCTTTGTGAAAAGTGATGATATCTGCTCTCTATTATTAACCTTTTCTCTGCCGAGCCCTGTGAGTGTACAGACATACTGGTAGTGTCATCAACCTTTTCTCTGCCTGAGCCCGGTGAGTGTACAGATACACTGGTGAAGTACTATTAACCTTTTCTCTGCCGAGCCCTGTGAGTGTACAGACATACTGGTGAAGTGCCATCAACCTTTTCTCTGCCTGAGCCCGGTGAGTGTACAGATACACTGGTGAAGTGTCATCAACCTCTTCTCTGCTGAGCCCTGTGAGTGTACAGATACACTGGTGAAGTGCCATCAACCTCTTCTCTTTTGAGCCCTGTGAGTGTACAGACATACTGGTGAAGTGCCATCAACATTTTCTCTGCCGAGCCCTGTGAGTGTACAGATACACTGAAGTACTATTAACCTCTTCTCTGCTGAGCCCGGTGAGTGTACAGATACACTGGTGAAGTACTATTAACCTCTTCTCTGCTGAGCCCTGTGAGTGTACAGACATACTGGTGAAGTGCCATCAACCTTTTCTCTGCCTGAGCCCTGTGGGTGTACAGATACACTGGTGAAGTGTCATCAACCTCTTCTCTGCTGAGCCCTGTGAGTGTACAGACATACTGGTGAAGTGCCATCAACCTTTTCTCTGCCTGAGCCCTGTGAGTGTACAGATACACTGGTGAAGTGCCACCAACCTTTTCTCTGCCTGAGCCCGGTGAGTGTACAGATACAGGTGAAGTAATATTATTATATTTATTTTTCTCATTTTGCATTATTTTGCTTTATTTTGCTTAGAGCCCGCCATCAACGGGGCATAGGCATTTACTGTGAGATACCTGCAAATTTAGCACATTTTACATTAACTCATTTTTTTTTAGGGAATATTCGAACGTCATTTTTGAGCAATTTTGACAGCCCTAATGAGTATTACATGCACACAGTGTTGCCTTGCGCTTGCGCGCTAGTGACCGACAACACAGAAACGAAGAGACAGCTAGCTGCCCTGCTGGAGTTACGTCGTATGCCGGTGGAGCTATGTGGCCACATATAATACATAATACATGGTTTTATTTAAAAAAAGGAGCTTTACACACAACCTTATCAGAGCTAATGATAATGACCTGTACCGTTATATATTTATGTAGTCTTGGGTGTGTACAGTGGTTTTACATTTAAAAGGGTTGTAAATCAAGTTCAAGTAAATTTTAGCACGCCATAGTAAACTTTTATCAGGTAATTTCACAACAACAAAAATGTGGCTAGTAAAAATGCTGTGTTGCTAGTAACTTTGGAAAACCACTAGCCACATTGGCTAGTGAGCAAAAAAGTTAATGTCAAGCCCAGGTTACATCCCTATAAACAATACATCAATAAATTCATCAGTCAGTTTATGCTTATTGGGATTTAAGAGATCTATGTTAAAATCCCCAAAAATGAACACCGCTTTGTGAACATTCTTAGTGTTACGGCCAGCTCGTTTCGGCCGAACATAAACGAAACAAGTACAAATGAATCGACTTGCAAGATTTTTATTATTACAAAAATTACAGGAACTTAACAGAACAAAGTCTAGGGTTCAACAAAAAGGGGAAAATCATAATCCAAATGGGGAATAGGAAAAGGTGGATATGGGTTGTGAGTTAATAAAGGCAGCAAAACAAAATGACTCCTTCAGAGGCGGTCAGTCCCCTGGATGAAGAAGTCAGGTGGAGAGGAAAAAGCCAAGGTTTTATCCCCTCCATCATTAAGAGGCAACCAGGTAGCAGGGGTGTGTAATCTCCCACGCCCTTCCTGAAAGACATTGCCCCCAGCAGGCGAACAAATGAAGTGCGGGGTCGTAACACCTCCCTCCTCAAAAAAGATTTGGCACAAATCTAAAAAGAAGGAAAAACAGTTTACACACTGCCCAACAACAGATACAAAGAATATTTTAGATTTTCCAGAAGAAACGTCTTCTGCCCCTCTTCATTCTTCATCACCTCTGGGCCCTAGAGGCGAATAGAAAAAGAAAGCGAGAACAGGCGACGCAGAACCGATGTTATATTCTAGAAAGGGCATCGGCTATAACATTATCTTTTCCTCTGATGTGCTTAATTTCGAGGTGGAAAGGTTGTAAAATAAGACTCCACCGCATAAGTCGCTGATTGTGATTCCTCATCCGATTTAAGAAGACTAAGGGATTATGGTCCGTATAGATGATAATAGGAGCAGCAATTGACCCTAGATATACCTCAAAATGTTGTACGGCCAACACTAGGGCAAGAGCTTCCTTCTCGATGGTAGAATATACCTGTTGGTGTCGATTAAATTTCTTCGAAAAGTAACTTACGGGATGTTGAACCTGATTCAAATCCTCTTGCAAGAGGACAGCGCCCGCACCGCAAGCACTTGCATCGATAGCAAGACTAAAGGACTTTTCGAAATTTGGAGCCGTCAAAACAGGAGCATATGCTAACAAAGCCTTACAATTTTCGAAAGCCTGCTGACATGGCTCGGACCATTTAAAATGCAAATTCGGACTCAACAAATCGGTGAGAGGAGACACTACGCTGGCGAAATTTTCGCAAAAACTCCGATAATATCCCACCATGCCGAGAAATCGTCGCAATTCACGACGAGTGGTGGGGACTGGAAAGGTACAAATGGCTTCTACCTTACTCTCAATGGGTTTTACGCAACCATTTCCCACTACCTTGCCCAAATAGGTAACGGTTGCCTTCGCAAACTCCGACTTAGCGAGGTTGATGGTAAGATTAGCCTTTTCCAAACGAGAGAACAATTCTTTAATTTGAGTGAGATGCTCAGACCAAGAGGAACTATACAGAACGACGTCATCAAGATATGCCTCACATCCTGACATTCCATAAAGTATACGGTTCACGAGTCGCTGGAAAGTCGCGGGTGCGTTTCGAACTCCGAAAGGCATTACCGTATACTGCAGGAAAGCATCGGGCGTAACAAAGGCAGATAATTCCTTTGCACGACTAGTCAAAGGCACCTGCCAATATCCCTTTAAGAGGTCGAATTTACTGACGAAACGGGCAGAACCAACATGATCGATACAGTCATCAACTCGAGGTAAAGGGTAACAGTCCGACTTTGTCACAGAATTAAGTTTTCGATAATCTGTGCAGAATCGATATGAGCCGTCAGGTTTATTTACTAAGACGCAAGGAGAACTCCATGAACTGAAACTAGATTCAGCCAGATTGTAAGTAAGCAAATAGTTCACCTCTTGTCTTAGCAAATCTCTTTTGAAAGGATTGACTCGATAGGCGTTCTGTTTAACTGGACATGAAGTTCCTACGTCAATGTCATGTTCTATGACAGAAGTACGACCAGGAACATCAAGAAAAAGAGAGGGAAATGACATCACCAACTCAGTGACATCACTCCTCTCTTTCTCTGTCAGATAGGAAAGATGAGAGGACAGCTTAAGAAGAATCTCAGAATTTTTAAGTCGCCCGTCGACTTTCTCTTGAGAAAGAAAACTTCCATCCTCATCAGCATTCTCTAAAGAATCCTCACCCGTGTTGTAAAAGAGGGGAGACGATTCTGAAAAAGAGTCACGAGAGTTAACCACATTCACAGTAACAGAACAAACAGGAGCTATATACAATTTCAATAAGTTGCTGTGACAAACTTGTACTTTTTTCCTCCGATCGGGAGTGTTCAACAGATAATTATTATCTGAAAGACGTTTAGCTACACTGTAGGGGCCTGTGAACTTAGCCTGAAATGGGTTGGCAGGTAGAGGCAGCAAAGCCAATACTTGATCACCCACCTGAAACTCTCTCAGCTTAGCTTTTCTGTCAAAATGTTGTTGCATTTTTATTTGAGATTTACTCAACTTCTTTTTGGCGAGAGCTCGTGCCTCATACAGTCTACGCCGGAATCCACTCACATAATCTGAAATGTTTTCAGAAGGTTTAGACATTCGCCACTCATCAGCTAACACAGCCGTAGGTCCTCGCACTACATGTCCGAACACCAATTCATTTGGGCTAAACCCAAGACTTTCTTGGATTACCTCACGTATCGCTAATAACATCCATGGCAGACCTTCTTCCCAATCCGCATCGAGTTCCACACAATATGACCTCAAAAGGGACTTCAGGGTTTGGTGAAACCTCTCAAGAACTCCTTGACTCTGCGGATGATAGGCACTAGAAATATTGTGGTTTACTCGAAGCTGACGCAGGGCTTTTGAGAACTGTTTTGACATGAAGTTCGAACCCTGATCGGATTGAATAACTTTGGGAATTCCAAAGGTCGACATGAAATTAGTGAGGGCCTTCAAGACAGATTTGGTAGTGATGGACCTCAACGGATAAGCAGAAGGATAACGAGTAGTCTGGCACATGACGGTTAGAAGGTATTGATGACCAGTCTTAGACCGGGGCAAATGACCAACACAGTCAACTATCAAATGCTCGAAAGGAGTGGAGACGACAGAAATAGGCTGCAATGGAGCAACAGGCACTTTTTGATTTGGCTTACCGGTGATCTGGCATGTATGACAAGATCGAATATGTTTTGCCACATCTCGTTTTACCTTAGGCCAATAGAACCGTCGCAAGACACGATCATATGTTTTACGAACTCCGGTATGACCAGCAAGTCCTTGATGAGCCAAATGCAACACAGAGTCTCTCACTGTAAAAGGAAGCACAATCTGAGTTTTAGGTTCCAGAGAAACATCTTTATGCAGGACCACTGTCCGACAAAGCAGACCATCATCAAGAAAATACGAGGAGGACAGAGGATCAGAACACTTCTTAGACCCTGCTGCAGAAAATAAAGGTTTAAGAGTGTCATCACTCTGTTGAGCTCTAATTAAATCCTCTCGAGAGATCTGTAACAAAGAAGTTAAAGAACAGTCATCAACATCGGAGAGATCAACATTGGTTTTCTCAGGAGTGGATAGAACCTCAGATGTATCAGCAGATTCACTTTTCAGCACTGTTGAATCTTTCTGGTCAGAAGACAACGAAGGACAGGACTTCAGGTCTCTTTGCTCAAGACATTTAGACACATCAGATCCTGGCTTACCTGTATTAACAGTGTAAAAGAAAGTGTCATGCAGTGGAACTTCAACTTGGTTTTCAGACAGGGGTTTAGCCATTGATCGAGTAACTGCACAAGCTGGAAACAAATCAGGAAATTCTCTACAATCATCAACATCAGATTTCCTCGGTATAGATGCTATTATGGGTGGAGCTGCCACACCACTCCGTCCCCAAACATTCCCACCAGCTAAATCATTTCCCAGAATAAATGTAATCCCAGGGACTGGAAGTGCAGAACGAACACCAACTACTACATCCCCAGATACAATGGCAGAGGAAAGATGGATTCGATGCAAAGGCACTTCAACAAACCCCATCTCAAAACCTCGCACTAATACATGAGTTCCAGTAGCGGTTTCAGAAGTCAAAGGCAAAATTCCTTCTAAAAGAAACGACTGCGCGGCTCCCGTATCTCGAAGAAGACGTACTGGCACCGTTTCGTTTGAACCAGGCAATGACACATTTCCCTCAGTGATAAAAGGTGTATAATCAACGGAAGAAGTTATACACTGATCAACAGATTTATCACTAGCACCAGATAAATGACAATCTTTCTCATCACGAGTATCAACAGTAAATGGTGAAGTAGAAACTAAAGCAACAGGTTTCGACAATCTCTCTTTCTTCTTGAGAATAAGACAGTCAGATATTTTATGACCAGGCTTTTTACAATAAAAGCAAACCATGTCTCGTGAGAGTACAGGTTTACTAACATGTTCAGCAACTGTCGCCTTAATATTCCTACTCATCACAGGAGATTTCGTCTTAGGTTGAAAGCAAAACTTAGACTTACTCATATCTTTTCTTTTCTTTTCTTTTCTTTATTTATTTATAAAGCACTATTCCAACAACAGTGAGTTGTACCAAAGTGCTGTACAAGCAATTCTAAAATAAAAAAATAAAATAAAATAAAACACTAAAACACCACAGTAAAATCCACATAGTAAGACATAAATGCACAAGAGCTCAGCCCTCTACACCTAAAGAGAACATCTGAGATAAGTGAATTTTCAAAAGGCTTTTAAAATTGCCTAAAGTTGGAGCAGACCTGATATAAAGCGGTAACATATTCCATAGCCTAGGGGCAACTACAGCAAAGGCCCTATCACCCCGTTGCTTGTATTTTGTGCGTGGTACAGACAACAAAATCCCTTTCTCTGCAGATCTTAAAGCTCTAGAGGGCTTATGGACCTCAAGAAGTTCGGAAAGATATAATGGCGCTAGTCCATTTAAGCTCTTATAGGCATAGACTAGCATTTTAAAATCAACTCTATCTCGAATGGTCAACCAACCCAGGGAGGCCAAAACAGGAGAGACATGATCATATTTACGGGTCCCTGTCAAAAGTCTGGCTGCAGCATTTTGTACCGCTTGCAGCCGACGTAAAGATGCTTGGGAGACACCAATGTATAATGAATTACAATAATCAAGTCTTGAAAACACAAAAGCATGGATCAACGTCTCTAAATCTTTTTTAGTTAAAAATATCGTTGGTTTTAAGACCGACCGAACTGAATGACCCACGATGGGTTAACACAAATTCATCAGCCATGATAGCCGCTTCAGAAAGTGTATTCACCTTGTGTTCAGTAAGATGCGTAGCTACAGCATGAGGAACACAATGTTTAAACTCCTCTAAGAGCACTAATTCTCTTAACTGCTCTTTAGTTGTAACTTTCATTGAAGTGCACCAACGATCAAATAAATTCTCTTTTTCTCTTGCAAATTCAACATGAGTACATTCATCAACTTTACTCAAACTCCTAAATTTTTGACGATATGCCTCAGGCACGAGTTCATATGCATGTAACACAGCAGATTTCACAACATCATACTCACCACTCTGTTCCAGTGAGAGTGCAGAATAAACTTCCTGAGCTTTACCTGTGAACACACACTGTAACAACAAAGTCCAAAAGCTTTTCGGCCATTTCATGGATAAAGCAACACGTTCAAAGTGATAGAAATATTTATCCACTTCCTTTTCAGAAAATGGCGGAACCAATCTCATATTTCTGTGAACATCAAACACAGGTTCACCTGCATTCGCACGCGGTTGTAGAACAGGATTCGCTTGTGAAACTTCAGCTGTCTTTGCTGCTAATTCTAACTCCAACTTTTTAATCTGAAACGCTCTCTCTTCACGTTCCCTCTCTATCTCAAGCTCCATTCTTCGCATAGCTAACTGATGATCTAATTTTCTCCCTTCAAATTCTCTTTCTACCGCTCGCTCTTTCATAGCGCGATCGTCACGTTCAGCACGAACTTTCGCGGCATCTAAACACAATTGCTTCTCTTGCAAAGACAATTCTGGAAATTTTGTCTCACTTTCACTATAAACATCAGCAGGAGTGGACACAAACGATTCACTCTGAGTCATTAACTCAGTGCTTACCTCTATAACTCCTCTATCAACAAGTGATCGCTTCAAAGTAGTCACGATAGTTTCCTTCAGCCTCTTCTCTTGAGAAGTAAGATCGACACTGAAGCGTTCGGCAATTTGCACTAACTGCTCCTTTGTACAACTCTCAAGCAAAGCTTCTGACGGACACGCAAAGAAATCTTCGACCACCGAAGACATTTTGTTCGTATATATACGTACAACAACACAAACGAAACTACTACACGTGAGACGCTGTTTACCCGAAATACAACTCCCATAAGCCACTACTTCAAAAAGGAACTACGTCACTGTATTACGCAACCTATGCTCATTCACAAAAATTCCGAAGACTTCCCACAAGTCAAAACACAGTGTAAGCGCGAGAATAAACCGCACTATACACACGAACACAATGACTTACCTTTACTTATTTTTGTCGAATGGATTTACCGTTTACAATATGAGAAAACTCCAGCTCCTAACTCAGAAAACACTAACTAAATCCTACCTGGTCTTCAGAGATGTACCAGGCTCGGGGCGGCATTAAACGCTGAGCTCCGCGACAATCAGTCAGACTGAAAGTCCGGAAGCGTACCCCCAACAGAGAGTGAATCTCCACCCAGGATAACCTCCGAAAACAAGAAAGGCAAAATAACAAAACAAAACAACAAATAGTGCTCCGTTGGAAGGAATGTTTTCACAATCCAGCTGGAAACACACTAACTAACTAGAGCTCTCAATTATAAAGGTAACCATTCACAAAACACACACACACACACAACCCATACTTACCCACGTTTCCTACCCCAATAGGATCGCGGACGAGACTCCCAATTTATGTTACGGCCAGCTCGTTTCGGCCGAACATAAACGAAACAAGTACAAATGAATCGACTTGCAAGATTTTTATTATTACAAAAATTACAGGAACTTAACAGAACAAAGTCTAGGGTTCAACAAAAAGGGGAAAATCATAATCCAAATGGGGAATAGGAAAAGGTGGATATGGGTTGTGAGTTAATAAAGGCAGCAAAACAAAATGACTCCTTCAGAGGCGGTCAGTCCCCTGGATGAAGAAGTCAGGTGGAGAGGAAAAAGCCAAGGTTTTATCCCCTCCATCATTAAGAGGCAACCAGGTAGCAGGGGTGTGTAATCTCCCACGCCCTTCCTGAAAGACATTGCCCCCAGCAGGCGAACAAATGAAGTGCGGGGTCGTAACATTAGTAAATAGACTTTCCATTCTGTTCATGAACATTTCAATATTAGAACCAGGGGCTCTGTATACACAGCTTACAATTACATTTTTCAAATTCAAATTTAACCTCTCTGGGGATAATAACAGCCTGCACACCACCACAGCGCTGCAAAACAAATGCTAGTCCAGCTATAAGAAGTAATTTAGGTTTTAATGATGCTGTAGCGACTGCGAGGATGGACCAAACACAAACTAATCTTCTTCCAGAAGATTAGTTCAAACTTTCCACTTCCTGCCGAACAAAGGGGCAGATTTGGTCAGCACTTCGCATCCTCATCAATCTTATCATGGGGGTCCAGGCGCCACCGGTCTGGCTATTTAAAAGAGCCCCCCAGCACTAACGAAATAACTGGTCAATGCTAGCTTGTTGCCGAACACTGATTGATTAAGAGAAAGACAGAGACCAAGGTCCCACACAGAATCCTCACATTCCAGGCTCAAATCACCAAACCCAGAGCCATAAATCACCTATCCCGGCGCTAGTAAGGCTACAATGAGAACTTTTTATGGTCAGACTAACGGAAGAACCTGTCAATATGAGGGGTTTTTTAAAAGAATGATTGGTTCAGAGATGGCACAACTCAGTGCTCTGTCAAGATACCAGCAGATGTTGCTGGACCCCACAACATTCCTGACCCCTCCCCCGTTAGGACCTCTGAAGGACCAAACCAGAGTTCTCTTCGCTTCAAACCAGAAAACTGAGATTTTTCCTATAACAATACATAAAATCATCCAGAACAGTTTTCGATGGACTTATAATCAAACATCATGCAACTACATAATCCTGTGTTGTTTCTACCACTTATATGCATGTTTAATAAGATTATATCCCATGTAAGTCCTTTAATGGTTATAACTGTTAGATGTTTGAATGAAAGTGTGTCGTGTTTCATATCAGTATGATCGTATGCTCGTGATTCAAAAGATGGCTTGATTGAAATCTGTGTAAAATGTTTCGTATTCTTATAATAGTAATGATGTCTAAACTGTGGCCTCTGTACTCTCTGCTAGAGCTTGGAGAGTAAGGAGATCCCAGATAACGCATGATTTACGTGTCACATGCCTGTCCTGTCTCGTGTAGCACATGTGGTGTTTGTGTTCCTGTCTCTGTTTTGACCCCACCCTCCTTGTTATCTCATTATTGGTTTCATTTGTCCCACCTGTTGTTCCCTCATTATCTGCCTAATTTGTCCCTTTTATAAGCTCCTTTGTGTTTGCAGTCTTTGTCGGATCGTTGTATTGTTTTACGTCTCCTGTTCTCCTGTGACCCAGTGGTATGTTCAGTTCATAGTTGTTGTGTTGTTTATATATGGTTTTCCCCCTTGTGGGTGTTTGTTTTACTTTGTTCTTTTGTTATTAAATCATTCTTTTGCACTTGAGTCTTTACCTCGTTTTCTTAGTTATCCCGTCACATTACGATGAGACTAATAAAGCCAGTGTCTAATTGGTCCGATCTCTTCAGGAGGTGGGACAAACTTTTGAGTTTAAAATCTTAGACCCGAAACAAAGTCTCGCTCTCGAGAAAAAAGCAACAATGTTTTAGGGCAGAACAAAGACGGAGACGGCAGACGATGAAGATCTGAACCAGACAAGTAACCATGTAGACGCGCAGCTAGACAAAGAACCCAAATTAAGATCAGAAGAACGGGTTCAACAGCTTTATTCAAGCCATCTTTCTACTCTCGTCTCAATTTTCTTTCTTTTCTGAGTTTTCCTTTCTTTTCCGATTGAAAGTCTCGGTTTTAAGTTAAGTTTTGCTGCAAAGTTTCGGTCCACGATTCACGGCTGCAACGCACGCTTTCAACTTCAAAGACGCTTCAACAATCCGCCATCCACACCACGTGAGTGGCCGCCACAGACTAGCCAAGCACGAGGAGACCAGCCAAGGAACGAACTTGGGAAACCCCTTTTACGTCAAAAAAGGGAATCCCAAGAAGAAAAAAGGAACGCAAACAAGCAAGTACTGCCTCCAGACTCTTAAACTGAACTGGTGTATTTGATACAGATTTAGTAACCCACCTAAGAAACGAAGGGTGAAATTAATTATTGATGGTTCGTTCAGGTTATGTCTTATAAGTGCATAGAATCTTGAGATTTCATCATCTCACTCTTAAACTCATTCTTTCCAAACTCTTTCTTTCTTTCTTTCTTTCTTTCTTTCTTTCTTTCTTTCTTTCTTTCTTTCTTTCTTTCGGCAACTTGTATGAATGTGTGTGCATGCATGTGTTTGTGTTAGATATTAGTTTTATGTGTTAGTAGCCTATATAATCAATAAAGTATTGTTTGTATTTGAAAAGAGAAGTATTACTTGTGTTATGTGCTTACGAATTTATTGTCTTGAACTTCGATCTAAGTTACCTATGCTTTTACCCTTGATTATTTCTTAATTTATTGTTAGGTGGGGATTATTCTTTCTTGGCCAGTAAGATATTATATTTCCTAGAGTTAATAATTGTTTATGCTTTCTGTTCATTGGATGAACTGATAAAATTATCATACTATTGATTCTGCTACAGTAAATTCTGAAAATAATTAAATTATTAATTATTGATCATAATCCGTTATGAATAATAATTAATTATATTTATACGGGCGTATAAACGCTACAATGCACATAACACCATCATTAGCGAGACAGCTAAAAACATACACCAAGGGGCGGAGCTAGCAATGATGCAAAAAAAAAAAAAAAAAAAAACCTTGCAATGATGCACACCCAGGTAGCATAATCGCAGTCTTTTAATAGACAGGAATCAGGTACTGATAGGCTGTCACACCACTATGACTAATATGGCCAGCTTTACCACCCCTCATAACCACCTGAGCTCCACCTGCTTCCCCTTTCATTCTGGGAAACAGTATCAGCAGTTACTTTTATGACATCTTACTTGCATAGGGTTATCTCAGGAGAGTGAACTGAACAACAGAGCAAAGTGCGGTAAACCAACTGAAGAGAAGACTTCTTTCCGGTAAAACAACAAATTATATACTTACACTTACTATCTGACTATCGTTATACAGATGCTTTTCTTTGCATTATATCTGCATTTTATTTATTGTGTATTCATTTTATTAATAAATGAATTTCTTCTATATTGGTTGGTAGGGCACTTTTGTAGTGTCTTTGGAAAAGAGCTTCTGCTATATGCCTTAAATGTAAATGATGTGGATCAATTTAAACATGAGCTGTTTGTTATATAGTACATTCTCTGTTATTACAGTCTAATTCTAGTTGATGCCAATCATTTAACCAATGGAAATAACTACTATTGACACAATTGCATTCAAAAGTGTTTCAACAACATGAAGACTATATTTATAATAATAAATATTGCAAGGCCCAGCCAAATGACCCAACAGCAGTAATCAGTAGAGCAGGTATTGGATACACACTTTTCAGTGTGGCAAAGTAGTTTAATTCCAATTAAAGTTTAAAAATAAAACACTTATCTGACTTGATTAATCTATTTAACTCTTTACTTGTTCATTTGGATACCAATGTTGCCGTTTAATGTGGATCCCACGAGGGCCACTCCCATGCTTGCTCTCTCTAAAAGTATTTTATTTAGACCCCTTATATCTGTATACACTCCTCTGTCAGACGTCATGACCACTACTACAGATATAAGCCAACCAACCTTACTTTCTCTGATAGTAACTTTGGTTTGGTCATGCCATGGTTTCCCATCTAGAGTAACATTACATTAAACAGAGGTAAGACTCACCCTATTTAGGTTGGTCGAGCAACAATTTGTTATCCTAAACAGAAATTCGCTTTATTAGCCTTTACAGTCTAAGTACACTTGAATTAGTGCCAAGTGTTAGCCGGATCTCTGAAATCTCAGTTGGTGTGCCCTATGGTCCACTCAAAACTGGATTTAAGTCCGTTACTAACCTGATGCAGATTTGCGGTAACAATGGATACAACGTAATCTACTAGAGTTAATAATTTCAAGTAAGTCAGGTATTAATAATCAGGTAAATGTATCATGCCGATTACCAATCAATTCAAAGATGGTCAATACAAAACATCAAATGCTCAGAAATAAAGAGTAAAAGATGCATACCTGACCTCTGAAAAATATATAATATGTGGACGACACTCAGCATGGTCTGAGGTTCTTTTTTGTCTTACATTATTATGAATATATAATATTTTAATAAATAAACTGGAAATTTTGTTTATAGAAAATCTATTTTATAATCTAGTCTTGATTTACTATGATTTTGTACAGGTCAATTTCAGATTCAGAAAGAAGAATGTCTCACACTGTCATACCCGTGACCTCCTCAACGCTGGTCATCCAGTTTCAACCACCAACACAAACTGGGACAAATGTTCCTGTGCCTGTTTATGGACAACAGCTAGCTGGAGTTTCACCTCTTCATGGACTTCAGCCTTTTCTGAAAGGCCAACCAAAAACCCTTGGGGTGAGAAATTGTTCATAAACCCAAATAATTGATTTTTGTGTATATGTGTGAGGTAAGGAAATTACATAAATTCTAAAAAGGAGTTGTACACACATGAACAAAGCATTTTTTTATTGAAGAATGACAATGCCTTGGTAATGTAGGAAAGACAGCAATAGAAGACAAGGTTTATCATTTACAGTGTAAAATCATAAAAAAAATTATAGTGTATCAGTCAGAGAGAAGAATGTTTTAGGAGTTGCAAACTAACAAAAAATGTGAAGTAATGAATAGATTTTGCTAGTCCGCAAATCAGTATGTGATTTCATGCAATGAGAGTACCTAGATATTTTTGTAGAAAAACCATAAGTCCATACTACAGCTGTTATAAATGTATTTTCTACATTTTATATTGTTCCCCCAAATGTAATATTGTTTTACTTCATAAAAGACTCTCTTGTCCTTCACAGACTGTCCAGATAATGATTGGTCTGTTGACTTTCCTGTTGGGAATCGTGTCTTCAATTCATGCAGAATCCATCTTTGTCTTTAGTGGTATTCCTTACTGGGGATCTCTCATCGTAAGAAACAGTTATACAATTAAGTGTTGTGTCTTTTATAACACAAGTCACATATTCCAGCAGAAGCCTTGATTTTTGTCTTTCTCTCTGCTCTCAGTACATCATCGCAGGCTCACTCTGCATTTCTGCAGAAAACAAACCGAATTCACCCTGTTTGGTATGTACAGTACATAACACTTGTTATTATTCAGGGTTTAAGCACCAGAGGTACTGGAACCCTATTGTGTTCATAGTAATTTTCTGTACTGATTTCATCTTCCTTAATTTTCTGCCAAAAAAGTGTATAGGCATCAGTGACCGTAATTCATAGAGACCCCAAACTTGTCAGTGTCATGATCCCATCGATGTGCCTTGTGTTTTGTATGTACTTATGTCAAAGTGTATAGTTTTATCCCATTTTTTTTTCTGTGCAAAAGCCAAAATAGATGAGAAACACAAGACGTGAATGGCAAACAAGACACACCTGGGAACAACCAGAAACTAATCAGGATAACTATGGTAACAACAAACAAGGCAACAAGGGAAACAGGAACTAAACACAGAAACAAATGGGAACAGAGACATTTCAAGAGAAAAATCCATACAAAACAAAAGGCACCCCACCAGGATCGTGACAGTCAGGAAGGTCTCAAGTGTCCGCATCTACTCAGGTGCATAGATACACATCTGTCTAACACTAGGTGGCGCAATAAAAATTATTTAAATTTTCTGAGGGAATAAAACATTTTCAAACTCCTAGGATGTTGGTCCAATCTTCACTAAATTTTTATTTATCGAAACATGACAATATAAGTGAATTATACTGTCTGGCAATGTTCATTTTTCACAAATTTATCCTTATCTCCAAACTTAATGAAATTTAATAGACATAGGCCTGGTTTCACAGACAGGTCTTAGATTAAAGCCAGGATTAGGCTTTAGTTCAATTAGGACATTTAAGTAGATTTTGTGCCTTAAAATGCATTACTGATGTGCACCTTGAGACAAAATAATGGCAAGTTGCTTACAGTTAAAACAGCTCAAACATGCATTTTAGTCTGGGACTAGACTTAAGCCTTGTCTGTGAAACTGGGCAATAGACTACATGACATTCTGAGAATTCACACCAAACTGTGTCATAGTGGCACCTATAGGAGGGGCTATAATTCTTCTTTATTGTTATTAGGATTAACCCCTTTCGATGTACCATCTCGTTTTCGAGGGGGTCCTAGCAAACAACATTTACATAATCAGAACATAACAAAAACAAAACAAAATTACAATTAATTTAAACAAAAACAAACAATAATGAAAACATTACACCACCTAGTTATCAGAATAGAAAATAATAAATACACAACTAAATATACTGATCAGAAAATACAATTGTAAAAAAGAAAAAAATACATACATACATACATATACACGTGTAAATCATATGTGCATGTCTTGCTGCTGTGTGGTTTGCGTCTGTAAGCTGTTACGCATTGCTTTCCGTTTTGAATCTCTATTTACTATCATTCCTTGTTGTTTATATTGCTAAATATATCGTACTCATCAACCAGATATCTGATATTATCTAATTTTGTCTGTCACATTGATCTGACTTCGCTAGCTTTAATCAGAGAATGTCTAATAAGGCGAGAAGTTTCACTCTCAGTACACTTCCGGCTTCTGAAATGGTTGCAGTTCCACTTTGATTCCATATGAGGGCGCTCACAGGACGAGTGCAGAATGAATGGAGGTCTATGGCAGTATACCCATCAAAATCCACTTTTCTCAGGATATAATTTTTTGTCTAGTAATTTGAATATTGTATTCGAAAGGAGATGCAAAGAAATTACACATTGCTGGGTGTTAGATTTTTTAGAGTCACTTATTTGCTTTAAAAAGTCTTTTAAAGTGTCAATGACGTCATACACATCGTACGACCAGAGATACTGCTTTACGGCAATCCTTCAGTCACTCTGGTGCTTTCGCGCTCTGCACTTTCTTTTCTCTCGAGGCATCGAAAACACAGCTGACACAGGTAAATACACGTGCTAGAAGAGTTTTTGTTTTGTTTGTTTCTGTTGCAATGAGGGATTTAAATGTGATAAATGCAGGGAAGATAATTAGGCTGACGGAGAAGATTTCAGAACTAGAGACACTCATCCAAACTTTAATCAAGTTTAATTGTAAGAGTACAAGGGCTTTAGATACTGCTAGTTGGATGCGACTAGCTTAGTGAACTCTGTACATTGTTCGGTTCCGGCTGTAGAGCCCGTGCAGCAGGGCAACTGGGTGACGGTGAGACGCTGTAGTCGCGGGACAAAACACCGCCCTTCCGTTCCAATAACAACATTTAAAGAGATTCTCTCCACTTAGTGAATCCACTGAGAATCCTGTTGAATGTGCCCTAGTTATTGGCGGTTCTATTACACGGAACATGAAAATAGAGACACCAGCCATCATAGTCACATGTTTGCCGGGAGCCAGAGTGCCTGACATTAAAGCAAATTTAAAAGTGCTGGCTAATGCTAATCATAAATTCTCTAAGATTATTATTCACGTCGGCACTAATGATGTTCGACTTCGCCAGTCGGAGATCACTAAAATTAACATTAAAGAGGTGTGTGAACTTGCAAGTACGATGTCAGGCACTGTAATTTGCTCTGGCCCCCTTCCTGTTCGCAGGAGTGATGAGATAGTTAGTAGACTGTGCTCACTCAATGGCTGGCTGTCAAAGTGGTGCCCGCAAAATAATATAGGGTTTATAGACAATTGGATACGTTTTTGGGGCAGACCTGACCTGTTGAAAAGAGATGGTATTCATCCCTCCTGGGATGGTGCTGCTCTTCTCTCTAGTAATTTGGCTCATAGTCTTAGAGCTCAAACACGAACTGGAGCTCAGGTCAGGAAGCAGACAGACTGGCTTAACCAACTGTCTGCTAGCTGTCTCACGTCACCAAGGTCAGATAAATCCCATAACATAGAGCCTCTTTCACCTAGATATCATCACATAGAAACTGTGTCTGTTCCTGAACTAGGAAATACAAAAAAACTCCCAAATCTATTTAAGGGTAAAAATTTGATTTGAAAGAACAAGGCTTTAACCCTGTAAGACCCAAATATATAAAAAAAAACAGTCACTTCACCATAGAGTAGAATGTAAAAACATATATATAGTATAAAGAGCTAATTATAATCGTCTTACTTGATGAAAAAAAACTATTTTTATCTTAAGAGTACTTCTCTATTGGGATGTTTAATTGACCGTTCGCAAAAGCCACGCCCCCTAGTTATTATTACTACGCCCGTCAAACAATTGAGAACCAGACACAGCCATGGCTCGGTTGAGCTCCATACCTATTTGTATAAGTGATTGGTTTTGGAGTAATGCAGCATACATATCCTCCAGGGCAAGACAGAATGGGCTGCAATATGCAGTGGAGGGATATGTTCAAAATGTATTGCTCATGTATATGTTCTACGTGTCTTTAAACATTTCATACTGCACTCGCTCGCTCGCGTCCTATTCGCTTTGGACGCGCGAATGGATTCAAAATGTTCAAGCGTCGAACTAGACACGATATACGCGAATTTGACGCTCTATTCGCGTTTGGTGTGAACGCAGCATAACGGACAGGCTGCGATGCCAAGATTGCAATGCTGGAATGTGTGTGTGTGTATGTGTGTGTGTGTGTGTGTGTGTGTCAGAGAGAGAGAGGCACGGGCGTGATCGAACAGTGGAAACATAAAAACCATACTCCTTCATTTTGTTAATACAGGACATCATTAAAACTGCAAAGTGTTTTAAGAGTAAGAGTACTTAAACTACTTATTGATAACTGATATGCTAAGTTAGCTCGCTAGCTTTACTTACCTTAGAGCAGACATATGTATGCTTATTAATCTTCGAGGCATTTAGCTGTGAGTGAGGTCTCCCACACTGCTTAATCCATTGTCGGCATCTTCCTTGCTTGGGTCTTGGGCTTTGGAAAGGCAAAAAAACGACCCCTCCCTCTAAACTTTTGGGGTACCTGGTGTCAGACTTGCAGGTGCCATAGGCGCATCGTTTCACCATCTTGCTGAAATCGCAATGTTTGACGGGGGTCCTTCTCCTTAGTTACAGTTGCTGAGCTAGGATTGGACGAGGACCGTTCGAGGGCGGGGTTTTGCGAACGGTCAGTTACACATTTTAGTTAGCAAATGCTGCAATCATCAGAGGCTATATAAAGAATGTGTAGGCTAAATGATGGTAATACAATTACAGGCATGTAATGTTGCAGTTACGTCATGAAAATTACCAAAACATTATGAATAGATAGAGCAGGCCTTGCTTATAACCTTATATAACCTTATAACTGATGACGTTGTGAGTTGGTAATTTGATGGTAATGAAATTACGGGCACATGACGTTGCAGTTACGTTGCCAGTAGGCTAAGTCACAATTACCAATTTATTACGTATCTGGAATGTTCTTGGTTGTACGAATACATTACGTAACTGTTACGTCGTGTGTTAGCTGCATACCCAATTGTATTGCACTGTATGTCGCGGTATGTTCTGCTGCGGCGGTCTTCAATTATTGCAGTGTGAACCGATAGGGTCTTACCCAGTGGGCTATAAACTTTAACAGAATTCTTTCTGGGACCCGTTAAGTAGGAACTTTAGGCCACCTGGGAAAAAAAACATAAAGGTAAGCAAATTCTTAAGAATTTGTTTAATTAGCCACCAATTGTTAAATTATTGACTACTGATTACAACAGCATTGAATTTTTTATGAATGTAACAAAATATGATTAACATTTTTGTAACCTATTGGCCTATTAATAATTTTGAATAAATAATGATAGAATCTGATATATATTATCAACAAACAATAAAAAAAAAAAAAAAAAATTTTAACTCATTTGACAAATCAGAAAGAACTTGTTGATATCAAACGTTTGGAACAAATAGGCTACAAACCTTTTTTTTAATTCCTACGAAACACATCAGTTTTCGTCCTCGCTTTCAGAGTGGAAGAGAAACTGAATACGTAAATTGAATAAAATTAATTGTTTGTGTTTAACTAAAGAGGTTTAATATTTAGTGATTTAATATAATATTTAATATATAATAGTTATTTCTCTTCGCCAGCTCAATGATACAATTAATCTGTGAAGCAACATATGAAAATCCCTATCTGCGTCAAAGAAAAAAAAAAGTCAGAACTGCTATCGAGTTCATGTTTTTGTAAATAGTCTTGTTTGGTTAGCCACACTACATACCTGCAAGCGGGCTGTGCGAGGTAGGCACTGCGGATCCAATAGCCAAGACTATTTCAACCAGGGGTGCGTTTCCAAGAAGCACCGTTAGCCAACTAACATCGCAAGTTCCGTCACTAGTATTCAACGATTTGACGTTTCCCAAAACCATAGTTCAAACGAACATTCGCAAACTGCAGCGCAAACTTGCGTGGTTGGAACGTCAGCTCTCGAGCT
The DNA here is from genome assembly GCF_949319135.1 of Squalius cephalus. Lineage (NCBI taxonomy): Eukaryota > Metazoa > Chordata > Actinopteri > Cypriniformes > Leuciscidae > Squalius > Squalius cephalus. Next base: position 15,242,514 of record NC_137125.1, read on the forward strand.
GAGGTTAGAAGATCGGGTTGGAAGCATAAGTTCGCATACGAACACAACGTAATATTACTGCTCCGCATGGAGGACTGGCCATAATGTATATGGCTCCTCATCTTTACGTGTCAGCAGATCATATCTTTAGGTGTGACCCTGCTGATGTTCAAAACCCACACCCTGCTGATGTGCGTAACACAGACGCACCATTTTTTAACTTTGTTGTCTGATAATGGATGAACTTCATCTCAATGTCCCAGATGATGCTGAGAGTGGCAGAGCCCTGTACTTTAGTCTTAGGCAAGAGATACTACGTGTGTTGTGATCTGTCTTTACAATATCTTTGGATGGAAAGACATGTAGTGTAATCTTATAAGTTAATAAATTATAATTATAATACATTCTATTTATTTAATTTATAAATTAATAATAAAGAGTAATTTTTATAGGATTTTCAGTTGTATTTGAGAATGGAGCCTGTGATTTAAATCTAAAGTATGTAGCCATATTTTACAACATTTGACATGATATTGTAAAATGCAAATGTAGTTACAGGAAATGAGAATGTGTAGCAAGACTTACTGACATAAGGTCATATAACACAAGATAAAATAGTATTGCTGGTAGGCCATTTCTATTTCTGGTTAAAATTAATTTTAAAACTTATATTCAACAGACCTTATTAAAACACTAGTGAGACTGTAACATGAACTTCTGGGACTCATATTTAGGTAACACTTAAATGTGTAAGGCCAACAAAAAGAAATGTATGACAATGTATGGTTTTCAGAACTGAAAATGTCCTATACGGTTTTCCCAGAATACACAAATGAACAGTGTATGTGTCACAGTTTCCCTGGTTCTCCCTGGCTCTGTCATACACTACAATACCCAGGATCCTCTTTGGTGCACCTGCACTCACTTTCTCCAGATTACTAATCACTCGCACCTGTTCCCAATCAGCACAGTCATTATCCAGCACTATAAAACACTAACCATAGCCCCAGTTCTTTGTCAAGCCTCTAACAGGAATAGACCATGATCTGTTGTCTTCTGAAACTCTGATGCTTCCAAGATGTAACGTATACTCACCTGTGAAACACTATCTGCAGACACTGTTGGAAGCAGACTTTTTAAAGTACACTGAGCACTTGCAGTCATCATTTCAAGAGCATACACTGGCTCCTGTATTAGTTGTTTGTGCGCAGTCTGTACGATGGTGTCCTTTATGGCATCTCCATCAGGAACAGCGTGCCCACCCATTCTGGAAAGCATGTCGAGTAGGTCATCCCTGTCATTGTAGGAGCCATATTTAGAATTTGTGTACTACCAAAATTGATTTGTTTAATTTACTTATTTTATATTTTTATTTTGTTTCATATCTGGACTAACCTGTTCACGTGAATAGACTTGCTCCTCCTCCTTGATACGTCATTACGGCGCGAATGTGCAGGTCTTAAATGTGTATTAGAATTGCTGGTAGACAGGTTAGAGTGTGGAGAGCAACAGTTTTCTTCAATCGTGTGCTATGGTATCGATGCTCACAGCAATATTTTGTTTTTTGTTTTCTTGGAAGTTAAATTCTTTTTGGATTGAAAGTAAACCGGAGATTATGTTCAATAAACCGCGGCTTTTGTTATTGTCACAGGTCGGTGTGGAGCGCCAGCGGGCCGCCCACCCCTTCACTTGAGTGCCGCCCCTGAGGAGCTGGCCGTGGACATGGAGACAGACACAGAATTAAAAATAAATGTTCTTTATTAAATAAATAAAAAGTTGCTTAAAAAGTCTCTTCAGCATTCTCTTCATGTATCTCAGCACCTTCAGACAGAGAGAGGAATGAACAATTCACAGCTTCCGCGTTCTCTTCAGCGTTCTCTTCGCGTTTCTCAGCACCTTCAGACAGAGAGGAATGAACAATTCACAGCTTCCGCGTTCTCTTCAGCGAGCTCTTCGCGTATCTCAGCACCTTCGGACAGAGAGAGGAATGAACATAATTCACAGCTTCCGCATTCTCTTCTTCAGCGTTCTCTTCGCGTATCTCAGCACAGCATTAGCCGGCTCTTCACTGGACTCAGGCAGAGAGAGGAATAGATACGTGTAACTCACAGCATTAGCAGGCTCTTCACTAGCCTCAGACAGAGAGTGGAGAATACGTATAACTCACAGCATTAGCCGGCTCTTCACTGGACTCAGACAGAGAGAGGAATAGATACGTGTAACTCACAGCATTAGCTGGCTCTTCCAGCATTAGCAGGCTCTTCCAGCATTAGCAGGCTCTTCACTAGCCTCAGACAGTGAGTGGAGGATAATGGTATTTCCCCAATGCAGCTGTAACTTCACAAGGCTCAGATAAAGGAGAGGTTAATGCACAGCTGTGACTGCGAGTGAACAGCAGAAACAATTCCCACACTCACATATCCACCACACACTGTAAGATTTCACTCGTGCTCATTTCCACAATAAAACTGCAATTCAACAGACTCACGGTGCAGCTAAGGCTTGCACCCGCAATCCAGCCGAAGTCTTCTGTCTCTCAGCCTACCTCCGCGGCCGCTCACGTGCCTCACATGTCCTCTCTCGTCGTGTCCTCCTCTCCCCTCTCCTCTCTCTTCAAAATGGCCTTTTATACTCAACTTTGGGAGCATGTTCCCCAATCAGCGCTCTAGCTCCTCCCCCTCCACACCTGCCGCTCATTTCTTTTTTTTTTTCTTTAATCACCCGGTGACATTATGACTGCATCTCCGTGCGTGCTTTGTGGACATGTGAATCGGGAGAGACTCCTCCGCTAACCTCAAAAGGGCTAAAGAAAGTTTTAACAAGATTAGCCTCTACAGTCATACTCTCTTCCTTTCAGCACAGAGCTGATGATGTCTCTCTCAAATGGCGTGACAAACCTTGAATAAAACAGAATGTATAAAACAGATCAATTAAGCCCTTTTCACACAGAGATTCTGGAAAATACACGGACAATGTGTCCCGGGATTTGACCCGGGATCATTTTGATTTTGGTTCATTCACACTGCCAGTGATTTTCCGGAATCTGTACGTGCGTTCACACACATCCCGTAAAGACACGTGACATCGATGTGATGTAATGTCTCAGCAGCGTCTTAAGTTTGCTAATGAGTTGCAGTTTCTCTCTCGAGAAACCACGCGTGTGCATCTTTTTTCCTGATTCAATCATAAACTAGCGCATGAAGTACCGTTCCACAGCTGGCGAACGATCTCAGCTTCAGCGTCATCACTACGACATTGATTACGGTTTTGTTCACACAGAGTACCTTCCAGTACTTCCCATCCCGGGACCGATCCCGGCATCAATCCTAGGACGCGTTTACGTTCACACAGAAGGCACTCTAGCAATTTTATGGGAATTTCCTGGGATCAACGTGATGTGTGAAAGGGGCTTTACAGTGCATAGTGGCAAATATTTGTCATAATATTCAATGGCTCATTTAGCATGCAGTACCATTCAATTGTACAATTGGCAACAATACTATAGTACAGATGGTGCCCAACCAGAATGAGACTTTTACAAAATTGGGATGTGTATTTGCTGCCTTTTACCGCTGAGTGGCGCTGTAATCACAGACTTTGAAAAGTGTCAGTTTATTCTCTTTATGACGTAATCTGCCGCGGCAGTAATCTGAGCTGAGGTCACAGATAAATTCAAGATAAATATTGTGGTTAAACGAATTCAAATTCATTCAATTTAAACAAAGTAGACACACGTTAACTTTGTGTGCCCAGTTTTTCTATAATTTAGAAAGGTTATGTCAATAGGTTACTTGTCATTTACTTTGTGTTATTTTAATGTGTTTGTAGATTTATTAACTGAAACATAACAGTGAAATAAATTAAAATAATTTACCGTAAAATTAAAACATTTTCAGGACTTGCAGTTACTAACCGATGTTAGTCGGTTTAAGCATTCTTTGTTATATTCAGAATTAAATAGGCTTACATGTTGTATCAATTGAATTCTTTAATAAATAATCAACCACAATGCCTATTACTGCCGCAGCAAAAATAAACCAGTCGAATTTCAAAGTCGTTCGCGAAATGACTAGGCTATACCGGGTGCCGCAAGTGACAGGGCAAAACAGCAGCAACTGCGGCATTTTAAAAGGTAAATTTCCTATCTGTTTATTTAAAAAAAAAAAAAAAAAAACATGGCGCAAGATCTTGTAAAAAAACAACCGTTTTTCATTATTTGAACAAAAATGAGACTGATTGAATATGTAAAAATATAAACAAACAAAGCAGAGAATAAAACAAACTTTTAGGGAAAAAATATAGGCCTATTATGCTACAACAGAATTGGTTAACATTAACGAAAGCAAAATATGTAAAAATACATTTCAAACAAATTAAAACAAAACAAATTCGTGGCCGAGTGGTAGGCTATAACTTACGTTTCAATAATTCAGATGACACGGGTTCTAATCCCGAACAAACATGGGCTACTTTTTTATTATTAATGCAGAGAGATTTGATAGTTCTAAAATATTGCTACACCATATTGTTTTTTTTCTCCTATAGCCTATATTAAATATTTTATATTTATAAAATAAAATTACCATTAATTTCCATTTTACATTAGGGACAATTTTTATCCAACAGAATGGCTGAATTAACATCTGCATAATAATAATAATAATAATAATAATAAATAAACAGCACAAGGTCTTGTAAAAACACTTTTTTTTATAATTTTTTCGACACATAATTTCGAGACAGTAAATTGCTAATGTTAAAAAACATAAGCAAATAAAAAAAGAATATAACAAACTTTTAAAACAGAGAAAATAGTAGACCTAGGCTATTCAGACGATAGCTCTGTGGTCAATGCATTAACAATAGTCTCTCGGAGCTTCAAACGATCTGAGATCGAATCTCAGTGTAGCCGACAGTGTTTGTGTTTTTCCATTCTTGATGCTTAAATATGCAACTGTTTATTAAAGTCAATCATCTTGTTTAATTATCAATTTACAACATGAATTTGCTACATTCCAGTTGAGCCGCTGCAAAGACGACACATCTGATGAGGAAGACTGTCAGCCGATTGCACCAGAAAATTAAGATGATGAAGCTCGTCTTTAATCTGCTAAAAAGAAATTTGTGTGTAAATCATTCACGAGATTGAGATGACTGACAGTGATACCCGGCCATAGCAACGGAAGACATTTTTCAAAACAGATCGAACAAATCAGAAAAATACTTTCAATACAGTATTGCTTTCAATTAAAAAATAAACAATGAAAATGTAAAAGAAAAAGAAAATGAATTAAGTTTGAAAACCCATCGCACATTTCAAGGTATGAATAAAGTGTCGGAACAGTTTATTTATTTAAACAGGGTTGCATCGATAGAGTTTATTCCCTTTGTGATGCAAAATAAGAAACACAATCTTATTCTTGCAACATTTTAAATTTCTATTGTCAAAGAAATTGCAGCTAAATTAAAAAATTAAAACGGTACAAAACGAAAAAAGTTCAAAGCAACATAAATTAAGAACAGGCGTTTTTCTTTGTCTCTCTCGCTCTGGATATTTTTTTAGTAAGTTTGGTCTCCCTCACTGCGCGCGGCGGGTCTTTCTCGAAATTAAGCATTTCAGCGTAAAAAAACACCATACAGCTGATAATACTGTATATGTCGCTGTGTGTCATCCACACAAATCACGAAAGAAAAAACTGTAACAAATAGCTTTTGTTCCTTCAAAGATAGCCTACAACTTGCCTTGCTGAATTCACCTTACAATAAAACGAGGTGGGTCGCGAATTAAAGAGCTCTGTATCTGCTAAATTGAAATTGTGTGTGGAAAACCTTTAAATACAATCAATAAAACTACAATATATAATTTAATAAGATATAGGGCCTACTGTACATAGGCTATGGACTTTTGGAGATTTTGAGATTAATCCTTAAAATAATTTTGCCTTTGCCTGCTCATCAGGCTGGCTCCGACACTCTCCATATGAAAGACGGAACATTAACACCTCTGTCCTGCACCCCCACGATAAAGCAACTATTGCCTTCTCCAAACCCCCCACAGGCTAGCTGAGTTTGCAAAACAAAACAAAGAGTTTGCCACTCGTCGTGGTTTGCCAAAACACTTCATTATAAACTTCAATATTTCATTCAAAACAATCTCAAAACGCTTTGTGACATTTTGAAAAGCCGTGGATGCATTACTGCCACTGGAACCATGAACGCAAATACTGGTTCTGATTTTATTGTTTGTCGTTTAAAAGTCATATATATATATATATATATATATATATATATATATATATTTATATATATATATATTAACAGAACTGCTTTTGAAATTACGATTGGAATCATTATAGGTTACAGAAGTAAAGTCATTGTATAATAGGCTATTTGTTGCTTATTGTAAAATGGAAATGCATGGTGATTTTATTTTGTAAATAGGCTATAAGCAAAAAACTATGTTTTAGAACTAGACAAATCTCTCTGCATCAACAATAGACTATAAAATGCATTAATAGGCTAATATAAAAATATCAGTAGTCCAAGTTAGTTCGGGATTCGAAACCGTGTCATCTAAATGATCGTAACGTAAGTTCAACCACTCGGCCACGATTCACTCGTTGCGACATGGCCTAACGTTCCAGTGTGTCTTCATTCAAATGAACGCGCCGCCGCGTTTGTCGAACACTAATTCAACATGCCAGAAAAAAACCTGGCTTTGGAACAATGCATAGCGCCACTCGTCGTCGTGTGCCAAAAAAATTACAATAGTTTAGTTTAATTTATTTCAGTGTTAATGTTTGAGTTAAAAAAATCCTCTACAAATTAAATTAACACAAATTCGGCTACAAGAGTCCTTTATAGGCTAAGTAAAAAGCAAAGGGCTTACAGTCTTAATATTTAGGCTACTTTGCTTAAATTCGATACATTTATTTTCAGTAGGGCCTAATAAATTTGTAGGGATGTAATTTCAGTATGCTTCACCAACGCTATGTATTCAATTAAAGTTCCAAGAGGTCTGGTATATATTTCCTTCCCAGCTGACACAAAAAAATCACAACTTGTGCTTGCTGCGAACGCAAGTTATTTAAGGTGTCTCAACTGTACACAGTCTACCATACAGTGTGAATTCGTTACAAGGTTTTATTTAATTAAATTAATGTGCAGCAATTTGTACAAATAGAGTCTATAGGCCTACTATACTGTTGTAGCCATTAAATAATCTCATTTAGTATCATATTTGTTAAAATATTATAATGTTATTTTTTTCCATCTATGTTGAATATGAAAAGTGAACAGCACGAGTAAGATAGGATGCATTATATCGAGAGATGGATATGGAGTGGGTCAGACATGATTTTGACCACTTCATTAAATTTTGTTTAGTAGAAAACCTTTATTTAAAGTGAATTTCGTTTTCTATAAATTGTATCTTAATTTGAATAAATTTTTCATCAACCAATTGCCTGTATTTAATAAGTAAGAGAAGCAAATATAACAGACACTAATCATGGAGGCGCCGCGCGGTCACTTGCGTTGCACGTCAGCTGGAGCGCATCTCATCCTCCTAACTTAACGAAACTCAGCGTATGCCTCACACAGACATGATAAATACATCAAATACACAAAGCTTGAAATGTCTTCAAACGAAATAATTCAAAACGAAAAGAAAAAGGCTACTCTCTGATTATGTCTTTATGTGCATTTCTCTCTAGGTGCGTTCACTACAAATATGGCGATCGTCAACTTCATCTTTGCAGTCGACACTGTCAGAAAACACTAGTTTATTGATAAAAATCAATGCACGCATCACCGGATTTACAAATACACATCTTGCTTGTTGCACGCACACATATTATGTCGAAAAAACGAAATATTATGTTGAAATAACATTATTATTAATAATACATCTTTTAGAATATTTGATTAAATGCTAATTGTTGCGCTTGTTCAATTTAATAAAATTAAAACTTTAATTGTGATAATTAAAATAATTGAAAATTAAATATTTAGTGGCCAAGTTTTGCTAATTTAGGCTATTATATAGGCTAGTATATGCCTATTGCCTATATTAAGTAGGTCATATTAAGACAAGGCATATATTAAGTTATTTTAGCTGTTATGAGAAAAATAAATCTAACGAAATCTAAAATCTAAATCTAATAAATCTAAAAAAAAAATTCTAACGCCAATTCAACATGTCAGAATAAAACTTGATTTTTGAACGATGCGTAACGCCACTCGGCCTGGTGTGCCAAAACACTACATTTTAAACTTCAATGTTTAATTCAAAACAATCTCGAAACGCGTTGTGACATTTTTTTAAAGCAGTAGCCTAGCCTATACATTAAGGGCATTGAAACCAGGATCTTAACTAAAACCCGTTCCGCGTAATCTCTGAAAAATTATACCACACTACTCCATGTATTTTTTTTAAGGACTGCTTTTGAAATCACTATAAATTACTATGCAATTGTATCGCTCACGAGAGCTCTTCATTTATCTAATTCCTCAATAGAATAGTAAAAATATTCAGCGTCATTGCTCCTAATATCGTCTCTATTTTTAACTTTTGATTCTATTTTTTCAGTTCTAAAATTGATTCTATCTTTGGTTCTATTCTGTTGTAGCCTAATAGGCCTATTTATATATATGAAAAATATGCCTATCAGGCTTAGGGTTTTATATTTAACCCACTTACATTTTAAAATACGGCTATTGCTGCTGTTTTGCACAATGTCCCTTTGCGCCACCTGGCGGTCATTTCGGGAACGACTTTGAAATGCGGCTGGTTTATTTTCGCCGCGGTGATTTCGCCGCGGCGGCTGGCGCGGCGGTAATAGGCATTCTGGTTGGGTACCATCTGTACATAACTCGCAAAAGATTCAATCAGCATGTCTGGTGTCACTTTGTTCTACCCATGAAGGAAACACACGGTAAAGGTCAACGGCAGTTTCACTGGGAAGAATCCATGATCCTGGTATCCTTTTAGTAAAATTCTACCTACTGCCTCCCATTCTTCTTTTCCATACTCAGGCTGAAGTGCTGGGACACACTCTGTAACAGTCTCGCTATCCACTCCTAGTGAGACACGATTTCCTTCTCACTTCTCACATGTGTTTGGTTGTGAAACGTAGTTTGTGGACCATCCAGAAGTTGTCGGTGATTCTTTCTTTTGTAAAGTCATGTAGTGTGAAACCTCCTGTCGCCGATCCATCGTTCAGTGTGAACACAGCAGCAACTGAATGTTACCCCAGATAGTCACGCAGTGTGAAAAGAAAAGTGACCCGACTACTTTGAAAATCGTGCAGTGTGAACTCGGAATTAGTTTTCACTGTACTGTGACCCATAGAGTACCTCCAATGCTTTGTATCATAGAGTCAATTGTTCCATTTGCAGGGATGGAGCGGAATGGAACAATAGTCCCGTGACGAAGCAGTAACTAGTTTAACCCACAATGATTCCAAATCCCAAATGACCACAGTCACGCTTTGAAGCCACTATTTTTCCTATAGAACTCTCATGTTCCAGTTCGTATTACAGCCTTGAGCTTGATCGACTAAAGGAAAAATAGAGGATATTCAAAGAGTCCTTCTACAAACAAAACATGCACACTAACATTAGCACGCCCGTTTCAAACCGACCAACAGCCATAAAACCCCCAAACAACTAAATACAGCTTGCACAGAAAATAACCACAGTTGACATGTTGAGCTTGAAACAATAGTTTCTCAATCTGGACTCTGAGCAGATTGTGTGAACCAAGAGAGAAGAACCATGCTTCCCTTTCCACACCATTTGCAATGTCCTGTTTTACTAAAATGAATTACCAATATAATTACTAAAATAAGTTATTCATTTCAAATAGAATATATGCGGTAGTGATTCATTGGATCAAGAGAACTCAAGGTTTGGATCATATTACGGTTTTTGAGTCATGGATTGGATCATTTTTCGGATCAGCAAAAAACAAACAAAAAAAACAAACAATTTGGGCTGGGGGTTAACTTTGCTTTCCATTTATCACTTAAAGCTCACTTTAAGTAACCTACTCCAATACCACTGCAAAAACTACAAGCCTAACTAATAAAGTTAAAGCAATATTAAAGGCAAGTGAACAGACAGTAAAAAGAACAAACAGCAATTACAAGCATAGATAAATACAATCTAACATTTACAAATAAAGTAAGGTCTAACTGTAGTATTCATGTCAGGTAGGCCAACAAAAATGTAATAATTAAATGAAAAATAACACTGTTTACTGTATAAACTTTATAAATTAATCTTTGTAAAAGCTGTGTTTTGTAGTTTGATTAACATTAAAGGAGAACTCCGGTCAATTTTAACATTGAGCTCATTTTTTTGTACATTTGGAGTGCTGTCAAGTACACAGAACAACGACAAAAATCGGTGTTGCCTACACCGTGTTATCCTCGTTTTAAAATTTGCACCCTGTTGACTTCAATGGGGCAAGTTTTAAACCTGCTTTTAGCCTCTTAACATCCTTGATGTGTCATTACAAGTGCACAGGTCATGTGAGTGATTCCGACTGCAGTAGATGTGAAAGAAATATATAAAAAAATGATGTTAATTCAGCCAGCGCAAATACCTGTATTTACATCCTGTTTTCGGTCGAAGTCCACAGTAATCGATTGTCGAGTTCACGCGCATAGGTTTAGTCCTATGATCGACAATCGACACCGATTTTTGTCGTTGTTCTCTGTATTGACAACACTCCAAATGTACAAAAAAATTAGCTCAATGTTAAAATTGACTGGAGTTCTCCTTTAATGACAGACAACAGCATGTATTTATAGGCTGCTGTCACTTTAAGACTTCATGCACGGATGTATAATGATGATACACATGCGATTTCTTTCTCAACTCGTTCACTTAAGACATAACCGATTGTGTTTACGAGAATACTTCATTATTTTGACTGTGTGTGTATAATATGTCCATCGAAGTGCACGAAGTGGGGACGCGAAAGAGGAATCGATTCGGAGTCTGAAATGCGCCTCTCTCTCTGTGTGTGCTGCTGTGACCACAGATAACAGTGTGCGACGCCGAGTACCGAAATAAATTCTCATTTGCCTCTTCCAGCACTGGAATGTTTTAAAATCTATTGAATGTGTAAACTAGCAAGACAAACCACGTGCAAATGATAACCTTTCACTCTATTGTGGTTAAACTCGAATCATATGCGCGGCGAACCGGATCAACGATCCGTTTAACCCCTAGGTAACTGGATTCAAAATATGAACATATTAATAAATATGCATGTTTAAATCACCTTTTGCTCAATCATACGCTTTAACATGTCCTCTGGCATTCCACGATTGCGAAGCAAGTCATACAAGTCATCATCCTCCTCCGCCATGACTGCGATGATCTGTGCCCACTGTTTTCTGCGTTTGCTCCCGCCAGCTTTGACCTTCCTGTTCCTGTTGTGATGCGATCAAATCTGGCCGATGTACAAATGTCCTATGGGCAACAACTCTTCTATCTATTCTGCAGTAAGTTTCATAATAGTATACTCTTAGCACAGACCATACAGCAGCAGCAACAACAATAACAGTGAAATTATTATTATTATTAATAATAATAATAGCCGCAGTAGTGGTAGGCTAAGGCAGTGCAAGCCAAGTCTGATCTGGCTAATAATGGCCAAGCACATGAATATCTATATCTATAGGCGATTAAATGAGTTGTGTAAAGTTAACAAATAAACCAAATCTAATAGATAAACTAAAAAGCTGGCGGAAAGAGCAATACTGACAACAAAACTAGCACAACTATGTGGAATTGCTAAATAAGTTAATTGCCATTATGCAACATTTTAGAAAAGTATGAGTAGAATATCCAATGTTATGAAAACAGAAGGGTCCAGCTTGTAAAAGTGCATAACAGTGGGTCAACACAACATAACTACAATGCGTTCTTAAATTCCGCCATCTAGTGGCATATCGAAATGAATACAAACCTTAACATAAAGAGACGGACAGTGTTATTAACAGACCAAACACAGTAAAAATCATAATAATAAAGTATATTTGTACAATATAATCTGATGATTATTTAATCATTTAATTAAGCGTTTAATTACACGTTAAGCATTGCCGAATACACTCAAATGAGATCGACTCAGAAAAGACGTCATTAAACATGTACATCTTTGTTGCATGCGCAAATTATGATCACTAATACAAAATAAAACATTTTATTCACAAAAATGTCTCTATTTGTACAAATTGCTGCACATTCGTTGAATTCTGAATTTTGCACACATAAGTTGAAAGCAATTTATTTGTGGATAGTAGCCTAAAACATATCTGCAACATTTATCAAGTTCACGGATAATTGTGTGTGCATTTATTAATCATTATGATACTAAAATCATAAAGTATACTACAAAAAAATCAGATGAGTCCAGAATATGAACGCAACGCGTTTAATTTCACGTTAAGCATTTTCCTCCCATTGAAAAACATTATAAGAACGCTAAATGTGGCTTAATGCATATTAGAATGTCCCCTTATGATGTCGAAATAACAAGTTATGTCAAAATAACGAGATATTTATGTCAAAATAATGAGATATTATGTCAAAATAATGAGACATTATGTCAAAATAATGACCTATTATTTTGAAATAACGAGATATTTGTGTCGAAATAACGAGATATGTTGAAATAAGTTGGAAATACGTTTTTTCACCTTGCGGTTCAGGGCTTCCGTAGTTTTTTGCACGAGGATTCAGAAAATAAGTATGGACAGAATGCTTTACTTGGTAATTTAAAGAAAAAGGTACAAGGTATTGTTGTAGGTAACTGAGATAGTTGAAATTAATACATTTAAATATAAATTGAAGCCATGCAAAAATGACCATTGGAGTGTGACCACCATCGTACATTGTAGATTTGTTTTGGGATGTTCTTTTTTTTTTACTCATCACTGTACAAAGTCTATGAAATGCTATATTAAGCGGGGCAAGATCTGATTTTGATACAGTTTCATAAACCACATCACAATAATCAAAGTACGGAAGTATTAATTGAGAAACAAATTTCTTATGAACACTATATGAAAAACAATTCCGAAATCGATGTAACATACTAATTCCAATGTTAACTTTGTGTAAAATATAGTTAATGTGAGATTTGAAAAAAAAAATCAGAATCAAGCCATACCCCGTGATATTCAATATAGTATCAACTTTATGCAATAAGGAGTACCTTATTTACGTGATACAATTTAAGTTTCTGTCTAGAACCAAAAATCATAACACAACTTTTTTTTGTTGTTGCCAAAAGCCAATCTTGTAACATATTAAAATCAGACTGAAGAGATATGAAGCATATATAGAATATATAGAATTTGAAGCATAACAGTATCATCAGCATAAAGTTGAACCCGACAACTTTTGAGAATTAATGGTAAATTATTAACACAAATAGAAAAAAGAAGTGGTCCCAGTATTGAACCTTGAGGGAAATAACTGAAGATAACTGAACATAACCTAAACTGAACATAACTGAAGGATCAGTAAAGTTGAAAATAAAATATGAATCTTTTTGGGTGGACTGGTCCAACTCAATTGAGCGCATACGTTTTTATACACATTTTTAGAATTTATGTGCATCTTGGCATTTCCAGCATTTTTTTTTGGTGATATCCCAAAATGCACATAATACTTTGTGGATGGAACCATAGCTAATGAAGATTGACTGGACTATATTGTAAAAAACATTATTTCTTAAATAGATACATTTCAATCATATCCCTTAATCATCCACATGAGACATTGGTGCTTAGACCCTGATAAATGATGCTTGTGGGTATATTTTATGTTTTTTTATTTTTATCACACTCCATATACCTTTCCATCTACACTAACAAGTTAAAGTTATAGTTAATTTATTAATCTATTTTATGTTTTTTTTTTCTACCTATAGGTGAAAGGTTCACTTGGAATGAACATTTTCAGTGCTATAACTGCAGGCATTTCCTTTATCATAATTCCATTGGATTTGACTCTAGGGCCATTCAACACTTACTGCGACAATTATTATGATTGTTATTATACTAAGGAGGACAAGTATAAGGTATGTTACCAACTTTTATTTTCACATTTATTTAGTAATTACAATAAAATCACTCTGCTCAGTAAAGTTGTCAAGTCAAGCCTTAATCTGCTCTCATTTATCTAGTCTTTTTACAAACATTTCAGAAGTAGTTTATAGATCTCTTGCTATTACTGATCATTTACAATGCAAGAAGGCATTATACATTCATTTTAAACTCAGTCCAGTTTGACCTATAAATATGTTGTATTACTATATGAACCTCAAGGATGATAGATTCTGAACTTCTAAACAGCCTGTGTACTGATGTGAGTGCTAATCATCAATTATTTTGTCATTATTATTTGTACTAATGTTGAATTCTCTCTCAGACTCTCTTCTGGGGAATCGGTGGTGTATCATTGATATTCGCCTTCCTTCAGTTTATCATCTCCATCTCTCTGTCAGCATTTGCCTGTAAAGCCACCTCCTGCTGTTCTCCACAGGTGAGTGATGCGCCAAATCTTTCAGTTGCAAAATGACTAAGATATCCAAATGAATGCTTAAGTTTCCACACCAGGACATTTCAGAAGGATTTCAGTCTTTTACTTTTCCATTTGAAGTACATTGATGTCTATAATCCTGAAATACTGAAACTGTCTGCCAGTGTCTTTGCATGTAAGAAGACATAAAACAAGTTGTGTGCATTTTTCCAAAGGTGCCGTTTGTTCCACAAGTGTTAACTCAACAACCCTGTTGTTTTGGGCACAATCACTTCCGTGATCTTAACAACTCAGGGGTAAGAGAAGCTTGTAACCCCAGTAAAAATTAGACTTTGAGTAAAACGGTAAAAAAAAACAAAAAACAGTTCCACAAAGCAAATGTATTATTTGAATTTAGTGTCACTATATGTGATCTTGAAGTGTGTGGATGTAATAGGTGCATTAATTGTTTAATAGCATCAATAATGATCTGTAAGCAAGGAAGCAGATCATATAGCTAATATATACTTTTTTCTTTTAGATATCTGTGGTCAGCAACCCTGCCATGCATCACCTTCCTGCAGAAATTCCTCCACAATACAGTGAATTTAAAGTATAAATATTGAAACAGAGTTGAGGTGGGACACAAGGGTTTTTCCAGTGATTTCCCATCTCTAATGTCTTTCATTAAAAAGAGAACATTATAGAAAAGAAAAAATAATTACAGAATTTATAAGTCACAAATGTGTAAACAACAGGGGTGTAACAGTACACAGAAGTCATGGTTCGGTTCGTACCTCAATTTTGGGGTTTGGTAGAATTTCGATACAATAGGAAAAATGTCCACACTTTAGTTTTAGGGTCCAATTCATAAACTGTCAACT
Source organism: Squalius cephalus (assembly GCF_949319135.1). Taxonomy (NCBI): domain Eukaryota; kingdom Metazoa; phylum Chordata; class Actinopteri; order Cypriniformes; family Leuciscidae; genus Squalius; species Squalius cephalus. Next base: position 15,257,921 of record NC_137125.1, read on the forward strand.
TTTATTACTAATTATTGCTAAGTAAACAGCGTTGCATTACCCCTTCTTCTGAATTGGAGTGTGGATCATCTGTGACTGACTGTATTTGTCATCTGACTGCATGCACCGAACTGTGACTGTTCAGGATGAATACATGTATCGTTACACACTTAGTAAATAATAACTATTCAAGACTAGATACTATTTCATGAGTTCTTACGTTTTAAGTGAAGAACTTTACCTAATCATCAGTGAAACTGGATAGATTGTTTTGAACAACTAATTGCTTAATACAGTATAAACTGTAAGAATAAAGTATACAGAAAGAAAAAATGGCTTATTCGTGTCTTTTTGTGTGTGTTCCCTTTCACCTTTATTTAATTCAATTCAAATTTATTTGTATAGCACTTTTCACAATGCATATTGTTTCAAAGCAGCTTTACAGAAAGTGCATTTTACGAATGTACATAGAAAAATACAGTTAGTTAATCATGTATTAATTTAGGGTGTATCATATCGCCAGTGTTTAGTCGTCTCTTCACAGGCGTCGAGTCGAGTATTTAACCAGGCAAGAGACTTAAGAAAGAATTCTTATTTACAACAACGGCCTGGCAGGATGTATACATATTTATCATTAAAACTTGATTAAAACAAGGGTGATGGATTGTGTCATGTCACAAAATAGCCTTCCTTTTTTCTTTAAAAATTGTAAACCGATATAAATATAGATATTAGGGATGTCCCATGCCGATCTTAAATTATCATGGCCGATCAAGGTATTTTCTTTATTTTACAGTAGCCATCGTGCAAGTGGCAGGAATACGCGGATAAATATCTGCAGTGTGGAATTATTTTCAGTTGGAATGTGAAAGCTGTGCAACAGCCACTTGCAATATCAATGCGAGCAGTTTCAACAATGCTGCGTCCACTACCAGTTTGATACGGCACCTCAAAACAACAAAAACCCAGCGGAATAGCGAAGGCTGGGTGGCTTTTAACTTTAAAACAGATCGAGGGACAGATAGCACACTTGGGAAACAGACAAGCAATGGGTCCATGTCATTTTGCGGCACAATGCAAGAAATGTGAAAAAAAGCAATGGATGGTATGGTGGTTCATCACGCACACTCTTCAGCTCATATATGAGGGTCTGCTTTATCAGCGTTGCATCACAGAAACACTGGCTATTGCGAGGAAGATTTTAGGGCATTTTAACCTGTTAACCTTTGCCAGTGCACCCCGGCGCACTGAAGCGTTTTTTTGTTTAAACAGGTCAAAGTTACTATCAGATTTAATGTTATTACCTCGACAAACTATACATCATTAAAAAGATATAAGACTCAAGTTTCAGTATTTGACCACTGTTGTATTCTGAGAAACTTATAGTGACAGTTATGTCTTAATTTGTGTCAGGAGTTATGTAATGAAAAAATGAGTCCATACCTTTAATATGAATTATGAGTGTCATCAACTCCCATCCAGAAAAAAACTCCTGTGCTGTTGTCATGACAGCGCTTGACAAAACAATGTCCCTCAGGGCTTTTAGCTCAAAAATGTGCAGATTTGGAGAAATATTGATAGATTCTCATAGGTTTACATCAGATTTCTATAGACAGGAATAATATTTATTGAATTTATACCCAAATGCGTCTGTCACAGGTGAACTCAGGTTGACAAGGATATCGGTCACGGGTAGTGATGTGACATTTGAACCAAGGCGTCGAAGCTTGTGTCGAGAAAAAAATGGGCGTGCCAGATGAAGCCGCGATTCGAGGCTTGTGTTGTTAACGTGAAAATCACGTGACTAATGAGCAATGCTGAATGAAGCTTTGAGTAATGAACATTTGGCTGAAGAAATGGGCTGTGAGGTCTCAGTGGTTCAAGAAGCCTTATTTTGCCATCACTAGTCACGGGTGAACTCAGGTTGACAAGGATACAGTAGGCAGAAGACTCTGTTGTGTGAGTTTATTAACCAATATAACTCAGACAGATACAAGAAGACTAGGAACACGCTCAAAAACATACTAGCAGGGCTCCAGACTAACTTTTCCACTGGTTGCACTGGTGCTACCAACTTTCTCAGTTGGTCGCACCAGCATATGATTTGGTCGCACCTTTTTCACCTTTTTCTACATGCCATGGGATTAATCAATGCATGCTGATGAATAGTGGTCTTAATCTGCATACCCTAGTTTTGCACTGATGTAATAAGACTGACAGTGACACAAGACCTCATGTTAGCAAAATTTTTTAATCTTTTAACTCTAAAAACAAAACAAAAAAAAACCTATGTTCTTTAATGTTTGATTATAATTTTACTGTCTTCACATAGGGATGGGAATTGATAAGATTTTATCAATAATAATGCCACTGACGATTCTGATTATCGATCCGATTCTTTAACGATTCTCTTATCGATTCTTGATAGCACTGTGTGGAAAAATGTAGTCAAATGCTTTTCAAAAAAACAAATGGTTTTATTTATTTTAAAGCTTAAGCTTGAGTAAGCAAACTGTACTTTTTATGTAATTTAAGTAATAAATAGAACCTTATTGTAAAGTGTTACTGATTAGTTATACACCGATTCAGATGTCTCCTGAGTTCACTGTTGGAAAGATCAGTTGTTTTAACCATTCATTAAAATGAATCGGTGCAAAGGAATCATTAGTTCGCGAATTGGACGAGTCATGCGCGTTGTGTGATTATCCCAGCAGTTAGGACATGGACATCCAAGATTTGTGTCAACACAGAAAACATTACATCACTGGATAGTTTTTTTCGTTTAATTAAACGTTTTTTTTTATTTATTTTTTTATGTCAGCTGAATGTCTGGAACGCTTTTCAGAAAAGATAACAACTTATTTAGCACAATTCACACCCAGCGGTAATTCAGGGGAAAAAAAAAAATCTCCGAATGCTCCACGGAAACTCTTCCGACCTTTTACCACCGTGTCGATTTATATTGATTAATATGCGCGCGGGAGAGAGAGCAAGACAGCGCTTCCCAGCAAACATTTGGACGTTTAATGACCGTTGAAAAGACGTCCGACAGAGACGTCCCGTTATGGTTGAAAAATAGTTGAACCGCACTGATCTATATAGAATGACTGGATAGCTCATGACGTTCTAAACTGCCAGTAGGCAGTGAAGCCACCGGAAGTGTTCGAGCGGCCATCTTATGATTCCCTACCAGCAGAGGGCTCCAACGCCCGTTATACAGAGATTGGTAGCTCCGACGGCACTTTTAACCGTTTATCGGGCGAGGAACCATATTTGGTAACTTAATCGCGCATTCAAACTGAAGCCGTTTCTCAATACCAAGTACGCAAAGTTCGGACTTGAGTCCTTGGTAGTTCGGACTGACAAGTTCGACTCAGGAGAACGAACTCCCGAGGACGGGAGGACACAAGTCCGATAATTCTGCAAATGGAACAGCGGCGTACTTGATAGCGTCACTCATGCAGCTCGCTCTGGCTACTCCGGTTATCTCTTTAGGCTACAAATAAAACGAAATATGTTATAAACCACCACTTTGCCTCTTTTCATTTTCATTTAAAAAAAAATCTTTAACATAATGGCCACACAAATGTGGTTCAGGAAACGCAATTGATTATCTTCACTGCATATTTACAACAACACAAAATATAAAGCACAACCCTGACTCTTTTTGTTTTCATTTTAAAAATATGATGAATAAAAAAACATTATAATATTGATCATTAAAACGAATATTTAGCAAAAAGAGACAGGGTTGTGTCATATATGTATATACAGTGAAGAGAATAGGCAACATGCAGACTATAATAAAATATTGTATAGGCTATGTTTTAAATATATAAAATAAAATGACATAACCTTTTTTGTTAAATGTCAGTTTTAATGATCAATAATACCCATTCTATAAGTATAAGTAGCCTAAAAGGTATAAGAAGCTATACAACAATAAAAAGCCAACGATTCAGTCAAACATAAGTCAGCTCTCGCTAAAACGTTAAATTTAAATAGACTAACGTTAAATAAAGCTATGAAACTTCACTTTGCTCTCAGCTAAAACGTTTTGCCAGGGAACAAATTATACATTAATGAGACAAATAAAATAAATAAATCGCCTGTTGGATATACACAAGACGATTTATATCTCATGTTAGTTAAACCACTAGACTAGACATCCGAGCCACCGGCAAGTCAGCAGCACTAGCCGAGAGAGGCTGTTCTCGGCGGGGTACGAGCGCCGAGCGTCCGGTTGCCTGGTTCTCAAAACTCCGAAAACGTCAGATCAAATTTTCAAATAGGCGCTATCTTTATAAATAAACCAAAGATTTGAGCTTTTAACAACTACATTCTCGCCTGAAATACTCTTAAAACTACATTTTGTGACACAATTATAGCAGTATTTTTAAATTACGCGGGGATTTCTCCTCTGCTATTGACGCTTGCTGGTTGGTGTGAGATGCATTCTGGGATACCTGGCTGTCTGAAGTCCGCACAAGTCACCTCTCGATGCATCCTCGGTAAAAGGGGCGGATCAAGAACACATCCGGGGATTTGAACTGGACTTGGCTAGATGTGAACTTTGAATTGGAACAGTACTAGGGCAGCGACTGATGACGTTTCACAAGTCCACAAGAACACAAGTACAGACAAGTTCGCATATTGAGAAACGGCTTGAGTCTCCCCTGCCTGTTTGCGTTGTCATATGAGCGTATAGATTTCTCCTAGCCAATCAGCGAAGATCAGGCTACGTCACTGATAGTCACATGATGGCATCTGACCAATCAGAAGTTGCGCGGAGCATTTCAAACTTCTGTGTCGTTCCGGATATTGGAAAGTGAGGTTATGCGCTACTACCTACTCCCACATCAGCGCTAATAACTTCAAAACAAAAAATTGTGAGTTGATGAAACTCACACATTCTATGGTTGAATAGTTGTGCAACATGTTGAGATAGGTGTTGTTTGCATAGATTTCTTGAAAGTATTGACATTTGTGGCATGAAAAATGGTGAGACCATATTTGATCATACGCCCTGTTCAGGTAAGATTAGAGAATGTCCATATTTAGACATACGCCCTATGCGTATAGAAAAGCCGTACTAGGGTATTTTTTCTACAAATAATGCATTATAACCACAGTCTATGATTATAACGTAGGACAATAGTATTTACTAGTGCATTGGATGTTATCACAGGTTTGAATAACATTATAAAGTGATCCAGTGGGAAACGTAACACATTTATAGACATTTTATATTGCCATAGATATTGAAATATGTGTGGTTTTGGTCAGTTTTATGACCTTTATAACAGTTTTTAATACTCATAATGATATTTTGCACTTCTTATTATATATTTACCCTTTATGTGTAAGTTTTATGCCCTTGAAACAGTTTTTATCATAGTTAAATGCCATGTATTGTTTTTTTTTTTTTACTGTGAGACTTATTACTGCTAAAATAAGTGGTACCACCAGTACTTGACCATACCAAAGATCAGTAGTACAGATCTTTTATAAATGTATACATTTATTTATAACATTTATAAATGCACAAATGTGCATTTATAAAATATGAATCATATTAGATGTTCTTAGGAGCACAAACCATAAATGAATACCCTATTCATTAATTTAATGAATGTTCCTAATAATAATTTAATTTAAAATGTTCCTAATAATAATTTAAAATGTTACTAAATAAATATTTTTATGTTTGTAACAAGTTTATGTGTTTTTATTATATTTTTATATATACACTTTTTAAGGGAAAAACATTACCCTAGACTGGCGAGGAACCAAATATGGTAACTTCATTGCCCTTGATTTCCAACCTAAAAAAATATATTTTTTTTAAAAACTCACAAATGTTTAGAAGTCTTATAATATCCTCCAATAACACTCTATGGTTGAAATTTAGAATTTCCAAGTATTTCAATGAGTGCCCTATAAAGGGTTAAGATGACCCGCTGTGCAGTAAACAAGTGTAAAACGACATTCACAAAAGGATGTAGAAAAACTGCCCAAAGGCTGTAATTCAAGCCCTATAAGTAATAATTTGTTTGCAAAATTGTCGCTATGCCCGTGTTGTTTTCTCCGAGGCAAGAGTAATGCTGCTGCTTCTTCAAAAAACAACGATAAAACAGTCAACAGTAGCCTATAAGAAACCTCAGGGCAGCAATAATCACAATTACGGTAAGTGTCCAATAGCGACACCATTTGACAGCTTCAAAAGAGCTTCGTGTAGACTCCGTTTACCGTTACATTAACCCATACAATTTGTATTATGCATTTCCTGAACATGTACTTGCTAATCAAACACTTTATATGAACAAACTACTAATCTATAAAACACAATGATGGTCTTCCGACCTTTTACTATTGTGTCAATTGATGTTGATATGCGCGAGGGAGAGAGCGCATAGGCTGCAGCGCTCGTGTTGTTTGAAGGCGGTGAGAGTGCGTGCGCGCGGCCGGGGCTCTCTCTCTCTCTCTCTCTCTCTCTGCTTGTTCTTATGCGCCCTGTCCACTGATCTAAATAATTCGTTGTTACGACGACTTATTTGTTCCCTCGTTTTAATAAATCGTGGACACGTTGAACTAATTCCCTCCCTCATTTTGGTTTAACGAATTACAACGTGGCCACAAGATAACGTGCTGAGGTATTATTAATTCGTGGCCACGAAACAATATTCACCTGAATATTCACCAATTCACAATAATATAGGTCTGTAGCATTCACTATTTAATTAATATTATCTAACTGTTTTTCTTACCTGTGAAGATAGCTCTTCAGTGAAGGCTGACTAGTGTTCTCGTACAGCTTTTTATTCCTTTTGCAAAGAAATTGCCGTTTTTTTAATAAGCAAGAAAAATTTCCCGACTTTAAACAAATACCCATTTAATGCTTAGGATGTTTGCGTTGTGAGAATATACAGGGAGACTTTAAATTTAAAAACTGTGTCTCGTTAGGCAATGTTTTCTCAGTCAAATCATAAAATTTCCTATTGATTCAATAGAACGCGTGAGCTCACTAGGGAATACCAATATGGCGGCGCGGTGGCTTCACTGTTTATGACGTCATGAGCTATCCAGTCATTCTATATAGATCAGTGTTGAACCGTCTTTGACGTCGCCTGGCCGTGAATTCCACGTCTTTTCTGGCCGTGAATTCCACGTCTCCTCTGCGCGTCCCTGGACGTCTAAATGCGTCGTCATGTGTTTAAATGTGTTGCTGCATAATTTAAGTGTATATATAAGCCTGCATATAAAATAATCACACACCTATTGTATAACATCGTGAAAGGCAATCAAGTCTTGAGGTTTACACATCTTGACAAAGGTTCTAAAAAGGTCCAAAATTGGTCCAGTCAGACCTGAACGTCAATAAAACGTTTTGATCAAGTGTACATCAAAAACAATAACACATCATTTGTGGACATAAGCAAAAAAGAAGCATGTTCTGATTAAGCACAACATTTTATTGATCTTGAACAGCCAAAATTTCTCTTTATTTTTTTCAATGTTTAACATTTCGTGAGCTTAGAATTATAAGGTTCTACCTCCACTTTTGGTCGAAATTGAGTTTTTGACAATCTGATCCATTAGGTGTTTATTAATGCCTGTGTGGTGTTATTTTTGTAAAAAAAAATATTTTGTTAGTAGTTATTACTAAAATAAAAAGGTTCCATCTCACAAAACATAAACCGAGTTTAAAAACTTTGATCCTCAATAAACTACAATAAACGGAGATAGAACCTTATACTTCTAAGCTCTCGATTTGTTAACCAAACTAAAATACCAATTGCAAAATACTGAATTATTATATAAAGATAGTTCACCCAAAAATGAAAATTATGTAATTTACTCACCAAATTCCAAACCTGTATGAGTTTCTTTCTTCTGCTGAACACCAAAGAAGATATTTTGAAGAATGTTTGTAATCAAGCAAATAAAGCAACCACTGACTACCATTATTGGAGAAAAAATGATTATGGTAGTTGATGGGAAGCGACATCTGCTTGGTTACAAACATTCTTCCAAACATCTTTGTGTTTAGCATAACATAGAAAGGTATACAGGTTTGAAACATGAGGTTGAGTAAATGTTGACAATTTTCATTTTTGGGTGAACTATCCCTTAAACACATTGTTTGGCTCATTTTTTGTATCCACCCAGGGCCGGCCCGCGGCATAGGCAGTATAGGCAAATGCTAAGGGCGCCACTCATCCATAGGGGCGCCAAAATGAGTGAACGAGTGAATTTTTATTTTTATTTATTTTTTTACATTTTTTTTTTAATAATACTATTTAAACCATTACTTCGAAATACTACCAAATAAAGCAAAAAAAGTCCGGCACATCAATCTTCCCCCGCCCAGCGAGTGCTTAAAGTGCGTCAGAAAAAGAGCGTGCGCGCGCGATCAGTTGTTGGTAATTTGTTGTGTAGCGTGCGCGACGCCGCATCCAATGTAGACAGCGTTGCTTTTGGTTTGCTTTTGTTTGTTTTAACACACTCAGGCTCCCCTGTAGAAACGGACCTGGCAGCTCGCGCCAGGTCTAGACACGGTGAAAGTTTCCTGATTGTGACGGATGGCCAAATTTACATGACACATTATAAATTAGCATTATAGTCTGCAATAAATACAGTGTCAAAAAGAAGAGAAGAGGATAAAAGGGGATAAAGACAGGTAAAGTGCATGATGTAGTGAATTAACAGTTTATCTAATTGCATAGTAGCCTAAGATACTATAATTTAATGGCATTTATTTTAACCTTAAACTTAATGTTAGCAGTTGTGAGTTCTCCAGAGGCCACAGACAGTGTGATTTTGTATAACAATCATGTCAGTTTTAAGACGCATTTTTTTATCACTTTTTTAATTAATGTTTTACACTACAGTTGTGCAGTTTTGGGGGATATATGGCATTTTTTTAATTTATTTGCAAAAATTAGTAATGATATTTATTTACAGGTTTATTAAAAATAGCAAAGTTCACATTAAATCTGTATTGTAAAACGCGCTATAAAAGATAATGGGGACTTGACTTGAATGCTAGATGTAATACACTACAGGCCAAAAATTTGGACACATTACTATTTTTAATGTTTTTGAAAGAAGTTCTTCTATCATTTATTTCTGTGATTCTGTGAATTTTCAGGATCATTACTCCAGTCTTCAGTGTCACATGTGACATCCAGTCTATCACATGATCCTTTAGAAATCATTCTAATATTCTGAATTATTATGAGTGTTGGAAACAGTTCTGCTGCCTAATATATTTGATGAATAAAAGGTTAAAAAGAACTACATGTATTCAAAATAAAAAAAATATTTTCTAATAATATAAATCTTCTTTACTATAACTTTTTATCAATTTAACACATCCTTGCTGAATAAAAGTATTGATTTATTTCAAAAAAAGAAAGAAAAAAAAATTACTGACCCCAAATTACTGACCAGTAGTGTATATTGTTGTTACAAAAGATTTCTATTTTTAAAACATTTGCTTCTTTTTTATTTTTATTTTTTTTACTTTTTATTCATCAAATTATCCTAAAAAGTATCACAGGTTATGAAAAAATATTAAGCAGCAGAACTGTTCCCAACTTTGATAATGAATCATCATATTAGAATGATTTCTAAAGGATAATGTGATAATAATGGTCCTGAAAGTTCAGCTTTGCATCATATAAATAAATGATAATTTAAAGTATAATGAATTGAAAACCAATTATTTTAAATTGTAATAATATATCACAATATTACATTTTTTTCTGTATTTTTGATCAAATAAATGCAGGCTTGATGAGCAGAAGAAACTTCTTTGAAAAACATTAAAAATAGTAATGTTTCCAAACTTTTGGCCTGTAGTGTGTGTGTGTGTGTGTATATATATATATACTGTATATCATGAACACAATGACGGGGTGAAATGGGCTGTGATGCATGGGGCGCCAGGTAAAATCTTGCCTAGGGCAGCAAATTGGTCAGGGCCGGCCCTGTATCCACCACCCCCAGCTCTTCCTGGAGCGTGTTTCAGGTGTTCTGCCATTGCTGCATCAATTTCAGTGTCTGTAGCATTTGTGCTCCACCTCTTCACAGCATCTAAGGGAAGAGAATATATTTATTTTTAAAATAAATGAAAATTTAAAATTTGAGGTAAATGACATGCACTTATTTTCAAAATATTTTTATGGTCTTCAGCTAAATAAAAAAAAAAACATGGAACAAGATGAATGAATCATGAATGAAACATTAGAAAAAAGGTAATCAACATGCATTACATTTTATTTTATTGTATAAAAGATGTTCTGCTTTAAATTGGTGTTAGATCAGTTGGGGGGGGGGGGGGGGGGGGGGGGGGGACAGCTTGTCCCCTGCCTCTTCAATACCACTGTGGTGCCCTTGAGAAAGACCCTTAACTAGGTGTGTAACAGTGAGAAAGTGAACAGGACATTTCTGATAAAGACAGGTGGGCTGTGATGTCCCCTGAATAGACATGTTTAGCTATTCTAAAATTACAAAATATTTTTAAAGCAGTTACTGAAAACATACATGTTCAAATCCAGCTAAACATTTCATTCTACTTCAGATAATTTACTTTCTGAAAGAAACTCTCAGAAGGATACATTAATAATTTACAGTAATAACTTTGACTGTATCATTAAACATACTTTATACTATGGTAGGCTATAATGTTGTATAAGTTCAAATTAACTTTTAGCCTACTAGCTAATTTTAGCCAAACTCAGTTAGCCAATTTCAGTTGACAATGTGGGCATCATTTCTTTCGGTTCATTCATATCAAACAAGTAAAACTCTAGCACGTGAATCTAATAATACAAAATGTACGTACCCAACAGTAGATTTCTAATAATATGGGCCTCAATTCCTCCTCTCTTCGTGGTTGATCAAACTTCAGTGTTCCGGAGTGAGTCTATGGGGAAAACGCGTTAACATCTCGTGAGATAATCTAACCTATCGCGGGATTTGGTAATGTCGGGAGATCTTTTGTTACATCTTGGCAGCACAGTTTTGGCAATTACATCCAACTCAGACATAAATGGTGACCAGATATATTTCTGTTTTACATGTATATGCATACATTCCACATTTTTTGCAGTATTAACCATGCAAGGATTAAGCACAGCTTTTGCATATTTCACAAGGATTTCATAGAGGGTCATGATGGACTATAAATGCACGTGTAAAAGACGTCGCCAGGTGACGTCCTCACCCGATACACTATATATTGAACTACACGTAGCTAAAAGTCAAAATAACAATTATACATGCAACCCCAGAGAACTGTAGACATGTACAAATGTATCTGAATGCATTTTTAGGAAATGTTCTGTGTTACATATTTTTACCGATTTATGCCGTCATACCGCGACTATTTTTGGCCAGGGACACGACGTTGCCGTCGGACCAATGTTTGCTGGGTTAGTTTGGAGACGGTGAAGTCTTACACTTTCGCCTGGCTCCGAAGAGAGAGAGAGAGCGCGCGCGCGACCGGCTCTCTCTCTCTCTCTCTCTCTCTGCTCGTTCTTTCAGTTAAACATGCGCAGCAGATCATCTACATTACTCACCGATCAAATAAGACTTTGGCGGGTGCTAAAACAAGTTCAATGCAGGAAAATTCATGCGTGAATTTAACTGAGTAGTACCCCTTGTCAAAAAATCCTATTGGAATTTCAGTATATCCTGTAGGACCTTATTGGATTCCAATAGGATCTTATTGGATTCTTACAATCCTATTGGACATTTTGATTAATTTTAATGGAATTTCACGTTGTCCTGTAGGATCTAATTGGATTCTTATAGGATCTTATTAGATTCTTAGAATCCTTCATTCAGATTTATTTTCATGGAATTTCAGTTTGTCCTGTAGTATATATTTTTTTAATTCTATATCTGTATTTCTGTATGTTGTGCTGTTTTTCCAGGTAATTACAATAAAATATTATAAACATTTATACAGCAAGATCATTTTAATCATTTCAATTCAGAAATTATATACATTATAGATTCATAAATAAAAGAATATAAATACAATTTAGGTAGAATGTCATGTAGTCGACACAATAAAATGATTTATTTACACTTACAGGAACACCATTAAATATTAAATATATTAAATTAAATTAAATATATAATATTAAACATTAAATATATAATATTAAATATTATAAACAGCAAGATCATTTTAATCATTTCAATTATATATACATTATAGATAGATTCATAAATAAAATAATATAAATACAATTTAGGTAGAATGTCATATAGTAGACACAATAACAGGATTTATTTACACTTGCAGGAACACCATGCAGCTCAGTTACTATAAAAGTATTCAGCCATCAGCTGTGCTTTATGCTAGGCCTACATCAGTCAAGCTCGATGCTGTTTGGTTGTAATGCAATATAGCATGTTTTTTTAAAGCGAATGTGCACAACCTTGCAGACAATTTCCAGAGGTTTTACAATTATACGTGTTGGAGTTGCCACCACTTCTTTTATATGGGAAGGAGATCCTTCAGACACAAAACCAGCAAGTGTGGTTTGTAAAAGCTGAACTTGGATGAGCGGATTGTTTTTGTGATCATGTATGATATTTACAATTGACTCAATCTTTCCAATGCAACCATTATTTAGTTGGACAGTAAAACTGTTGTGTTTGTACTCCTTTCCATATTTCTCTGTCGTTAACAGTTTTCCATTCACAATTGCTCTGTCATATGTCTCTGCAGAGTACTCATCATTTTCAGATAGATCACAGACTGGGAGCATTAAGAACTTCTCTTTGTGATCTAACATTTTTTGTCGAGAACATCCCAGCAAAACAAGACCCTCTAGCTTTTGCGCCTTAGCAACAAGAGGATAAACACCTAGCCAGTCATTGACAAGTTTGCCCACCCTATTTGAGACATCAGCACTAGTCGTTGTTTGTTTAAGTAGTTGGGGAATTGACTGAAGTATGTTGAATTGGCGTGCAATTTGAGATGGAATACAATTTGTTCCATGACACAACCTCTTCAGTTTCTGGTTGTGTCCCTCAAATGAAAATGCAGATGTACACCAAAGAGGTCCATACATCTTGACAGAGAAGGGCAAATGTGTAAGTTGATGGACATTGAAGGACATATGGCACAAGCCATATGTCGTTGGTATCTCCTGCACAAACTTTGTGATCTTGGATGTTGCTGCTACCAAGTCATTTTCTGTGACAGTGTCTTTCAGAAAGCAAAACATGGCAGTGACCAGAAGTAGCCAATGTTTCAAAAATTTAGTTGGAAGAATCTTGTACAGAACAGGACCACTGTAGAATAATAGCCAGCTTCTGCATTCTGCAGCCTTCCACCTTTGTGCAACTTTCACAGTTCGTGGTATTCTTGGTATATCAGATGGAGGTTTGATGGTAAGCAGCCTTTGATCAACAAGCTTATGTGATGTCCCAATGTACCATGGGCTGTCATGGTACTTGCTATTGAACCACAAGTCCAAGAATTGCTTTGTCACTCCCAAGGCAACACAGTGCATGTAGTCAATTGGAAAGCTGTTCACAATGTCAAAACCAGTGGAGGGATTCAGGAGGACTAATGGTGAAACTGTCTTCACCCCAAACACATGGTCAACATCGTTCTCAATGGCCCTCTGCCCACATTCAATGACATGGTCATGGGTTCTTTTCTGTGCCTCAGTGGGTGGATAGACTCTGGCATATCCTCTTCCCTTTGGCACTGTTTTCCCTTCATTTAAGCAATGTCCACATCCATATGCACCATTGAACTGATGTATACCTTGAAGCACACATCGGGCTACTGCGTCACAAGAGCATATGATAGGGAAAACTTTAGACACCACAGTTGTGTTTGTATGTGGGTGTCTCCATTCCAGACCTTGTGTATTGATTTTTAGAATGTCATCCACAAATTGCTTAAGGTAGGTGGACATGTCAGGTTTACCACGCCCAAACCAGACGCCTGCGAGTATCATGTTTTTGAAACGAACATTTGGTTGGAGTTCGTTTATTACACATCTGATGGGCCACAATGAAAAAGATGAAGATTTAAACATTGGAATGCCATCACAGTTCCATAGTAGTGATATGTCATTAGCTGTGAAATTAGGGAGTGTTTGATACATTTCACCCTTTCTCACATCATTTGTTCCATATACTTCTGATTGAAATGCACAATCATCTTTTTGTAGGATGTCTTTTAGCTGGTCCTCGATAGAGAGACTTATGTAAAAATTGCCTTCTGCAATATTCTTTTTTGGGTCATTTATCTCATTACACTCTGGACAATGCATGTTGTTCTTTGGAAGATATGTTTGGCAAATGTTGCAGAAAAGGTGAACATTTAGAGACTCAGATGGATCATGGAATATTTTTCGGAAGAGGTGGAGAGACTCTGGCAATATGTTGCTTCTCGGAAGAAAGACATTTAAGAGCTTTAAAAGGTCTTCCACAGCACTTGCTGTTAAACTGTGCCTCAGAGAAAAGGACAAAATTAGAACTATTGCCTGTGCAATTGTTATCTCTGATCCTGTGTAAAGAGGGGCCCCAGATTTTTCAAATTGTGCATTTGAATCAGAATTTGTGACAGCAGTGTCATCCATAGTAGAGTTTATTTCTCCCTGAGTGTCACTCCACTCATCTTCACCATGGTCCATTTCATCAAAAGAATCATAAAATTCCTCCTCGTCTTCCTCACTGTCCGCAAGGGAGTCATTCTGATGGGTAAGATCATCCCGATTGTAATGAGGAGTGTTGTTTGTCCGCCATCGACTTGTTTTTGGAAGGGGGCAACTCGATTCTGGATCCAAAAATCTAGTAATATCAAAGACTATTTTAACATGTGGCAGTGCTTTCAAGTAATACTATTATAAAGATATACAGTGCTATGCATACATTTAGACACCCATGCTAAAGTTGACTAAAAAGAGGAATAAAAAATCATCATTTGGAAATTGAACATAATGCCTTAATTAAAAAAAAATAGGAAAAATCCAACCTTTAAGGACACCAATTTTCTTTGGGATTGAATAATGTATCGTACATAAATAAATGTTCTTCCTTAAAAACTTCCCTTGGCCTCTGGAATTAAAATAGCCCCACATCATCACACAGCCTTCACCACACCTAGAGATTGGCATGGAGTACTTTCCATAAGATCATCTCTCAATGCAAATCAAACTAGCTATTAGGCTAACTGAAATAAAACCATGCCAATCTCTAGGTATGGTGAAGGCTATGTGATGATGTGGGGCTATTTTAATTCCAAAGGCCAAGGGAACTTTATCAGTATGTATAGTATCTTGGATCCATGAAGTAACTGGCCTTTAAAAATAAGAATCTGCCTGCCTCTATGGGAATTTAACTGTCACGATTCATGTCTGTGTTCCCCTGTCTCATCCTATGTTTAGCAGTTCCCCGTTATGTTGATTAGTCTCCCCAGGTGTTTCTCATTAGCCACGCCCCTTGTTATCTTGTTTAGCTTGTTAGTCTCTGTATTTAAACCCTGTGTCTTGTTTCAGTGTTTGTGGGTTCCTGACTTTGTAATATTGTTTGTTATGTTCCTGAGTCCTGTTCCATAGTTAGTTATGTCTGTCTGTCAAGTTCTGAGTCTGTTTAATTAAAAGCTGCTGCATGTGGATCCTGCTTCCTCCTTTGATTCAACCCTGCATCATTACAGAAGAACCCACCAACAAAATGGATCTAGCAGCAGCTTTGGAGAGTCTCCAGCCAAGAAGGTGGCCACGCGTAATTCTGGTTCCCAGGATGGCTGCCTTCACGCTTCCTGAGCTTCTTCACGTCAGTTCTGCCGAGCCTGAGCTTCTTCACGCCAGCCCTGCCGAGCCTGAGCTTCTTCACGTCAGTTCTGCCGAGCCTGAGCTTCTTCACGCCAGCCCTGCCGAGCCTGAGCTTCTTCACGTCAGCCCTGCCGAGCCTGTGCTCCACGTCAGCCCTGCCGAGCCTGCACTTCTTGCCAGTCCTGTTCCTTCTAAAGAAGTCATCTGCACAACCAAGCTTATCCCCAGGGATGATGACTTCTCCGATCTCCCTCCTCTCATCGGTCCAGCTGATCCAGAGTCAGTGGCCTGCACAGCCGATCCAGAGCCTGTTCACGTCACTTCTGCTGATCCAGAGACTTTTCACGTCACTTCTGCCGAGCCAGAGATTATTCACATCACTTCCGCCGAACCAGTGTCTCCGGACAAGATGGCCGCCGCCGAACCAGTGTCTCCGGACAAGATGGCCACCACCGATCCAGTGTCTCCGGACAAGATGGCCGCCACCAAGCCAGTGTCTCCGGACAAGATGGCCACCACCGATCCAGTGTCTGTTCAAGTCACGTCTGCCGAGCCAGTGTCTTCGGACAAGATGGCCGCCGCCGAGCCAGAGTCTGTGATGGTCCCGCCCAGCTCAAAGCCCTCTTAGCCGCTGGTCCCGTCCAGCTCAAAGCCCTCTTCGCCGCTGGTCCCGTCCAGTCCAGAGTCTCCTTCGCCGCTGGTCCCGTCCAGTCCAGAGCTTCCTTCGCCGCTGGTCCCGTCCAGCACAGAGACTTTTCCGCCGCTGGTTCTACCCAGTCCTGAGCCTGTCTCCATCCCAGAACCTCAGCCCTCACCAGAGATGGCTGCCGACGTGCTTGTTCTCGAGCCGGTGTCTGTTTTTGAGCCGGTGTCTGTTCCTGAGCCGGTGCCTGCTCCAGCCTTTGCTGTAGCTGTCCCCAAGAAAATGTTTAGGGGGGGCAGTAGGTCCCGCGATTGGACCATGGAGCCAGCTCCGCCCTGGCCGCCTCTTCAGCCAGCTCCCGCCTCTTCAGCCAGCTCCGCCCTGGCCGCCTCTTCAGCCAGCTCCGCCCTGGCCGCCCGAAGGATCTTCACCGCCGTGGCCGCCCGAAGGATCTTCACCGCCGTGGCCGCCCGAAGGATCTTCACCGCCGTGGCCGCCCGAAGGATCTTCACCGCCCTGGCCGCCCGAAGGGTCGTCTCCGCCCTGGCCGCCCGAAGGGTCGTCTCCGCCCTGGCCGCCCGAAGGGTCGTCTCCGCCCTGGCCGCCCGAAGGGTCGTCTCCGCCCTGACCGCCCGAAGGGTCGTCTCCGCCCTGACCGCCCGAAGGGTCTGCTCCGCCCTGGTCGCCTGCTCCGCCCTGGTCGCCTGCTCCACCCTGGTCGCCTGCACTGCCTGCTCCGCCCTGGTCGCCTGCACAGCCTGATCCTCCTGAACTGTTATCCTGAGGAGCGTCTGGAATCCGCTCCTTAAGTGGGGGGCTATGTCACGATTCATGTCTGTGTTCCCCTGTCTCATCCTATGTTTAGCAGTTCCCCGTTATGTTGATTAGTCTCCCCAGGTGTTTCTCATTAGCCACGCCCCTTGTTATCTTGTTTAGCTTGTTAGTCTCTGTATTTAAACCCTGTGTCTTGTTTCAGTGTTTGTGGGTTCCTGACTTTGTAATGTTGTTTGTTCTGTTCCTGAGTCCTGTTCCATAGTTATGTCTGTCTGTCAAGTTCTGAGTCTGTTTAATTAAAAGCTGCTGCATGTGGATCCTGCTTCCTCCTTTGATTCAGACTTATGCACCCTGTATTTTAAGGAAGAACATTTATTTATTTACGATACATTATTCATTCACAAAGAAAATTGGTTTCCTTAAAGGTTGGATTTTTCCTAATTTTTTAATTATAAATATTAAAAAAATATTTATAAATAAACTTAATTATTTTATAATTAACTGCCTTAATTTAATTTCAATTTCCAAAAGATGTTTTTTTTTTATTCCTCTTTATAGTCAACTTTAGCATGGGTGTCTAAACTTATGAATAGCACTGTATTTATTTAACCCTCTGGTACTTTTCAGTCATTTTCACGTTTTGAAGTTGTTCCATATTTTACTTAATCAAAATGGTACAAAACTTTGTGATTTTTGTAGCACTTGCTGCAGTAGACACACATCTGACTAGTGAGGATTTGATATCAAGCTAAAACTATTTTCTAATTTAATAATATAATAAAACATGTTTTGGCAGGAGGACATCCAACCCTAACCCTACTTTAACCCTAAACCTACCCTACCCTAACCCTCAAGGGATTTTTAATTTTATTTGTATACTTTACATACTGTATATTCTGTCTCTTAATTCCAACCCTACTGCTAAACCTACAAATCACAGAAAATTTTCTGAATTTTTACATTTTCAAAAAACATCACTTAGTCTGATTTATAAGCTGTTTTCATTAGGGGACCAACCTATATGCACACACAAGATTGTGGACATGAGTGAGTGAGTGAATGAATGAATGAATGAAGGTATCTAGTGGCTAAACCATAGTTGTATAGATGATTTTCTTTATTTCTTTCCATCTGATACCACCAATAGATTTGTAAAACAAATTATGTAGAATTAAATGGTCCATAATTTAGATATTTAGAATATTGTTTAGTAACATGTTATGTCCTCCAAAATTCCAAATATTAAAGAAACATTACTGAAATGAAATGCTGAATATTATTTTAATATAAAATAAAATAATGAATTATACAAATATAATCTCGGGTCTGTTTTGACTGTAAACCATAAGTGTGGCTACAATATAAATTAACAATACTAGAGGGTTAAAAAACTTTCTTTACAACAAAAACAAATAATTATATAAATAACATTGTATTAGATGTACAATGTCAATATTTATGAAAAATAATTAGCATTATTCATATTTTAAATTGACTAATTATTTCAAATGTATTGAATTGAAATGATTATCTATACTCAGCTGTACAAGCTGTAAAAATAGGGTACCTTTTGTAAGGGCCTCGTTGTTTTGCATTCATTTCAATGTAGAGATATCTTCTTGTTTAGAGGAATCATTTACTGTTGTGGAAAGATTAAATATGTATAACGTACTGCATATGTAAATGATAATAATTATAATACACAATCTTGGCGTTAGAAAGTTAACATAATAAAAACTGAACGGATTTTTATTTTTTTATTTTTTTGTATATTCATACCATAGCATAGACAGTAGTAGGTTATATAAATACAAAGAACACCGCCCACAACTCACATTGAACATTCAATTGCGCATGCGCATCCTTCCTTGCTCACTCACTGCAGAGCAACGGTCGGAGGAGACAAACTTTCTGGAAGACGACGAGCTCTGTGACAAACAGTTGTAAGTAACATATTTAAACGTTTCTTTATATTAACATTTGACACAATCTAGTAATATTAATGTGTAAACCTGCGTATAAAATGTTGTTTTCTTAACACAAGTGTGGTCAGGAACGGTTAGTCATCTATCTGCTTTTCGATATAACGTATATAATTAGATCATGTTTAACGGTCTTTCTTACATTTATTAACTACTTACACCACAAGTAGAAACTTTTAAGTAGAAATACACCATATAGAAACTTAAGTAATTTCTTAAGCGTTATTGTAGTTCAGTGGCTGTCGGTTATGCCTCGGAGGTAACGTTACGTTTCTGTTGCTGGTTGGTTAGTAACAGTTTTAAACATTATTTTGGAGGGAAATGGCTCCCTTATCTGTTCTAAATCCACTGTAAACCTCGCAATATAAACGAGAAACAACTTGTGTTCTTTGACCTTGACCATATCTCTCCTGAGAGAAAGCAAGCAACAGGCTGTCGTAATGTAACTTACAAGACTCATACAGGCGACTCATAGTTGCGTCTACAGTAACACAGCTAGATCCACAGGCTGGTGTGAATCTATATCTGAATTGTGGTCCAGATATAACAAAACCTTAACCAAGATTAATAAACCTATAAAACATTTATGTCTTTTTACATTAAACATCAAAGCATATAATATTAGGATAAACACTCTTTGTTTTGCCCACACATCAAGAGCATATGATTGACTGAATATTGTCTTTTTTTTTTTTTTATCCTATTTAGAAAATGAGGTTTATGTTAATCCAATGGACTGAAGATCCCCCAACATGGGATGTGCTTCCAACGGAAAAAATTATGAATGGACGGTGTGAAATTGGTGGTTTATGTGATGTACAGTACAAAGAAGAATCCAGCCCTGCAAAAATCTTAAACGTTGGTAAGTATGTTTTTGTAATATGTCTGTGTATTACTGTGATAAACTTGATGCATGTTGTGATAATTATTATTTATAATTTCAGGAACTAGATCTGCCATGCTTAAGCAGCTTCATTCTATTGAGAAAAATCAGTCCATCAAAAGATCCAGACCTGAAGGGAATGAAGAATTAGGGAGAGGGCAGCGCCAGAAATATAGTAGAATACTTTCTGAATCAGAAAGCAGTGAAGAATATGAGGTAAGTTAGACCCAGATGATAGGCACTTTCAGCTAATTTGAAGGTTATATTTGTAATTATATCATTCTTTTTTATTTACAGTCGGTCAGTAAACAAGTTTCTGAAAAGAGTGTCAAAAGGATAAGAGCCAGATCCTTTCTGCAGCAGTATAATCTAGAAAAAGTAAGATTATTTCAACAAAGTTACATATATCAGGGTTCTAGACTCATTCTAGATGTATTTAACAGTAAGTAGCATACAAGAAAGAAATTAAATGAACAAATATAAAAAATAAAAAACTACATAGACTTTACTGTATAAATTATACATTGATTCTTATTAAAGTTCTCACAAGACTCTTATTTTCACAGCACCCATTCACTGCAGAGGATCCATTGGTGAGTAAATGATGTAATGCTACATTTCTCCAAACCTGTTACAAATGATGAAACAAACTCATCTACATCTTGGATGGTCTGGTGTTGAGTACATTTTCAGCAAGTTTTAATTTTTGACTGAACTACCCCTTTAATAACTACATACAAACTGTATTAAATGTTTTACAATTCTAGGAATCAAGCAGGGAGGCAACAACATCCACAAGGACAAGCAATGACAGTGGAGTCAATCAACACATTTTGGCTGAATTAAAAGAGATTAAGAGTGTTCTTGTGGAAACTCTAACACTTTTAAAAAATGGTAATCCTTTGAAAAGTTTTAAATTTTTCTAAGTGATTGCGTCAAAAGATATAAAAACCTATTTTGTTCTAGGATGCACTCCATTAATGACTGCACCAGTCCAAACTCTCCCTGGACCCACTTCGGATTTGCCAGCCCCAGAGTCTTTGCCTGTACCTGCCCCTTCATCTCTACTGCCTCTTCGTGTAAATGAGACTAGGAGTAATAATGACTGCAAAAAGGTATCGTTTTTAAGTAACAATGCCTTCTTACTAGGGCTGCATGACTTGGTCAAAAATTTATATAATGATTCTAGGGCTGGACCCGAATATTCGAATAATCGTTCGGTGGGTTGGTATTGGATTTGAAAATTTGACATTCGAATATTCTTTTTTGTTTGTTTGTTTGTTTTGTTTTATTTTTTGCACACCTGGGATCCCCCGCGAAGCGGTTCTCATTCGCGCTTGAATAAGGCCGGCGACTCACTGGCTGCATGGCGTGTCCGTTTTTATTTTGGCTCCCATGTTAAAGGAGAACTCCGGTCAATTTTAACATTGAGCTCATTTTTTTGTACATTTGGAGTGTTTCATCATAACAAACAAAATATTATCAAGTTCACTTTTTAACTCTGTTACTGTTTCATTGTTCGATCACTGTTTTCAGGTTAGAATTGGCCCCAACACGTCCATTGGTGCTGAACAGTTTGGCCACATGAAATGGACAGATGCAAAAAAAGCAGCAAAAGACCTTCTGGTGGCTGTCTTCGGAAGATCAACACTGGCAACACACTGCTACACAGGAAAAAGTTCCAATGCCTTCAAAGACAAAGAAGCAAAGCCACAACTGGAGGCTCAAAAAGTGTCTGACATAATTGGTGAGTAATTTATTTTCCTAAAAACAAGTTTTGGCGGGATTGTCATTGTCATTTGATATATAAAACAACAGGATATAATTATACTCAGGAATTTGGAAAAGTATCTACTTTTTAGAGCAATCTACTTTAGAGCAACAGGGCTCGACAGTGCCAGCATTTCACTCGCATTTGCGACTAAAAATAGATTTTATTTTTTTCAAGCAAGTCATTTAATAAAAATTGTGTCGAACAAATAAAACTGCAGTGGCTGTTGCTGACTGTTTAAATCTAGCGGTTTGGTGTCTCGTGTTGTAAATCCTCTGACCAATCAGTGATCTGTAGTGTTTTCTCGTCACATTTTAGTATCAGTACGGTGCTAGACAAATTTAAAGAAGATCGTGTGGGTGTTTGAATGGAGATCACAGTATTTTAAAGATGAATTGTGCAGCTCTACTGTCTTATCTCTCTCTCAGCATATGAGTAGCGCGAGGACTTTTCAGTGCATTCAGTCTCACGTCTCTTTCACGCGTCCACTTGGGATATTACGTCACTCAAATACAAGATAATATGTATTATTATCACACATAGATGACACATTTCATCCTCTGTTGGAACGAAAGTGGCTAACTTCTGTCGACCTCATCTACAAGCAAGGACAAAAATAAAGCAATTGAATTTGAATTAATATTGATTCTGGAATAAAAAAATGTATTTTAGAATCATAAAAAAATGTTTTGCGATAGCTAGGTGAAGCGATTTTTTTTTTCTCTCAACCCTAATCCCTAGTATGTAATAGTGAACAAGAATATAGGCACAGGCTTCCCTTGAGGAGTTCTATTGTAAACATAGATGCCCAATACCATTCTTCATTAAGCATTATGTCCGTTTGTTAACGGATGTTCTGTTTATTTCTTTCCTTACAGCCTACATCAAAAATAAATTCAATATTGAAGCAAGTATAATTAAGAAGGCCATCTCCCAGAAATGTGCCGATGAATGCAAGATGTCAAAAAGGCGCCACAATGATTGTGTGTGAGTTTGTGTGAATCAGACTGATTTGTTCAGGATGTTTAATATTGCATTTCACAGTTGGTGTGTGTGTGTTTGTGAGTGTGTGTGTACGCGTGTGTAAGTTTGTGTGAATCAGAATGATTTGTTCAGGATATGTTTAATGTTGTATTTCAGTTATCGTTGTGTGTGTGTGTGTGTGTGTGTGTGTGGGGGGGGGGGTCTGAGTGTGTTTGTGTGTTTGAGTGTATGTGTGTGTAAGTCTGTTATGAATATAATCTTGTAAAAAGTAATAAATTCATTAGTTATGAAAGAAGAAATGAATAAATAAAATACTAATGAAATTAAAATAACAGAAAATGCATTTGTTGTTTTTATTTCCCAAATCACCTGCCATGTTGTTTATAATGTGACTGCAGGTTGCACAACATACATTAAACTGTGAACAATGTCTACATTGAGGTGAGTTTAAGCAAACTGCAAGACACAATCAAAAAACTACTATTAGTAAAAGAAAAACATTGGTAAAGAGCACCTTTAGGATTCTTAAAAAAAAAAAGGAAATCCCATATAAATCGGAGTAGTGACCCAATTAGATCCCATTAAAATCCTGTAGAAAATCCTACAGGATATTTATGCATTGTCCTTTAAGACAATTTCTATCAGAATCCTGTATCGGAATCCTGTAGGATATTTATGTATAGTCCTATAAGACAATTCCTATTGGACATCCTATAGGAATGGTTCCAAAATATGATAGAAATTCTAATTAGAATCCTGTACAATTTTCTTATTGGAATCCTTTAGGATTTTTTGACAAGGGACATGACCATGCACTCGCACAAATGCGACCACATCAAATTTTAACTCGCACATTCTCAAAAAATGGTCGCATAGGCGACCATTTTGGTCGCAGTCTGGAACCCTGTACTAGATATAAACAATGACCGACAAGGACAGGTAAAACAGAAGGAGACTAAATACAAACACTAATGGACAGAACCAGGTGACACAGATGAACTAATAAACAGAACACAGGTGATTAAACTGAACTGATGACGGTTGACATGGTAACAAATGAATGACACAGGTGATTAAACTGAACTGATGACGGTTGACATGGTAACAAATGAATGACACAGGTGATTAAAGGAGAACTCGGTAACTCTAGCGAACTCTAGTCACTTCTTCGCTGATTTTCCCTTTTGTTGTCACATGTTTTCCCCATGAGCTCCCCCTACAGCTGTGTACAACTCGAACATGACGCAAATGTTGACGGACGAGAGTGTTTTCAAATGTGAGTATTACAAATCAAATGATCGCATGTGTTGAACTACTGTACAGTAAACTGTTGAATTGTTGAAGGTGTAAAGACGCTATATAGTATGGTAAATTTGTGATTTTGCTGTAAATCACATTTTATTATGTATAAGTTAGCTAACAGAGGAGCTCCAGTAGGTGGATTTGCATACATTTTAAACCGTATGCATCTTAAATACAAATACTAAATGTCTATTTAATATCTGGTAAGAAAATCTAATATAAGAATTGCATATTTCTACGTCTAATAGATTTGAAATAGACATCTGAGTTATGTATGTGTACTACCCAGGGGGCAAAGGGGGTTTAGCAGACATGGGCTGCTGTAAAAGGTTGTCATATAAAAATGAAATCTATGATGTCTGAGGATCACAACCTGGGTGGCCAACCCGGTCAACAAGCTGCTGGAAACTTGTAATTAGGGTCAAAACAATGTTACCTCAAATTCGGCTTTAACTCCCAGAATCACCCAAACATGCTAAAACGGTTTAATTATATTCATGAATCGTGAGCCATATCTCACTGATACTTTATGCTAGAAACAAACTGAGCACACCTTTAGAAAGAGTGGAAGATAAGCTTTCATATGATGCCTTGATTGTACATGTAATTAGAATGTAAGAGTTAACAATGCCTCTTAATTCATAGGTAGGCAAAAAAAAAGAAAAAAATATTGAACATTCCATTTGTAATCGGTAGCATTCTTTTCCCTTTGTTGTTGTTACAATAAACAAATTACCATGTAAAGTTAACTTTTACTGGATGAAATCATATTTTGATTTTTTTTTTACTAACCAGACAGTCCTCATGGCCCATAACACATTTAGAGGGAATTCAATTTCAAGCCTATAATAGCCTGTCAATTCAAACAAGGTCCAAGAAAGAAGTTTACCATTAACTGGTGTTAATTGTATACTGCTCTGTTTCTGTATGTACAGTATATCGTTTGCATATTTATGCAATATCTATTATTTGTATTGCAATGTCTATTTCTAATATTCTTTCACAAGTGGGATAGCTTTATTTATTCTATTGAAATAAAAAAAAAGGATTTGAGGATTTTGGGTTAGGCTGGTTAGTGTTCAATCCTGGTGTTTGGAGTGTGAGACAAAGGTACTGACAACTAAATGCTGAAAGACTAAAACACACAGGAGTCATGTGTGGAGTAGGTTTAAAAGTATTTACTGATTAAAACTGTTACATTAAGTAGCAATTTGTACCAAAAAAAACAACAAAAAAAAAACGAAACAGACAAACAGATTACAATTCAGGGTGATAACTATTTTCTGTAATAATGTTTATACAATTTGTTTAGCTGTTTCGGAATCACCGCTGCTGTCGCTGCTCTCTAGTGTTTCAGCATGCTGTGTCCTACTACATTTGGTTGCCAACCCCTAGCAACGGCATCCTATGTAGCATGGAGCAGTTCTTCTGACAACCTTTAACCAGAGATGGGCACAAATACATGAAAAAGTATTTAATTAAAATACAAGTAATTTGTAATTTGAAAATACAAAAATATATGTTTTACAGTCTTCTGTAGTGTAAGTGAGGCGTTAGGTACATGTAAGAGTCTAGAATATTGCAATATTATTGTTTAGTGCAGAAGATGCGCTTTTAACGTACATGTTGCCACATACTGTCATAATAAAATATAATTACGCATATAACACTATATTTGTATTATTTACACAAAAACTAGTTAACGCTGCTGTGAGGGTGTTTCTAATAGCGCGGCTGTGACAAAGTTAACAACTTTCTTTCTTCCGACTGCCATTATCTATTTTTTTACTCTTTTTGAAAGTTGTGAAAACACTGTTGTGGCGTTTTTCTTTTGCTATTTGAGCAAATTGGAACACAAAAATATATATTTAATGTAGTCTTTCATTCACTGCTATAGAAGTTAACCCAACTATGATGCCTTACACTTCTGAGAAACCCAGAAATGTGAACAGGGTCAATAGGATGTGTCACATCACGTGATTTACTTGCCAAAAACTGTGATAGGCAATTTGGTAGTCCTATTTGTGTCTATGGTCCTAGGGATAGTTCACCCAAAAAGGAAAATTAGCCCATGATTTACTCACCCTGACGTCATCCTAGGTGTATATTACTTTCTTCTTTCAGAAGAATACAATCAGAGTTATATTAAAAAGTGTCGTGGCTCTTCCAAGCTTTATAATGACAGTCAATGGGTATATTTTTCATCAAAGTGCATCTATCCATCATAAAAGTGCATCTGTCCATCATAAAAGTGCATCTGTCCATCATAAAAGTACATCTATGATGTATACTTTTATGATGGATAGATGCACTTTTATAATGGACAGATGCTCTTTTATGATGGACAGATGCACTTTTATGATGGATAGATGCACTTTTATGATGGACAGATGCAATTTTATGATGGATAGATGTACTTTTATGATGGATAGATGCACTTTTATGATGGATAGACGCACTTTTATGATGGATAGATGCACTTTTATGATGGACAGATGCAATTTTATGATGGATAGATGTACTTTTATGATGGATAGATGTACTTTTATGATGGATAGACGCACTTTTATGATGGATAGATGCACTTTTATGATGGACAGATGCTCTTTTATGATGGATAGACTAGGGCTGGTTTTCGATTCAAATTTCAAGAATCGATTCGATTCCGATTCTCAAGATCTTGAATCGATTATTATTCGATTCGATCCGATCTTCGAGATTTAGATAATGGTTTTTGAAAAAAGCATTTTTTTCCAGCTGTTACCTGAATTACAGGACTGTAGTTATGCAACATATTGATACTATTATTATAGACATTCAACTGCAAATTAATGGAGTATTGGTGGTTGTAAAGAACAATCCCCCTTCCAGAGTGTTGATACAACTGCTTTCACAAACTTGCACTGGTGTAGACGACCGAGGACGCAGAGGTATATCAGCAGCAGTAGACCGATTATTTAGACGCGAACCTGATGTATTATTAAAAATGACATTAAGAATTTTCCAAAAAGCTGCTACAGTTCAGATGCAAATGCACCTTTATTTTTTATTTTAATGATCAACATTTAGAACACATTTGTTCTAAGCCAGTGCAAATGTAAACAGATTGTTGGTTACTGGCTTCACAGTAAACAGACAACATTACACAGTAGAGATGCGTGGATGGGCTATTATTTCAACCGCATCACAAAACAAAACTCATCCGTCCGCACCAACGTTTTTGACCAATTTTCAAAATCGCACCCGCCCGCCATCCGCTTAATGCAGGGATGTCCAATCCTGCTCCTGGAGGGCCACTGTCCTGCAGAGTTTAGCTCCAACCCCAATTAAACACACCTGAACCAGATAATCAAGGTCTTACTAGGCATTCTAGAAACTTCCAGGAAGGTGTGTTGAGGCAGGCTAGAGCTAAACTCTGCTGGACAGTGGCCCTCCAGGACTGAGTTTGGACACCCCTGGCTTAATGTATGCATATATTTTTTTATTTGATTGGTTAACCGCCCGCCACCCATCCGAATTTAATTAAAATATAATTTTTCGTCACGTCATCCGCCCGATCCACGGTTTATCCGCGGAGTCCGCGGCTGTAACCGCCAACCGCGCATCTCTACACAGAATGTAAATAAAATTTGAACTTACAAAACCTTTAGAAAACCTTTGCTTTTGTCAAGCTCGTTCTCTGCATTGCTTCTGAACCCGAAATGGTGCCAGATGGCAGCTTTGGGCGTTTCTGGAGTTTTCAAAGCAACCGCTTGCTTGACGTTACTGACGTTGTTTCAATGTCCTTTCACCTCGCGCGCATGCGTGAATTCAATGACGCGGCAAGTTAAAGTTCACGAGGAAAATCGATCCTCTGAGTTACGGATCGATCTTTAGAAATTAATATGAAAATCGATTCAGAATCGGTGAATCGATTTTTTCAACACAGCCCTAGGATAGACGCACTTTTATGATGGATAGATGCACTTTTATGATGGACAGATGCAATTTTATGATGGATAGATGCACTTTTATGATGGACAGATGCACTTTTATGATGGACAGATGCACTTTTATGATGGATAGACGCACTTTTATGATGGATAGATGCACTTTTATGATGGACAGATGCAATTTTATGATGGATAGATGTACTTTTATGATGGATAGATGCACTTTTATGATGGACAGATGCACTTTTATGATGGACAGATGCACTTTTATGATGGATAGATGCACTTTTATGATGGATAGACGCACTTTTATGATGGATAGACGCACTTTTATGATGGATAGATGCACTTTTATGATGGACAGATGCACTTTTATGATGGATAGATGTACTTTTATGATGGATAGATACGCTTTTATGATGGACAGATGCACTTTTATGATGGACAGATGCACTTTTATGATGGATAGATGCACTTTGATGAAAAATATACCCATTGACTGTCATTATAAAGCTTGGAAGAGCCACGACACTTTTTAATATAACTCTGATTGTATTCTTCTGAAAGAAGAAAGTAATATACACCTAGGATGACGTCAGGGTGAGTAAATCATGGGCTAATTTTCCTTTTTGGGTGAACTATCCCTAGGACCATAGACACAAATAGGACTACCAAATTGCCTATCACAGTTTTTGGCAAGTAAATCACGTGATGTGACACATCCTATTGACCCTGTTCACATTTCTGGGTTTCTCAGAAGTGTAAGGCATCATAGTTGGGTTAACTTCTATAGCAGTGAATGAAAGACTACATTAAATATATATTTTTGTGTTCCAATTTGCTCAAATAGCAAAAGAAAAACGCCACAACAGTGTTTTCACAACTTTCAAAAAGAGTAAAAAAATAGATAATGGCAGTCGGAAGAAAGAAAGTTGTCAACTTTGTCACAGCCGCGCTATTAGAAACACCCTCACAGCAGCGTTAACTAGTTTTTGTGTAAATAATACAAATATAGTGTTATATGCGTAATTATATTTTATTATGACAGTATGTGGCAACATGTACGTTAAAAGCGCATCTTCTGCATTAAACAATAATATTGCAATATTCTAGACTCTTACATGTACCTAACGCCACACTTACACTACAGAAGACTGTAAAACATATATTTTTGTATTTTACAAATTACTTGTATTTTAATTAAATACTTTTTGATGTATTTGTGCCCATCTCTGGTTAAAGGTTGTCAGAAGAACTGCTCCATGCTACATAGGATGCCGTTGCTAGGGGTTGGCAACCAAATGTAGTAGGACACCGCATGCTGAAACACTAGAGAGCAGCGACAGCAGCGGTGATTCCGAAACAGCTAAACAAATTGTATAAACATTATTACAGAAATTAGTTATCACCCTGAATTGTAATCTGTTTGTCTGTTTCGTTTTTTTTTTTTTTTTTTTTTTTGGTACAAATTGCTACTTAATGTAACAGTTTTAAAGGGTCATTTCACCCGTGGAGACATGAATGTGTATTGAAAGTGGGTCATTTATGTAGAAGAAATGTGAAATTATTTTTGAATTTGGAGCTTTCTAGACTGAGAAAAGCCAGAAAATGTATTTTTGGCTTATGTGGATGAAAGACAACAACTCCCAGAATGCACTTGCTTCGCTGTCCTACAAGGCCACTCCCAAGCCACGCCTAACGGTAAGACAGCGCTGCACAGTTGAAAACAAAAACATCAAGGCAAGGCTAGGCTACGAGTGAGTCTCCGTGACGAGTTTGCCCAAAATGTCCGGGATTCGGCTTTTGCGTTCTACAGTCGCCATTCATCATGTTTACTGTGGCGAGCAGGACGAGGCTGAGGGGCGCGGGAGAACGGCGCGAGGCCGGTGGCGTGATTACTGACGACCGACACCTGTGAGGCACTGTTCTCGTATCTCGCACGGAGGAGCAGGTATTTTCTTAGCAATGGTAAAACACACATCAACCGATCACGCCACCGGCCTCGCGTCTTTCTCCCGCGGCGCTAGCCTCGTCCTGCTCCCTGTATTACTGTGATTACTGATGAGCGCGCCTGTGAGATGCACCGGTCTCATGGGCTATCTCTCACGGAGGTGCGGGTATTTTCTTAGCAATGTTAAAACGCAAATCAACCGATCACTTGTTTAGCATTCATGTAAACATTACATTCAGATTCACCAATCGGGGTGAATTCAGTTAGATTGAAACAAAAGGTGAGCATGTAAACAATGGATGGCGACCGCAGAAAGCAAAAGCTGAATCCCGGACATTTTTGTCGATCTCGACGGCCGGACATGTCCAGGAAAAAGAGTATGGTAACCCCTACTACTCAGCTTTCTTCGTCCCTGTTTTCTGCAGGTTTCTGCCGTTGAAATCAAACGCACTCGCACTGATCTGTGATAGGTCTGTTAGCGCATTAGGTCCAACCCCCTATGGGCGGGTTTGAAAGGGTGGATCTAGTGCTTGTAGTCTTAACAGAAATCCCCCCCTCTTACACTTCCTCCTACAATGACGCAAAATGACGATTTTTGCGTCATTGTAGGAGGAAGTGTAAAGAGGTAAATACAGATTTCTCTCGTCTCGGGGGAAAATGAAAAAATGTTGCATGACCATTCAATAGTATGACTGGGTTTCTAACAATGCAAAGCTTAATGCAAATGGGTGAAGTGTCCCTTTAATCAGTAAATACTTTTAAACCTACTCCACACATGACTCCTGTGTGTTTTAATCTTTCAGCATTTAGTTGTCAGTACCTTTGTCTCACACTCCAAACACCAGGATTGAACACTAACCAGCCTAACCCAAAATCCTCAAATCCTTTTTTTTTATTTCAATAGAATAAATAAAGCTATCCCACTTGTGAAAGAATATTAGAAATAGACATTGCAATACAAATAATTGATATTGCATAAATATGCAAACGATATACTGTACATACAGAAACAGCAGTATACAATTAACACCAGTTAATGGTAAACTTCTTTCTTGGATCTTGTTTGAATTGACAGGCTATTATAGGCTTGAAATTGAATTCCCTCTAAATGTGTTATGGGCCATGAGGACTGTCTGGTTAGTAAAAAAAAAATCAAAATATGATTTCATCCAGTAAAAGTTTACATGGTAATTTGTTTATTGTAACAACAACAAAGGGAAAAGAATGCTACCGATTACAAATGGAATGTTCAATATTTTTTTCTTTTTTTTTGCCTATGAATTAAGAGGCATTGTTAACTCTTACATTCTAATTACATTTACAATCAAGGCATCGTATGAAAGCTTATCTTCCACTCTTTCTAAAGGTGTGCTCAGTTTGTTTCTAGCATAAAGTATCAGGGAGATATGGCTCACGATTCATGAATATAATTAAACCGTTTTAGCATGTTTGGGTGATTCTGGGAGTTAAAGCCGAATTTGAGGTAACATTGTTTTGACCCTAATTACAAGTTTCCAGCAGCTTGTTGACCGGGTTGGCCACCCAGGTTGTGATCCTCAGACATCATAGATTTCATTTTTATATGACAACCTTTTACAGCAGCCCATGTCTGATTTCCTAAAAAACAGGTGTTTTGCCCCCTGGGTATACTATTGTTTAAGAGAATTCACTGTTGTCAACACTGTTTTCATTAGACGAATGTTTAATAAATTTACATAAAGTAACTAAACATAAGTAATCTATTTCATTTGTCCATTAGTACTGTTGAAAAATTGTGGAACATTTATGATCAACATGTAAATGTAGTATTGAGCTTATAAATCACAGTAACGTAAATCTTGTCTGGATGTTACAGGGACGGATGAGCATACACATCTGCTTATCCGGTGGAGAGTGGCTCATGAAGCCCTCTTCACCGGAAAGCGGAATGCTGCCATCAAAGGCTTTGAGTGAGTATACAGAAATAATAAAAAATCTATTTAATTGTTTATTTGTAGTATATTTCAACAGAGATATTACAGCACTTTTTTGATCCTTGATTTCTCTGCATTTGCTGCAGATCTTTTGTGGTGGAGCAGGACCTACAAGGCAGGGTGACTGCAGCATTTGTAAAAAAAAAAAAAAAGGGAAAACCTTAAACAAAAATACAAAGTAAGATCATTTTGTTACTTCTAATACAGAAATGAAATGATTAAATATTGTGATGTTAAAATGACTGCTTTTGTATCCTGCTTGTGCATTTTTGCAGGATCTGAAATGTCCGCAGACAGGAAGGGGCACTGAGGATGGAGGGGCCACAGCAGCATCCTGGAAGTGGCACGCTGCCATGGATGAGGCAATTGGGGGAAGACCCTCCATCACTCCTCCTGCCCTCGTTGCCTCATGTGGGCCGGATGTTGCTGTGGCCTCTTCATCCTCAGTGAGGCCAGAGCCAGCAAGAGCCAGGAAAAGGGTGAAAGACCTGGAGGACCTGATCCAGGAGATGGAGGAGAGAGAGAGGAAAGCAGCTGAGAGGGAGGAGAGACTGTGGAGAGAAATGGAGAAGGAGGACAGAAGAGAACGGGAGAGACGAGAGAGAAGAAAGAGAAGTAAGAGAAAGAGAAGAGAGATGGCACCGGGAGGCAAGCGAGAGAGAGGAAAGGAGAGATAAAGAAACAGAAGAAAGGGATGAAAAATTCCTTTCTGTCCTTGAAATCCTTGTGAAAAAATAAATTCAATGACAAAAAACATCTTATGATCATTTACACATTTGGGTTAAAATGAATTAAATTATATATATACATACACACACAGTACTGTGCAACAACAACAAATGGTGGCCTAAGACTTTTGTACAATACTATGTATATAAAACAAACAATTTTTAGGCATTCACAGTAGCCTACATTATAGACTTCTAGAAATTTAGTGATACTTTAAGATTGTGATAAAATTCATAAATTAAATATTTATGAAGTGATGAATAATTAGTGAATGTGTGGTGTAATGTAAAAAAAAAAAAAACTTTAAAACAACAGTTTTATTGGAGTGTATTATATGACTTCTAAATGCACACAAAGCTCATGCAGGGATTTTCAAGGCAGGTCATGGAGGGTTCATTTCCAGCACACCTGTCTGTAATTTTCAAGTAGTCAGTTATTAATTGGTTTAAATTGATTCAGGTGGGGGACTTCCGGTGTAATGGCGTAGAGATAAGACGTGCTTGGTGATCGCTCTCCAACTTTGATAGTCTTTTCCACCATAAACTCGAGACTGGTACTTTCATTTTGGTGATTAATCATGTATTAGGTGGATCGAGAAAGGAAAAAGAAGTTAATTAAACGAAAATGTCGAAAACTCGGGATAAAAACGCTTCGTCGTCCAAGGCTAGCCTCTCAGAGCAGCAAGCTCATGCTAACCCAGCTGTAGATGGTGCAACAGCGACCGTCTTGCTACAAGCTATCGAGTCACTTAAAACTGAACTGAAACAAGACAACACCAGAGTGAGACAGGATATCACTTCATTACAGCAGGAACTTAGCGGCAAACTTGATACGATGGCGGAGGACTTGAGAGCTTTGACAGACCGAGTGGAAGAGGCGGAGTCCCGGGTGGGGCGTGTTGAGGACGTTACTCTGGATTTGGCCGTAGCGCTGGCAGAGAGTATGAAGCGACAAAAGGGCCTTCGAGACAAATTGACCGATCTGGAATCAAGATCCCGCAGAAATAACATCAGGATCTTTGGAGTTGACGAAGGAGAAAAGCCGACGTCTATGGCGAAATTTGTTGCAGATCTACTCCAGCGTCAGCTAGCATTACCAGCTGATTTGGATCTTAAAATACAGCGAGCCCACAGAGCCCTTTCCAGGCAACCCAGTGCCTCTCCTAGACCTATCATAGTCAATTTCCAGGAATTCGCAATTAAAGAGATGATACTAAAGGAAGCGTGGAAAAAGGGAGTAATTCAATTAAATGGCAGGAACATCTTTTTTGACCACGACTATGCATCTGAAGTTGTCCAAAAGAGGAAGGAGTACCAAAAGATTAAAAAGGTGCTCAAGGAGAAAGGCATTCGCTTCCAAACGCCGTACACAAATATGCGTATTCACTGGGAGGACGACGCTAAAGTATTCTGCACCGCACGCGAAGCTGGGCTAGAGCTACAGAGGCGAGGACTCGAGGTGGAGTTGCCGGCTGCAACGGAAGACGACGCGGAAATCTGGCTCCAAAAGTTAGACGGATGGCAGCAGGTGGGCCAATCATCCAAGGAGTGTGCATCTACAACAGCGCAAAGGGCAAAAGTGAGGCTGAAGGAGTTTCAAAGAGGCGGAATCTGATTTCTAGGATATGGACATTTTCATAATCACAATTCAACTTCTCAGTCTTCGCTCATTCACTGACTAGGTAGAGTGGCACCTGTAGATGGCGTTATAACGTTGGACATTAAGGATGGAGGTGATTCCTACGCCTCTCAACCCTTGCATAGGGTCCTCCCTTTTTTGGAGATCTAGCCCTAGACCTTCCAACGGGGTCACAGTGGGTCAGACAATTTACCCACTGAATGGAAGTCACAGGTATCGTTCAGTTTGTATTGTTTTTGAAGTTACTGTTCTTAGTTCATGTTTGTTTGCGGGGTTTACTTTCATTATGTTCATTAAACATAAGTGGCTTGGGTGAACTTAAAATTGTTTCAATAAATGTAAATGGCCTTGGCAATCCAATTAAAAGAAGCAGGTTATTAACTAAACTAAAAAGGTATAAAGCACAGGTGATTTTCCTCCAAGAAACTCACTTGCCAAAAGAAGAACATGATAAATTGAAAAAGTTTGGCTACAGAAATTCTTTCTCTAGTGCTTATAAAAATAGCAGAAGGAGAGGAGTTATCACCCTTGTATCTAATTCTGTTAACTTTGATTTGATTGAGGAAGACTGTGATAAGGACGGTAGATTTGTGATTGTTAAAGGCAGGATTGACAATTCAATCGTTTTTCTAGTGAATGTATACGCACCTCCGGAAGGTGATCGGAAGTTTTTTAAATTATTATTTGATAAGATTTCTTCCATCAGTGAGGGAGTTTTGATTTGTGGAGGGGATTGGAACACTGTTTTAAACCAGACTAAGGATTAAACCAGCAAAAAAAGATATATTAGTAACAAATCAAAAGATCTCAAAAAACTAATAAAGGAGGCGGATTTGTTTGATGTGTGGAGAGCTTTCCACCCACTAAAAAGAGACTATACTCACTATTTAGCGGCTCATAAGGTCCACTCGCGGATTGATTTTTTTCCTGATGAATACTATTGATCGACACTGTGTCAGAGACTGTAGTGTAGGAATAGCAGATATTTCAGATCACAATGCTATCCATTTAACCATTCATTTAAGTAATCTAATTAGAAAAACAACATGGAGGATGAATGTCAGTATCATCAATAATGAAAAGGTGGTGCAAGAAATGAGAAAAGAAATTCCAGACTGTATTTCTGATAACAAGGATGATCAATTAGAATCAATAATTTTATGGGATACTGTAAAAGCTGTTATGCGAGGCAAATTGATATCAAGAACGGCACATTTGCATAAAATGAAAAGACTAACTCAGGCCAAATTAGAAGAACAATTGAGAGAACAAGAAATAAAGCAGCATTCAGATAAAAGTGTACTGCTGGCTGAAAGTATAAAAGATTTGAGAAATCAATTGTCAGAACTAGCAAAAGAAGAAATTGAAAAGAAAATGAGATTTATAAAACAAACCTTTTATGAATCAGGCCCGAAGGCGACAAAAATATTGGCAAGACGTCTAAGATCACAACAAATGAGAAATTCAATTAATAAAATTAGAGATCATTCAAATGGAGAGTTAAATTATGACCCAGGAAAAATTAAAGATACCTTTAAATCCTATTATAAACTCTTGTATGACCATTCGGACCAAGTAGACAAAAACGAAATTGAAGATTTTTTGTCAAATTTAGATCTCCCCTCCATAGGAACTTCCCAGAACGAGATGTTATCTAGGCCTATTACTAAAGTAGAACTTGATAAGGCAATAAGTAGATTGAAAAGCAATAAAAGCCCAGGGAGTGATGGTTTTCCCAAATGAATGGTATAAGGTATTTAAAGACGACTTGACTCCTTTACTGTTGGACTCATTTAATTATACTCTAAAATATGCAAAGTGCCCCCCTTCATGGAGGGAGGCTATTATCTCAGTCATATTAAAAGAGGGAAAAAATTGTGAATATTGTGAGTCATATCGTCCAATTTCCATCCTAAATGTCGATTATAAAATATTTACCTCCATTATAGCAAAAAGATTAGAGTCTTTTCTTCCTGATTTAATAGATGAGGATCAGACGGGCTTCATTAAGGGGCGCCAAGCCCAAGACAACATACGACGTTCCTTACACATAATTAAATAAATGTATTCAATCTGTTTATTCAATCATATATTGATAACCCAGATGTCTACTTGTGAGTCTGCTTGACTAAAAGTTCAGGCATAATATTTTGAAGCCACCCTTAACTAAAACATTTTGTCCCAAAAATGGATATCATATGGTGTTACGCCATATTCCTTTTTTTTTAAACGGGCAATTGTTTGGAGACCTTTGGGGGCTACAATGGAGGAGCTTGATGGCCAATGGACAGGAGTTCAAAAAGTACATTGTTGATCTTCTTAATAAACCAGACATTATTTGTGTACAGGAAACTTGGTTGAGACCAAATTTAGAATTTAGGTTTGATGGATATGCCTCTGTAAGGTGTGATAGGGGGGATGGAGTAGGGGGAGGATGTGCTACATTTATAGGAAATGATATTTCATTCAGAGAAGTGAGTATAGGGGGGAAAGAACAAGAATATGTTAGTGTAGCGATATGGACAAATGAGGGAGAGTGTGTAATTATAAATTATTATAATCATTGTAGGAAATTAGAGTTGGGGCAGATAACACAAATAGTAGGGTTGGATGGTAGCAAGGTGGTGGTATGTGGTGACTTTAGCGCACATAGTACGTTATGGGGAGGAGTAAGAACAGATGCAAATGTTGAGGTTATAGAAGAATTGCTAGAAGAGAGAAACATGGTATGTTTAAATGATGGGAGAGGGACTAGAATGGATGTGCATACAGGGAACACCTCAGCATTAGATTTAACTTTAGTCTCCAGGAATTTAGCGGGAATATGTGAGTGGGATCTATCTGAAGAATCATTGGTAGGTAGTGATCATTTTCCAGTATGGTGTAGTGTTTTATTGGAAATAAATAAGAATCAAAGGGAATTAGTGGGGAAGTGGATGTTTAGTAGTGCAAAATGGGAAAGATTTAAATATACGTGTGAGATAGAAATGGATAAAATAGATCTAAATGAGGAAATAGAGGAGATTGATAAAAATATTAGAACAACAATACTACAAGTTGCAAAAAAATCGATCTCTAAAAGCAATGGGAAAATGAAAAGAAAGGCAGTTCCCTGGTGGACAGAGGAGAGTGGGGAAATAGTGAAAGAAAGGAATAAGGCACTCAGATTATTAAGAAGAACCCATAATTTTCATAATTTGATTAAATATAAAGAAACACAAGCAAAGGTTAGGAAAATTATACGAAAAGCAAAAAAGCAAAGCTGGCAGACTTTCTGTAACAAAATTGGTAGAGCAACACCTGTTGGAGATGTGTGGAACATGATTAAGAGTATGCGAGGAATTAGAAGGGAATGGAAGTATCCAATATTGAAGATGGGGGAGGAAGCAGCAGTGTCTGACCAGGAGAAGGCAGAGATGATAGCGAAGGCACTTACTTTTATTCATAGTTCTGATAACTTAATGGAGGAGGGTAAGAGAGGAAGGACAATGACAAGATTAGCATATGGAGATTTACTTGAAAGAAGGGAGGATAATAACAGTACAATGGATGCGCCAATTACAATGGAAGAAATGAGAAGGGCAATAAAAAGATCCGGATTAACATCTCCGGGTAAAGATGATATCTGTTATGTAATGATAGAACATTTAGGTGTTTTAGCATCTACAAAGTTGCTGGGGTTTTATAATAAAGTATGGGAGTTAGGGAAATTGCCAGCTGGGTGGAAAGAAGCAGTAATTATTCCTATCAGGAAACCAGGTAAAGATTTGTCAAGCCCAATGAATTACAGACCAATAGTGCTTACGTCACATGTAGGAAAGATTATGGAAAGGATCATTACAGATAGATTATCCTTTTATATGGAAAGTAGAGGAATTTTATCACCTCATCAGAGGGGATTTAGGAGAGGTAGAGGAACGATGGATCCTGTTATGTGTTTGGAAACAGAGATAAGGAAAGCTCAAGTTAATAAAGAATCTGTAATGGCAGTGTTCTTTGATGTAGAAAAAGCCTACGATATGGTTTGGAAGGAGGGAGTAATGATAAAATTAAAAATGATAGGAATAGCAGGTAAGACTTATAATTGGATTAAGGGATTCTTGGATGAGAGAAGTATACAAGTACGAATTGGGACAGCTGTTTCAAGAAGATACATTGTAGAGAATGGTACTCCTCAGGGCAGTGTTATTAGCCCTATACTCTTTTCTATAATGATTAATGATGTTTTTTCACAAGTACAGGGGGATATCGGACAGTCACTGTTTGCTGATGACGGAGCCTTATGGAAAAGGGGAAGGAACATTAATCATATTAAAGGTAAAATACAAGAGGCAATTAATGTGGTGGAGAGATGGTCAATTGCATGGGGATTCAAGTTTGCAATTGGGAAAACCAAGACAGTAGTTTTTACTAGAAAGAGAGGGGTTGAGGCGCAGGTAAAGATGTATGGGCAAGATATAGAGTAGGGCTGCACGATTTGGGGAAAATGTCATATTGCGATAATTGAGGTCAATATTGCGATTACGATTGCGATATGCGATATAATAAACAAATGGTTTTATGAGTCAACTTGCTTGGATCTCAAGGAAAATGAATGCACACACACAGATTAGTGATAATCAGCCTAAAGAAAAAGGTTCTTTAGTCAAGAGCAGTGAGTGTTTTTCTCTGTTCCCTTTGTTCTTTGATTAACTTTAGGACAGATTTTTTATTTTTTTTTATTGCATTTTAACAAGAACAAAACATAATTTACATACAAGAGTACATATAACCATACATGTCAGGGGTAAAGAAAAATAATGAAAAAAAAAAATATAACTAAGTAAGTCCCGGGTAAGTCCCGCCCCTTCCGCTTATTCCCGCTGGACCTCTAGGTTGAAAAATCGTCAATGCAAGTGAATGGGAGAAAATAATTATTTTCTGGTCCCGTTTGAATTTTGCCATGAATGTGAACATATGTTGTCTGTGAATTTTTTATATAACTTTTCGTGTAAAGAATGCTACAATTTAGCGGGTAGAAGTTTGATACGGTTAGACTTTGTGTGAGAGCACTTTGTGGACTACAACTCATCGCTGCTTTCGACGCGTTTGAAACGTCACCACCACTCACACACGGACACTAGCTCACGGATCCCGCTAAACATGGCTGTGTCTTTGGTGCACTTCACCGCCTTCTTTCAGGGAGAGGACAAAATCGTTGAGGTTGGCGAAAACCACGGGTAAGTCAACTTTATGGGGTGACGTCACATACAGATGTGGCCTTTAAAAATGCGCGTCTCAGAGAGAAGAATGCCACGAGCACTTCCGAAATTCTGCGGGATTCTGCAGAAGGGGGATTAGGTGTTGGACGCAGGAAATACTAAAACCTGTAGATGGCAGTCGTGTTTCATGGGGCCATACTTACGACAATACTGTATGTGTGCTCGACATCATGCTGAGCATACTGTATGATATTGAAGTAACATGACAGGGATTCTCGGTGCTTTGGCATTACTTTAATGTCATACACATGCACGCTTTTTGGCAAGCGTTTCGTTGGCAAAGTTTTCTTTTGCCAGTTACATAAACAGTCACATATTCTTCATAAAAATCCGACTCAAACGCGCATCATTTTTTTTTTCTATGTACTTACAGTAGAAGAGACGTGATGTATGATAACTGAGTCTTAACACAATAATTCGCGAAGACCTTTGAAGAGACCGAGAGCATTTGCGCAATATCATTAACTAGTTTATCTAATTTTACATTTAGTTCCTTTTTGCATCAGAACGTTTTAAATAGCTTTAACATGGTTGTGTTGTAAAGTTTTTCTTTCTTCAAAGCAGAGACCAGGAGACAGTCGGGATCGCGTTCAACAGAAGTTATTCTTTATTGAGAACTCCACTGTACGCGGCTGTAGAAACTTCCAACATGATCTAACTCTAATACAGTATGCATTGTAGTTATATACATTCCAAGGGGGAGGGATTACATAGAGGTGGAGACTCTGAACAAAGCATGCAAATGAAGTAGGAACACACCCTACTCTGAGTCCAATTGAATCAGCATAACTATTCACATGCTGATACTGGCCAGGAGCTCCAATTCCAAGAGCCATCCCAGAGCCGTTAAAGACAAAAGGTGAAAGTCAATCAACCTAACGATTCAACGTCTGGACTGTGGCTCTTGCTCCAAGGGCCATTAAAGACAATAGGTTAGCGTCTCCGTGATCTGACTCATTTAACTTACAAAGGAAAAACAGGTCAGGCAGGAATATCTTGCTGTAAACTCAATAATCACTTTCTCAGTTTATATACTATCTAAATTAAAACCTCAAATGCTAAAATCAGTATTCTTCACCGTGATGTTATGTAAGGAAGCATATCTGAAAACATATTCTTAAATTTCAACCCTTCAGTCCCCTCTTTGAGAGTTCTTAAAATAACTCTCACAAAATACAAATTTAAACACTTAAACGTTTAATTCTTGTAACTTGAAAAAGTTACAGGCACGTATAACTTATTCTGTGTTGTGTCCTTGATTTACATGAGTGTCATAGTTCTTCTCAAAACCATAACTGTTGACACATACGACGCAGGGTGTAAAATGTCGTATAAACTACATGATTACACAGAAAACCATGTAGCATAAGAGTGGAAGTCTTGAAAATCCATGGCGCCTGAATAGCTGTGAAGTCTGTTTCCTGTAGAGTCCATTTGTCACGTAGAGTCGCTCTGATGACTCGTCCCTCATGAGGTTTGTTCATGGAAATCTGAGGTGACGTTTTATACCAGGATGCTGCTTGTGAAGACATCATGGCATACACACATACCTGTAAAACAATAAAACAAAGAAACGGCAGACCAGCAGTATTCATGCATGGACTTCATTCTTCCATAAGTCGCACATGTTCTGTGTTGATTTTCTGTACTTGCATGTTGACACAGAAACGAACATGCAATTAGGGTCCGTGATTTCTCTGCGTTGTGTTTTTTTTTTTTTTTTTTTTTTTTTTTATATTCTCGTGAACAAGTTTCTGAACCATGAAGAATTATCTTCAGTCATCTGGTGTGTAATTTTGTTGAAAGATCAAGATTGCTTGTTGGTTAACTTGACATTAACCCGGTGCAGCACTCATGCAATGGTGCAGGCTTGTAGTCTTGATCATGTCGATGGATGACTGAAGGTTTCGTATGTCTCTGCGTTGTGTATTTTTCTTCTGTGTTGGTTGGCTCGGCAGTGGGTCTAGTTGTTTTCTTGAGGTTGTGGCTTCATATGCAGGTGAGGAGGTCTTTGCCTATGGGTCTCAGGAGAGCCATCAAGTGTTTATCTGCACAGAGGAAGAAAGAAAACAAAAGACGACAGAGCAGTATTTGTCCAAACACTAGGGTTGTAGCGTTTTCAGAGTCTAGTGTTGTTGTTTCATTCTTTCCCTATTTCTTAATTGATTTGAGACACCTAATGGACAAGTGAGGTAAGGATGGACTAAATGGGGAAAGGCCTATGAGGTTGTCTTCACCCTGGATTGGCCCCCGACGCCTGTTGCATCAGTTCTTTCCAGGGCCCTCACTGAACCGTGTCCTATTCTGTCCCTGTGTTGTGTACACACTGTACAGTGTGTGAGAAAATTGGCACATTTTCATTCTCCAGTGAAACATCAGTCTTAATAGACATCATATAGAGCATGGAGGTCTGATTGTAGTGTTCTGCAGTGTAACATTTATGGCTGTGAGTTTTCTGAATGTCCCCCAAACAAAGGCTGTGACAGTCACTTTCCTTTTGTTCTATTAAACAAAAAATAAGTCTTTCATCTTTGTTGTGAGTTACTGGGGAAATTAAGCACTCACAGCCTAAATGGTTAACACCGTATCAAGTTGCCCCACAAGTTTAACGAGGAGGGGAGGGGCTGCTTTAAAGTAGCAAACAAATGTAGTAAGAGCTGCATAACATTGTTAACTTGTCTTAAGTTATTTTTATTTTTTCGACATTCTTTTCCAAAATGTCCGTGCTTGCCACAGTAAGAACAACTGGCTTCTCTAGGACTTTTGCGTTTCTTTGGCTTCTCTGAGTTAACCTTAAAGGATGCTGCTGCAATTTTTACTCTTGCCTTGACATCAAAGTCTCTTTCCCAAATAGCTAAACTGTCCAAGTTGTCTTTCAGGGTTCTATTTGACCATGTAAGATCTAAGAAAGGCAATGCATTTCTATGTTCTGACAAAAGACCATCGGACCATGCGCGAACTAGAGGACCATTATGACCTAACACTTTCTCTGGAGTGTCGGCAATCCCGCTGTAAGCGGCAGCGGTCTGGCAAAATCTTTCTGTGTACTCACAAACAGTTTCATCCTTCTTCTGTACACAACTAGTAATTTTCAACCAATCCACTTTCGGTCCAACAATGTCCTTTAACACTTTCAGAACTTCCTCTCTCAATTCATCTTTACTGGCTTGTTGCAGTTCAGAATTGTTTACAGCACTTTCAAAATCATTGAATTCTGAATCAGTCAAGATCTGTAATATTAGCTGGGTGACTTCAGCTAGAGTCATATCATAGAGTCGCATCTTTTTGGACAACTCTCTCCTAAACTCAGAAAAATTTCTTTGCACTGATGGCAAACTTTCAGCAATTCTCTCAATATCTTTAGGACCTAAAGATGTTTTGACTGCTTGTGGCTGCAATATGGGGGTTGCAAATGGAACTGTATCAACACCTTTTCCCTGAGGCTTTTGTTTAGCTACGCACACTTCAACTGCATTTACATCTGCATTGACATTGTCCTCTATTCTATCAAAAGACTGTAAATCAGGATAGCTTTCATCTGACTGTTGGTCTTCTAAATCACATTTGGTTGAGGCTTTGTTATGGCCCACCTTTGTCTTGAGACAGGACATGTGAGTCTGCAATTGTTTGTTCTGATCGTTTAACGTAGCAATACACTGAGCTTTCTCCGTTGTGGAAATCAGCCTAGCATTCCTTCTAACCATTTTGTGACTTTGTTACCACAAACAAACACTAAAAAAAAACAACTTCTCTCTACTGTCTTGCAAACAGAGGGTACAATCTTATTAGCACATGAGGCTAAATCTTCTCTAGCTTACAAAGGTACAAACAATATTAACATGTAACTGTTAATCTTCCCTGCCAACAACAGAGGATCAATTTCATCTCTAAAAGAAAAAACTTTTTAGAGGCTTATCTTTAGTTAACTAAACTCTACAGCTGTTTGTTAACTACTTCTCTGAACGGCGCAGAGGAAAACATTTGTTCTGGTCTGCATTGGTTCTTTGAAATGGAGTGAAACTCACCGAATCGTTGGTTGTACAGAAAACATTCGTCTGGAACTCAGTCAGCTTTGTTGAGATCTTTGAGCTTGAAGTTTCAAGATTCAGTCTGGAACTCAGTCAGCTTTGTTGAGATCTTTGAGCTTGAAGTTTTCAATCTGGAGGAAGCTGGAAAGCTTGAAGTTTCAAGATTCAGTTCTTTGAGTTTCCTTCTTCTCCATCCGGGTCACGGCACCATCTGTTGTAAAGTTTTTCTTTCTTCAAAGCAGAGACCAGGAGACAGTCGGGATCGCGTTCAACAGAAGTTATTCTTTATTGAGAATTCCACTGTACGCGGCTGTAGAAACTTCCAACATGATCTAACTCTAATACAGTATGCATTGTAGTTATATACATTCCAAGGGGGAGGGATTACATAGAGGTGGAGACTCTGAACAAAGCATGCAAATGAAGTAGGAACACACCCTACTCTGAGTCCAATTGAATCAGCATAACTATTCACATGCTGATACTGGCCAGGAGCTCCAATTCCAAGAGCCATCCCAGAGCCGTTAAAGACAAAAGGTGAAAGTCAATCAACCTAACGATTCAACGTCTGGACTGTGGCTCTTGCTCCAAGGGCCATTAAAGACAATAGGTTAGCGTCTCCGTGATCTGACTCATTTAACTTACAAAGGAAAAACAGGTCAGGCAGGAATATCTTGCTGTAAACTCAATAATCACTTTCTCAGTTTATATACTATCTAAATTAAAACCTCAAATGCTAAAATCAGTATTCTTCACCGTG
The DNA here is from genome assembly GCF_949319135.1 of Squalius cephalus. Classification (NCBI taxonomy): domain Eukaryota; kingdom Metazoa; phylum Chordata; class Actinopteri; order Cypriniformes; family Leuciscidae; genus Squalius; species Squalius cephalus. The sequence continues at coordinate 15,302,326 of NC_137125.1, forward strand.
ATGTTATGTAAGGAAGCATATCTGAAAACATATTCTTAAATTTTAACCCTTCAGTTGTAATGCGCTTTTCTGCATTAGTACTTTTTATATTATCATGTTTCCCTTTATCGATTTTGGTGGGGACGACTCGGTCATTGTGTACCCACCACTTTTAACTTCTGTCCATAATAATTTGACTTTTGGTTAGATTTTTTTAAACCGTTTTCAGTGGTTGAGGAACAATATGAGAGAGAAATTTGGTAATCATTGTCTGATCCAACAAAAAAACATTATAATATTCATTTTATTTTATTTTTCGTGTTCGCATTTATGAGGGGAAAAACAACGTGTCAGTTCTCTGTTACGGACGAGCGCCCTGAAAGCGCCACTAAAAGACTGCTTTAAAACTATCACAGAGACCTAAAACAGAACAGCTGCCTTTCTTTAAATTGAATTTCGTTTTGTATTAATTATATCTTAATTTTAATCAATGTTTCATGAACCAATTGCCTTGATTTATAAGAAGTATAAATATTTTATATAGCAGACAATCACGACATTGGAGGCGCCGGCGAGTGAACTGGAGTTCGTCTCATAAATGAACCGAAACTCAGCGTATAATGCACATTCACATTCACAGCGTATTTAGACACATTTAGACGCATTCATAATCATTACTTTTACCGGTTCTTTGTGGCAAGCTTTATGCGTGCGGTCGTGCGCTTGAGTGCGGCTATATTACGTAAACGCTCATTATCCTGTAGGCTAAAGTAGTAATTAAATGAATATAAAGGGGAGATTTGTCCACGAATGACTTAAATGAACAACTAAAACTTTTAGTTGGAAGCAGCCCTTACTCCACATATTTTCGAATCAGGCAACAGGACATCTGGGTTGAGCGAGCGACCCTGCGGAATATTCAGAAATGCGCTCTCCACTCACGAGCTCTGATCGGAACAAACCCTAACCACACTGTCTGCTGAACTTGCGCAGAAACATCAAAATATAATATTTTCTAAAGAAGAATTTTAAACTTTATTGTTAGTAAAGTTAGTTGAGAAGAATTCCTCTTTCCATGTCTAAATCAGTTTGAGCGCAATATAAATTTAGGCTATCATATTGTTATTCTTATTATATAAGAATACGTATTTTTTTTACAACATTTTTAACATAGGCTATAGAGAATATAAGTTTAGCGTGTTGTGTGTATTTCCTAATTATAAGCTTTTGGTGAAATTGCAACAAAACTAAAAGTGCATAAAACATAAAAAACATCATTAGTTTTTTAATTCTTATTCACTCTTTGTTTTAGCGATGTTTATAAATATACTATATTTTTGCATTTTGTTGACAAACTGTCCTACACTGAAAAGAAACCAATGTAATCTTCCTGATTTAATCACGTAAAACACAAGCACCACTCTTCTGAATGATGGTAACAAACCTCCAAGAGTTTGTAAACCATTTATTTGTAAAACATATTTAATGCTAACTTTACTTACAAATAATAATAAAAAAAAACTTTCTTTTTTTTTACAGTGTATAAATAATACGACATGAAGGAAGTTAGTTCCAAAATGTAATTAATTGCAGTCTTTGTTTTAGCTGCTTGTTTTAGCTGCTACCAATTGACACAGAGTCAAGAAATTACAAACCACCCACCCCCCAGGTCTGCTAATTCTTTGCCAACCCCCAATGCTAATCGATCTCCTCTCAGGGAATCAAAAGAAAACCGGTTTTTCCAGTTTTCACCAGCGTGTGGGCGGGGTTTTAATCCCTTGCAGTTCCTTTGTTTAAATGCTATTTAAGCAAATCTGCTATACACGCTTTACAAGTTATTTTAAATGAATGTTTATAACTTATAAAAATAAGTTGATATCGTATAACTTAATTTGACATATGTTGATATAACCAACTGACATTGTAGGCTAGTAGATTAGATTGCATGCAGGAAAAGGCTTATGCTTTGTATTAAGTAATGAGCGTTTAGGCTACTATAGCCGCACTCAAGCGCACGACCGCACGCATAAAGCTTGCCACAAAGAACCAGTAAAAGTAATGAATGCGTCTAAATGTGTCTAAATACGCTGTGAATGTGAATGTGCATTATACACTGAGTTTCGGTTCATTTATGAGACGAACTCCAGTTCACTTGCCGGCGCCTCCAATGTCGTGATTGTCTGCTATATTTACTTCTTATAAATCCAGGCAATTGGTTCATGAAACATTGATTAAAGTTAAGATATAATTAATACAAAACGAAATTCAATTTAAAGAAATGCAGCTGTTCTGTTTGAGGTCTCTGTGATAGTTTTAAAGCAGTCTTTTCAGAGCTCTCGTCCGTAACCCGAGAACTGACACGTTGTTTTTTCCCTCATAAATGCGAACACGAAAAATAAAATAAAATGAATATTATAATGGGTCAGACAATGATTACCAAATTTCTGTCTCATATTGCTCCTCATAACCACTGAAAACGGTCAAAAAATCTAAACAAAAGTCAAATTATTATGGACTTTAAGTTAAAAGTGGTGGGTACAAAATGACTCATGACGAAATCTGGTGGGTACACCGCACCGTCCCCACCGAAATCGACGCTTATGCTAGTACAATATCTTTGCTTCTGACAAGTTTCTGTAATAAATCCGTAAATCAATCACAAAACGTGTTGATGTGTTGGCGAATACAATTTTAAATGGTCAATTTAAAAAAAGCAGAAACGTGTATAAAAGCCGCTTCAATAGTTAACAATATCTGAACTGTGCTCTTTTGCATACTTCTAATTTTCTCATGCACTTTGTCTTGTATTTCTCTAATAGATTAATTGATCTGGCCATAATTGTGACCAGACTAACGTAATTTCTCTGTCATTTCTCTGTCTTTTTATCTCTTTAAAATATTGCTACTTTTAGAAAAAATGACATAATTATGAATCAAATTATTATGAACAAACAATGAAACTGTGTCAAAATTCGACAACACAAAGAATTATCAAAAGGCGATATAACGCACATTTCAGGTTAAATTAATTATATAAAAAACAGGGAACATTTTGTAAAAACAAAACTGAACAAAATGCGTAATTAAAATAATTGTAGACCTATTATGTTTTACCAAATATTTAATACCACTTCCCCATAATGATGTAATTAATTTTTAAAACATCTGTCAAACTGTCAATCAGATACCTCTTATCTGGCCATTTTTATTTTATTTTAGAAGTCATGACTGTTGATCACCCTTTATATGGATTTTGTGAATATGAATATTTAAAAGATTTACAAACTGTCGGCAAGACCTCAAGCCAACCCCGGACATTCTGCGACTAACGTGGAAAAATAGACAGTGCAATTAAAATATTTATTAATAATGTAATTGTAATGGCAATCAGATGCGCCCAAAATAAATGCAACGCGTTGTGCTGCAACATTATCTCACAAGAACAATCACACAATAAATATCTGCAGGAATTAAGAATCTGGGTAAGTCGCATTATTTAAGCCTTTCATTATGTTAGGATGATTTTGTGTATAAAATAAAAAAAAATACTGCTTTTTACAGGCAGAGTCACGTGTATTATGCTCACACTAAATTCTCTGTTGCACTTAAATGCGCATTGCACGCACAATCATCTTAATAGTTGTACAAAAAAAGTTATGCGCTGGCAAGAACGTCACTTTGCTGTTTTAATAAAAGCAATGTTAAATATTCTGCATGCACTCATCTCCTGGAAACCACAGCAATGACAAAGCATATATAAAAATTCGTAAACGTTGTCCAATACCCCTTCTCGTCTTAAGAACACTTTGATGAACCTTTTGGATTTACAAATATTTTCAAATGTCTGTATAATACAGTACTGTAAATATTTGTGTCTATTATTATTTATAATTTATATTTTATCGTGGATGTTTTCTCACAATCATGACATAATGTGAAGTAAAATGAAAAATCTAATGTAAAGTTGTTTTTTATGCGCCACCTGGTGGATATTCTGTGAAGCGAAACACATTGAGGGAATTTGTAAGTAGCGCCCCCCGAAAGCACTTGCAGAATTCTGCGAGACTGTACGAGACGAATTGCCGAATGCCGCGGGAGAAAACGCGCGTTTTTAAAGGCCACATCTGTAGGCGACATGTAGTCTTTCTCGTTACGTCTTTTCCACAACTGCTAGCCGAAGAATCATACAATATAATGTCAAACAAGTAACATGAAAAGTTATATAAAAAATTCACAGACAACATATGTTCACATTCATGGCACAATTCAAACGGGACCAGAAAATAATTATTTTCTCCCATTCACTTGCATTGACGATTTTTCAACCTAGAGGTCCAGAGGGGTTTTACGGATGGGCGGGACTTTCCAGCTCTATAAGTGGCTACTGTGTACTGTCCCTTTAAGACCAGCCGCTGTCAGAGACGCGAATCTCACACGCGCCTCATTCTTTCACGAGTCATCACAACTCTTCATGTTCATCATAAGACTACTCTTATGTTATGAAGACACTCGACAAAAAGACATTTTAGCATAATTGTGTGTGTTATTGTTCGTTCAAGCTCGAAAGAGAACTGTATTCTGTCATGCTGTTTTGTGCGCACGCACGATATTAGCGCGAGTCTTTCTGTCTGTCACAGTCAGGACATTCACAGTCAGCGCGTTCATTTTGGCATACATGTGTGTTGTTCGTTCTACCGCGAAAGAGAACTTGATACTGGCGCGCGTCTATCTGTGTGTGTGTGTGTGTGTGTGTGTGTGTATCAGGAGGACATTCACAGGCAGCTCGTTCTTTTATGTCTTATTGCGCATGAATGGTTTAAAAGCATTTGCATTAATAAGTGCGTTAACAGCGCTAATTTGTTTATTTAATATAAAATCGCAGCATTTTGCGTCATATAATCGCGTAGGCTTGATATCGCGATTGCGATTGCGATACGATTAATCGTGCAGCACTAATATAGAGCAAGTAAAAGTTTTTAGGTTTTTAGGTACAGTACAGTACCAGTCAAAAGTTTGGAAACACTACTATTTTTAATGCTTTTGAAAGAAGTCTCTTATGCTCATCAAGCCTGCAGTTAAAAAAAACAAAAAAAAAACAGTAATATTATGAAATATTATTACAATTTAAAATAATGGTTCTCTTTTTTAATATACTTTAAAATGTCATTTATTTTTGTGATGCAAAGCTGAATTTTCATCAGCAAGTACTCCAGTCTTTGGTGTATTATGATCCTTCAGAAATCATTCTAATATGCTGATTTATGATCAATGTTAGAAACAGTTGTGCTGCTTAATATTTTTTTATAACCTGAGATACTTTTTTCAGGATTATTTGATGAATAAAAAGTTAAAAAGAACTGTATTTATTTAGAATAGAAATCTTTTGTAACAATATACGTTCAAAAGTTTGGGAACAATAACTATTTTTTTTTTAAGAAATTAGTACTTTAATTCAACAAGAATGCGTTAAATTGATAAAAGGTGATGGTAACGATTTATATTGTTAGAAATGTTTTTATTTTTAATTAATGCTGTTTTTATGAATAAATGCTGTTAACGTTTTACTCATCAATGAATCCTGAAAAAAGTATTCCAAAAAAATATAATAAACAGCACAACTGTTTCCATCATTGATAATAACTGAGTATCAAATCATCATATTAGAATGATTTCTGAAGGATCATAAGACACCAAAGACTGGAGTACTTGCTGATGAAAATTCAGCTTTGCATCACAAAAATAAATTACATTTTAAAGTATATTAAAAAAGAGAACCATTATTTTAAATTGTAATAATATTTCATAATATTAGTGTTTTTTTTTTTTTTTTTTTTTTTTAACTGCAGGCTTGATGAGCATAAGAGACTTCTTTCAAAAGCATTAAAAATAGTAGTGTTTCCAAACTTTTGACTGGTACTGTATGTGGTTTGATGTTAAGTTAACATGGAATGAGCATATCGGAAGGATAAATACCAAGTGTAAAAAGATACTAAATGTGATGAGATGCTTAATAGGGTCAGAATGGGGGGCAAGTAGGGCTGCTAGTAAAAATGTGTATATAGCATTGATATATATAGCGTATATAGCGGTATTAGATTACGGGTGCATTGCGTATGGATCAGCAGCAAAAACATTATTAAAGAAGTTGGATGTGGTACAAGCTCAAGCTCTAAAACTATGCTGTGGGGCTGTGAAAACAACTCCTGTGGCTGCTCTTCAGATTGAGATGGGGGAAATGCCGCTGCACATTAGACGTAAGCAGTTAATGATGCACTACTGGATAAATTTACAAGGGCATTCTGGGGAACGACATCCTACAACTAAGATACTTCTCCCATGTTGGGAGAGTGAAAGAGCTAAACTGGGATGCTTTGCATGGAGATGTGAGGAAATAGCTGGAGACATGACATTAAATCAAGGTGGATATATCCCGACAGTGCCATTATCAGTGACACCACCTTGGTTGTTTCCTTCAGTGTCAGTAGATTTATATTTCCTGGGGAAAATACAGGGTCAAAAAGGATTTGGAAATATTGCAGTTCTGGTGGAAGATAGAATACAAACACTATATCAAACATATGTTCAAATATATACAGATGGATCCAAGGATCCTAATACAGGGAAAGCAGGTTTTGGTTTTAGTATTCCTACATTGCATGTTTCTGGTAAGAGAAGGACTTCAGATCATCTATCAGTGTATACAGTCAAGATGTTGGCAATTGTAACAGCTTTACAGAAGGTAGAAGAATTACAAATTAAAAAAGTTATTTTATGTACAGACTCATGTTCTGCATTAATGTCACTGCAGTCATTTACATCTAGCAGTAGACAAGATATAGTAAATGAGATCTATGAAACATTGTACAGAATTAAAAATATGAACTTGCAGGTATCATTTATGTGGATCCCAGCACACAGAGGGATAAAGGGAAATGAAGATGTGGATGCATTAGCAAAACAGGCTCTGATGCAGGAGGAGATCTTGTGCGTTCCACTCAGTAAGTCTGAAGCTAAAGGAATAATTAAACGAAACATCATTAAGGAGTGGCAGAACAGTTGGGATACAGGAAACACAGGGCGACATCTCTATATATTACAGCAAGATGTGGGTACAGGAAGGGTAGTTAGGGTTAGGGTTAGGGTTAGGAAGAAGAAATAATAAAGAGGAGAACATCTTGACAAGGCTAAGGGTAGGCCATACTAGGCTTAATAAAACTTTGTTCTTAATAAATAAGCACCCTTCAGGAGAGTGTGAACATTGCCAAATAGAGGAGTCAGTCAAGCATGTAATTCTTCACTGTAAAAGATTCTCTCGAGAGCGGGAAGTGTTAAGGGAGGAAAGTAGAAAGTTGGGTCAGGAAGAATTAAGTTTAAAAAATGTTTTTGATATTGAGGTACGGAAGTTATTATGGTATTTGAGAGAAACTGGATTGATAAATAGAATTTAGGAGAAGGAAATGTTATTAAAATGTTATTATTTTTATTTTGTTTCATCAAGGGAAGGAAATCTCTGGCCCACACTCCAACATAGTAGGTGGCGGTAATGCACCATAATGCTGGTTGCCACCCGCCATTAAACGTTACAAAGAAGAAGAGGAAGAGACCTTTGGGGAGTGGGGGGTCCTCCTTTCAGAAGGAAGAACAACACCTCAGAAGGACACTGAACGTTACAAGGTGAGTTTTCCCCCTTTATGTTTTCATGTAAATCAAGTATATCCGGCACTCCTGCTTCAGTTCCCTTTTGCGCTGTCTTTTGGTGTGACACATTACACAAAAATGCCCAAATGAAATTACCTTTAAAACTATTTTGTCATATTGTAGTTAGCATGGTTTTAGCATGTTAGCATAAAAGCAAATATATATATATAATGCGCATATTAATTGACAAATATCTTGTATTGTCTCGTCTTTGTCACTGCTGCATACAGTTGCAAAAATGTTACGGCAGCTGAGTGTGAAAAGTTTCTTCTAACAGCCAAATAGTTGTGAGTGTTAAAAAAGGTGAAAAAATAGGAACTGATGCAGTGGAGGATGAAGGACAAATGTTGGGGCAAAATGTTCTGCATATATATATATATATATATATATATATATACAGGGTGGGAATTATACCGCGGCCATGGCCGCCGTTGCCCTACACTTTGGCCTTCATGCCCCGTGAAAAAAAAATCATTGTACGGCCACAGTGGCCTGTGTGCCCTGGCCCTGTCCAAGACAAGTTCCATGTATAAAGCGCCAGTGCGGCATAGTGGGCTTGCTTTGAATTAGAGCGAGCAGGGATCTGATTGTTTAACACGGACCGTTGTTCAATGTTCAGGAAGCACACCATAGCGCGTGATACATTTTGAATTTAGTTGGCGCGATGGCGGAGAGTAAAGATGTCCATAAACGGCAGAGAATGTCTAAAGTTTGGGATCGCTTCCTTTCAGCGTCGCTGAAACAAGGTAACGATTCTGTCCCTCGTATTTTTTTTTAACCCAGCGCCAATATTTCCGCCCGTGCCGAAGCCTATACATTGATGTTCGCTGATTTTAATCCCATACTGTATTTGTAGTGATGTCGTGATGCGGTTTGACTAGATATGATGTTTAGCTTTGATGTTTTTAAGTAGTAAACGAACGTATTCACGTTCAATTGCAAGAGAGTATAGCTTAAAAAAAGAACCCCTTCACACACACACACACACACACACGCACCCTCGTCTCTCTCACGCGCCAGTCAGACCAATTGCGGCAATGCATCACATATGCTTAAACTTTTATGTAGCCACGCAATAATAATTTCTGCATGCATTCACTGTATACACCGGGACGTGATGAAGGAACAAATATTGTATTGCAGTCTTTGCGAGACCTTGTTTGTAGGCTATGTCACAAAAAACAACAAAAAATGAAACTCCCCAGCCTGCTTCTCCAAATCCACTCGTACTTTTGGGGAAGACAAAATCGGCTAGCAAAGTAATTGAGCATAGAACATTTTCAATTAACAAAAAAATATAATACTACAAAACGTGCTCATATACTTCAACTAGCCTAAGTGAAAATGCTGTTCTTTTTCTATTTAACAAAATGCATATTTGCAATAAAACATTCCCCTTTTCAAAGCTACACTTATTTTATTTATTTTTTATAAATTGTATACATTGTGTACCTGTTTGGCTTGATATTTTATATTCATTTCATTTATTTTTGTTCTCCCGTGGGTAATTTGCAGAAGGTGCAATCCTTTTTTTGTAATGTTGTATTAAGAAGACAAAACTAAGGCCAAATGGCCTTTACTATTTAAGTTTGTATTCATAGTTTTACATGTTATACATGTTTTACAGTATAAAGTTGACTTAACTGTATTGTTATATAATTGTTGGCACTGGCACTTATAAACACTAAAATTGGGTAAAAATTACAATAAATAGGCTTAGTTTTGGAACCAAATGTTGGAGTTGGAATAAATACCTCTGTTTTTTTTTTTTTATATATAAAATATATATATATATATATATAAAAAAAATATATATATATAAAAAATATATATATAAAAAATATATATATATATATATATAAAATATATATATATAAAATATATATATATAAAATATATATATATAAAATATATATATATAAAATATATATATATAAAATATATATATATAAAATATATATATATAAAATATATATATATAAAATATATATATATATATATATATATATATATAAAATATATATATATATAAAATATATATATATAAAATATATATATAAAATATATATATATATATATATATATATATATATAAAATATATATATATATATATAAAATATATATATATATATAAAATATATATATATATATATATATATATATATATATATAAATATAAAAAATATATATATATAAAAAATATATATATATAAAAAATATATATATATAAAAAAAAAAAAAATATATATATATATATATATAAAAATATATATATATATATATATATATATATATATATATATATATATATATAGATCCCAGATTTAGTAACAGCAAACAGTGCAAACTGCTGTGTAAATTAACAGTTGCTTTGTATGACACTTTAATTTTAGCAGAATATCTCACTGGAGATTGCTGAACTCTAACATACTGTTATGAATAGAGATAAACATCCACTGAACCCGGAACATCCCTTTGATTATGATAAACAATTAACTTGAACTACTTATTTATCTGGAGCAATGTAAATCATGTACATAAGGCACTAAATCAGGACACTATAAAAGGAACATGAGAGGCTGTGAGGATGAAGAGCAAGAGCTGGAAACAAACATCAGTGAAGAATGAAGGGTTTAGTATGTTTACTGCTGCTGTTGGAAACCTTTGTGTGTGTCGTACAGCATCAGGTAGATGGAGGACTCAATGAGAATGAGATCAGTCAACAGCTCAGATCTGAGGACGGAAGACAGAATCCACCTCAAACAGACACTTTGAGAGATGAAGCTTCAACTGACAGCCAACAAAACTACCATCTGTTCTTCACTGACATCCATGCAGCACTGAGAGAACTGACCGCCACCGTTACAGAGCAGAAAACAAACAGAGAACTGACCGCCACCGTTACAGAGCAGAAAACCATCAACAGAGAACTGACTGCCACCGTTACAGAGCAGAAAACAATCATCGGAGCTTTAGAGACGAGACTGAGGGATGAGATGAACAAGAAAAATTATGGTACTTATAAAACATTCACTCTTTCATCAATGAAATAAATCACAAATGAAATACATTGCATAGTGTACATGTCATACAGAATCTTTATTCCTTCACAGAAATCTCAAATCTTACTCTGAGTCAAGTGGAGGAGTTGAGAAAGGAAAATAGAGGTGAAAGTGTGCTTGAATGATTTTAAATTCAGTGTATACATTCTCAGTGTAATATAGTAATACATATCAGAATAATGATTATGTTTTTCAATAACAGACAGAGAAATAGCTTTTTCAGCTTCACTGATGCAATCTGGCGGTGGATATATTGGTCCTTTTACCTCTGAAATCACACTAACCTACAGGAACGTCTTCACAAACATAGGGAACGCCTACAACCCAGTTACAGGTAATTATCAATGAAATGAGTCATAAAACTCAGTTTATAATAATGAAAACCCTTCTGCTCCATTCAGACCTCTCTGCAGTCTCAATGTGTATAAGAGAATTAGGGGCCGTTTACACGACATCAGTTTAAACTAAACGTAAAATGTTGTATGTGATTCAGTTTTATGCGTTTTGGCCGTTCATTTATATGACAATGCCGTTTTGGGGGCCTGAAAAGGCAAACTTTTGAAAACAGGCTTCAAAGTGCAAGCTTTTGTAAAAAATAAAATAAAATTATAGTCTCCGTTTAAACAACAAACACGTGAATTGTAACATGTAAACGTAGCCTCTAATGATCTGCCATCTTTCAAAACTATCACACATGCAGGAAACAGCTGATTCTGTATCTCTTGTTATTTGATTTAGGTATTTTCACAGCCCCACTGAAAGGAGCGTACATCTTCAGAATCTCTGTATTTAGTCATGGCCCAACTACAGCAACTGCATTCATTTATAAGAATGGAGAGCGTATGGTTATAGCACATGAATATCAGCCTCAGAATGACTTAAACTCCTCTAATGGAGTTGTGTTGATCCTGGAGGTTGGAGATGTTGTCTATGTGAGACTTTGACTGGCAGGAGGATATATGATAACGTCAATAACCACAGCACTTTCAGTGGTTTCCTACTGTTTCCCTTAAGAGAACAGGAGCTTTGCAGAATGTGATTCCAATAATTCTGAACCTTCAGCGTATGATTTAAGATGGAAATCATTAACATATGAACCTGTATTAATGAGGACAATTTGCAATAGATTACTGTATTAAAGTCAGTATAAGACACTATAATCATGAGTTCTGGGCTGGGTTTCCCGAAATCTCCTTAACGCTATGTCGTTCTTAAGTTACACCTTACGCTGTACCTTATCGTTAATACGTGTTTCCCGAAACGTTCTTAGTTAAGTATACCTTCTGTAAGTCTTACGTTCGGAAGGTTGGTCTGGACCACTCTTAGCTTCACCTTATCACTGTTGCAGGTCTATACGAATATAATTCTGAAGTTTTAATACACCCAGACAGTGTTCAATTAGGCTAATTCAAGTGTTTTCATGCAAAGAATAAAATTGTCATTACACTGATTATTGTTAAATTTTAAATTATATTATCCAAAGGTACATCAGCTGGCAAACCATTAAAGACTTAATAGTCTATTTAAAAGGGAATGATTGTGGTGGGGAGTTTGCTCAAACTATGGCAGCGAAACAGCGAATAGTTGTTCTAAAAGATGGCGCCGTCTGCGGAGCGCTTTCAAAGGCCAGTGAAAGCATAGGCTTCTGTCAGTTAAGTCCTATTCGGACGCTAATTGTTTCTCATGGGCTCGTATGGTACGGTATTTTTACAGGGGCAAGTTGGGATTTTAGTGCCATAATGTCAGTGTTTTTTTCTCACCCAAACCCACGTAAAAATCCCTGTCCAAATTAGTACCTACTGTTTTTTGACAAACAGGTCGTGTGGTAATTTAATTGCCATCTGAATCCACATCTCTAAGTTTACAAGAAGAGATTCAAAATTCATTGTTTAAATCCTTTTTGATCACTACTATGGAAGTAAAATAATGTCAAATGTTTTTGAAATAAAAAGCCTGTTGAATTGCACTACTTGGAAAAAAAAATAGGCATTGCATTAACCATGCTTGCATTTTAATGCATTGTATTTTTAGGGCTTGCATTTTTATGGGCTGAAATTCAGCGTGGTTGAATATTTAAGCTGTGAATATTTCAATTAAAAACATTTCAAACACCTTTTCATTATTAAAAATTCAATAATCCATATTCACCTTTCATATTTCACTTCCAAAATATTCCAACGGTTTAAAAATACAACCAATAATATTCAACAGGCAATTTTCGGGCCATTTTATTTCGCTTTGCAAATTCGCTTCCACAAAATTCAGTGGTTCAAATTCGACAGTAAATTCAACATTCATGTCCTGGAACTGCAGGAAAAGCAATAGATTACCGAGCATACTCTCTATCTGCTGTTAGTCGACCTCACCATTAGATGGTGCAAAAGTGCGTGTTGTTGACGAAGACCAGCAAAATAAGAGCAAGTCATTCATTCATAAAACTCATTTACAGCAATGTAAGTGTATTTGTGATTATTATGACGGCGGTTTTATGTTAAATTCAGTGCCTTCACGGTTACTTTTTCTGTGTAGCACTTGCATCTTTATCTACCGTGAACAAGATTATAATGTTATTCCCCGATGCAGATGTACAGATCCAATGTTACATTTTTGAGGTTGACATATATTTATCTTGGTTGTTTAGTTAGTTGCCTTAACTTTATATTGTGGCGATGTGCTGCATGCAAGCTATTAGGGTTTCCCTCAATACTTCTGGACATATACAACGCTTAACGTAGATTAATGGACTACAGTGATGTAAAAGACCAAACTCGCAGGCAAGCAGATTGACTCAGAATAACGCGCAAAGCTGAGCGTTTCCCAGTGATCGACTGGCATAAAGATGGCTTGATGTTGGACATTCGCACATTTAGGGACCGTCTCTAAAGTGTATACGACTTATACACATTTCTAACTCCGATAGCATTTGAATAGAACGACTTACAGTCATAAAACCAACTGTAAAGTGTTCATGTAGTGTCAGGCATAATGGATTTTTGATATTTATTCAAATAAATATTTGCTATTGAAGTTAGAAACATGTATGCCAATGTTGTATGCAACTTTAGAGACGGTCCCTAAATGTGCGAATGTCCAATGTCAAGCCAATTTTACATTTAGTCATTTAGCAGACGCTTTTATCCAAAGTGATAAACAGTTAAATTAACAATAGGACAACAATATGCAAGTGCTATGACAGTTTAAGCTAATGCAATACACGTAGGCATACTATAGTAGGCTATATCAGTATCACCAGTAGGCTTATATGTATATCGCCAGTATATCACGAAACGCTCAGCATGAAACTTTGCGCGTCAAGTTCATATTCTGAGTCCATGCTTACCTGTAGCCTATATAGTAGCCTACAGCCTACTTCCCCAATAAGGTGCAAGACTGATCTTTCATATCACTGTATTAGTACATTAAGCTACGTTAAGCGTTTTGTCCCAACTGAAGGGGAATCCTTGAGTATGAGGGAGGGAAACCGATTATAATCCTGTTCATGTAGAGAAAGCTGATGACATGTAGAATACACAGGTAAAGTAACAATGAAGTTATTGAATGAAACATAAACGTACATTGTGTGTTTATCATCTTTTCCGCACATACTGACACAGATAATCATTTCCATTTTATGAATGAATGTCTTCGTCAACAACAAGCGCTTTTGCACCATCTGATGGTGAGGTTGACTAACAGCAGATGGAGAGTATGCTCGGTAATCTATTGCTTTTCCTGCAGTTCCTGGACGTGAATGTTGAATTTACTGTCGAATTTGAACCACTGAATTTTGTGGAAGCGAATTTGCAAAGCGAAATGAAATGGCCCGAAAATTGCCTGTTGAATATTATTGGTTGTATTTTTAAACAGTTTGAATATTTTGGAAGTGAAATATGAAAGGTGAATATGGATTATTGAATTTTTAATAATGAAAAGGTGTTTGAAATGTTTTTAATTGAAATATTCACAGCTTAAATATTCAACCATGTTGAATTTCAGCCCATAAAAATGCAAGCCCTAAAAATACAATGCATTAAAATGCAAGCATGGTTAATGCAATGCCTATTTTTTTTTCAAGTAGTGCAATTCAACAGGCTTTTTATTTCAAAAACATTTGACATTATTTTACTTCCATACACTACCGAGCACCGTACCTAAGATGTACGCTTTCATTACTGAAATACTGGAAAGTATTTTCGAGAACAATAGTTCATCGCAGCTCCACCTCAGCGAACAAAAATGGGAAAGGGAAGAAAGCATGTAAACATTTTAAATGGTTATTATGGCAGCAATATATGATACAATTTAAAAATATGTAGGCTAGGCTATTAAAGTTTGGATTATTGTTTATAATATCTCATGAATCATAATAAATGCAATTTTAACTATTTCTGAAGTGCTTCTTTAATAAAGAACACCGCTTTCTCACATAACGCAGTGAAGCAGAGAGAAGAATTGATTCTCGAGCCATCCATATCAACCAATTCAGCAGCATCGCCACGGACAGCACCGGGTAACATCGCACATAAGAAGGTATATCTTAACATGTTCTTCAATTTTAATGCGTGTTTAATTTTTATTTTTTTATTTTTTTATAACAGCCACCAAAAAATAAGTAGAAATATAATTATGCAATTAAAAAGTAACATTGTAATTATAAAATATAAAGGTTGTGCTTTGTCCTGAGTAATTTGTGCTGTTTATCTGTTAATGCCTGTTTACATTAGTCAGGTTTCCATCCAAATGAAGTGAACCTCTGGGGTCCGTTCTTCGTACATCGCTAACTAACTTAGATGGATTTGATTGTTGGCGATTTGGCATGTTCTTGGATTGTTTGGTTCTTCGATGCTCATCATTCACTGTCCTGTGCAATGGAAAACAACTTACAAAGTGTTGCACTTTCTTCCCATTTGATGTAAAGTTAGAAAAAGTCCACTTACTGCTGTCATGGCACGAAGGAAAAGTCAAGGATTCAATAGCAAGTGAATACTGGTGTTTATTAACACAATAGAAGATGAAGTGCAGGTAGAGATATCAGGCAACAGTAGAATAACAGGCTCGGCAACGCAGGACTCAGTGGGCAGACAGCAACGGACGAACCGCAGACAATCCTCAGAACAGGCAGACGAATCTCGGAACAGGAATACAGGAACTAGTGTCCGATCCTCGGAACAGGCAGACGAATCTCAATACAGGAACTGGAGCAAGGGAGAGAAGACTGTGAGCTGAGCCTGAGAACCTCCACAACCATCTGACAAAGACAAGACGAGGTGACAAACAATATATAGGACATTCTCATTCAAAACAGCTGGCGCTGATCAGCTCATCAGCGATAACGAGCCGTGCTGATGAGCCGCGCCCATTCATACAACATGCACACACATAGCAAGGGCGAGTCAATGAATCCGTGAACCGTGACAACTGCACATATTTCAGCCACCACTTTCCTGGGAACAGATACAAGTGTTGGTGTATTGTGTAAAACTGCACAAAAGAGGAAAACAGAATGGCATTACAATGAACTACACTAGGAAAAAATGAAGTCAGAATTGTGAGAAATAAAGTCGCAACAGAATTCTGACTTTATATCTCGCAATTCTGACTTTATAACAAGCAATTGCGACTATTTCACGCAATTCTGACTTTATATCTCGCAATTCTGACTTTATAACACGCAATTGCGACTTTATTTCACGCAATTCTGACTTTATATCTCGCAATTCTGAGAAATAAAGTCAGAATTGCGAGATGTAAAGTCAGAATTGTGAGATAAATGTCGCAATTATCTTTTAAAATGTTTTATTTTGTGGCGGAAACAAGGTTCCATAGTTTTCACCTTCACAAGTCAAAGCAATTGATCACTACTCAATATTTATCAGTTGAAATGACTATACCAGCCATTTGGATTATAGGCCTACTTAATTTAATGCAGCAACAAATTATTTGACTGTGTAGCATGAGAATTTAAAAATATTTACTAGTAATGAAGGTGTTGCTGCTACTGATCCCTGGCTGTGGGTCTGAGGAAGAGCTGGACCCAGGGATGCCCTGCACAATGGGTCGTTCACATTTAACCCAAGGGCCAGCTCTTCTGCTGGGGTATAATGTGGGGGTGCAGGACCACCACCTGTTTTTTTCTGCTCAGACTTTTTCTTGGTTGTTGTTATAAACAGACAAACACATCATTTAACAGTGTTTTTTTTGTAAAAGAGAGCAAGACAGGCCTGATAGTGCTCCGGCGCCATGACGGATTTCCAGTGTACAGATGTGTCTGCGAAAAAAAGAAAAGAAAAAAAAAATCAGGTTCGCGTGATCTGACAATTCCCAAGATCTGAGAGGCGCTTTCACTAAACCACACCAGTAAGCCTACTTCAGCCAATTGGTAATAGGGTAGGGGGCTGGTCTTGGGTTTTGGCCAATCAGATTGATTCAGCAGTCACTCCACGTGCGAATTTGTTTTGTGTTTCCAATACACTACGAATGTGTTTCCCACACTGGCAGCGCAAAACGTAACCAAAGTCATGGAGTGCAACTTTATGAAGCCAGGGGAAGACACCAAACTTGTCGATAAAGGCATAAAGAATAAATGGTGCTGCTCTTGGATAAAGGATGTGGATAGAGACAAAAAGCCCGTTGGAAGCTGGTGTCAAAAACTCTGGCAACCAGGAGCATGTTTCTGCACTTTGTGCGCAAGAAAAATATTATATGGAACTAGCGAGAAAAAAGTGCTGCCATGGCACCAGTGGCGTGCACAGACCTCCTCAGGGGCAGGGGCGGAAGGACCAAAAAGGGCACTTTTAAAAAAAAAACATTTATTTTTAAAATAAATCACCTGTATTTAAAGCAGCACCCGTCTGTCTGTTGTGTTTTATATATTTTAATGACTTCCTCACAATTATTTGGAATATCTCACTCGATGGAGAGCAGCAGTCGGTCAGAGAGCCTCTCTCGGAAATGATGATAATATAACTAAATATTATTTACTTTACCAAACAAAACAGAGAATCAAGTCGGTAATTATGAGGAATTCATGTTTAGTTATGTTGATGTTATAAATTGTAGGCCTATGTATTCAATAAAGTGTTAGCTATCATGAAATCAGTAACACTTTACAATAAGGTTTCATTAGTTAAATTTGTTAACATGAACTAATAATGAACTACACTTCTACACAATTTATTAATCTTAATTAATATTAATTTCAGCCTTTACTAAAACATTATTAAAATCAAAAGTTGTATTTGTTAACATTAGTTAATGCACTGACTGTGACATAACATGAACAAACAATTAAAAGTTGTATTATTATTAACTAAGATTAACAAATAGGCCTATACAGTAGCCTAACAAATGTTTAGTTTAGTTTCAGACACAGTTGAGCTAACAAACAACAGCACAGTCTGAGGTGTAGGCTGAAGCTCTTGCTTATAATGCCTACCTTTTTAAAACATCTCATATTTTAATAAAAAATAAAAATAATTATTGTCTTACATCATTATAATGTTGACAAACAAATATAAACAGAATACAAAAACATTAGTATTTCCTGTGCAATACCATTGCACAATCCAAATACAACAAAAGCAGCTTGTTCATTTATCATTCTTTAAATTGTTTCATATAGTTTCAGTGCATTATTTTTAAAATAGTTTCTTTAACTTATTAAGTGCCCCACATATTTTTTTTAAGTTCCTCATGACAGCTATTCCATAGATTTACACCTTTAACTGAAATACAATGGTATTTTGCATTGGTCCTATGTTCTTTTTGAATTGTACAAGTTCCCCTTAAGTCATGTTGGCATTCTCTTTCTGTGAACAACCCTTGGATACTTTCTGGCAATTGATGATTTTTTACTTTGTACATGATCTGTAATGTTTTTAGTTGTTTTGCATGATTAGTTAATGTTAGTTAATATGAATAATAAACAAATAAACCTCATTGTAAAGTGTAGGCCTACTATGAAATCAAAGATATAAATTCCTTACAATTTAGAGCTGGACATGGACTTTTCCTTGGACATGAAATTTCCTTTCACTAGATGTATTTCCCCAAGCTAAGAACACTTGCTATGGCCTGGACAAAAACGAATGACATTGTCAGACTCAGAATGCGGCTGAAATTGAGTAATACTTTTTATGATTGTTAAGCATAACTCACATGCTGCCGCAACTTTTAGAGTAGCATGGTAGGATAAATGTAACTTTTCCGTATTAGCTTAATGTTACCTGCTGCCCGTGCAGTTTGAAGACTCGCGGCGAACTGCTGCGTACATAGCGCTGAAAAAAAGAACTCCGCCTACTGCCACTTCACCTCCGCCAAATGCTTCCGCCAAAAAAATAATATTTAATATTTGTTTGTATTATTATTGTTCGTGGCAATGGTGTATAAGTGTATTGTTATTTATTATAATATTTATTTTAATAATAATTATTATTTACATTTATCAGAGAGGGGCACAATACATTTTGAGACAAAAGGGGCAGGGGCTTGAGCCTGTGTCTGCTATGTGAAAACTATGTAAAACTGTCTACTATGTGAAATTGCTCTGAGGTCAGGTTAAAAAAATAAATAAAAAATACTGAAAAACACATTAATGAGTTAACAAAGGTCGCCCAAGCCGACGAACCATTGAAATTCCCCAAAGTTATGACATAGTTAAAATCAATTTGAAAATTTGCGATTGTTGCCGGTGGGTTTAATTGCATCAAAGAGGCCAGTCTGGGGTATTTTTGCAGTAAATAGCTAATTCTGAACCAGAGACGGAGAGTTGCCACGTGTTCAAGAAAGACGCCGTAGCGACCCAAATATAGCCTAGTTTAAATTAACAGGTCTAACATTTTAATAACTTAGAGAGAACAACAATTTTACTCACCTAAATGTACACGTCCGGCAGAGTAGGACCGGTCTTGCTCTACATTTTGCACCAGCAAAATCCTTCTTAAGTCGATGAGCGAGTCTTTAAGTTCGTCCGCTGTCTCTGTTCTTAACAGACCGGCAACTCTTGATACATTTCTGAGACATGCCTCTATGGTATGTAGATGTCATTGACCACAAAAGCCATAGTGGTACGTCCTTTCAATGGCATAACATTGCCTTCCAATTTGCCTCAAAACCTCCTCTGCCATTGCCAGGTTGTTCACAGTTCATCGCAGTTCTTGAGCATGTAAAACATCACGCAAAAACGTCACGCTCTCATTTGAATATTTATAAGCAGTCCTCATTACTATGCACATATCCAAAAACGAATTCTTGATATCTGCAATAACAATTTTTACTAGTGAAATTTAAATTTTAACATGTAACAATTAAATTACAGATATCAATAATTAAATTTCACATATCAAGAAGTATGTTTCTTACTAGTTGTAATTTCATTTGTGATATCAAAAATGTATTTCTGCGAGTGATGACGTCATTTTTGATATCAACAATTGAATTCCTGATATCAACAATCAGAATTTCTGATATCAAGAATTTAATTGTTGATATCAAGAATTTAATTGTTGATATCAACAATTCATATCCTACATGTGTTTTAAATGTTAAAAGGGCGACAAAACTATTACAGATATCAAAAATGTATTTCTTACTAGTTGAAATTCCAGTTTCACATATCAGAAATACAATTCTTACTAGTAAAAACCTTTATTTTTGATATCAAGAATTCAATTGTCACTAGTTGAAATGTCTATTCTTGATATCAACAATTGAATTGCTACTAGTAACAATGTTCATTTTTTTATATCAATAATTCCATTTTCACTAGTGACAATGTTAATTTCTGATATCATGAATGTGATCGTTACTAGTAAAGAAAGCCATTTTAGATATCTGAAATAATATTGATATCAGAAATACATTTTCAGATATCAAAAATGAAATTTTTTACTAGTAGCAATTCAATTGTTGATATCAAGAATAGACATTTCAACTAGTGACAATTTAATTATTGATATCAGTAATTCATATTTTTACTAGTAACAATGTAATTATTGATATCAAAAATTATATTTCTACTAGTAAGAAATCAATTCTTGATATCAACAATTGATTTTGAATGGCAGCCTATGGTGACATTTCACTAGTGAAAATTTAATTCTTGATATCAACAATTCTTATCCTGGAAATTAATAAAAGTTAAAACGGCTTGCCATAGCAGCACAAGCTTTTAGCCTTACACCGAGTTAATAATTATATGTGTGGTTTTCCTTCACATGCAAAAATATCCTAAGTATCCTTATGGGAAGGTGGGAGAATCGGCAATTTTGATAATATGTACATTGACCTCTTCTACACGGAAATGTCTGAATTTGTTGTGTAGTAAGTTTGTTTTTTATTTGTTTTGCTTTATCATAGGTGCCGCCAGGGTGTGTAAACCACCATAAAGTTTATAGTGGTAAATCAATAATGATAGTGCATTTTTTGACACGTGCAGAAGCAAAAATGACAGTCAGGCTGATAAACAGGCCTGCAGTAAAAGCTTCAGATCAGACCTAAACTCACATACCGATTCATATCACAGAATTACCGTGCAAATAAATAGTTCTTTATTTCTGAATCTGGATTTATTCAGATTGGGAACCACAGAACTAGAAAAAAATATATATATTTTCTCTGCAATTATGGTCACGTTTACTAAATGATTGATGAAGTCTTAAATGAAGTCTTTTTTTAAGACTTCCCATAATGCTTTTCATTTTGCCCTTGACTTTGACTGTCTTTACCAATATAGAAAAAAGTCTGAGCAAATTCCCAGGCCAAAATAGTCCAGATGAATACATCTTACATTTACTAGAAATTAATTAAAGCTGCAGTCTGTAACTTTTTTGTGTTCAAAATTTACAAAATGTATATAATGAGCGAGTACACCATGAATGCATTTTCCATCTGTGTTTTTGTCTTATCCTGAATAACTACGGTACACCTGTAATAAGTGTTTATATGGGGACTACTTTAGACTGGTCGGGTCGCACAGCTGTGGAGTAGCCCAGTACCTGCGTGACTCGCCATTGACATAAACACAGACAAGGAGCTCTGGCTATAATGTTCTTTTGCAAGACGCATTATTCTGTTAATAAACACATTTATTAACCACTAGAGCGCCAAAAATTATGGACTACAGCTTTAAATATAGAAATTATTTTACATCAATTGAATGTAGATAGAGTTATTTCACCCTGCTTTCTTTTTGCATGTTAACATGTGAACTGCACATTTCAGACAACACAGAGTTGAAGAAACTATAGCTATAGCTTATGCTATGCTATAGCTTAGTGTTAGTAGGCTATATGAGCGTAGGCCTACAACAGTCGTATCGTAAAATGTTATATTCGCATATACCACTATAATTTATAAGCTATAGTTTAGAATTGTAGTTATATAGTATTATATTATAAAATATATGATTATATAAACGCAATTGTATATTAGGTGCAGTATTGTATTGTTTTGTCCCTTAGGTCTTCAAACGTTCAAAGACCGTATTAGTTTAATTAAGGCCAATGAAGGAAAAAAGTGCCAGCTATGCAGACAGGCTGTGGATGGGTCAGAAGAGCACCTGGAAAAAAAGCATTTTAAATATGCTTTGCACTTTAAAGATGGTGATTTTGGTGAGCAAATGTTGGTTTTGTAACTGTCACGGAACGCTCACTTATGCCACCCTCTGGTTTCATTCGCTCCCTCTCTCCTGAATATTAGAACTGCACTTCCCAGCACTCCCTCCGTCATTATCACCTTCCATCCCTGCCTGGTTTCTCTGATCACCATTATCACCGTCACCTGTTCATCATCATCTTCCCCTTTATCTGGACTGTGTCTTCCGTTGTTCTGTGCGAAGTCTTGTTTTGCTCTGCGGACATTACCAAGCATACTCTCCTACTTGTCGTGTATGTCTGAACCTTGATTTTTGCCTGTACTCTGGACTCTGTGAACCTTTGCTGCCCGCCCCGACCTCTGCCTGTGTCTGACCTTGAGTATTGGATTGACCCTTTTGATTACTGCTGTTCTCAGTTTATGTCTGCCTACCTGTGTTTCCAACCCGTGTTAATAAAGTCTTGCAAATGGATCCCTCTGCCTCAGCCTTACAGTAATGTATTTTATTCACTAAATTATTAGTTTTATTATACACTATTCTCTTTATGTGCTTTTTCACAGTTCTGTTCACTTAATGACTTTAAAATGTTTAATTGACATTTATTTATTTTTAAAAATCACTAAAATATGCTATTTATATAGGCTTTTGTTTCACAATTACATGGCTCAATTTAAACCGCTGTACAATAAATTTTTGCGCATATGAAGGACTCCGTTTTACATGGATGTTGGGGCACGAGTTAATTTGAAGCCCCATTTACATAAATAATAGTTTAAAAACTAAATGTTGCAAACAAAATTAATAGTTTAGAAACTAAAAGTTGCAGCACAAAGTTAACAATTGGACTCATGCTGAAGGAGAGAGGTTTCCGGTTTCAGTTTTGCTTTAGATAAATGTGAACTGATCCAGCTAAATGAGTCACAGTGACCCATATTTCATTGAGATTGTGGTATTAATGGAAAGAGGAGAACATAAGCTTTCAAATGATATCACAGTCAAAGTCATACCTTGAATGGTTGTAAAGATATACACATTTGAATGATGGTCGTCTGCCCTTTTTTTCCAATTGAAAACCTGAGAAAATCGCTTTTAAAGTTTTCTGCCCGTTTTTTTTTTGTCCGTTTTTTTTTGTTGATATCTTTCAAAATCCATTGCATTTAAAGGGATAAACTTTATTTTACAGCTTAATTTGACCAAAGACATTAATATATATATAAATGCTATTAAACCAGGCTGAAGCTAAAATTATTTTAAAGTTTTTATTTGAATAAATAATTTAAAAGGCACTTTTACAAAAAATTACTAAAATCAGAAAGATTGAACAGAGGTGCTACATTTTTGCTTGAGAGAGAGGGGGTGTGTGTGTGTGAGAAAGTGAGAGAGGCAGAGAGACAAGGAATTCCTATTTCTAGATTACACACCTTTCCTCTAAACCAACCAGAGTCTGAGATATTCCGCGTGCAATTTTACCTATATTCTGCGGCGCGCAGTTTGGACGCATTTAGAGTCGTACACGCATTACAGTGCTCACTCTCGCACTCATTCACAAAATGTTAGACACATAATATTTTTTTCAGTGTTTGGCGACATCTAGTGGAATCAAATGGAACTTATAATAGGTAGCTGTTGCACACAATACCACAGTTATACACTTTCAAAGAAAGATTCAATGAAAAAAACACACAAAAGCGCCTACTTTTTTGTGTGTTTCTTTTGATATTTTAAACACATACAATAGTTTTTATTACATTTGACACTTGATTTTGTTTGTTTAAATGGTTTCCTATAAAATGACACCAATATTTTGCATTTACTTCACTGTATGTGGGTAAGGGGAGCCATCAGATTTGGGTATGTCCAATTTCATGCGGAATTCCAAAATTACCCAAAGAGTTTAAGGGGTTAAAAATGGAACGTTGCGACTTCCGACTCATTTCGCCATTTGCCTTTTACAATAAATGTTGTTAATAAAAGAATGCAACTGTTTGCTTATTTTGTCTTGTTCTGTTCTGAATACCAATAAGAGGAATTAAAATATACATTTACAAAAAAAAATTTTTAAGTTCAGGGGTCTGTACCATGATGGTAGTTGAACAAACTCGGGGTTACAGGATTAGTTTTGAGTCGACAAAACCAAACCGATGCAATCAGGCTTTATTGGTACCATGATGCATCTCATCAACTTACTCTGTCAACTCAGGCTTTGATCCTTAAGCTATGATTACTCCACTCGCGCGCACATAAAAGAGTGACGTCGACACTGAACAACCAATCACATTCGATGTGGATAGAGCGAGAGCTATATATTTTTCCATGCATGAGCAAGAGATTATTCTTCAGAAATACGAAGAATATAGAAGTGTTTTCAACTCCCAACTCCAAACGGTCTTGGCAGCAGATCAAGACAAAATATAAAAATATAATTCAAAGTGGTGAGTATTTCCCACAACCTTTTATTATTTTTGTGAACATTTAAATCACAAACACTTGTTTGCAGCAAACAGAAAAAAGTGTGAAATAAGGAAAACTGGGGGAGGCCCACCTCCTCAAGATTACACTGTGGCGGAGGAGTTGGCGCTGAGTAACAATAAGGGGCGGCCGATTTTGGATGGGATTGCAAGTGCTGTACAGTCTGACCCTGGTGCTGGCTCCTCTAAGCAAGTGACACTGGGTATGCGTGTGCAATGCATTACTAATGTTTTTTTTTTAAAAGTTAAATATGACTGACTCTGTTCTGCAGTAGAGGGAAATACAGTGTCTCTGTTGAAGCCAGCACACATACACACAGTCTCCCACACAGAGGTCAGTATGCAGCAGACAGAACACAATGAACATAACCTGCTTTATAACAGTTATGCTTTACATTGGCCTTTTATTTATTAGGGTGAACCAAATGATGAAGACACTCTGTCTGTGTGTTCTGAGACAGTTGCTGAGGTGAATGCACTGGGCTTTTTTATTATGGCACACATTTGAATGTCATAATTAAGTGACTGGCCCTTACACATCTCTTTTATTGTAGGATTTTTCACAACCTGCCCCAGAAACTGAGGCCTCTACCTCAATGGGCTTCAGAAGAAATGTGAACAAGGTAATGCTTTAAACCCTTGACATAAATTACAGTCAGTCCTGTGTTTGTAGAAAGTCATGCCACTTTTTGTGATTTGATCAACCTCCAGAAAACTTATAATGATTGTTTGTGGTGGAATTGTTTCAGGTGGAAACAGACTCAGTCAGGGCCCTGTACAAAAGGAGTCTAGAACTAGACTGCACACTAAAGGAGCTGGACTGTGAGCTGAGGAGGCTCCAAATTAAAACAATTAAATTGGAGATCAAACAACTGGAAAAAACAGATCTCAGTATGTGAACTTTTTTACAAGTAACCCTTTAGTATGAACACTATGAATGTTTATTAATGTAATTTTACTTGCTCTCTTTCTTCCTCCCTAGCCACATGACCAATAAAACAGTTTGAGACCTATCTGCAGTGTCAGTGTGCTTTTATTAAGTAAAATATTGTGTTGTGATTGCATCTCTGACAGCTGCGCCAGCTGGGTGGTCAAGTGTGATGGGGTCAGTTTCATCGGGGAGAAGCTGGTTTTGTGGTGGTACTCGCTCCTTTCTGATAGTGGCTATATTATGCAGAATGGCACATGCAGCCACTATCTGTGATGCCCGCTCTGGTGACACTCTTAAACGCCTAAGGCAGTTGAAACATGCCTTTAGGATGCCAAAGGTCATCTCGATCTTGACCCTGGTTTTACTGAGGGCCACATCGAAGCGGTTTTGTGGCCCTGTCTGAGGGTCAGGATTATGGAATGCCAAAGCTGCCAATATAAAAAAAAAAAAAAAAACATAAATATACAAAGAAATGTAAAAAAAAAAAAAAAAAAAAAAAAAAAATATATATATATATATAAATAAATATACATACATAGAAAAGCAAAAAAACGAAAATAAATAATTATTTATACATTTATTTCCTTATTTATGTATATATTTATTTTTTCCATATTTATTTATTTATTTATTTATTCATTTCTACATTTATTTATTTATACATTTATTTATTTTTACATTTATTTATTTATACATTTATGTATTTCTACATTTATTTATTTATTCATTTATTTCTTCCTACATTTCTTCCTGCGTAGGGTAATGAGGAGGGCGTGGTTTACCTCAGACATAGCAATCGAGCTCAGAGTAAGCGAAGGCGAAGGGTTGAGGCCACAGTGACACAAGTATAGCTCACTGACGTTGATACGGTCTGTGACTGCGAGGTATATGGTCAAAATCTTACTGTGTGACATGGATAGGCTACTCTTTATTCCGGACATGGCCGTAGAACATCGTTTGGTCTGGATTTGTAAAATGTCCTGGGCTAACAAACATGAAACAGGGACTCTGAAACGGAAGCGCTTGATATTTTCCATTTTTCGGTCAGAACTCACAGAAAGGAAGCAGGGCACATATAGGCTACAGTGAAGTCGACGCAAGCATATTGACCAATGCTTTTGAAACGAGACCATTGCATTTTAATGTAGCCTAATTTCCAAAAACAATACTTGACAGCAACAGAATTTTTTTTTATTCTATTAAGCGGTGGTAGTCTTTAGCCTACCTCCATAAACTCATGTCCAGGGGCAACCTTATTAAATGTATGAACGTCACGTTAATCCACATCGATAAATTCAGTTAGAGGATAAGACTGTAGGGCAGTTAGCCTACCACTAAAATCCAACCAGAGCTTCATCAGAGCCATCAATACAGAAGAGATCTTAATGCATTTACACAGCAATTAGCCTACAAGTGCATACAAATATTACGAAGTGTTTTACATTTTGAAGACATAAATATGACATGATGGAATCAATGAAGTGATAGGCCTACGTTTAATATGAAACTAAAACAGACACCAGGTGGCAGAAAGTCACTGTCTTAATGAGTGTGTTCAATCCACTCGTTTGATTCCTTAAAATACACCGAATCAAAAACAACTCGACGTGTTGAAGCGGTTCAGCTGTGGATTTGTTTCTGATCATTTCTATTTAGGCCTATGCATTATTTAAATAATAATAATAATAATAAATAAATGACCAAATGTTCAAAAAGTTGGCAGAGAGGGGTCATGTTCGGGGAAACAACATAATTGTTGATAGGCTATTTTTCGGGGCCATGAGTTTAATGCGCAAACCTGCGTGACCATATAGCAACTATTCAGAAATGGAAATTACGAATGCATTAATATTTTGTTTTGAATTTAAGAAAAGTCGATTGAATATTTACAGCTTTGTATCTCGTTATTATTTTCAGAATAGTAAAGTCTTTGTAACCAACCATAGTGATCAAATATCGAAGCTATCTCTATCTAATAGGCTACTTCAAAGATCAAATCAAATTATTTATTGTTAAATTTTGTAACAATTTCTGTAGCCCAAAATCTGCCAAAAACATAAAAAAATAGCTAGTAGCCTACATAACTTTTTAATTTGTATTATTATTATCATTCTTTCTTTCTTTTTATTATTATTATTATTTACAAATCAAAATTCTTTCTTTCTTTCTTTTTCTTCTTATTAAATTTATACTATTGTTATTATCATCATCATACTGGCCAAAATAAAATTAAATAGATAAGCTAGATATGAAATGGGCATATAAAGTTAAATTCCTATAAAGTAAACCCGTAGCTATAGCCTACACTCAGAGAATATGCATGGTAGGCATAAAGATACACACATAAATTAGCCTAACGGGCTAACTGTAAACTGACTTACCGAAACTAAAAGATATGTCTGCATATAAATTGCATGACGAGTAGCCTACAAACTTAAATGCCTGCTATAAGGACCTTTTTGAGACTGGGCGGCCTATGGTATCATGATCTTGTAAATATAAATAAACAGTTTTAAATACTGGTGTTTATGGTTAAATTCAACTAAATTAGTTTTCATTTTGTGAACGTTAAATATACATTTTATTCTCAAAACTGGTGTCAGTCCATTCTTAGGCTCGTTTGACATGTCAAAGGAGCCTATACAGTAGGTGTTTTTTTTTTTTTATTCATGCCAAAATACTTTATATCAAGTACATGCTGAATTTTATATATAGGCTAGACGAATAGAAGAGTAGAAGTACAAGAGTACAAGACACAAATCTCTCTCTCTCACACACACTCTTAAACACACTCTTACACACACACACACACACACACACACACAAAAAAGGTTAAACACTGAAAATAATTTTTGAGTTTTAAAGGATTTTTTATGCCCGTTCAACCGAGCCCGGCAATGCAAGCAGAAATTGACGCTGCAGAACCGGATGTGACGACTTTTATGAAGGCGTGACAACATCTACGATTGTTTGCTGTTTGTTTGTTGGAAGCGCATTGTCAGGGACCAAGCAGTTAAGCAAGAGGAGTCACAAGGAAAGTTCAAAAAGTAAGGATTTTAATTTCCCAATAATCATAACAACAAAATAAAGATAAAGTTTTGGGCCAAAAACAAAACAAATAAACAGACAGTAACTAGAGCTCTGAACATAAAAGACTCAAAATACAACTGACCTCCTACACAAGAAACAACAGGGACTTATATATTGGCTGATCAAACCAATTTTTACACAGGGGAAGACTAACAACAACACTACTACATAAACTACAAATAACAGCAAAATCTACCTAAAACTTATTCCAAAGAAATATACTTTTACTTAACCTAAACTCAACAAAAATACTCAATATAATATAAATCTAAACACCAACATATCTAAGGAGAGAATGAGCTACACCCCCCCCAGACATAACAAACAATGGTAGTGTCCAATTAGGCCACCTCCCCTATAAAGCTGCTCCTGCTCCAAACGCCACCCCTTTAAGCCAGCCGACTTCCTGGATCTCTCCCGGGTGTGGAATCCAACACTGGTAAGCTCAGAAACAAATAATTATACAAACAGAATGACAACCCAAAAGTAACTAATGGTGCGCGCTCCCAAAAATATACTTCTGTATGGTCAACTAAATAAAGTATAAAGTATGTGAAATGAACTACGTGTCCTGTGAGTTATTTGTAACTAAATAAATAACTACAACAAATGTATAATGTGTATGAAAAAGTATATAAACTAATCCTAAAGAAAAACAGCATAAACTCAGGAAAAATATAAGTGCATGAGGTTACCGCTCTTGAACTGGTTGTGAGGCCATGGCTGTGGCCATCACACGCATCATAGATAAATATTCTAAATATCAGTAGTGTAGTAGGGCACAACCGGATGTATGTTATGGCGTTGTATAGACAAGCGATAGCAAGACAGTTGAGACATATGGCAGAACTAACTGAAGCCAATCCGGATTATGTACTGTCACATGTTGAAGCTCTGTCTGATAGTTTGTTCGATTTCGCGGCAACGACTGACATTGAAATGGATCCTGTCATATTAAGTAATCTAGAAGAAGCGGTCAATCATCTTAATGTGTCTTTGCAAAATGCAGATGACTGCAAGGCAGTAGGCCGCCCCAGGTATTTCATACCCGTGGACGCTATTGAGAGTTACCTGCTTTCAGGGTTGTCCGTTCGGAACATTTCAGCTCTTTTTGGCGTTGGTGAAAGAACAATTTGGCGTAGAATGGCAGATCATGGGATAAGGTATGTAACGTTTGTTTAATTGATGTTGTGTGCAATATTTGGGTCAGTCTCACTGAGAAAAAACTAACCCCATACCGTTAAAGTTATTATTTATTAATCATCATGTTGTTCTAAACTAGGGAGGGTCAATATGACCACTATGTCTTAAAGTACGCACTATATTCGGATGATACGTTTTGTAACACTGTTATGCTGGGTACACACCAAAAGATTTTTTACATCTTATAAGATTTTCAAAATGTGATAGACCACAAACATGAGGACAAAAAATCCTAGATTTAAGCATTTTGCTCATATAGTGTGTGGTGTGCCATGATGTGACAAAGACAGCACACCACACTCTAACAGATTTTCAACCAGAGTCTCGACTGTGAACACAGGAAATCTCGCGAGACTTCAGAATAAGCATGGCGGATGATATGCAGGAAGAAATTGCGATGATAGTGTTTGGAATGATTTTCACAGAAAATTCACATGAAAAAAAAAAAACATCGTAGGCCCTACCCACCATTATATATAACCTTTTATACAGAAATATATTAATTCTTTATTGTCTTTATTTATTCTTTATTGGATTTATTGTCTCTTTAGAAAAAGTTATTTAATCCCTCTATAGAACCTCACTGAACCCGCAGCTGAACTCAGCTTCCTGCAAGTGTGTGTGTGAGAGAGAGTGACCGTGTCTTCCATCATCTCGCTTTCTGATTGGATATTGTTTTGTTTCACGTGATAATCTCCAGAACGTGCGTTTGTCCTCGGAGTTCCCCCCACACATCAGGATTATCAGAGAACTGGATTAATTCGAACCATATCTTGTGTTTAACCTATGGCAAAGATCAGACTGGTGTTGTGCAGAATTACAACTCCCTGCCAAAATATAACCCGCTGGTTGAATCTGCTATCTGATGGCCTAATCCTAACCCAACCCCCAAAACCTATTCTTTAACCTACTAATAGCAGAGGGTACACCAATTAATTGTGGTAACTTAAAGGGGTGATGAACTGAGAAATCAAATTTTCCTTGAGCTTTTGACATATAAGAGATCATCATACTATAATAATATCCTGTAAGTTTCAGAACTGAAAACTACCTTGTTAGTCCAATAAAAGCTTTTATAGACATCAGGCTCAGCAAACGACTCGTTTTTCAAAGTGGGGAACAATGACGTCAAAGAGGATAAAACACCGCCTCCACAAAAGAAGATCAACGCCTACTTCAACACGGCCTGTTTAGCCCCGCCCACCGATTCGCCCAAACATGCTAAATAACATAGGACGACATGATGATTGCTACCGGATCGAGCTACTTCCAAGCAATAAACATGCTGTTTACTAAATATTGTGCAGTGCCTGTTTGTGGAAGAAGGCAGTCTGCATAAGCTTCCTTCGGATTCCAGCATGGTTAAACTTTATTAAATCAGTCAATCACAATTTCCCGACGGATCTGCCAGCAACATGTAAGTAACCATGTGTATTCTAATGCCTGATCTGCGATCAGTGATTTCTGTGTAATTATTCAAGTTCAGATATTTCTCTTAAAATCGTTCAATACTGTTTATGCATCAGCGACTAAACGATCAACTTCACATAATTTCTCGTAGTATTATGAAAATAATCTTTTTTTAAACTGTTATTAAATTATATAGCCTACAGAAAGCGATCAAAGAACGATCCCTTTCGCCCAAGCTGTCAATCAAACAGCACAGCGCGAGCCGCGAGAGCTTATCTGGACACTTACCAAACTCGTGATGAAATAATGACACTGTTACACTACACAACGAAGCTCTACTGTGTATTCACATCGTGTTTGCATTGTGATTTGGTGTAAGCATTTGTGAGAGTGCAAAAATTGCGTTGCAATGATAAGATCTTTATTCACGCGATCAACAGACTGTCTGTCATCTGCTCAGTGCTCATCATGCTGCAACCTTTCATGTGATGGAATAGATTTAAATATAATGCTTTAAACGATACTTTTCACGATTTGTTAATCTCGATAGCTGTATTAGTAAAAACGTAGTACAAGTTTTCGAGAGAGTTCCTGTAATACTAGCTATTTCATTGCAAGCATGTCAGCCAATCACAGCAGTGGGCGTTTACACTGCAGTCTCACAGCAGACACGCCCCTTAAAACGGAGCGTTCAAATCTGAGGCAGAAATCAGGCTTGGAAAAATGGCTTTTATTTATAAATTATGACAATTTTTTATGTAAAAATCATACTAACATTATAAGGGCACCCCAGGCAACATTATAAAATAATAAAACAATCCAGTTCATGACCCCTTTAAAGTTATTTGGATGCTTCACATGTGATGTAAGTCATACTTTGTGCATTTAGGTCAATCATTATGTGTAGACCATTGTTGTTTGGTTTGTTACTATTTGACAATTAAAATAGATATTTGTGTGTGGCTGTTTTATTTACTACTTTGCCCGTAGGCGTGTGAAAGAGTCTATGCATCGAGTAGACCCACAAGGAGTTATGATGCGCACACTCCGACTCCAGACACGGAGGAGAAGACAATATTCTGTGCCAGCTCCAAATAGTTTGTGGCATATAGATGGCAATCATAAACTAATAAGGTAAGATAAAGCATTTTCCAAATTATTTTGTTTACATTTTTAGCAGAACAAAGAAATGTATACAGGTTTCAGACCAATACAGGGTGAGTAAATGATGACAATTAAAATTTTTGGGTGAACTATCCAATCAAGTTAATTTATGTATAAAAATGTATTGTGTGTGTGTGTGTGTATATTGTATATATATTTGTTATAGATGGCAGATAGTGATTCACGGTGGGATAGATGGCTTTAGCCGTCTAATTGTTTATCTGACTGCTGCTTCCAACAACCGGGCTTCTACAGTACTTAAAAGTTTTCTTGAAGCAGTCGAAATGTATGGAGTGCCGTCACGTGTTCGTTCTGACAAAGGAGGTGAAAATGTTGAAGTAGCACGTTTCATGGTGTCCACCAGAGGAACAAATAGAAATTCTCACCTCACTGGAAGAAGTACACACAACCAGCGGTAATATAAGTAAGTAAGTAAACTTTATTTATATAGCACCTATCACAGATAAAATCACAAAGTGCTTTACATATAGCAAGTTAACAAATTAAAAAATTAAGAAACATCATACAAATCATAAAACATAATAGCTCAGTCAACTGAAAGCTTGACTGAATAGAAGTGTCTTCAGCTGTTTTTTAAAAGAATCAACAGAATCGGCCACACGCAGCGGCTGCATTCCACAGTTTGGGAGCAACTGCTTGAAAGGAGCGGTCTCCCCGAGTTTTAAAGGGATAGTTCACACAAAAATAAAAAACTGTTGCTAATTCACTTGACGTCAGGTCATCCAAGATGTTGGGTCTGTGTATGTTTTGATCATTTCATTTCCTATTTGGAATAGAATAATGTAAAAATAAAAAAGATGGCTCGTTAATTAGTTGTTGTTTTTTTCATTTGGTTTAACAAATGGAAAATTAGATTTTGCCGTTTGTGATTTATAAATTTTATGGCTTTGATATTTCATTCGCACATGTGGGCGCGCTAAAACGCCCCTTTCATCTGATTGGTCAAACCGCACCTTATTCAGGACGGCCTTATTTCTGTCAGGTCGAATCGGGTAGAATAGAAATCATCCCACTTTACAAGCTTTTGTCACCATGCGAACCACCACTCGCTGATATTTAATGCAGAATTGCTTATATTTAGCCTAACTATAATTAGTGCTGCTGTAAAGCTTCGCCTCTAATGTACGACGTTTTGTATTCACAAAACATCTTAAGGCTAAAAGTAACGTTTGACTTGTTGATTTAGGAGAAACTCTTAAAAATAATGGCCGTGTCAGTCCTAATTTTAGGACTCCTACATTTTTGCTCTAAGAGTATTTCACTAAGCATTTTAACACTAAAATTAGCTCCTAAATCTGTGAAACGGGCGCTGGGTGCTAAATCTTTTCTTCTGCAATACATATTTTGATTTATATATTGTAATCTACCATAAAACGGCAAGAATAAATCTTTAAATGGTCTATGCTGTATAAGTAGGCTTCATGCAGTCTGTTTTCTTTAGTTTTTAGTAGTTTTGTTCAAAATAACACATTTCGAGCTTTCTATATATTTCTCTGGTATTTTAGGCAAAGCTTATGAGTTTGGGTTCATTTATGAGACGAGCTCCAGTTCACATGCCGACACGGAGCTTTATTGCCTGCTATTTTTAATTA
This sequence comes from Squalius cephalus, assembly GCF_949319135.1. Lineage (NCBI taxonomy): Eukaryota > Metazoa > Chordata > Actinopteri > Cypriniformes > Leuciscidae > Squalius > Squalius cephalus. The sequence goes on from NC_137125.1 coordinate 15,336,538, forward strand.
TTATGTATTAAATACAGGCAATTTGTTGATGAAACAATGATTAAAATTAAGATACAATTAATACAAAACGAAATTCACTTTAAAGAAAGGCTTTATACAAAAAATAAACCTAATGAAATGGTCAAAATCTTGTCTGCCCACTCCATTTGTCTCGCGATTGCACATGATCTTAGATCATGGCCTGTATGAAAGTTAGGATTTTGAAATTAATTTAGAAAATATTAGGCCTATGTATGTTTATGTAGCGGGTCAGGTGGTTGAGTTGGGAAGTGTACCTTTAAGGCCGGCTGATTAATTGGGATCAGGTGGCGTAAGTGACGCATCTCTTTAAAGGTGTTGAGAGGAACAGAAAAATGGTGCGTCGTGAGTGAAGAGTGAGTCTCTTGGTGTATCGGCTGTGTGAAGGGGAGAACGTGAGTCTGTTTGAGAGGTTATGTCTATTTGATGTTAATATTGAACCGCTTATCACGGCTCTTTGTAGCTTGGTTGGGCGTCTGCGTTTATGGTGTCCAGTCAATGGTACCAGCAGTGACGAGCCTACAGAAACTTGCTTTCATAATAGTGAGTAGTGATTCATCACAGGTTTTGCGGCAACGTAAGTAACGCAGGTCTTTGTGGAAGTCCATGCCTATTTGTTTTTAAATTCATTGGACTGCTTAACACGGCTCATTGTTTGTTTGTAGCTCGGTCTGGCGTCTGCGTTTATGGTGTCCAGTCAATGGTACCGGCAGTGACGAGCCTACAGAAACTTGCTTTCATAATAGCGAGTAGTGATCTTACATAGGTCTTGCAGCAACGTAAGTAACGCAAGTCTTTTTGGAAGTCCATGCCTATTTGTTGTTGATCGTAAATTCATTGAACCGCTTAACATGGCTCGTTTGTTTGTAGCTCGGTCTGGCGTCTGCGTTTATGGTGTCCAGTCAATGGTACCAGCAGTGACGAGCCTACAGAAACTTGCTTTTATTATGTAGTGAGTAGTGATCCTATAAGAGTTGCAGCAATGTAAGTTCACTGACTCTGTTTTTTAGATATAATGTATAAGGTTTAGCGCTGATTATTCTCTTGTTAATTTCACCTATGAATAGAAACAACATTGATGAGAGTGTGCACAGTCGTTAGTCATCCACACCTAGGGTTGCCACCCGTCCCGGTTTTCCAGGGATTGTTCTCTTTTTTTGAGCGACAGTCCCGGAAAAGTTTTTTTGTTAAAATGTACTTCTAAAGTAGAATTTCCTGGTTTCAAACCGTTTTCGTCTACTGTTACTGCAGAGCTGCCACGCGCAATTAACCCTTCTCACGCACAGAAAAATCGCGAAGCAAAGCGGACGGAGACCGACAGACTAGACAGAGCAGGTTACTTATGATATAAAAAAATCTCAGCTCTCAGGTTCTGTCACTTTTATTACGAAATTCAAACAATAAACACCGTTTTGGCGTTTGTAAATGTGACGTGAAAGATCCCTATAGCGGCACGTGAACTTATCATCTCTAGCTAATAAATAAACACGAATGAACAATGTTAAAAGAAAACGTACAACTTAACGAAATGTATATTCATCATACATAATATCGATCAATCAGTGTTTTTCAACCGCGGAAAGGGTCAATAAAACAGCTGGAGAACAATTGTCACATAACATTACCTCAGGAAAGCCATTTGATGACCATAATGGCTATAGCACGTAGCTAGAAAAAAAGAGCTATAGAGAGTATTTTGCTAAACATGTGTAGGCTACTATATTATGTGTTTATTATATTTACTTAGCATTAAATAAACTTGTTAATATAATAAAAAAAACGCATTATATTTAATTTGTTAAATAAAGTTATTTTTAACCTTAAATAATACTACCAGCTGATAAGGCTCGTATGTTTACAGCATTAGGTGAGATTTTTTTCTTGAGAAATTAATGCCTATCTTGTGTACCTAATATTTATCCAAATCAGTCAATTAAATCAAATCACAAGAATTGAACTGAATTGAAATCCTGAAATTTGTTTCAAGCAATAATAAAAAACGTATCTTACCAGAAATTGTACCATATAAACATTGTAACATGTTGTCACTAAACCTAATACAATTCAGTTTAGTCACTAAAATGTTTTGACAATCACAATACACTTATTTGCAAGATTATTTTTTTTTTTACAGTTAAAAATTTCAGTTAAATATAAAGGAAAAACAGCGCTGGAAAATCCTGCAAAAACAACCCCCCCCCCCCAACAACAACAACAACAACAAAAATCTGAGTGTCCCGGTTTTTCACAAATCAAAGGTGGCAACCCTATCCACACCATTTAATTGTATTGCTACGGGGCATACGGCTTTGATTCAAAGAAAAACCTACGTTTGATCCTTTTCCTGTTTTAATTTTCCAATTAGAGATTGGTTATTGTTTTAAACTGTCATAGTATCATAAACCACTTATGTTTGTGATTTACAGGAGGATTGTCTACAGGAGGATTGTCTACGTCGGTCACTAGCCACTGTTTTTCCTGAGCTTAATCATTCTGTTGTATTTCGTGTGTGTGTGTGGTGTGTGTGGTGTGTGTGTGGTGTGTGTGTGTGTGGTGTGTGTGTGGTGTGTGTGTGGTGTGTGTGGCCGTGTGTGTGTCCGTGTGGCCGTGTGTGTGGCCGTGGCCTACTCTCTGGATGACCCGGACCTAGTTGGGCTTAGGATTGAGCCCTGCTTGTGGTAGCCTATTCATTTGAATGTTGTGGTTGCTTTATTTCCTTGTTTATTTTCTGTTTGGCAGTCATACTCCCAACATTCGGCCGATGGGCATCGAGCAATATCTCCTTTAGGAACAGCGTCTATTTTGTGATGAAACGTTCACCAGTGAAGTGTGAAATGCTGTGTTAGTATGTTTGCACGGCCGAATTGGTTTTAAGTGTTTTTGCAGTGTTTTGTGAACAGTACCTATTTATTCGACTTTATGCACTGTAGTTTTGATATTGTTAGACTTTATACCCTGTAACTCATTTACTATGAGGCTTTTATTCACTGTGAACTATTTATTATAAAATTGTTTACTGTTACCTGGGGGGACTATTTGTCTGCCCTGATTGCCAATTCTTATATTTGTGAGTGTTTAATAAATTTATAATTGAGTACATCAGTCCAATTTCTGTTCCTTCATTGGACGCAACCTGCCTAATTATCTAAAAGGGGAGCGTGGGTTTTTGGGGTTTTATTCTAAATACCCAAATTGTGTGTTGGAGCGCCCCCTAGGGGTTACATTTAGATTATATTTTGACTAGTGTTTATGCTGCCTCATTATCATCAATGAAAAGTGCTTGCAAATATCTATTGCAAATGTGTGTATGTGCTGATCTGCTGAAATGTGTAAATATGCCCAGCTGATGGATTGCAAATGTGTTAATTTTTGCGTTGTGCTATCTCCGTAATGGCCCATTGACACGCAATATATGCCTACAGCACGTGTCTACAATTATCCGCATCAGTTATTCATATAGACTCATGGTAATATACTTTGAAATATTTGTTATAATAGTTTTCAACTTTTTTAAAAAAAAAGGAATGTCTGCATCACCTTCATCTGCAACTCGGAGGGCGTGCAGCAACACTGTCGAACATCAGAACGAGTAAGTACATATTTACCCATGTTAGTTAATTTTTTTTTTTTTACAATATAAGCCTGTATGACTTTATTTTTGGAGGTTGGTTGATAATGTTACATATTTTTTCTTTGTGTTATCTTATCAGCATGCTAATGTCTATCAGTTGTGCATGTGCTGGAATAGTACTCTAAAATATATGTTAATAATAGTTTTCAACTTTTTTTGAAAGGAATGATGTAGGTTCTGCAACTCGCACTAAGAGGGCACGCAGCAACATTAACAGAAATCAGAAAGAGTAAGTACATATTTACCCACTATTTTACAGATGTTAGACGTGATGTTGTTTTATCAACATGCTGACTGTCCATCAGTTATGCATGTGTACTTAGTACTTTGTTCAACCTTTATTAATATTATTATTTGTATCGGAATGTGGTAGCATCACCCTCAGCCTCACCTGCAACTCGCACTGGGAGGGCACGCGACAGGTGTCGTTCAGTTTTGAGAACAACTGAAAAGTAAGTACACTTATTCCTTTTCTTTCAGATATTAGTATAATTTTTACATATTCTGGTTTTACATAGTCCATACAAACATTATGTGTCTGGCTTTGCATCTGGCCAATGCTACTTTTAATGACTGAAATGCAGTTGTTATATTTTGTGTAATAAACATGCTCACATTGTTTGTTTGTTTTACAGCTATAAAAGTGATGGTGATCATCAGACACCTGTTGCAAAGAGACTTCCACAGAGAGGTTCCACAGACTCTGAGATTCCTGCCTGCATGGAAACCTGGCCCACAGCTGAGTCCTGCTGACGCACACACTCCTCTGAGTCTCTTCAAAATGTGTTTTTTTTTTTTTCTGAGAATGCACACAACTCTGTGCCACAACACCAATGCTCAAGCTGCTGGTGCAATTTGGTGCTGGTGCTCCGGTTTCAGGAGCTGAGCTGAGCTCCGATGCAAAGAACATTTGCACAGTTGGTCGCAAGAGCTGTGTGCTTTGCAAAGGACAGCTTGGTAAAAGGCAGGACACACCTTGGAAATGCCAGGCATGTAATGTTCACTTGTGTCTTCAGCTGAACAGGAACTGTTTTCAAAAATGGCACCAAGACATGTAACTATATTCTCTCTGCCTTTATTTTAGTTTATTTTGCTCATTTTGCATTATTTTGCTTAGAGCCCGCCGTCAACGGGGCATAGGCATTTACTGTGAGATACCTGCAAATTTAGAACATTTAGTTCCTCCACATAGAGGAATTACAATAAAACACATTGAAAAACAAAACCTTTGAATCTCCTCTTCTTTGTTCAGGCACTTGATGGCCCATTAGTCACTGGGGGAGTGTATGTCACACCCCTGGTCTGAATCTCATTAATATTGATGGGCCTATACCCCTCCCATGCATAAACCTCTTCTGACAAAACTGTTTTACAAAGTTTAAATCAATGTATTGTTTTATGAGAACGATTAGGCAGGATGATTTTCACATCATTTTGAAGAATAAACTATAGGCGACAAAATGCATTATTCAAAAGTCTTGTGGACACATATTTACTATGTTTTGTGATCTTATTTCAGCAACTTTCATTTTTATTTTTTCAAATAACCACGCATAAACATTATTCTCTTAAAAACACAAAGATTTACAAGCATGTTGATCAAATATGATGGTAGCCCTGTTTGTGCTTTATAGAGTAAATTTACACCTTTGCCATTAACATGTTTATAAATAACTGAAAAAACAACAAATGTCAGAGCATGTCAGAACACCTCCAGGGCCCAGAAAACCCCTCAGACCCCAGAGGGTTAAATATAAATTACTCTGAATGACAACAAGTATGGAAATGGTCCAACCAGTCAAATATGTAGCCTACGTTTAGGCCTATATAAAATAGCTTGTCAACTTATGCAAGTAAATTTAAAAAGACTTACTCATCCGAAATATTATCCACGGCTGGATCAAGTCGCTCTTCAAAATACAAACGTTCGTCGCAGAGTCCCGCTTTTCTTCTGAGGAAAAGGTGAACTCCTCATCACTATCCAGGACGAGCTGAAGAGCTTCCTCACCTGTGAACCGTGTCATCTTCCAACGGCGCAGGAAAGTGAATGAATGAACTGCTGGTATTAAGAACTTTCAGTTCAGGGAGCGTTTACCTTATTTTGCATAGATCACCTCAGCGCATTATCTTATGAATAGCGCGCTCTGCGTGAGTTCTGTGTGAACTCATTACAGTTAATTAGATGAGACGGGAGAAACTGTACTTCTCTTTAGTTTCATACAGATTAAATTGCAGGAGAATATTTGTTTTGAATGTGAATTGTTTTATTTAAAAGTAGAAATTTAAAGCTTTCTTTAGACGCATGTTTCATGGTTGTGTGATAAGTATTACCCAGCTAACAGGGAACGTTCCCAGAACTTTCACTAACGTTCTTTAAAAGTTGTATAAATGTTAGTACAAAACGTTATTAAAATAATGTTTTTGGAACGTTCATACAACGTTACTAACGTTCTTGTAACGTTGAGAAAAAAACGTTCTTAGAACAAGGTTCTTGGAACGTCTTTATGACGTTATTTGTGATTGATGAACGTTCTCATAACGTTGATAGAAAACGTTCTTAGAACAAGGTTCTTGGAACGTCTTGTTGACGTTATTTGTGATTGATGAACGTTTTCATAACGTTGATAGAAAACGTTCTTAGAACAAGGTTCTTGGAACGTCTTTATGACGTTATTTATGATTGATGAACGTTCTCATAATGTTAATAAAAAAACGTTCTTAGAACAAGGTTCTTGGAACGTCTTTATGACGTTATGTTGCGATGGATGAACGTTCTCATAACGTTGATAGGAAACGTTCTTAGAACAAGGTTCTTGGAACGTCTTTATGACATTATTTGCGATTGATGAACGTTCTCATAACGTTGATAGAAAACGTTCTTAGAACAAGGTTCTTGGAACGTCTTTATGACGTTATGTTGTGATGGATGAACGTTCTCATAACGTTGATAGGAAACGTTCTCAGAACAAGGTTCTTGGAACGTCTTTATGATGTTATTTGTGATTGATGAACGTTTTCATAACGTTGATAGAAAACGTTCTTAGAACAAGGTTCTTGGAACGTCTTTATGACGTTATTTGTGATTGATGAACGTTCTCATAATGTTGATAGAAAACGTTCTTAGAACAAGGTTCTTGGAACGTCTTTATGACATTATTTGTGATTGATGAACGTTCTCATAACGTTGATAGAAAACGTTCTTAGAACAAGGTTCTTGGAACGTCTTGTTGACGTTATTTGTGATTGATGAACGTTTTCATAACGTTGATAGAAAACGTTCTTAGAACAAGGTTCTTGGAACGTCTTTATGACGTTATTTATGATTGATGAACGTTCTCATAATGTTAATAAAAAAACGTTCTTAGAACAAGGTTCTTGGAACGTCTTTATGACGCTATGTTGCGATGGATGAACGTTCTCATAACGTTGATAGGAAACGTTCTTAGAACAAGGTTCTTGGAACGTCTTTATGATGTTATTTGTGATTGATGAACGTTTTCATAACGTTGATAGAAAACGTTCTTAGAACAAGGTTCTTGGAACGTCTTTATGACGTTATTTGTGATTGATGAACGTTCTCATAATGTTGATAGAAAACGTTCTTAGAACAAGGTTCTTGGAACGTCTTTATGACATTATTTGTGATTGATGAACGTTCTCATAACGTTGATAGAAAACGTTCTTAGAACAAGGTTCTTGGAACGTCTTTATGACGTTATGTTGTGATGGATGAACGTTCTCATAACGTTGATAGAAAATGTTCTTAGAACAAGGTTCTTGGAACGTCTTTATGACGTTATGCTGTGATGAATGAACGTTCTCATAACGTTGATAGAAAACGTTCTTAGAACAAGGTTCTTGGAACGTCTTTTTGACGTTATTTGTGATTGATGAACGTTCTCATAATGTTGATAGAAAACGTTCTTAGAACAAGGTTCTTGGAACGTCTTTATGACGCTATTTATGATTGATGAACGTTCTCATTACGTTGATAGAAAACGTTCTTAGAACAAGGTTCTTGGAACGTCTTTATGACGTTATGTTGTGATGGATGAACGTTCTCATAACGTTGATAGGAAACGTTCTTAGAACAAGGTTCTTGGAACGTCTTTATGACATTATTTGTGATTGATGAACGTTCTCATTACGTTGATAGAAAACGTTCTTAGAACAAGGTTCTTGGATCGTCTTTATGACGTTATTTATGATTGATGAACGTTCTCATAACGTTGATAGAAAACGTTCTTAGAACAAGGTTCTTTGAACGTCTTTATGACGTTATGTTGTGATGGATGAACAATCTCATAACGTTGATAGAAAACGTTCTTAGAACAAGGTTCTTGGAACGTCTTTATGACGTTATGTTGTGATGGATGAACGTTCTCATAACGTTTATAGAAAACGTTCTTAGAACAAGGTTCTCGGAACGTCTTTTTGACATTATTTGTGATTGATGAAAGTTCTCGTAACGTTGATAGAAAACGTTCTTAGAACAAGGTTCTTGGAACGTCTTTTTGACGTAATTTGTGATTGATGAATGTTTTCATAACGTTGATAGAAAACGTTCTTAGAACAAGGTTCTTGGAACGTCTTTTTGACGTTATTTGTGATTGATGAACGTTCTCATAATGTTGATAGAAAACGTTCTTAGAACAAGGTTCTTGGAACGTCTTTATGTCGTTATTTATGATTGATGACCGTTCTCATTACGTTGATAGAAAACGTTCTTAGAACAAGGTCCTTGGAACGTCTTTATGACGTTATGTTGTGATGGATGAACGTTCTCATAACGTTGATAAAAAACGTTATGAGAACAAGGTTCTTGGAACGTCTTTATGACGTTATTTATGATTGATGAAAGTTCTCATAACGTTGATAGAAAACGTTCTTAGAACAAGGTTCTTGGAACGTCTTTTTGACATTATTTGTGATTGATGAAAGTTCTCATAACGTTGATAGAAAATGTTCTTAGAACAAGGTTCTTGGAACGTCTTTATGACGTTATGCTGTGATGAATGAACGTTCTCATAACGTTGATAGAAAACGTTCTTAGAACAAGGTTCTTGGAACGTCTTTTTGACGTTATTTGTGATTGATGAACGTTCTCATAATGTTGATAGAAAACGTTCTTAGAACAAGGTTCTTGGAACGTCTTTATGACGCTATTTATGATTGATGAACGTTCTCATTACGTTGATAGAAAACGTTCTTAGAACAAGGTTCTTGGAACGTCTTTATGACGTTATGTTGTGATGGATGAACGTTCTCATAACGTTGATAGGAAACGTTCTTAGAACAAGGTTCTTGGAACGTCTTTATGACATTATTTGTGATTGATGAACGTTCTCATTACGTTGATAGAAAACGTTCTTAGAACAAGGTTCTTGGATCGTCTTTATGACGTTATTTATGATTGATGAACGTTCTCATAACGTTGATAGAAAACGTTCTTAGAACAAGGTTCTTTGAACGTCTTTATGACGTTATGTTGTGATGGATGAACAATCTCATAACGTTGATAGAAAACGTTCTTAGAACAAGGTTCTTGGAACGTCTTTATGACGTTATGTTGTGATGGATGAACGTTCTCATAACGTTTATAGAAAACGTTCTTAGAACAAGGTTCTCGGAACGTCTTTTTGACATTATTTGTGATTGATGAAAGTTCTCGTAACGTTGATAGAAAACGTTCTTAGAACAAGGTTCTTGGAACGTCTTTTTGACGTAATTTGTGATTGATGAATGTTTTCATAACGTTGATAGAAAACGTTCTTAGAACAAGGTTCTTGGAACGTCTTTTTGACGTTATTTGTGATTGATGAACGTTCTCATGAACGTCTTTATGTCGTTATTTATGATTGATGACCGTTCTCATTACGTTGATAGAAAACGTTCTTAGAACAAGGTCCTTGGAACGTCTTTATGACGTTATGTTGTGATGGATGAACGTTCTCATAACGTTGATAAAAAACGTTATGAGAACAAGGTTCTTGGAACGTCTTTATGACGTTATTTATGATTGATGAAAGTTCTCATAACGTTGATAGAAAACGTTCTTAGAACAAGGTTCTTGGAACGTCTTTTTGACATTATTTGTGATTGATGAAAGTTCTCGTAACGTTGATAGAAAATGTTCTTAGAACAAGGTTCTTGGAACGTCTTTATGACGTTATGCTGTGATGAATGAACGTTCTCATAACGTTGATAGAAAACGTTCTTAGAACAAGGTTCTTGGAACGTCTTTTTGACGTTATTTGTGATTGATGAACGTTCTCATAATGTTGATAGAAAACGTTCTTAGAACAAGGTTCTTGGAACGTCTTTATGACGCTATTTATGATTGATGAACGTTCTCATTACGTTGATAGAAAACGTTCTTAGAACAAGGTTATTGGAACGTCTTTATGACGTTATGTTGTGATTGATGAACGTTCTCATAACGTTGATAAAAAACGTTCTTAGAACAAGGTTATTGGAACGTCTTTATGATGTTATGTTGTGATTGATGAACGTTCTCATAACGTTGATAGAAAACATTCTTAGAACAAGGTTCTCGGAACGTCTTTTTGACATTATTTGTGATTGATGAAAGTTCTCGTAACGTTGATAGAAAATGTTCTTAGAACAAGGTTCTAGGAACGTCTTTTTGACGTTATTTGTGATTGATGAACGTTCTCATAATGTTGATAGAAAACGTTCTTAGAACAAGGTTCTTGGAACGTCTTTATGACGTTATTTATGATTGATGAACGTTCTCATTATGTTGATAGAAAACGTTCTTAGAACAAGGTTCTTGGATCGTCTTTATGACGTTATTTATGATTGATGAACGTTCTCATAACGTTGATAGAAAATGTTCTTAGAACAAGGTTATTGGAACGTCTTTATGACGTTATGTTGTGATGGATGAACGTTCTCATAACGTTGATAAAAAACGTTATGAGAACAAGGTTCTTGGAACGTCTTTATGACATTATTTGTGATTGATGAAAGTTATCATAACGTTGATAGAAAACGTTTTTAGAACAAGGTTCTTGGAACGTCTTTATGACGTTATTTATGATTGATGAAAGTTCTCATAACGTTGATAGAAAACGTTTTTAGAACAAGGTTCTTGGAACGTCTTTATGACGTTATTTATGATTGATGAATGTTATCATAACGTTGATAGAAAACGTTCTTAAAACAAGGTTCTTGGAACGTCTTTTTGACATTATTTGTGATTGATGAACGTTCTCGTAACGTTGAAAGAAAACGTTCTTAGAACAAGGTTCTTGGATCGTCTTTATGACGTTATTTATGATTGATGAACGTTCTCATAACGTTGATAGAAAACATTCTTAGAACAAGGTTATTGGAACGTCTTTATGACGTTATGTTGTGATTGATGAACGTTCTCATAACGTTGATAGAAAACGTTCTTAGAACAAGGTTCTTGGAACGTCTTTATGACGTTATTTATGATTGATGAACGTTCTCATTACGTTGATAGAAAACGTTCTTAGAACAAGGTTCTTGGATCGTCTTTATGACGTTATTTATGATTGATGAACGTTCTCATAACGTTGATAGAAAATGTTCTTAGAACAAGGTTATTGGAACGTCTTTATGACGTTATGTTGTGATGGATGAACGTTCTCATAACGTTGATAAAAAACGTTATGAGAACAAGGTTCTTGGAACGTCTTTATGACATTATTTGTGATTGATGAAAGTTATCATAACGTTGATAGAAAACGTTTTTAGAACAAGGTTCTTGGAACGTCTTTATGACGTTATTTATGATTGATGAATGTTATCATAACGTTGATAGAAAACGTTCTTAAAACAAGGTTCTTGGAACGTCTTTTTGACATTATTTGTGATTGATGAAGGTTCTCGTAACGTTGATAGAAAACGTTCTTAAAACAAGGTTCTTGGAACGTCTTTTTGACATTATTTGTGATTGATGAACGTTCTCGTAACGTTGATAGAAAACGTTCTTAGAACAAGGTTCTTGGATCGTCTTTATGACGTTATGTTGTGATGGATGAACGTTCTCATAACGTTGATATAAAATGTTCTCAGAACAAGGTTATTGGAACGTCTTTATGACATTATTTGTGATTGATGAACGTTCTCATAACGTTGATAGAAAACGTTCTTAAAACAAGGTTCTTGGAACGTCTTTGACTTTTTTTTTTTTTTTTTTCATTTCTTTTTTTTTTTTTTTATTATAATTTTCAAAAAGTGTTATACAAATATTGTCAAAACCTCACACGTTACAAAACCCAAACAAAGTGTAAAAGACATAAAACGAACAGTAATGTAATGAATAGTAATAGTAATGTAATGAATAGTAATGAACAGTAATGAACCACCTCAAGCACCACCCATTTCCCTACCTATTGATTGATTGATTATGTGATTAAATGTGTGATATGGGGACTTAATCCAGAGAAAGTCTGTGCCAAAAACCCCTCTCCACTTCTGGCGCGGTAAAAGGGGAGGTATGTTCTCCCTCAAGGTAAACACCCACCCCCCCACCCCCCCACCCCCCCACCCCCACAAGGGAGCCAGTCTCAGGCCTTTGGAGGCAAAAGCAGCACAGAGGAGAATTGCAGGTTGGTGGTGAGCCATTCTGAAGAGGAGATATAGAGGAGCGTTTTGAGGCTAATAGTGGAGGGTGAAAGAGTTATCCCCATCCTGCTGATTTTTCCTTAATGCTGTAGATATGTAATATTGTGAGAAATGAGTTATCTAAGTGGTAAAGGGGTATGGCAGACGATAATAGAGCAGGTTTAAATTGCTAATGTTGATGAATGATAAGTGAAATCGCGAAAACTGAATCACGGGCAGGGGGCGCGGTGCTAAGAATTTAGAAATTTGGAAAGTGCTAGCCAAGTGGATGGGGAATCATTGGAGTTCTTTCCAGAGGGGTTATTTAAAATTTCTACTGAGATGTGATCCAAAAGTAGGTTTTTCCAAATAGCGATATGGATTTTGTTTTTTGTTTTCCAATTTATGAAGATGGTTTTCTTGGCGACAGCTAGCGCGACCAGCAGAGTTTTACTGTTCATGTGATTCAGGTTGATTGTGGAAATGGCTTCCGAGTAAACAGAGAGATGGGGACAATGGGATGGAGCAGCCGAAGGCGGATAAAATTCTTGTAACCTTTTCCCAGAGTTGTTTTATAGGGGTGCAGTGCCAAAGTGCATGAATATATGTGTCCCTGCAGTTTTGAGTGCAGTGTGGACAGATGTCTGAAGCGGAGCCCATATGAAATAATTTCCGTCCAGTGAGGTGAGTTCTATGGATAGTCTTGTATTGTATTAGCTGTAGGTTAGTATTTTTGGTCATAAGAAAAGTATTTTTGCAGACTTGAAGCCAGAAATCGGCATCCATATGAATCGATAAATCCAGTTCCCATTTTGTAGTGGGGAGACTTATGGTAATGTCTGTTTGTATCACTATTTTGTAGATTTTGGACAGCAGTTTTTTGGCGGATGGAATATTGATTAGTTGTGAGATAGGTGGGGCGAGTTCTAAATTGACCATTGGAGTGTTACTGGTTGGTTTAATTGATGATTTAATAGATGATTTAATCTGTAGGTATTGTAGGAATTGTTTGTCGGTGATGCCAAATTTCTGGACCAAGTCTTCAAATGTAGAGAAATTGCCATTGACGAAAATATGTAGCAGATGAGTAATACCTTTATCTTTCCAGGAATTGAAATTGAGTGTTTTATTATTGCAAGTGAAATCCTGGTTATTCCAAATTGGGGTGAGTTTCAGATGTGCAAGCTTTGTGTTTGTAATATTGTGGAATTTCCACCAGGCTGTCAGACTTGAGTTAATTGTGGGTGCTTTGAAACAGGAGTGTTTTTTAATTGTCTGGGTAAAACAAGGCAGGTCTGAGATCTGAAAGTTATTACACATATTTTGTTCCAAGTCTAGCCAGGTGATATCGAATTGGTTAGGGTGAGTCCATTTGTGTACATATTGCAGATGATTTGCCAAACAGTATAAAGCAAAATTTCGTGCTTCTAATCCTCCTAGGCTCTTTGGTTTCTGAAGGGTGGATAATTTTACTCTTGGAGTCTTATTTTTCCAATAGAATTTTGTAATTGCTGAGTCTAGGGATTTAAACCAGGCGGTGGTTGGCTGTATTGGAGTCATTGAAAGTATATAGATTACTTTGGGTAATATTGTCATTTTGATTGTGGCTATCCTGCCCATGATGGAAAGTGGTAGGTTTGCCCAGCGATGGAGGTCTTCCTGAATTGATTTTAGAAGTGGGGTGAAATTCATGAATTAAATTCATGAGTTGAATTTTGACATTATTTGTGATTGATGAAAGTTCTCGTAACGTTGATAGAAAACGTTCTTAGAACAAGGTTCTTGGAACGTCTTTATGACATTATTTGTCATTGATGAAAGTTCTCATAACGTTGATAGAAAACGTTCTTAGAACACGGTTCTTGGAACGTCTTTATGACGTTATTTATGATTGATGAAAGTTCTCATAACGTTGATAGAAAACGTTCTTAGAACAAGGTTATTGGAACGTCTTTATGACGTTACGTTGTGATGGATGAACGTTCTCATAACGTTGATAGAAAACGTTCTTACAACAAGGTTCTTGGAATGTCTTTTTGATGTTATTTGTGATTGATGAAAGTTCTCATAACGTTGATAGAAAACATTCTTAGAACAAGGTTCTTGGAACGTCTTTATGACGTTATTTGTCATTGATGAAAGTTCTCATAACGTTGATAGAAAACGTTCTTAGAACAAGGTTATTGGAACGTCTTTATGACGTTACGTTGTGATGGATGAACGTTCTCATAACGTTGATAGAAAACGTTCTTACAACAAGGTTCTTGGAATGTCTTTTTGATGTTATTTGTGATTGATGAAAGTTCTCATAACGTTGATAGAAAACATTCTTAGAACAACGTTATCGGAAACAACTTTATGACGTTGTTTGTGATTGATGAAAGTTCTCATAACGTTGGTAGAAAACGTTCTTAGAACAACGGTGTAGGAACGTCTTTTTGATGTTATTTGTGATTGATGAAAGTTCTCATAACGTTGATAGAAAACATTCTTAGAACAACGTTATCGGAAACAACTTTATGACGTTATTTGTGCTTGATGAAAGTTCTCAATGTTGATAGAAAAAATTCTTAGAACAACGTTATCAGAACGTCTTTATCATGTTATTTGTGCTTGATGAACGTTCTCATAACGTTCATAGAAAATGTTCTTAGAACAAGGTTTTTTGAACGTCTTTATGATGTTATTTGTGATTGATGAACGTTCTCATAACGTTGATAAAAAACGTTCTTAGAACAAGGTTCTTGGAACGTCTTTATGACGTTATGTTGTGATGGATGAACGTTCTCATAACCTTGATAGAAAACGTTCTTAGAACAACGTTATCGGAACGTCTTTATCACGGTATTTATGCTTGATGAACATTCTCATAATGTTTAGAGAAAACATTCTCATAACATTCTCAGAATGTCCTGGTATTATTTGTTTAGTTACCCATTAACATTAACATAACCCTAACCCTAACCCTAACATAATAAAAATATTGCTTGGAACCTGAAAGGATTAAAAATATAATTGGTACCAGAGAAAATATTGGTATAAGAAACTGACTTCACCCTCAATGTTTGTAACTTTAAAAATGTTCTACCAAGGAAAAAAAACAAGGCTTTTGGGGGGTGCAAGGACCCTAGGTTGATTTTACTATCCCTTTTAGTCAGGTCTCAGTGTGAAGTCCAATTTTCCTATTAAAAGTTGGAAAAAAATCTGGTTGTAAGGGACAAGCAATCTGGTCTTTTTTTTAACACTCCATGATGCATAAAAGAGCCATATTCAGAGATATCAGCCGAATGGCTTAGTGCAGGCGCTAACGGCTCCATATATGTAGGCTATCTCGTAAATTACCCCTCTAATAATGCCCAGAATGGGACCAAACTTCTACAGTAGTACAAATGGATTCTGTGCTCAGAAACGAGGCATTGGAAAGTTTGTAAGTACATCAGGAGTTTATTTTAATAATACTTGCTGACAGTTCATTCTTCTGCTAAACCGGATGCCAACGTCACTTCGTTGAGTTGAGAAAAGCACGTAAAACTCCTGGCAGAAACCGATGCATAAGGAAGTAGTGTAACGAAGAATTATAATTTTTTTTCGAAGTGTTGACAACTTAGTGTTAACTAATAATTGTTGTAAACTGATACTACCAACAAAATAGCATGCCTGGAACTTGGCGTCATATTACACTATCCTTATGCATCGCTTTCTGACATGACTTTTACGTGCTTTTCCCAAATCACTGAAATGCCGTCACGTCAGGTTAGCAGCATTTGCAGCATTAACCTTAATTTATGTGGAAATTAAATAAAAAGAAATTGTACAACAACGATTAAAAAAAGTCTATTTCAAATTGTGTTAATTTGATTACCATTTGCAAACGCTCAAGCGCACACAAAATCAACCAACCACCTCAACCAGACAGCAATGAAGACCATCTCGGCCATCACATGAAATGGTAAGAGACTATATCCAAAGCGACTAATGAGAAAAATAGAAGCAGTTAAACTGCTTTTTTTAATAGAAGAGAATAGAATTTGAGAATGTTAGTATTACTAAAGTGCTGCCATTTCTTACATGAAATGTATAGCTTTATTTATTGCCATTTACAGTCTTTATATTTTGTCAGCTCTGATTTTAGCTAGATATCATTGAAGTAAAATAGGCAAATCTGGGCGAACCGGCAAGTCTCGGTTTTCCACACAGGGAAGTTGCTTGACGCAACCATTTGTTGTAACCGACTTATTGATAAACAATAAGACAATGTTTTATTTATATTGTTCTAAACTATTTTTTATATATATTTTATATAGGCCTATCCAATAAAAAAAAAGGAAAATAAATTGCTCAGTGCACAGTAAAAACAAAAATCACATAACACAGCTATAGGCCTAGCAGCCGATATAGAATATTATTAACGACATAGACAACTGTAGGCCTACCATTTCATTTTATTTGCCAAATGTCCTTCGGTTATTCCAACTATGCATCTTTCTTTCATTGACAAACTTTCTTTCTTTTTTTTAATTCAAAATTCTTTTTTTTTTTTTTTTTTATACAAAACAATAAATAAAATAATTGAAATTAAGTTGAGTCTGCTTAATCCTCATCCTGCAAGTGTAGGTCAACTGCGAAAACAAAACTTTTACAAAATTAACAGTTAAGGCATAAAACTGCACCACACCGAAATTAAATGCCCTTTATTTTTTATTTTTTTAAATAATCCACAACTCAGAATTGAATTAACTAAAATCTAAAGCTCCGCCCACTTAAAACGAAGATCTCATAAACCAAACCACATGTGTGCTGTGCACATGTGTGCGGCAGACACCATTTTGTGACGGTTGGTTCGCGTGATTCTGCAGTGCTTCGATCAATTAATGGTAGGTCCAGTTGATTTTGGAAATATCTTTTAATACTACGATGCTATTTGTTTCAGGATAACTATCTAGATAGCATATTGTAGATGGAACGTTAGATGAAAATAATCTATATGCTATAATGCATTTATTAATTGGTAACATTACCCTGAGTCTTATCAACGCGTTTAATTGGCGCCATTTCATGAGGAGAGCCGTACGTGTAACATTAGATATTTTTTTAATAATGTAAATTATTTTAAAAAGAATTTGGCTAGGCGATTATGTAACTTATGTAAACGATAACTCTGTCGTCGTTAGAGATCTGTTTCTTTCTCGTGGTACCTTTCACACTAGAATAATTTGACACTTTAGTTTAAACATGCATGAATGAGAAAATGAATAATGGAGGTTACCAATAGTTATTAAGCGCAATAAGCCATTAATAACGATTTAATGTGGCGTTCTGACAAACAACCACACACATGGAAATCCAGGCCAACTCAAAGCTGGAGCCGGGCCTTCATCGTGTCGTGTGATCCCGAATTCAGATCTCGGCCGCTTTCCACATATAAATAACTGTTGCAGTGTCAAAATGACCATCGTGTATGTTTTCACTTCAACACAGTTGGCTGAAAACAAAATGTCTGTTGTCTGTGCATTAACGTTACGTTAGGTCAAATTGACTGCCGTGGCCTGCTGCTGTGCTTTCTGTTAATGTTAATCAAGCCTCTAAAGACAAATAGACATTATTATTATAACTTTTTAATATTTTATAATAACCAGTTTATATTAAATTCGAACAGTAGCGTTTTTCATCCATTTAATTTTTTTGGCCGGCCGCCAAAGCCTTATTTGATCGGTGACTGCTTGTGACCGGGCGAACGAGCAGAGAGAGAGGCCTGTCCGCGCGCGCGCGCTCTCACCATCTTTGAACTAAGCGCTGTCTTGCTCTGTCTTGCTCTCTCTCCGTCGCTCATATTAATCAAAATCAATAGGCTATATGTCGAACGTCGCATGACGAAACCGGAAACCTGGTCTCATCGCATCCGCTTGTCATAGAAAGTGTTAACAGCCGTATGAACTGATGCCGATATCTATGGAATTTTAAGGTAATCAGCTAATCTACCTATCTCACTTTGTTATTGGCTTTTTATTCTATTTAAATATCTAAACGTTAGTGTGAAGATTTTTTTTTTTTTTAACTTTTAAATATCGATCTTCACATGCGAGGGACATTGGTTATAATCATCTTTGCTCGCTCCTTTTAAGTTATCTTGAGTAAAACAGTAAAAAAAAGCATGAAGCACATACAAAAGACCTGAACCGGAAGCGATGCGTTCTGTTTTCCGGTTTCGTAATGCGGCGTTAGACATATACCCTATTGACAGTCTCTATAATAAAAGGTCGGAACACCGAAGTTTCACGTGGAGCATTCGCTATAGGTGTGAATTGTGCTATATAATAAAAAAAAAACTTCTCTTCCGCACATTCAGCTGACATAAACCACACTTTCAATAAACGAAAAAAAAAAAAAAGCTATCCAATGATGAAATGTTTTCTGTGTTGACACATTTTTGCATTTTGTTCTTATTTTTAGCAACATTTACATTAAATTTGCTTAAAACTAAAGGCTGCGAATGCACACACTTAGTTATGAGTTTAAAGGAGAAGTTCACTTTTAAAATGAAAATTCTGTCATCATATACTCACCCTCATGTTGTTTCAAAGCTGTATGAATTTCTTTCTTCTGCTGAACAGAAAGGAAGATATTTAGAAGAATATCAGTAACCAGACAGTTTTTGGGTCCCATTGACTTCCATAGTATATATTTTTCCTACTATGGAAGTCAATGGGACCCAAAAACTGTCAGGTACTGATATTCTTCTAAATATCTTCCTTTCTGTTCAGCAGAAGAAAGAAATTCATACAGCTTTGAAACAACATGAGGGTGAGTATATGATGACAGAATTTTCATTTTAAAAGTGAACTTCTCCTTTAACTCGAGGGTGTCACTCTAGTCCCGAACATAAATTTGACTCGATCTTCAATTTTCCTCATGTCTGCATAGTTTGTTTCGCGGTTGAGCAAAGTCGATACATTTTAATGATTCAATGTATTATCAACAATTAATTTGAATTTATTGTTTGTTGATTAATTGTTAACATCCCTCATTAATACACAGCATTCAAAGGTGCTCTGTACTTATGTTCTCTTTTTTCCCATCCACAGAGAGAGACCGGTGTCCAGATGGAATCTGACATGGTATGGTAGGGATCTTTTTTTTTTTTGGTTACTTTTTGTGAGAGAGGTTATTAACAATGTCTGCAAAACAAAAATACAACACACTCTGGAAAAGAGTGAAAAGAGATCAGCAGAAATCTGATTCCTCTCATGTAGACCGCACCGGCTCTACTAGTCTGGAGAGCTTTAGTGAGCCCCTTCATCAAGCCAAGCCCATTGAGGGAACACAGAGTGAATGTGACATTGAAATGCAGGGGGCCTGTGCAAATTCTTGTTCAGATTTAAATTCTGATAATGAAGACTTGGATGACATGCCTTCTTTAGAAGTTAGGCTTGCACAGTGGGCCAATGAATTTCAAGTAAAACAAAATGCAGTGGATGGTCTTCTTAAAATCCTAGCTGAACATCACCCAGAGCTCCCAAGAACCGCAAGAACATTACTTGGAACATGTGAAAATGTGCATTTGGACATGAAATCAGGGATGCAATACTACTACTTTGGATGCAAAGAACAGCTCTGTAGGCATTTAAATATGTACCCCAGTGATGATGTTACCCAGTTAGATTGTGTAGACATTTCCTTAAATATTGATGGCTTGCCACTTTTCAAAAGTAGCAGTCAGTCACTGTGGCCCGTTTTGTGTAAAATCAATTTGGCTCCTTCCATTGTTTTTCCTCTTGCTCTCTGTTTTGGTGTGTCAAAGCCTAAAAATCTGGATTTTTTGACAGATGTAGTGCATGACCTTAGGGAACTTTTGATGAATGGATTGGAAACTGACAGGGGTCGTTTAAGAGTTCATCTACGCTGTATCAGTTGTGATGCACCTGCGAAAGCATTTGTCAGATGCACAAAGCAATACTCAGGTTATTTCGGTTGTGATAAGTGCTCACAGAAAGGCTTCTGGGATGGCAGTCGGGTTATATACCCAGAGACGACTAATGTTACTCTGAGAACAGACGTATCTTTCCGTGAGCAGCTGCAGGAAGAGCACCACCTATCATCTGGTGTGTCTCCTTTTTGCATGCTCCAAATAGACATGATTCAGCAATTTCCTGCAGACTACATGCATCAGTGCTGTCTTGGTGTTATGCGAAAATTGATTGTTTTGTGGTTGCGTGGGAAGCTTAGAACCAGATTATCTTCTGGCCAAGTAAGGGAGATTAGTTCCAGGCTTCTTGGTTTGAGACCATTCATTCCAGACCTTTTTGCAAGGAAACCACGTGGCCTAGAAGACATTGACCGGTGGAAAGCTACTGAACTGCGACAGTTTGCCCTTTACACAGGCAAAATTGTGTTGAAAGGTGTTCTCTCTGATGAACTTTACAAGCATTTTATGCTGTTCAGTGTGGCATTGGCCATCCTAGTGTGCCCACAACTAGTGAAACAGTACACCTCTTTTGCAACAGATCTATTGGTTCACTTTGTAGTGGAAGGCAGAAAGTTGTATGGGGATGAGTTCCTTGTGTACAATGTGCACTCTATGGTTCACCTTGCTTCTGATGCACATGTGTACGGTGGGCTAGATGAGTGTAGCGCTTTTGCCTTTGAAAATTACCTGCACCAGCTGAAGAGGTTGGTACGCTCGGGTAGAAACCCTCTGTCACAAATTATAAAACGTCTTGGTGAAATTGACCAGCACAGAGAGGAACTGAATAACAAGCCTGCAGCTGTGGTGAAAACACAAAAACCCAACAATGTTTTTGTTCTCAGTGACTTTCAGTGCTGTGAGGTCATTTCTGTGGTGAATGCAACAGGGGAAGTGGATAGAATGGTGCTTTGTCGTGTGCATGACCATCTTGAGCAGCTCTTCATGCAGCCTTGTGACTCCAGGTTAATTGGTGTTTACAAGGCCCGAGTGAGGCACAGCAGAATGAAAGAATTGTCGCAAAGGTTATTGGTCAGAAAGGCATTTTTAATTGATGCTGAAGATGATGTCCAGATTGTCCTTACAGTGCTCCATTCATTTTGAGGCATTATCTAAAACCTTGATCACCTTTTACACATTAGACTGTTACATCTGAATGCTGATTTTTACATTTAGTATCAGCAAATAATTAGGCTATGTTGTATTCACAAAATTGTTTAGGGAATCATTTGCCTGAAAATTTTAAATCTTATAATTTACTCACACCTTATGAGGCTCCAAACCTGTATAACTTTTTTTTTTCTGTAGACCGCAAAAGATTGAATAAACATGTTAGTTTTTGGACTTTGTTTGCTCCTTACTCGCTTTGGTCCATTGCTCACGCAAAACTGTCATGTGGCTTTAGAAGACTTGGTAAGGGATAGTTCGCCCAAAAAATGACAATTAGCCCATGATTTACTCACCCTGAAGCCATCCTAGGTGTATTCAGACGAATAAAAAATGTCCTGGTTCTTCCAAGCTTTATAATGGCAGTAAATGCGTCGGTTTTGCCATTATAAAGTTTGGAAGAGCCAGGACATTTTTTATTCGTCTGAATACACCTAGGATGGCTTCAGGGTGAGTAAATCATGGGCTAATTGTCATTTTTTTGTGAACTTTCCCTTTAATGGTACTTTTTTTCTCTTTATGGAGCTTCTCCCTGCTGGCAAATAGGAGTCAGAGTATTCTTAAAATTATCTGTTTATTTATTACATAGAAGACGGTCATGACGCATGAGTGTTCTTAAATGATGAACATTTTAATTTTCAATAAAAAAAAAATAATAATAATTAGTTGATTGGTAAATGGTGAATTGTGAAAAGTTAATGGTGAGAGCGGAATAAACAATGCTATAAGGAACTGGCGACACTGAGCTAAATACTTGTTTATACTTGTGTGTAATCTTAATGTGCAGTATCTCACTTATCAAGGGGTTGGAGCCAAAGGGGTTCTGAGTGCAGATCACTTTAATTGCACTTATGCCCCTGGGGCTCCAAACCCTCAGTATGGTTTCTCTTGCAGAAATACGCTGTGATTAAGTTTCCCCAAGACAACACAGTTGATGTTGTGGCTTCCAACTGGCTTGAAGTAACAAAAGAGGTATTTATAAATAGTAGTATATATGAATAGTTCACCTTAAATTCAAATTCTGTAATTTACTCATGTTGTTCCAAACCTGAATAAATTTCCTTGTTCTGCTGAACACAAAAGAAGATATTTTAAAGAATCTTTGTAACCAAATGGATACTAGTGGCACTATTGACGAACATAATGGGCTTTTTTTTTCTCTTTGGGAAATCAATAGTGCCCCATAAGTTTGTATGAACAACCTTTATTAAATCCATTTTTTCCCAGCTAATGTCCATTTTGAAAGGTTAATATGAAGATCTGCTCTCAACAGGGTACATTTTGCTACTGGCCAAGGAAGAATTTTACCGCCAAAGCAAAAAAAAGAGCCACTCCAGATACTACCTTGTGGTCTAAACATGATGCAGTGGTTCTGGTGTATGCAGGTATTTAGGATGTATTAGAAGTTTTATAACATATGTCACAAACATGGTTTATACTGTTCTCTTACTGGTCAAACTAAGCTGTCATGTTCTTTCCAGATAGCTATGAGGAAGCCAGACTGAAAGCCAACCAGGCCACAGTGACATCAAACCTGGAGAGTGATGAGGAACCTCCACGGAGACCAGTACGACCTCCAGCTAGATATCTGAGAAAGCTAGATAGTGGTAAATACTTTTCTGAAAATTTGACAGAGTAGAATTTAAATATTTAATTTATGGTTGCTTTTAGAGGTCGAGCGATATGGGTTTTTCGAAATGTAGAAATCAGGGCGTCCGATTTGTTTGGCCAATTTTCTTTCACCCCCCACACCACCACAAAACAGCTGTTCTCATGTAAATGAACGGCCAGAACACATTAAAAGTTTTCTGTTTTCAGTTTCCTTTGTAGCCCCTTTTTGGTATGAGATGTTGTAACAATAACATATACTGTTAACTAGGTGATGATGATGAAGACCCACCACTACCAAAGACGTCACGTATTGTAAGCACACCTAAATGTGAGTTAATGGTTTAAAACCTTTTTGTTACCCAATTACATAGCTACTTTAAATTGTCAATTAAATATTTATTTAAAGTTTTTTTTTTTTTTCAGTCATTCCAAGACCAGAATATTTTGCAGAAAGGAGTAAGTATAAGTTCACTTATTCTTTCCTGTCGGCAATACACTCAGAGAAGACAGAGAATCCTTTAATAATAATACAGCATTGTGTTCTGTTACTTAATTGGCTTGTCAGTAAATAAATATATATTTCAAGCTGTGGCATAGGGTTGGGTACCGAAACCCGGTGCCAATATGGAACCAGGTATGTAAGTGGACCAAATCAAAACGCAGATTTCGGTGCCACTTAAATGCCTCAGCTGTCGGTTGAAATATTTGCACATAATTTTAATATATGGTTCGATTTTAAGAATTTTTTATTTAATTTATTTTGATAAAAAAGACGTTATAAAAAAAAAGAGCCTCAAAACGATGGTGAATGAGATTAAAGTATCGGTTTACAATTTTTTTTTTTAAGCACTGTTTAAGTACAATTTAAAAAAAGAAACGATACCCAACCCTAATGTGTCACCACTCAACAAAACGAGTGTTACAATTACATCATCATTTATAAAAAATAAATAATAAAGCATCCCTGAATAATTTCCAGGAACCATGTTTTTGGAATCTTGTTTTTCAGGTCTTCAAAGTGCCCAAGATCTTGAAACACCCATGTCTGAAAGGGAAACTGAACATGAAGGTGGAATAAGACATTTAAAAGATTATAAAAGTTTTCTGTTTTCAGTTTCCTCTTGCCCCTTTTTGGTATGAGATGTTGTAACAATAACATATACTGTTAACTAGGTGATGATGATGATGATGACGAAGACCCACCACTACCAAAGACGTCACGTATTGTAAGCACACCTAAATGTGAGTTAATTGTTTAAAACCTTTTTGTTACCCAATTACATAGCTACTTTAAATTGTCAATTAAATATTTATTTAAAGGTTTTTAATTTTGTTTCAGTCACCCCAAGACCAGAATATTTTGCAGAAAGGAGTAAGTATAAGTTCACTTATTCTTTCTTGTCGGCAATACACTCAGAGAAGACAGAGAATCCTTTAATAATAATACAGCATTGTGTTCTGTTACTTAATTGGCTAGTCAGTAAATAAATGCATATATTACGAGCTGTGTCACTACTAAACAAAATTAGTGCTATTATTACACGGCCATTTATTTAAAAAAAAAACACATAAATAATAGGGGTGTAACGATACACAAAACTGACGGTTCGGTACGTCCCACGGTTTTGACGTCTCGGTTCGGTTCGGTTCGGTTCATTTAGGTGGGGTGGGGGGTTTAGAAAGCTAAAAGTGCTTTTTTTTTTTTTTTTTTAAACAGTGCTTTAACAAATTGTGTCCTTGTCTTTAAATTAATTAAATTACAAGTAAACGTCTCGCAAGGATAAAAAAAATGATCTGCTAATGCTGTAAACTATACCCTTACTTTCACATTACTATAACATTAAAGCTTAACAACAGAGCCTAGACTTTTAGCCTAAATTCAGTTGCTATTTATTTATAGATATAATAATAATCAACACTCAAGTAACAAATTGTATGAAAACATGTAAACTGCACATAAGGCAGTTTTTACATTAACATATGTTTTTACTCTAATTTATTATTGAAATATAATAATTTACACAGTTGCTTTTAATGTATAATTTAATGTATATTTTAAAAATACATTAAATAATCAAGATGTCATTAACAGGTTAAGTAAACTATAATATATAGGCTAATACAGTGCATTTATTTAGTGAAAGGGTTCATTTCCTTAGCAAACCAACAAGCTGTGGACACTGAATGACTTGCCTGAGGTAAATAAAGCTATATGAAAAACTAAGTGTTTTATTGACGTATTTCCGCTGTTGAAACACTGACTTAGCGATTACACGAGTTATGATGCCTTTCAGTAAGTATACTGTATCTTACAACATACCTTCAGGTGTCCATTCATGTTTATTCTGTAAATGAGGAAGAGATGCTCGCGTTTACTCGCGCTCCGCGCTGCCGCTTTAAATGAGGAGCCTGTCACGCAAGATCAAAGAGCGCCAAAACGACATTTCATGTTTGAATTTCGTGATCAAATAGACAGAATCTGAAAGATTACACCTTGCTTATTATCGAAAGTAACAAAACACTGAGCTTATTGCGATTAAATGTGGTTAATGGTGGTTAGGCAACAACGCTGTGTTCGTTGTGTACACAAGACATGAGGTCCAATGGGGGCGGGCGGGCGTGTTCGGTACGCCATGAGAGTATCGCGATTCGTATCGTTGGTGGTGTATCGCGGTTTTTCGGTTCGGTTCGAATATCGTTACACCCCTAATAAATAAGCATCCCTGAATAATTTCCAGGAACCATGTTTTTGGAATCTTGTTTTTCAGGTCTTCTAAGTGCCCCAGAAACGCCCATGTCTGACAGGGAAACTGAATATGAAGGTGGAATAAGACATTTAAATCATAATACTATTTCACGTGAAGTAATGTGATACCCCATACAGAAGACACATATATTGAAATATATTAATAATAAATATATTTTCATATATTTAAATGTATTAAATCTAAATAGATTAAAATATATGTTATATTTATATGTAAATATATTTTGAAATATATATTAAAAATATATTTAAATATTTGATTTTGGCCCCTTTTTAATATTTTTCACATATATTAAATATGTGTAAATATATTTTGATTGGAAATATTTACATATATTTCTTTATTTTATATGTAAATACATTTAGATATCAATCTATGTAAATATATTCATTTGCAAAATATGTACATATATTAATTTCTAATATATGTTAACATATTAGATTTCTTTATATGTAAATATATTTTAATTGGAAATATTTACATACATTAATTTCCGTTATATGTAAATATATTAATTTGCAATATATGTGCATATATTAATTTCTAATATATGTTAACATATTAGATTTCTTTATATGTAAATATATTGTAATTGGAAATATTTACATATATTAATTTCCGTTATATGTAAACATATTAATTTGCAATATATGTGCATATATTAATTTCTAATATTTGTTAACATATTAGATTTCTTTATATGTAAATATATTTTATTGGAAATATTTACATATATTAATTTCCTTTGTATGTAAATACATTTAGATGCTTATCTATGTAAATATATTAATTTGCAATATATGTGCATATATTAACATCTAATATTTGTTAACATATTAGATTTCTGTATACTGTATGTAAATCTATTCTGAAAAATACTCAAATATTCAGTGCTCCTTTTAGTATACTTCATATATATGTAAATAAACCTAAACATGTTTTCATATAATATATTCACATTTACTCCCACTTGATGCAAATAGTCTCCATATATGTAAACATTTACATTGCATTCAGGAACACACTACTACACAAAATTATGTTTTTTTATTGATGCTTACAAACAGGGTAAAGTACATATAATATTAACTGCACTTAAAACATCAATCATGAATTGATTCAAACATGAATCAAGCTAAATAAAGCCTGTGGTAAACAACTTGAGGATACTAGAAGTATCTAGATGTTTGGGTGTGAATGTGTGCAGTGTACGTTGTAGAACAAAACATTTATAATAAAAAAAAGTCATTATAAAACTGTTTCTTTCTTCTTGTTTTGGAACCTCAGTTCTGCCAACTTGGAATTAATGGCCTGGCCCAACTGTCCAACAGTTGCCTTTTCGTGACGTTTTATGACAGCATCTGCAAAACAATACAAGATGTCAGTGGTTATGGTTAAAGGGTTAGTTTACCTACAAATGCAAATTCTGTCATTATTTAGTCATCCTCATGTCATTCCAAATCTGTAAGACATTCCGTTTACACAAATCAAGATCTTTTTAAAGAAATCTGAGAGCTATCTCTCCCTCCATTGACATTCTACGCAACTACCACTTTCAAGCACCAGAAAGTTAGTAAAGACAAGTCGATTGTTTTGTTTGTGAAAAAAAAAAAATGATTACCACTTTATTTACAAAATATTAATCTCCACTAGAGCAGCAAGGGCAGACGTTGCGTGAACGTGCGTTTGTTATGAGGTTGAAGGATGAACCCAATAGCAGACAGTTTGCAGGACACACTAGGTTTATTATATACAAATAAAAGGGAAAACAAAACCCACGAGGGGGCAAAACAAGACTAGACAGGACAACGTGTGACTAAACTAGACTATGACTTTGACAATTAACTAGACAATAAACAAACAGCAAATACAAGATCAGAACTACACTAGACAATCCACTTGACAGGAATATTCACAGAGTGATCACACAATGTTTGACAATGAACCGACACAAGACAGCAGACATGAGGGGATTAAATGAGGGGCATGTTTTTTTTTTGCTACATGCCATGGGATTAATCAATGCATGCTGATGAACAATGTATAATAATAATAATAATAATAATAATAATTAATCTGCATACCCTAGTTTTGCACTGATGTAAAAAGACTGACAGTGACACAATAAGACCTCATGTTAGCAAAATGTTTTAATCTTTTAACTCTTAAAAAAAAAAAAAAACTCTTAAAAAAAACATGTATGTTCTTTAATGTTTGATTATAATTTTACGGTCTTCACATAGGGATGGGAATTGATAAGATTTTATCAATAATAATGCCACTGACGATTCTGATTATTGATCCAATTCTTTATCGATTCTCTTATCGATTCTTGATAGCACTGTGTGGAAAAATGTAGTCATATGCTTTTTTTTTTTTTAAACAAGTGGTTTTCTTTATTTTGAAGTTTAAGCTTGAGTTAGCAAACTGTACTTTTTTATATAATTTATGTAATAAATATAACCTTATTGTAAAGTGTTACTGATTAGTTACACCGATTCAGACGTCACCTGAGTTCACTGTTGGAAAGATTAGTTGTTTTAACCATTCATTAAAATGAATCGGTTCAAAAGAGTCATTAGTTCGCGAATTGGACGTGTCGTGCGCGTTGTGTGATTATGCCAGCAGTTAGGACACTGACATCCAAGATTTGTGTCAACATAAAAACATTTCATCACTGTATAGTTTTATTTCGTTTAATTAAAGTGTTGTTTAAGTCAGCTGAATGTCCAGAACGCTTTTCAGAGAAGATAAGGAAACTTATTTAGCAAAATTCACACCCAGCGGTAATTCAGAAAAAAAGGTCTTTCGACCTTTTACCACCGTGTCGATTTATTTTTGATTAATATGTGCGTGCGAGGGAGAGAGAGCAACACAGCGCCTAGTTTGGAGACGGTGAAGTCGTTTACACAGAGAGTGCGCGCGCGCGACCGGCTCTCTCTCTCTCTCTCTCTGCTCGTTCTTTCAGTTAAACATACACCCTGTCACAAACGCAGCCGTTCATCTACATTACTCACCGATCAAATAAGACTTTGGCGGGACAAAAAATCATTTTGGTGGGCGCTAAAATGCAGTAAAATTCATGCGCGAGTTTCCATTAGACTCGCACGGTAGCCAGCCGTCTCATCAAATGGCGAGCTCAGCTCAGTTGACGCTGTGTGCTTCAAGATTCTGACGCAAGTCCTAAGATTCCAATTGGCCAAGAGAAAAAGTGCTAAGATTCCGATTGGCCCAGAGAAATGTCAATTATAAGAATTATCCAATAATGTTTCGCAATTCTAGACTGCATGGCAGTTACTGTGAGAAACAATATACCCCCCCCCCCCCCCCCCGAAAAAAAACTCTCCGGTTCTACGCGATTCGCGTAAATGACCCAATTGACCAAGAAAACGGCGATTGTCGCCGAAAAGCGACAAGTTTGCAGGTATGAAAGAACCTCAAGGACTAGATGGCAGGATCATGACAGCGTTGGAGATTATATGTAAATAAAGTGCCAAATTATGTTTTTTTTTCACAAAGCACTGATGTCTTTACTACCTTTTTGGGGCTTGAAAGTGAGTAATTAATGACAGAACAGGGTTTCAGCAGGTATCTTCAAATTAAATCTAATGCTTTTTAATGCCATTTTTTACATTTTTAATGCCATACATGACCCATGACTAACCATGGACATATGCTGTCAATTGATATTAAAAATTAACTTGATTAAACACATTTTTTTCTGTGATTAATTGCAATTAAAAACACTTACAATTTTGTAGTTTATATATTTTATAATGTAATAATATTTCACAATTAATCAACAATTGAATGTAGAGACAAAATGATGAAAGGTTTTTTTTTTTATGTTTAATGGCATCTTTTTATGAATGAAGGCCAGCATCACTGATACTAATACAGCTATTGATATCTGGATAAAATTATTTCCCCCCCCTAATTTTAAACATTAAGTTAGTATCGTGGCTTATGTGCGGTCAGACACTTGGATTTGTCATTAGGGCCCTAGCAGCACCGATGGTGAGAGGACCCTATTGGATCTGCTCCGTTTATTATTATATTATTAGTATTTGACCAAATCAAGCTCAAATGGAGTTACAAGTTTTTCCACCAGTCGGAGATATGTGTTTTGTTGGTCATCAGAAATGGTTTAAACATGATGCGAGTTCTGCCATCTCTGTCAGTGAAGTCCATTCTAAAACGTGTCTGAAAATAAACTGTAACTCAGCGAATATTAGCCACACTTTCATGAGAGATGTCTTTATAAAGCTTGGAATGTCTACTTTTAAATTAAGTAATTCATATCAAAAACAAATAATTCTCATTTTATGTAATCCGTTTGAAACCATGGAGATGTACAGTTTTTTCGTTCTCCCTTCATCTCTAATGAGCTGAGGCCGCCATACCCCAGGTGCTATTCACATGGTAAATAGTTTAGGTGATCTATATACATCACACATGCCCCTGATCAATGATACAAAAACACAAAGTTCCTTCATCAGATTCACTGATAGTTCATCGCGTTTTGAGTATGGCACGCTACTCCGGTAAAGAGGCCCTTCAGATGATTCTGGACAGTGAGGAAGAATTAGGCCTGTCGCGATAATTAAATAACCGTCTGATCGCGATTATTTGATCTAACCGCGATTGTTTCAGACAACCGCGATTATTGCGCTCTTTTATAGGCCTACGGCACAAGGGGGAGTCATGAACCAAAATAAATAGACACGCACTAATTACGTTTTCCAGCAATAATTTCAAAGTCATCTGAAGCCATTCCATAGCTTAATGTGAGGGACAGCAGTATATTTACATTGTTAAATTAAAGTTCACAAACTGGTCTGCAGCTGTCAATCATTCCGTTCAGCATTCAAACTCTGCAGCTGTCAATCATTCCATTCAGCATTCAAACAGCGCGCGTCGTCCAGTTACGACAGGATACACAGTAAAACTTTCTCCAATGTGACATTGACATTATAATGCTTGATCTGTAGATAAAGGGCTGTGGATTTGCATAAAATGACTATTTTGCTGGAGTTTTTTGCTGTTTCTAAATGACTCGCTCGCTACCGTGTGCCTACACAGCACAAGGACTATGAATTGCATCAGACGCACAATAACTGGAGTTTAAAACTGTGAAGAAACAAATGATCAATAAACTGTTGGACTGATATACACTAGGATTTGTGCCCTCGACATTTCTTCGCTTTGTGCCGTGAACTTTTAAATGCGCACTTGTGCAGCGCTGCGCACTGTGACTCCATGTTGCATTAAGCACATCATTCTGCACCCGCGATGCGCATACGCGCTTTGTTCCGCTCTGTTTTGAAGCGTATCATATTATCATGGTTTGTGCATTTGTTTTTATTAACATGTTTAGATTTTATTAAATTACTGTGCAGATGTTTTCAAAAATTACTTTTTGCTGTTGATTTATACACTCACTAAGTTTAATAAACAAACTGTCATAGCTATTGAATATATTTATTTAATATTTAAAGGTGTTAACTGTAATCTTACACTGCAAAATGATAACTTACAAAGGATTAAATTCATCACAATTATTTAATGAATGAAGCACAAAGCCCTAAAACAGACAATTAATCGGCAGTTTTGGCTAGCTTTTGACATCTTATGGGAAATATTGCCTAACAGTGTCCCTTACTTTCTTGTAAGCTATGCTCAGGTGTAAACATTTGTAATGTGATAAGTTACTAAACATATTAATATAAACAATATATTTAGCTCAGTTTTGTTTAGCTTCTGACACTGATTATCATGTTAAAATACTGCCTTATGCCTAATTTAGCTTTGCGGATATCTATGTAAATATAACCTATGTGATTTGGTCCAAATATATTTTAGCTTCAGTTAAAATGTGATACTGTTTAAATACTAGACAATATATTTTTATATATAAAATGTAAGATTTTGGTTAGCCTATGGCCCTGCTTATCATGCTAAAATACTGCCTTATGCACAGAAGTTTGTGAATACAGGTGTACATGTTTGAAATGCTCTAAATGCGTGCGGTCTATAGCCTATGGCCCATCAACTGATACTCGCGGTCTGACGCGGTCTATGGCCCATCAACAGATATATACATACATTATGCGTCCATAACCATTTATCAGTTTATTTTGGACAATGCGTGTTTGTTTGTTTTTTTAGGAATGTGGCTGCATCAAGCTCTCCTTCTCCAGCACCTCGCAGAGGGGGGGAACGCAGGTGTCATTCAGTTCTCAGTGTGATCGAGAATCATACTGAGTGAGTAAACAGACGTTATATTTTACTGATGAAATGCAATTGTTTACATCGTCATAATACAAAAGTACATGTTCTTGTATGAAATTACAACAACTCTTGTCTTTTTTAATCCATGGCCATTAGTGATTGATAATGATAATAATACCTACAGTTTATTTAATGTGTTTTTGATGTGTATGTGTTATGAGCATGCTCAAGTGTTTTGTTTTTTGTTTGTTTTTACAGATGTGACAATGAACATTTCCAAGCACCTGTTCCGAAGAAAACAAAGATAAACAAGCAACAGGCAGTTGACATGGTTCGCACGGACCGCAACTGAGTTGTCAACTCTGTGCCAAAACACCAATGCTCAGTTAATTAAAATTAAGTTTAAAATAGCCTAACTGTTTGACTATTTGAATATAGTGTAACATTTTTAAATGTACTTATTTCCTGTGATCAAAGCTGAATTTGCATCATTACTTCAGTCTTGAGTGTCACATGATCCTTCAGTAATCATTAGTGCAGCACAATTAATCATATCGCAATCGCGATGTCAAGGCTATGTGATTATGCACAAAATGCTGAGATTTTATGGAATAAATACATTTGGGCTGTCAATGTTAACACGTTAAATTGATTAAATATTTATAAAATAATTAACGCATCAACACAGCATCCGTTCATTTTTGTCATCCTTTGGCTAGTGTTACTTTATATCAGGGGTTCCCAAACTTTTCCATGACAAGGCCCCCCAAATACCACTAGGTTCTGGCCAAGGCCACTAGATTCTGGCCAAAACTATAAAAAAACTATATAGTTTTACCCAAACTGAATAATTAAGACAAGTTTAAATGGGTACATTTTCTATAAATATTTTTGAGTCTTCATTTTCTTTTCTGACATCAAACACTTCTGTTAAAACACACTAGACATGCAAATTATGTGCAGTTTAGGCAGTTTTTGTGTGAAATCACATTTATTTTGTCCATCAAAAGTGTGCTATCACTTTAATTGAGCGTGAGCTGCGCAGCAAAAATAGACTCAGCGCCGAAACCCGCTTCACTGCTGCTCACACGACGCTCCTGCTCGCAGTGTAAATGCACTCATTGATTAACATGGATGCTGAAAATATACGCACCGCTCACGCTTGCGGTGTGAAACGGCTGTAATTCACAAGGTTTCCTACATGTGTGTTCCGTGTGCATGTGTGATGCTGATGTTGCGCGATGTTAATCATGCGGCGCCACATTGCATTTGACCGGCATAAAATCGGCATATGTCAGACTGACCGTCCACTTTTGATGGACAAAATAAATATGATTTCACACAAAAAGTGCCTAAAATGCACATCATTTGCATGTCTAGTTTGTTTTAACAGAAGTGTTTGATGTCAGAGAAGAAAATGAAGACTCAAAAATATTTATAGAAAAATGTACCCATTTAAACTTGTCTTAATTATTCAGTTTGGGTAAAACTATAGTTTTTTATAAAAATAAATAAAAAATAGAACATTAATATTTGTGTGTGCTGTAAAATGCTTATGATGAACGTAAAGAGTTGTGAGAGAATGAGTCGCGTGTGAAATCAGCGTCTGTAAGCAGCGTCTGCTCTTAAAGAGACAGCAGCCAATAAAGCTTTCAGTAAAGTTGTCAGTAAAGTTAATCAAAGAAGAAAGGGAACAGAGAAAATTACTCACTGCTCGACTAAATAACTTTAGTTGCTTTAATAAGGATTATTCTATATTTAATTTTTCAATTATGCAGTGCAGACTGTTTGATAACTTTGTTCAATTTCTGTAAATGTCCTACCTGTTAGACAGTAAGGGCACAGGTAAATATGACATTTATTTTATACTATTTTACTATTGAGACAATAACAAGTTTGCAGTAATGCATAGATGTCACTATTTAATTTTGTAAAACCTATTATTTTAATTTGAAAACACAGTGCATTTAGTTGTTGTTGCTAGTTTGAGTTGAGAAATACACATTTCAGCATTATCACTAATCTGTGTGTGCATTTTACTTGAGAACCAAGGAAGTTGACTCATGAAACCATTTGTTTATTATATCGCAATCACAATATTTACCTCAATAATCGCAATATGACATTTTCCCCAAATCGTGCAGCCCTAGTAATCATTCTGATATGATGATTTATCATCAATGTTGGCAACAGTTGTGCTACTTAAAAAAATGTTATAATAACCTGTACGTTTTTTTCAGGATTCTTTTATGAGTAAAAAGTAAAAAAAAAAGCACTATAACAGCATTTTAAATCTTTTGTAACAATATACACTACCTTTCAAAAGTTTGGGGTCATTTTCTTTTTTAAATAAATAAATAAATACTTTTATTCAGCAAGGATGTGTTAAGTGATAGTAACGACCAGGGATGTAAATTTTAACAAATTCCCATGATCGATCGTTGTTCAGCAGGACAGGGTGTGCAAATACTGCACAAAATGCTATGTTCCTCACCAAATGAATGAGAATGGTTTTTAATCTAAATAAAGGGCTAGTAGGATTGTAAAATGTTTCAATGTGATTGATCATTTAATCCAGTGTTTCCTCTATGTTGATTAGTTAATGGCGGCCCGCCACGGCAAAATTTTTGCCGCCACGGTAACGTTAGGGCTCTACAGTGCGACCATTTCACTCGCATTTGCACCTAAATATGTCTGTGTGCGACCATGAAAAGATATTTAGGCGCACTTGTGCGACTGACCCGATCGAAGATTTTTTTTGGCGGCCGCCAAAGCGAATTTTTGTCCCGCCAAAGTCTTATTTGACCAGTGTGTAATGTAGATAAACTGCTGCGCTTGTGACAGCTGGGCGCATGCTTAAAAGAACGAGAGAGCGAGAGCGAGAGCCCTCTGGTCGCGTGCGCTCGAGCACTCTCTTTGCGAAGCAAGGTTCCACGTTTTAATGAATGGTTAAACGACTGATCTTTCCAAAACTGAACTCACGAGACGTCTGAATCGGTGTATAACAGATCGGTAACACTTTACAATAAGGTTCCATTTATTAAACTCTAGTTATAACTACATTAGTTAACATTAACTTTTAATAAACTGCACTTCTACAGAATGTATTAATCTTTGCTAATGTTCATTTCAACATTTAATAGCCTACATTATTGAAATCAAAAGTTGTATTTGTTAACATTTAGTTAATGCACTGTGAACTAATGAACAAACAATAAACAGCTGTATTTTTATTAAGATTAATAAAGATGAATACATTCAGTAACATATTGCTCATGGTCAATGTTAGTAATAAACTAATGTTAAATCAAACCATATTGTAAAGTGTTTCAAAAAAATTATTTACAGAACACCTTAAAATAAGAACGTAAGGTGTGCTTACCCCCTTTAGTACAGCCTATATGGTTAGCAAGATTTAGCCTTAACTCTTCCGAGTCGCCGATCACGCCGGCGTGATCAAATCACATGACCAGTTTAAGACGTCGAAGCATAAAAACAAAGTCACGTTGAGCGCTGCTGTCCACTTCTGTCGAAAGTGCTGGCTTGAAACTCTATTTTACTTTTTGTTTTGTGTTGATAGACCAAGTAAAAACGGAGATATGATAATTTAAACTTTATATAATTTTTTTTTTTTAATATTGACGCGTTCGTAAAGGAACGCAAGATGGGATGTGACAGGCGTTGCATTTATTCTCATAACTTCGTCGGTTTTTGTCATAAAACAAAACGGAGACAAATGTGTGAATCTGCTGACTCAGATCTTCAGGCTGCACATTTTAGGGAGTGGAGGAGGAGCCAACTGAGCAAAGAAGTGAAATTGAAAGGCGCCCGCGGGAGTCAGGAGATTGACGGAGTAGACAGAGAGACATATATATAGAAAGAGAGAGAGAGAGATATTATTGCTAGTTTTTGGAAAAGTTTGAATAGATTTTGAGAGTAGTTTAGGAGTAGTGTAGATAGTTTAGGTAGTTTAGGTAGTTTTTTGTGGAAGGAAAATGAAGCGAATGTCTTTGGTCTCATTGTTGACAGAAACTGTTTTGAGGAGTGGCACAGATAAATAAATAAAAACTCACCTGATATTCGTTGTAAATAGTTGTATATATAGTTTGATTTTGTGTTCATTTTACCTTTTGTATAGTATATTTGCACTTTTTAGGAACCCCTCTTACTCAAGGAAGGAAAGCCCTGTAATGTAGCTGCCTGTGTAATTGTACATGAAGTGTTTTGTAGAGTTTCTAAGCAAAAAAGAAAAGAAAAAAACGCCTATTGCCACACCTGCTTTTTGCTGTATATAGTTAGATTTTATCTCAATTTTACCTTTTTTATGTTGTATTTGCACTAAGTGGGAACCCTCATACTCTGGGAATGCAAGGCCTTAAATATAGCTCTCTGTATAATTGTGTGCATAAACTTTTAAAAAGAGGCAAAGCTAAAAAGAGAAAAAAAAGCCTATGGCTACACTCACTTTTTTTTTGTAAATCATATTTTTTTTGTATATAGCTTGATTATATCTGAATTTTACCTGTATATGTTGACATTTACAACTTGTGTTTACATTTTAAACCTTTTAAAATGCTTCATTGAGCATGTTTGTGTTTTTTGTAGTAAAAAAACTATAATTTTTCTATTCGGATTTTGTGTTTTTTGTGTGATTTTGGGTCCAGTATGTTGATACAGTACATAAAAGTGAAAAAATAATTGTCTGTTCATATAGGTGATGTTGTGCTGAAAAAAACAATACCAAACATTGGTATGGTAAACATTTGTTTATGTCGCAAAATAAAAAAAATAAAAAGTACTCAAAAACAGCCAAAATAGCCCAAGACTCCGAAGAGTTAATAAACTACAGCATTTACAACTGAATGGTAGCCTATTCAATTGTAGATGGTAGAAAATAAGACTATTAGTTAAAATAAACTTTTTAATGCTACTTTTTCTCCCTGCTTTTTTATATTGATATGATTATATACCAAAATAATCTATTAAAGAAGGATTTTATCTTACAAAGCTATGAAATCCAGAGGTAAAATCACAGCTTTTTTTTTTTTTAAAAGTGTTGGCCAGCGAAGACCATTTTTGACCCAGGTAAAACCCTGCAGGGCCAACAATGTTTGTGTGCGGACATTCACACTTCAAGCAAAAATCGCTAGTGAGGCGGTTGTTCGGACAGACCTGCCCCCACTGCTAAAAAAAATCCTAAAGGAAACACTGTAATCAAATTAATTTTTTAATAATCAAATATAACGACTAATGAAAACCAACGTCAACGCCTCAGATGCGTGCTTGGAATATGTGACTGTTGTGGACGTGCTCTTCCTGGAACAACGCGCTGAAAATGGCAACTAAACCCAATGAATTCACAACGATTTCATAAAAGTGTTCTCATGTTATGTAATATGACAGTCCTAATCATAGTTATTATTAACCGCGCATTGCTGTTTGAGCTGCGCGCTGAATGAATACCGTTAAACTGAAGCACTTTGCTGTCGCATTATTTAACTCAAAGAAACACATCCTATATGAGATTAATCAGATATATACAAAATAAAAATAATATTACGAATGATATCTGCACAAAATGAAGCGAATGCACAAGTGAACTTGAACCAAGTTACGTGCCATTCAGAATAGCTACGACACAATCGGAATGAAATCAATACGATTGATGAATCTGAACAAGGTGTTTACATGAATGATAAATAAAGTAATCGGGTTGATGTGCGCGTTTATATGTCACAAGTTTCAAATTGGATCTGATGTTCTGACATGCGCACTGCACGAATATACAGTTTCCCACTTTTCGCGCATAAATATTCTTCTCTATTGGTTCTTTATTTGTTTTAATCAGCAGACGTAATATTAATTTGTCTCTGGTCATAATTTAGAGCATATTAACAGTTTTGCTGTGCTGCTTATTGATCACGCAGTAAAAATGCCCCTCCCTGCGGCCAAAACTAGACGTCTGTGGATGAGAATCCAAAACTGGTGGGAGTGGGACGTTGTCCTGCTTCACTTCACAGACACGCGAGTGAAATGAGAATTTTAGAATGACGGGAAACGTATTAATATGACACTTTATTCAACAGGAAGAACAGCTCGTTCCGCGCGTCATACGTCATTACGCTATTTAACGTCATCGCACATGCGCAGTCCTTTCAGTTTTCAATCCGATCAAGTGTTTACATGTTCTCTCTATCGGATTACAAAAGGAATAAACCACCCCTTTCAATCCGATCGAAATTTCATTCAGATCGAGCTCAATCGGATCGATTAAGGTGTTTACATGAAGGTTTTTTAGTCCGAATGAGCCGTCAATCCGATTATAAGTGTCCATGTAAACGCAGCTAATGATTCGTGTTGTGGACTCACTTTTTCTGGAGCAACGCAACTATGGCAACTAAACCCAAATAACTCACAATATTTTATTACAATATTGTTCTCTTTATAATGTTATGTGATGTAGTCGTGCATTGCCGTTTGAGCTGCGCGCCCTGAAACAGAAGAGGGTCACCGTAAGCTTTACTACATTAATTCTTAACCAAATTCTTAATCAAATAACCATATGAGATCAATCAGATATAGTTAGGCCTACACAAAATAAACACAATATTACAACTTACATTTGCACAGAACAAAAGGCTGCGAATGCACACGCAAATAGTCATAATGAAGGTGTAAAATGGCCCCAAACATAACTCCGGTGTGCTCGCTATACATGTTTTGCGGTTGAGCAGCATGAACCTGCTTAAGTTTTATCCATTAAATTAATTATCATCAATTAATCGATTAATCGTTAACATCCCTAGTAACAACTTACATTGTTAGAAAAGATTTCTATTTTGAATAAATGCTGTTCTTTTTAACTTTTTATTCATTAATGAATCCTGAAAAAAGTATCACAGGTTATAAAAGAAAATATTAAGAAGCAAAACCGTTTCCAACATTGAAAAATACCAAAGTATTTAGTAAAGTAGAGTATCAAATCAGGATATTACAATGATTTCTGAAGGATGTGACACTGAAGACTGGAGTAATGATGCTGAAAATTCAGCTTTGATCACAGGAATAAATTATATTTGAAAGTATATTAAAATATAAAATAACTAGGGCTGGGAATCGATTAAAAAAAATTAACTAATTAATTGCACAATATCTAGGGCTGCTCGATTATGGGAAAAATCATAATTACGATTATTTTGGTCAATATTGAAATCACGATTATGTAACACGATTATTTCACATGACTGGGAACGTGTTGCATTTATTAAAAAGACACGGTAACACTTTACAATAATGTTAATTAGTTAACATTAGTTAATGTATTAACTAACATGAACTAACAATGAGAAAAACATTTGTTAGAGTATTTATTAATCTTGTTTAATGCTAGTTAATAAAAATACAGCTGTTCATTGTTTGTTCATGTTAGTTTACAGTGCATTAACTAATGTTAACAAATACAACCTTTCATTTTAATAACGTATTGGTAAATGGTGAAATTAATATTAACTAAGATGCTGTAGAATTATTGTTCATTATTAGTTAAATTTTAACAAAGGTAAGTTAGTTATAATGCTAATTAATTAACCTTATTGTAAAGTGTTACCAAAGACACCTTTCAACAATTCTTAAAAATCGAAATGTGAACATTGATTGTACTTTTTGACCTATTAAAATAAATAATGTAACAGATAATACTTCAATGAGTATTTTAATAATTCCCGCAGGTCTACCACTTATAATGCGGGAAATTCCCCACAAACATTGATTCACTTTAGCATGTAGATTGTATGAATATCTTAAATGAATCCACACAGATTATAAAATCAAATCAATAATTTTAAAACTTTCTCCGAGACGCAATTTCACAAACCGCGTGAGTGTTCAGCGGTGCTGCGTCTCCTCTCTCTCTCTGCCTCTCTGAATGTGCTGGACAAAAGCAAGCGTCGAAACTACACTTTCGCGTTTATGAGTCGGGACATGATGGAATTGTCACTTGTACAATCGGGCCAGCATTGCATCGTAACTAAAGTTTATCATTTTCACTTCTTTTTAAGTCTTATCAGTTTAAACATTCAAGCTGAGAGAGTTTACGGCATCGGGAGGGGCGGATGTGCGCGTCATTCAGAACACAAGACAAAATAAGAGCGTTCTTTTAAAACAGAAAATGGCAAAATAATCGTTTTTACTCGATTATACTAATTTGGTGATCGTTGGGAGCAAAAATCGAAATTGAAATTCAATTAATTGCACAGCCCTAACAATTTCTGTAATTAATTGCAATTAATTGCGCTTCCCCCAAGCTTGTTCATCAATACTTAGAATCACCTAATTAAACAACACAGGAAAAAAAGGGAACAGAAAATAGCCCTATATTAAAATATTAAACATCAATATATCAATATATTATTCTTTTTCAATAATCAATCAACATAATCAATTTAACAGATTATTATTATTATTATTTTATTAATTATTAAAACAAAATATAGTCCTACAAAGCTATTATTACCAGAGCATGTGATCAGAGCAGGTCATTTTACCATTGTTGCCCAGCATGACTATACCAGCTCAGCAAACAGAAGTCAACAGAGAAATTTCACGTTACTTGAGTGGACTTTACTTTTCCAGTGCTTAGTACATGATTGAAGCCTTTGGGCCGTTAACGACAGAGCCGCCGACACACACACACGGAACGGAGAGCGCGCCGCTGCTGGGCCATTAACGACAGAGCGAGCCGACACACACACACACACACGCAGGCGCGCGCGCGGAGCACAGAGCGCGCCGACACACATACACACACACACGCGCGTGCGCGCGGAGCACAGAGCACGACGCACATACCGAGCGGAAAAGACCTGCTCATGAAAGCTGCCCAAGAATGAAACCTGACCGCCGAACATGGAGGGGCGGGACGGCATATTTCGGCCTTTTTAATAGCAGACGCAACAGGAAATCATTAAAACGAGGCAAAAAAAAAAAGTGCTGCGTCAATTGCGTTATTTTTTTTTTACGCGTTAAACATTTCAAATGAATCGCAAAGATTAACGCGTTAATTCCCCCAGCCCTAAAAATAACTAAATATACAGTACCAGTCAAAAGTCTGGAAACATTACTATTTTTTATGTTTTTGAAAGAAGTCTCTTATGCTCATCAAGCCTGCAGTTAAAAAAAAAAAAAAAAAAAAAACCAGTAATATTATGAAATATTATTACAATTTAAAATAATTGTTCTCTTTTTTAATATATTTTAAAATGTAATTTATTTTTGTGATGCAAAGCTGAATTTTCATCAGCAAGTACTCCAGTCTTTGGTGTCTTATGATCCTTCAGAAATCATTCTAATATGATGATTTGATACTCAGTTATTATCAATGATGGAAACAGTTGTGCTGTTTAATATATTTTTTGGAATACTTTTTCAGGATTCATTGATGAGTAAAACGTTAACAGCATTTATTCATAAAAACATCATTTATTCAAAATAAAAACATTTCTAACAATATAAATCATTACCATCACCTTTTATCAATTTAACGCATTCTTGTTGAATTAAAGTACTAATTTCTTTAAAAAAAAATACTTATTGTTCCCAAACTTTTGAACGGTAGTGTATATTGTTACAAAAGATTTCTATTCTAAATAAATACAGTTCTTTTTAACTTTTTATTCATCAAATAATCCTGAAGAAAGTATCTCAGGTTATAAAAAAAAATATTAAGCAGCACAACTGTTTCCAACATTGATCATAAATCATCATATTAGAATGATTTCTGAAGGATCATAAGACACCAAAGACTGGAGTACTTGCTGATGAAAATTCAGCTTTGCATCACAAAAATAAATTACATTTTAAAGTATATTAAAAAAGAGAACAATTATTTTAAATTGTAATAATATTTCATAATATTACTGTTTTTTTTTTTTTTTTTACTGCAGGCTTGATG
Source organism: Squalius cephalus (assembly GCF_949319135.1). Classification (NCBI taxonomy): domain Eukaryota; kingdom Metazoa; phylum Chordata; class Actinopteri; order Cypriniformes; family Leuciscidae; genus Squalius; species Squalius cephalus. Next base: position 15,378,471 of record NC_137125.1, read on the forward strand.
AGCATAAGAGACTTCTTTCAAAAACATAAAAAATAGTCATGTTTCCAAACTTTTGACTGGTACTGTAAATATACCGTATTTTCCGCACTATAAGGCGCACCGGATTATAAGGCGCACCTTCAATGAATGGCCTACACTGTTAAAAAAAAACCGTGAAATTTACGGTAAAAAACCGGCAGCTGTGGTTGCCAGTATTTTACCGTAAAAAATAAGGTAGCAACCTTTTATGTTTTACGGGATTTAAATTTACGGGCAAAAAAACACAATGTAAAAAAAACCCTGTGAAATTTACGGTAAAAAACGTTAGCTTGGTTGCCAGTATTTTACCGTAAAAAATATGGTAGCAACCTTACTTAAAAAAAAAAAAAAAAAAAAACCTTCAGCAGGATTTAAATGTGTGGTAAAAAAAAAAACATCAGCTGTGGTTCCCAGTACTTTACCATAAAAAATACAGTAGGAACCTTTTAGTTTTCATTGGACAACCGTTATATTACATAAACCAATAAATGTTATCATTAAATTTCACTGAAGTATTAAAGTTTACTTTATATCTTTGCAATATACTGAAAACCATCATAATAACACAAATGGCAAAAAAAAAAAAAAAAAAAAACCCCGATGATTTAAGTATACCATTAGTTTTTTACAATCTGAGGTACATGGTAATATTGAGAAGGTGCACAGTGTCATACACACAAACACAAAACACCATCATGGTGACATACACACGTGACTCCAAATAATGGCATAAACATTCATTAAACAATATATGATGTAATATAAACCAAAAAAATATAATATAAACTGATAACAAAAACCAAGAAGAAACATAATTATTTAAATTAAATAGCATCAAATGTGAAGTGTCACACAGGGAATTCTGGGAATGTCCATTTAGAGAAACAACAGGAACAGAAAAAAGAGACGAGCAGAAACACAAGAACTACAACTGACTTCAGACACAGCCTCAGATGAAATCAACTGAAGATAAAAAACATTACATCTGTGAAGATCTCAGCAGAGGAGGATTAAACAACTCCACAAACAGCATTACCAGCTTCACTTATTACTAACCAGACTGACTTTATTTCTGTCAGACGTCTACAGTTCTGTTTTAGAATTAACAGAGGTTTAGATGTTGATGATTTATTGTTTCATTTGAAGTCACCATGATGGAGATCAGTGACTGCTTTAGTTGGGGTTTTGACCCTTGACTTTCTAACTTTAGTTTTTCTCTGCCTGCTGTAACTCTGTGTTTATAAGACATGTTGATTATGGCTAGGAAATCAGAGAGAAAATGAATCGTGTGATGGCAGTTGTGAATCAATGATGGCACACACAGATGTCACTGAACTCATTAAAATCCTTCTTTCTGACTTCGGTTTATGTTGTTGGTTAGTGAATCTGCATAAATGCCCAGACTTTTTGATATAATATAAAGGATTTCTTAAAAGTTGTTTAAAAAAAAAAAAACTTTCTTTAAGGCACACACAGATGTCAAGATTCAGTCTATGCATCTCAACAATGGTGAGGAGCAGAATATTCAATTAGGAAAAGTAAATTACATAGACAATTCAGATCATAATTTATTCATACCGCAATGCATGATGGGAGCCATTAATGAGTTGTGATTGGTGGCAGCCACTGCAACATGCTTTATTATTGTCACCATTGTTGAGATTCACAGGCTGTTTATTGATGTCTGTGTTTTAAATGAATTTATCTGAAAGTCTTTTGATCAGAACAATGTTTATTAAATATTTTGAATTGTAAATAAAGTACTGATAATTATAGGCTGAAGAATCACTAAACTGCTGCTAACAAGTTAAACCAAACTATCTCAATGAGTTTCCTTTTTCAGATCACAGCATGATTATGTCAAAACATAACCACCACTATAAGATAACATTTTACTTTGTCCATTTAACTGTTATAAATTAATAAAAGCAGACAAACAACAATAAATATTAAAGTAAACAAATAATGGTCTAGAACCCAACTAAAGCAAACACCCATCACCTTAATGGTAACTTACAATTTGTGATTTTCTTCTTCAGTGATTCTGCTTGTTAACATCAGGTGTCTTCAATAATGCTCAATCATCACTAAATTAATCACTTAATTATCTCCTCAGCCCTAAATGCCGCTTCATCTGAAAGCAGGTGATGGTGATTTACTACTAATCAAGGAACCGGCTTTACTGACGAGATGCGCATAACCATATCGCGATTTAAATCGCCCAGCCCTAATTGAGCCTCCAATCAAAACTCATCAGTATCTCCCAGCATGCATTGCAGCAGGAATACATTATGCTGAATTGCCTTAGTATTTTCTTTTATTATTATATCTGCTTTTATTTTTTATGTTGTTTTTGTTGCAGCTTTTTAGTAGCTTGTTTTGTGATGTTCAGAGTTTTATCTGATTATTGTGTTGATTGTCACCGTTGTTGAGATTCATACGCTGAATCTTGATGTCTGTGTTGGTTTTAATCAAGCAGTAGTTTAAATACTTTTTTCTACACCATGTATTTTTAAAGTTCTTCAGATTATCTGTTGCTCATTTACAGAAATATTATACTCAATAATATGAAATATTTATTTGTAATATTATAATCAATATTATCACTTCGCTCAAAGTGAGAGATAAGACTCTTTATGAGGTCAGTGAATCAGGCCACAATATGACGATTTTCTCATCATTAACCTGCCATCATCACCTGGTTACATTTTTTCTCTGATTTTCATGCCATAACATTTGTGTTATATAACCACACAGTTAAGGCAGTCAGAGTAAATCTAAAGTTAAAAAGTCAGAGAGGCCAACTAAAGCAAACACTCATCTCCATAATGGTAACTTCAAACTTTATCATTTTCAATAAAACATCAACGTCTAAACCTCTGGTAATTCTAAATAATTAGATTACAGGAAACCACAGCTGGCAGGTTTTTATTTTTTATATAAAAGTTCAGTTCAATGTTCAATGCCATAAAACCTAAAATATTACTACCGTATTTTACCGTATAAACTTTAGTTCAGTGCCGTAAAAGCAAAAACAATTCTACCGTATTTTTTACGGTAAAGTACTGGCAACCACAGCTGCCAGTTTTTTTCCGTAATATTTAGATCACTGCCGTAAAACCTAAAATATTACTACCGTATTTTTTACGGTAAATCGCTTTCAACCAGCTGCCAGTTTTTTACCGTAAACTTTAGTTCAATGCCGTAAAACATAAATATTTATACCGTATTTTTTACGGTAAAGTACTGGCAACCAGCTGGCAGTTTTTCACCGTAATTTTTAGTTCGATGATGTAAAACTTTGTAAAATTAGTAAACATTTGCTACCGTATTTTTTACGGTAAGGTACGGTAAATGCAACGGTAAGTTTTTTTTTTACAGTGTACTTCCAAAATCTGTACATTTAACAGTATATTAATGTAAAATTACATGAAATGTCCTGTGAGAGCTATTACAGTTTTTCACTGTATATAGTAAGGGTACATACCGTTAAGGAATTAACATTTTTTTTTCGTTGCTTTTTTACAGTTTTTTACTGTTAAAATTACGAACATTTTTAACAGTGTATTTTAGAACTGTTTTCATGTATAGGGCGCACCGGATTATAAGGCGCATATAGAATAGAAGATACTGCAGTCAAATGTTTGACTGGGTTTGCGTTATGCAGTGGTCACCAACCTTTTCAAGCCTAAGATCACATCCAAAGTCCAAATGTAAACCAAGAAACCTTGTTTATACTCGACGCGTCCGCATGAGCGCGAAGTTAATAAAAAAAATAATATCCGTCTGCTCAGGCAGATTCGGCTTAACAGCGCGCGCGCCTCTGAATCCGAAGATGCATGACTTTGAGCCGAATCTGCCCGAGCAGACGGATATTAGTAGTACATCTCATCACACCGGCACCCAGTTTGCGCGTCTAAATCAGTTATATGGTCTGGTGTTCAGTCTAAAACAAAACAGTTGCGTCAAGTATAAATGCCTCGTCTGTTTGGGGAGTTGCGCGCGCAGTCAGCGGAGGCTCGCGCTCCGGTGTCAGGCGAAAGTATAAACAAGGTTTAAGTCAGCGGTTGTTTAACAGACGTTAACATAAGGCGCCAGATCCATATATAAGGCGCTCCGGATTATAAGGCGCACTGTCGTTTTTTGAAAAAAATAAAGGCTTTTAAGTGCGCCTTATATTGCGGAAAATACGGTAACCGATTACATTTTCCCCCCGTTTTTAACCCCGGTCGGAATGCAAATCAAAATGTCTCTTTCAGGGCTGTTTATGACAGGCTCAAATACAGGAGGTTTCTATATTTGCAGTCTATGGTTCAGTCATACGTTTAAACAGACTAATTAATAAACTTACTCATAATTGCCTTGACCTTCCCTGAATCCAGGCCATCTCTTGCCTCTTCACCGCATGCGGTCTTGGATTTTCCACCTAAATACCGGAAACAGTGATACTTGTAGGAAGAAACATTTAAAGTATAATGGTATATTACTATTAGTACTTGTAAATGTACCTCTAAGGTTGCTTCGAAGAAGAGTCTCCATGTCAAAAACACTACAGAGGAGACACCTGACCATAGAAGTGGACGTATTGGCATATGATGCTGCCCTCCATGCACTTCTGGACACAAACACTTCTGATCCAGGATAGATTTCAACCTAAGGATACAACAACAAAAATGACCAGATAACAAAAGAAAAAGGAAAGACAGACCATTTAGGCCAAAGTAGGGGTGGGCAATATGGCCAAAATCATTTTATTTTATCTTTGTTATTAAAAATAAGAAGTAGGGATGGGCATTTTTCAAAAATATTGCATTCGAATATTCAGGCTCATAAAAATCAAATGGTGTTTGGTGTCATAACCTTATTTTTTTTATAATACAATAAAGATGCACAATTCTGGATAAATTGAGAATCACAATTTTTTTATGAAAATTATTAAATCGAACCAAAAATTTAAATCTTGCTAATCGGAATCAAATTGAATCTGGACATCTGTATCGATCCCCAGCACTAGTGTGTGTCTGTATATTGTAAAAACACTCACTGGGGTTAGGCTTATTCTTAAAAAACTTGAAAAGTATTAGAACAGTTAGAATAATCAAAAACAAGGAAGTTTTTTTGGGGTCAAAGAAAACTACATATCAAAAGAAAGAATTTAAGTGATTTGGTGTCTGAGAAACTTACACTAGTGTTGGCTGCATTGTCTGATGGTACTGGGTATTGTCCAGGTGCTGCTATCATGTTTTTAAGCTCCGCAATAGACTGTTGAATATTACGAAGTGACTCTTCCATGTTTCCCATTTCTAAAATGCAAAATCAACAAGATACTTCACATTGAGGGTACGAAGGAATTTGCAAAAGAAATATAAAATATTCCTAAAATGTTAGATCTTAAGAGACGTAAATAAATAAGGCACATATTGTGCAGATCTTACTCTCTACAACAAATTCTCGAAGGTCTGATATGTCCTCCCGTATGTCCTTGGATGGTTGTGGCAAGTCTTTTTTCTGGATCTTCTCCATAAGTGCTCTCTGCTGTGAGACTTTCATTGTCTTCATCTTGGTGTATAAACAATAAATAAATGTCTGAATAATATGCACCTCACAAAGAAAAAATAAATAAAATGAAATGAAATGGCCTCTGCACGGACAATAAGGAAATAATATGAAAATAATAAGAGAGTCATAAAAGTTCTAGTTAATAATAATAATGCATCAATGTTTTTGCAAAAAATATCAAACATTTTTATTATTAGAGTAATAGTTAAAGGAGAACTCCGGTCAATTTTAACATTGAGCTAATTTTTTTGTAAATTTGGAGTGCTGTCAATACAGAGAACAACGACACAAATCGGTGTTGCCTACACCATGTTATCCTCTTTTTAAAATTTGCACCCTGTTGACTTCAATGGGGCAAGTTTTAAAGCTGCTTTTAGCCTCTTAACATCCTTGATGTGTCATTACAAGTGCACAGCCATGTGAGTGATTCCTTCAGAGCAGGGTTCCAGACTGCGACCAAAATGGTCGCATATGCAACCATTTTTTGAGAATGTGCGAGTTAAAATTGTATGTGGTCGCATTTGTGCGAGTGCATGGTCATGTACAACTCAGTTAAATTCACGCATGAATTTTCCTGCATTGAACTTGTTTTAGCGCCCGCCAAAATGAATTTTTGTCCCGCCAAAGTCTTATTTGATCGGTGAGTAATGTAGATGAACTAACGTTACATGTTTTCAGTCTGTTTAACTGAACGAGCAGAGAGAGAGAGAGCCGGTCGCGCGTGCGCACACTCTCCCTCTTCGGAGCAGGCAAAAGTGTAAACAAGACTTCACCGTCTCCAAACTAAGTACTGTCTTGCTCTCTCTCCCTCGCACATTTTAATCAAAATAAATCGACACGGTGGTAAAAGGTCGGAAGACCAAAGTTTCATGTGGAGCATTCAGATAATTTTTTTTTTCCTGAATTACCGCTGGTGTGCCTCTGAAAAGCGCCCCCGACATTCAGCTGACATAAAACAACACTTTAATTAAACGAAAAAAACTATCCAGTGATGAAATGTTTTCTGTGTTGACACAAATCTTGGATGTCCATGTCCTAACTGCTGGGATAATCACACAATGCGCATGACACGTCCAATTCGTGAACTAATGACTCCTTTGAACCGATTAATTTTAATGAATGGTTAAAACAACTGATCTTTCCAGCAGTGAACTCAGGACACGTCTGAATCTGTGTATAACTAATCAGTAACACTTTACAATAAGGTTATATAAGGTAATAAAGCAAGACGGCGCTTAGTTTGGAGACGGTGAAGTCTTTCGCCTGGCTTCGAATAGAGAGAGTGCGCACGCAACCGGCTCTCTCTCTCTGCTCGTTCTTTCAGTTAAACATGCGCCCTGTCTAGGGTTGGGTATTGGTTAGGTTTTATCCGATACCAGTACCTACTCGGTATTTTTCAAACGGTTCCGGTGCTTAAACGGTTCTTGAAACGGTACTTAAGAAAACTAAACTGCACACACTTTATCAAAAAAAATAATACCTGTGTGTGTGTGTGTGTGTGTGTGTGTGTGTGTGATTTTCTGAAAAAGATTTTCTGATTAAATGAAAAATTGTGCCCTTTAAAAGGCTACTGATGTAGCACAAAACACTTGAGTTAAGATCAAAATTTTGTCTTCTCATATTATGACTTTTACAGAACAGAGAAATATCTGACACTGAGCAGAAATATTTAACACACACAGTATAGCCTCATATAAATATACTTGATATTGATATACTTCATACTTGATATGCAAGATTTGCAGTTGGCATTAAAATACTAGACTTACCCGAAGAGGAACACTGGCAGCTGAACTTGAACTTTAGTCAAGCGTCGCGTGTCAGAGGTTTTGGGTTCTAATCGGCATTTGTGGTTGTATATCAAGCAGGGACACTTTGTGTCCATTATATTTTGAGATATAAAAAAATATAAATATAATGCTCACGCACACACACGCAAACTCTACACACTAGACGCGCGGAACTCTCCGCGCACATACTCATCTGAGACGCGAGCACACACACACACAAACTCTCCGCGCACATAATCATATAGACGACGCCTCATAAATAGATCGATCCGAGTGAAGAAAAGTGCGGTGTGCGCGAGCCACGAGAAAACACTGTATCCGCGCCACTGATCGCAGCGGCAATGAGCACTTTGATCACTTGATTTAAAAAACACATTTCAGCGCTAGATCTCTTATTTAACAAACAAACTAAATGAATGCTCTGCTAGTTAACTGGAGATGTTTTATTATTGGATCATTCGTGCCGCGAGATGTTTTATAGGGGGCGGTAAAAAAACGTCAGGAACCGAAATCAGGCACCGAAAGTTTCGTTCTTATTCGGTCTGGTTACTACCGTTTACGTCGGAACCGGTTCCCTATTGGAACCGGGTTTCGGTACCCAACCCTAGCCCTGTCACAAGTGCGCAGTTCATCTACATTACTCACCGATTAAATAAAACTTTGGCAGGACAAAAATTCAATTTGGAGGGCGCTAAAACAAGTTCAATGCAGGAAAATTCATGCGTGAATTTAACTGATTCGGCTAACTCAACTTTAACTGACTGTGCACTCGCACAAATGCAACCACATAAAATTTTATGTGGTTGCATTCTCAAAAAATGGTCGCAGTCTGGAACCCTGCAGCGTCTCTTCCATTATATGCTACATTTGAAATAACGAACTTGAGCACGCTAAAGACGCGATATGTGAACGGCCCCTAAGATCTACGAGCAATGCGCGCATTATAATGAAAATATCGAGCACTATATCGAAAATGTTTTAAATATCATTATTGACAATGGTGTACCGTTGATTAATACCACTACCACGACCAGAGTTCTCCTTTAAGAATTTGTTAGGGCTGGGCGATTAAACATTGAGCTCATTTTTTTGTAAATTTGGAGTGCTGTCAATACAGTGAACAACGACAAAAATCAGTGTTGCCTACACCGTGTTATCCTCTTTTTAAAATGTGCACCCTGTTGACTTCAATAGGGCAAGTTTTAAAGCTGCTTTTAGCCTCTTAACATCCTTGATGTGTCATTACAAGTGCACAGGTCATGTGAGTGAACACGGGTGAATCTGACTGCAGTAGATGTGAAAGAAATATATTAAAAAATAATGTTAATTCAGCCAGCGCTCATACCTGTATTTACATCCTGTTTTCGGTCGAAGTCCACAGTAATCGATTGTCGAGTTCACACGCGTGCTTAGTTACCTATGATCCTATGCTATGATCACACGCGTGAACTCGACGACCGAAAACAGGATGTAAAAACAGCACTGGCTGAATTAACATCACTTTTATTCATATCTTTCACATCTACTGCAGTCAGATTCACCGTGTTCACTCTGAAGGAATCACTCACGTTGGCTGTGCACTTGTAATGACACATCAAGGATGTTAAGAGGCTAAAAGCAGGTTTAAATATTGCCTTATTGAAGTCAACAGAGTGCAAATTTTAAAAAGAGGATAACACGGTGTAGGCAACACCGATTTTTGTCGTTGTTCTCTGTACTGACAGCACTCCAAATTTACAAAAAAATTAGCTCAATGTTAAAATTGACCGGAGTTCTCTTTTAATCTAATGTTACATACCATTTTACTTCTACCCGGCTGTAGTGATTCTGCGCTGGTTGGAGTATTGCCCTGGTATTTAGGATTAGGCTTGGCAGATCTTTTGGACGGGTGCTTCCACTCCTCTCCCTCATCCTCATCCTCATCCTCCTGCATTGCCTCTAGGTACGACTCCAGTGTTGATGCCTTCTCTGCAACAGTTAAATAACATAAATTGTGTATTACAAATCCTTAAAGAATGTTACTATATAATGGTAATGCTATATCATTTTAGGTTTTAGCTCAAAGGGAGTTTACCCAAAAATGACACTTGAGTCATCATTTACTCACCCTGGTGTTGCTCTAGCCTAATGCCATTGTCTTGACAAAAAAATGCTGCCTATCTTGTGCTACCAACACTTTAATTATATTGTTTTAAGGGTAGGGTTAGGGTTTGGACAAAAACCTAAAAAAGCCTCAAACCACATGAACAACACAATCTGATTAATTATTTCCTAACTAATGTACTGTTGCAGGTAGCTGCTAGCACAAATCGTCAGAACACCTTACATTGTACATTGAAACACTCTTTCATGGTCGATGAACTAATGTTAGAGGTGTCAAAAAGCACGCAGAGCAAGACCAACGGCCTATGTCAAGATGTTTAGTTCGTTAAATACATTACATTTTGGTTCGTTTTTCACAAATCCATATCATATAACACCAATATACTTGGAATATACAAGACGTGTCACATAGGACCATTATGTGATACTTTTTGCATCTTTTTAATAAAGCTTGTCGCGTGCAAGACGCACGCAGATTTTTTTAATTCACCTTTTCTGGTCAGAAAAAAAGATGGGAATATTTTACATTAACATTTAAATGGGCATAATTGTTTACAAGATTATATAAATTAAAACCAGCAACTTACCAGCAACTTTGATAATTTTGGCAGTGTAGAGCGGCCAGCCACCTTTGGGTTTTTTACCCTCGGCCCACTCCACAACATAGACGCCATCGCTCTCATCCAGACGATCCAAGTAGTCTTCGCAAATAAAATCACGAATAAAGTCAGTTTTCACAACACTGTATGTTCCAGTGTCAATACCATCCAACCATTCGACGAGAGCAAACATAACTTCTTGATTTCTGTTCTGTTGAACTAATGTTAACCTCAGGACTCGGAGAACTGACGATAACCTCAGGAGAACTGACGATGACGAGTGGGACGAGCGGCGGGAAAAATTGAACGTCGGTTGGAAGTCAGACGTATATAACCATATATGGAAATAAAGCTGGCAGTTTGACCAATCACAGGACTCTTACTGCCAAGGTGCAGACAGCCTTACTATATAATGTAAAGAGCAAATTATGTAAATTATAAAAAGTCCAGATGCAAAAATATAAAAAGTATTTGAATGAGAAGTGTGTTGTCCCTAAACGCACAGAGAGTAGATGGAAACGGTAAGTCACATGAAGTTTTGGGATTTTTTGTTGTTGTTTTTGACTGGATGAAAACTCTCAACTGGCCTTTTCACCCACATCAACGTGAATGAGTTTTTTTTTTTATAACAAATGATATTACTGAATGAATAAACTGAAATGTGTTTAATAAAACTCAATTTATTACTCAATGTATTAAAACAAAGAATGCACAAGCACAACATTTGTTGATACAATCATCAATGCCCATGACTTTTCCATGGCTTTATACAGAGAATGTCTGGCTATACATATAGGCCAATATATAAAATTGTAAATTAACAATTATATTTTCTTTATATAAATTAATAATTGTATTTATATAATTTAATAATTCTAAATTGTCTTTTTCGTTTTCTTTTTTATCATAATGACTGCTTTAAGACTGTTTAACTGTCCTATATATACTTGTTTTTGAATGGAAAAGGAACATTTTGCTGGTTGGGGGAATATGAGTAAGCCTGAATTCAAGAATTTTCACTTCCTAGGGTAAAATTAGCTGAAAAATGTCCACATGTGGAAGAAGAAACAACTGGCAATTCATGTAAGTTTTTTTGTTCAGTCATATTATTTTGTTTTTCCAAATGTTACAAAAATGTTGCTTTAAAAAGGTTGTTCCTCATTATAGCAGGGCTCTGGAGTTCAATCAACTTAGCCCCTTCTGGTGAGATATATAACCATATATATCCATTTCTTTACATGAATGTACATAATTGCAACTAAAATCAGTTCAGTATCAGTTATTTTGCTTTTACCATTATGTTGACTAGTAGACACTGAGAAGGGGTTAACCAGCAAACCCACGGTGCAAAGCAGGTGGCTCTCTGCAGATTTGGAGGTAACATCATTTACGCATCAAGAATCCTCCAGTTCGGACTGTAGAGGTCTCAAAGTTTACCAGGTTAGAGGGAGTTGCTGCATTTTCACATTAACATGTGTCACACACACATACGCTGTGACACACACGTGCACATACAGTGGGTTTCTGCCTTTTATATGGGGCTTTCCATAGACGTAATGATTTTTGTTCCATAGACTAGACATAATGATATTGGTCATTTTTTCTTATCTGCTAACTCTAAACACAACCCTCACAAAAATACATTTGCCATTTTGACATTAAAATAACAACAACAACATATTTATAAGACCAAAAATGTCTCCACAAGATCAAGTATTTCTGGTATTACTATCATTGTGGGGACATTTCGTCACAACATTAAACAAGAACAATCATGCTCACCAAACAAAACATCAAATAACTGTTTCAGTCTTTCAACTGTTTTCTTTTTAATTATGACCATATATAATGGTAAAGTATTGTTCATCTCTAACAGGACTATGAAGAAGAATCCATTTCCATTGCAGAAGAAGGGTCAGTTAGGGAACAAATGGAGGAGGACAACAAACTGAGGATGGTGAATCCTGCTGAACAAGGAGTGAAAGATCAGACCACATGTACTGGTCTACAACATAATGGTCCAATAGGTATGAACATTTCAATCTTGTATTAAGTTTTGTTTGGATAAAAAGGATATATAATATGGTATTGTAGCTGATAATTTGTGTGATACGTAACCTATACATTTCTTTGCATGATAATTTCAACTAAAATTATCATCATCATCTTTATCAAGTATCAGTTATTTTGCTTTTACCATGTTGCCTCCATAGGAGACACTGAGAAGGGGTTAACCAGCAAACCCACGGTGCAAAGCAGGTGGCTCTCTGCAGATTTGGAGGTAACATCATTTACGCATCAAGAATCCTCCAGTTCGGACTGTAGAGGTCTCAAAGTTTACCAGGTTAGAGGGAGTTATGCTGCATTTTCACATTAACATGTGTCACACACACATACGCTGTGACACACACATGTGCACACACAGTGGGTTTCTGCCTTTTATATGGGGCTTACCATAGACATAATGATTTTTGTTCCATAGACATAATGATTTTTGCTCCATAGACATAATGGGTCTCATTCATGAAACACGAGCAGAACGAATTTGTGTGTAAATCGTGTGTAAAGTGGTTCTGGCGTAAACTTTCGGATTCATTCAAATGTTCGTATTTCCCAAATGTTAGTTGGTACGAAAGAAATCTACACCTGGTCCCAGCCACGCGTAAACAGTGCGTTTAACATCCGAACGTTTTGCTCATTAATAAGGCTGCCTTTTAATTCACCATAATCAGGTACATATTTACACAGCATTTTGAAAACATATTATATATAGTAATTACATACGGTTTTTCTTTTTACTTTTATTACGAGAGCCAGTAATAGCATCTGCAAACAGAACACAAGTCCACAAGGCTTTTTTTTTTTTTTTACAAGTCCGCAAATGTGGCGTTTTGAATAAACTTCTGATGATAAAACTTCAATTTCTGCATCTGAGAAATTTCTCTTCTCTTCGCTTTTGAGAAGACATGTTGAAATCCTTCGTTTTCTTGTCATAATATGATGCCCATAGTTGTCAGTCTGATTTAATGGTCGGGATATATGGTAATTAAGAATGAGCGTGCACGCGCGTCCCATTTACGACTGATTGGAATTCATTAACACACACACACATTTCACTATCAAATCTGACGTTTACTAAGTATTTGTGAATCAGGAGAAGAATTTTCGGGAATGTCTCTTTACGCGCAAATCACTCACATATGATATTTACTCGTATATTTACGAATGTTTCATGCAGGGACGGACTGGGGCTAAAAAACAGCCCTGGACTTTCTCCCAAATAGGCCCATCATCTGGCCATTCGCCCCTAGCCGTGCGCTACAGACACTATAGCCAGGATGTCCTGATACTATGCCACATACTGTAGCCTATCAGACAAGCAAGTAACATCTCAAAACCAATAATGATAATTGGGGTTGTGTTTATTAATGCAGCCTCAGCCTTCAAATAAAAACAAAACATTTGTACAATGCCATTACATCTGCATTGAAAATAAAATACAAATAATTAAATGCCATTGGCCACAGAAACCCCAAATTACACAAACTTGTAATTTTACAACATATAGTTACTACCAGGGGTCTCCAACCTTTTTGTGTGCTAGGGCTACCTCAAGGGATAAAATAATCTAGAAGGGCTACTTGTTTGTTATAGGCCTACTCAAATATTTATTATACATATAACATGGTGCTTTTTAACTTTACCTTCAACTTTTTTTTACTTTTCACCATCATATGCGAAATAATAAAATATCTTGATATTCTGGTTCAGACTTACAAGCGTTTTAAAAAAATCAACAATTCCTGAAAAATTATGAAAATATATATAGATTTTTTTTTTATTCTCTATAAACCTATTGTATGTGTTATCAGTAGCACAAATATTTAGCATTAATATAAATGCAAAATAAATAAACTGCCATAACTTCTAAACAAAAACATTACTGCATTACATTTAATTAATTTTTTTTTTTTTACTACAGTTTTACTATAGTAAAGTTGTGGAGTGAAATGTTTTCTAACTGGTTTGTTCTTGGAACAATGTTTCGCCTGTTTTTTGCGCTGTTTCATCTGTCTTTTAACTAACTTAAATCACATAGTCATCTGTGGGTTTATAATAGAGATAGAGAATTCTGCGCTGAATTGAAATGCTTCTCAGTGGATCGCGCAGCTCTGTGTAATAATGTTCGCGTTATCGATATCAGCACTGCTTGCTTTGGCCGCGCACAGATCAAACAAGTTCCGTTCCGCTTTTTGAGCGTTTCCCATTTGATGTTTATCAAACGCAACGCAAACGACAGCGTTTAATCAAAGAAAGTTGGGTAATTCAGTGGCAAGTTGGGTAAAAAGTGCAATAGCTAGGTAAGTCTTATAAAACTAACTTTCTGTCAGTGGCTAGTAGGCCGACTCTTCTTTCTCATTTTTTATTTATTTTTGTTTTTATTTTTTACACGTAGCATGTAAGTGATAGTATTAGTGCCCCTGCTGTTGGCTGTTCATATTGCTTTAGGCTATAGACTTTTTTTTTTTTTTTTTTTTTTGCCGACGGCCCTCGGTTGGACGGCCGTTCTGGACTTTTCCAGAACGCACAGATTGTCAGTCCGTCCCTGCTCACCAAACAAAACATCAATGAACCGTTTCAGTCTTTCAACTGTTTTCTTTTTAATTATGACCATATATAATGGTAAAGTATTGTTCATCTCTAACAGGACTATGAAGAAGAATCCATTTCCATTGCAGAAGAAGGGTCAGTTAGGGAACAAATGGAGGAGGACAACAAACTGAGGATGGTGAATCCTGCTGAACAAGGAGTGAAAGATCAGACCACATGTACTGGTCTACAACATAATGGTCCAGATGATGATGACCAAAGGAGAAAGCAGCATGAACTATTAATGTTGGCATTAAAGTTAAAACATAATCTAACTGATGCAGTCATTGAAGACATGCTTAAGGTAATCAATGCAGTCAGTGAAAAACATGTTGTGTCCACATCAAAGTACTGTTTCTACAAAACTTTTGGTAAAGTCAGAAACCATTTTCAGTTGCATCCAGTTTGTAAACAGTGCTCTGCTATTATGCAGTCTGATGAGAAATTAGCTAAATGTAACAGTTGTGGGGAGACATGCGACTTGAACAAACACATGAAAGAGGGGAACTTTTTCATTGAACTACCCCTGGAAGGCCAACTCAGAAATATACTACAAAATGACGAAATTCGTTCACACATCGTAACACCTGCACCTACAAAGACTTCTGTCTGTGACATCTATGATGGACAGCTGTACAAGGAAGCTTTAAAAAACAGTAAATCTCATGGCAGTGTGAACCACCTTTCACTAACATTTAGCTGTGATGGCATACCACTGTATCGTTCATCTAAATGCAGCTGTTGGCCCTTGCTCTATACCATTAATGAACTTGACCCAGCAGTGAGATCAAAGCATGTGATGCTTGCTGCTCTGTGGGTTGGTGGAGAAAAGCCAAACATGAACACATTTCTTGAACCTTTTGTGAAAGAATGTGTTCACTTGGAACAGGCTGGCTTCAAATGGTCAGTTGGACATGTGACATACACAACTAAAGTTCTTCCTTTGGTATTAGTCAGTGATTCTGTTGCCAGGCCACTTGTACAAAATTTCAAACAGTTCAATGGGGAATTTGGATGTTCATTTTGTGTACAGAAAGGAGTCATGGTAGAAAAAGGACAAGGCCATACAAGAGTTTACCCTTTCGAAACAAAGTGTGATTTAAGAAGTCACACTCAAACCATCAATTTTGCTGAAAGTGCCCTGGAGAAGTGCACACCTGTAATGGGTGTTAAAGGGCCCTCAGTACTCTCACTGTTGCCAGGCTTTAACATCATACATGGCTGTGTTCCAGACTACATGCATTGTGTTCTTCTTGGTGTTGCCAGGGCCTACGCTAACCTGTGGTTCTGCAGTGAGAACAGTGGACAGCCATGGTATGTTGGAAGGTCTGTCTCAGAAGTGGATGATAGACTTTGCAGCATTCAACCACCCCGTGGTGTTTCTAGAATCCCTCGATCTGTGACTGAAAGGCATTTTTGGAAAGCACATGAGTGGTACATGTGGTTGTTCTTCTACAGTGTACCTGTGTTAAAGGGCACACTCCCTGAAAGGTTCCTTGTCCATTGGGCAAAACTTATGAAGGGTGTTGGTTTGCTCCTCTTAGAATCTATCACTTCAGAAGAGATCACCGAGGCTGACAAATTGCTTAATGCATTTGTGCAGGAAGCAGAAGGACTTTATGATGTTTGTAATATGACATTCAACATTCATCTTTGTCTGCATTTGGCCCAAAGTGTTAATGACTGGGGGCCACTCTGGACTCACTCTGCTTTTGTTTTTGAAAGCTACAACAGAGAATTGCTTGAGATGGTAAAGAGCACACAGGGTGTAGCTTTACAGATTTCCAAAACCTTTTTGTTAGAGAAGGCACTTCCAGTCTATGGCAAATCTTTGATGAGTCATGCTCCCATTGAGGTCAAAGACACATTTGAGATGTTAACTACATCTAAGAAGACAGTTCAAATGGTAGAACAGTTTGAAGGAGTCACTGCACTTGGCAGACCACAAAGAAAATTGCTAGAACATGACGACTATCTGGCACTTCACAGTCTTGTGCACTCTTTAAAGAAAGACATTGTCAACTACTATGACAGAGTAGTAGTTGATGGTCAAATAATACATGCAGAGAGTTATGCCAGGGAGACGAAGAGAAACTCTCACATTGTCTTCCTTAAAGATGATGATGATGATGATTGTGCCTTCTTGGTGAGAAGGTTTATCTTTGCAGATTTGGGAACCGGAGGCATGTGCTATGCCATTGGTCACTATTTTCAGAAGCGAAAGCATCATTTTTTCTCATCCTTAAGCAACCCATGCCATTTTGTTGCGGTTGATAAAACTACTGGCCATCTAACAGCCATTCCTGCCAGTAAGATCAAACAGAAGAGTTTATTTGTATGTCTACCAGGACTGAGAGTGGACTACATTTTTAAGTTTCTTAACCGCTATGAGCTGACTACATAATAGACCAACATCAAAAGGAAGTGCAGTGCGGCTGCAGAAAGAAAGAAATACTGGATTGAAAGACATTTCTAGGAAGATACAACATAACCATTAACAGTTTTATAACATTGTTTTTTTTTTCATTTTTGATCAAATGTAAATATTATCACTAAAATAAGAATGATTTTTTAAGATTGAGATTACCACATGGAGGACTTGTTATACTCTCAGTGACATAAGCTTTTACTTATAGATACAGGGGGTCAATACCCAATCTGCTTATAAGGTCATTAGGCCAGTGCTGATGCAGTAAATAAAATCAGAATATAAGATGAAATGTTTTTTCTGAAACTTGATTGTGATGTTGAGTGGATTGAGTGAATTCTAATGCATCTCAAATGTTCACTGTAAATAAAATGAGAAAAGCATATATATTTTGCCAATAAATATCACAATATATTCCCATGTTTGAATGTCTTCAATGTAATATATAATATAGCTTAATATAATGCATAATTGGTAAATGGTGTAGAAACAAAAAGATGAATAGCAAAAAAGTAACTCGCTTGATTAAAAATATACACGTGTTTAAAGGGATAGTTCACTTTGAAATTAAATGTTGGTATCTTTTAGCTTACCTCAAGGGCATCCAAGATGTAGGTGTCTTTTTCCGCAGTAGTTTCAATTTTGATATTTTTAGGTCAAACCGTTTTTGTCTGTCAGTCATATAATGCAGGTCGATGGTCACTGTCTCAAAGAGCATGCACAAGTCCAAATTAAAACAATTCCCCATTGTCCAAATTAAACAATTCCCCATCGTAAGTACACATTGATGGCCTAAGACATGAAACGAGCAGTTTATGTGAGAAAACGAACAGTATTTATATAGTTTTTAACTCTTGTACACAACAATGTCCAAATGATCTGTGTGACGTGTGCACAGACTGATGCATGCATAGATATATATATATACACTAGATGTCGCCTTGGCTACGGCAGTTCATTGGAACGAATGCCGTAGGCAAGGCGACATCTATTCTAGTGTATATATATCTATGCACCAGTCTGCGCACACGTCACACACCAGGATGCGCGCGCGCCCTCAGATCATTTGGACATTGTTGTGTACAAGAATTAAAAACTATATAAATACTGTTCGTTTTGTCACACAAACCGC
Source organism: Squalius cephalus (assembly GCF_949319135.1). Classification (NCBI taxonomy): domain Eukaryota; kingdom Metazoa; phylum Chordata; class Actinopteri; order Cypriniformes; family Leuciscidae; genus Squalius; species Squalius cephalus. Next base: position 15,396,750 of record NC_137125.1, read on the forward strand.
TCATTTCGTATCTTAGGCCATCAATGTGTACTTAAGATGGGGAATTGTTTAATTTGGACTCTGTGCATGCTCTTTGAGACAGTGACCATAGACCTGCATTATATGACTGACAGACAAAAACGGTTTGACCTAAAAATATCAAAATTGAAACTACTGTGGAAAAAAAGACACCTACATCTTGGATGCCCTTCAGGTAAGCTAAAACATACCAACATTTAATTTCAAAGTGAACCATCCCTTTAAGGATCACTGAAGGCAAGTTGCAAAACTCAAGTGCAGTTTAATTAATAAACTAGGCTTGACATGACATAGAATAAAACAAAGACCATAACCTCACCCAACAGTAGTACAAGGCAAACATGAGGGCTTAAATATACACAAGCTAATGACAAGACAAGGGACACCTGTGAACAAAAAAAAAGAACCAATGAGAACAAGACACATGAACAGGGGAGTACATGGCAGGTTCACAAGACATGACAAACCAGGGAAGCACATGACAAGAAACTGAAACATAACAATGACCTGAAACAAAACCCAACACCATCTGTGACAATGTGACACTATTCATGCCTCATGTATTTTCATATGACATGAGGCATGAAATATATTGTCACATATATGTACACATATTTATACACGCAACATGTAGATCAACTGATATGCTTAAATTTTTATGCATGTTGAAAATATATTTTCAAAATATATTTCAATATATTTAACAGTGTCTCACATATATGTGAATATATTGCATTTCTGTATGGGACTGCTTGTTACTATTTGATGAATATATTTATTAATTATCTGAAAATAGTTGGTTCCGTAATTCTTTTTAATGAAAGTGACTATTAAAGGTTTATGAAAACCCCTTTTTCTAAAATTCTGGAATTAGACACCTTTGAAATGTCAACAAACATTTATGTAAGAATTTTTAGCTTAATATCTCAAGTAGGCATGTGCCGGTATTCGGTAATGCGATAAATCGCGGTAATGAATATGCACGATATTGTTATCGTGGGCACTTCAAAATACCGTGAAAAATAATAGATCAGAATTTATATTTATAGAACGCGTATTAGCTTATTTTCCATCAACCGCTTAAACACTGCGTATGCTGCGCGAAACACGTGCGCACTCTGATGTAAACAATCCCCACATGTATTAGCACTGTGTGCATGCGCCACAGTGCGCACTCTAGTTTAATGTAAACAATCCTCACATGGAGAAGAAGCATGGCGGAAGGAGGCACGCTGCCGACGATTTATCCCCGTTCTAAAAGCAGAGCTGTCAATACGCATTCAGCGTGAGACTCACGCAATTTACACTTTTCAAACGCTCTCGCGCCACATGCAGTTTCTCACGCACAGAAAATTCGCGGAGCAAAGAGGACACGGAGACCGACAGACTAGACAGAGCAGGATATTATGGTATGAAAACAATTCTCAGCTCTCATGTTCTGTCCCTTTTATTACGAAATTCAGACAATAAATACTGTTTTGGTGCTTGTAAATGTGACTTGACAGATCACTGTAGCGCCTCAGTTCAAGTAAACCGATCATCTGTTACTTTTTATTTAAAGATACAGTAGGCTACAACTTACCGAAAGGTATATATGCCTCATACATAATATCGATCATTCAGTGTTTTTCAACCACAGAAAGAGGTCAATAAAACTGCAGGTGAACAATTATGTCACAGAAGTTTACATTTACCTCAGGAAAGCCATTTAATGACCAACACGTTAGTTGACTAGAAAAAAAAATAGCTATAGAGAGTATTTTGCTAAATATGTGCACTATATTACATTTGTATTATATTTTTACTTGTGTCATAATTTTTATTATAATGAAAACCAAATTATATTTAATTTAATTAGTTAATTTTTAACCTTTAATAATACCAGCTGACAGGGCTCTCTGTATGTTTACAGCATTATGTGAGATATATTTTTTCTTGAGAAAAAATAACGTCTATCTACTGTAGCCTACCTAATATTTATCCAAAAAGTCAATACTGAATCAAGATTGAAATCAAATCCCAAGAATTGAAAGCATGAAAATTGTGTAAAATTCTATTTAGTTACCAAATGTTTTGACAATCACTATTGTAATGCAAGTAGGTTTTTTTTCTACATCCCCCCCCACCCCCACCCACCAATCCATCCATTTCTCTTGAGCAATTAAAATATCGTGATAATACCGTATACCGTGGTAAAAGCTCAATCAATTAATCGCAGCATGAAAAGTTGATACCGGCACATGCCTAATCTCAAGTTAGTAAAAATGCAATGGTGTGTTCATGTATATTTTTGATGTTGAGTACAAATGCAAACATATTACTTATTTGACCATTAAAATAAACAGATTTTATCTGTATGCACTGTGTGATGTATTATGATCTTGTAAATGTATAATATATTCATTCAACTTGTTATTGTATTTCTCATTTTCTGCTGATGTGGCCGTAAATGTTCCTGCATCAGGAAGGGAAACAAATTTGTGTGAGTACAAGTTTTGTATTTTTCTTTCATTCAAAAATTTGGTTCCAGTAAGATTGTTTTAGAAAGAAGTCTCTTCTGCTCACAAATGTTGCATTTATTTGATTAAAAATACAGTGGTATTGTGAAATAATATTACAACTTAAAAATGTAAAAAGTCTTTTCAATTTTAACATTTGTCAAATTTAATTTATTCCTGTGATCAAAGCAGAATTTACAGCGTCAATACTCCACACTTCATCCTTTAGAAATCATTCTAATATTCTAATAATATAATAATTTACTGTAACTGTTGTTATATATTAAGTCATTACATTAAAATTTACAAAATAACTGTCATACATATTGTACAGTTTTATACAATGTAACATGAAATGTGACATATAATATGTCCCGCTGTTGTTTGTTGTTCTGTATCTGTGTGGTATATGTTGCTGATATTGAAATTCTATTTAAAGCTGCAGTCTGTAACTTTTTTGTGTTCAAAATTTACCAAATTTATATAATGAGCAAGTACACCATGAATGCATTTTCCATCTGTGATTTTGTCTTATCTAAAAAAACTATGGTACACCTATAATAAGTGTTTATATGGGGACTACTTTAGACTGGTCTGGTCGCACAGCTGTGGAGTTGCAATGTACCTGCGTGACTCGCCATTGACATAAACACAGACAAGAAGTTATGGCTACAATGTCCTTTTGCAAGACACATTATTCTGTTAATAAACACGTTTACACTAGAGTGTCAAAAATTATGGACTGCAGCTTTAAATATAGAAATGATTTTACATCAGTTGAATGTAGATAGTTATTTCACCCTGCTTTCTTTTTGCATGTGAACATGTGAACTGTACTTTTCAGACAACACGGAGTTGAAGAAATTTGAAAGGGCCATTTGCATTCGTCTTGACAAAATGGAGCAAAAGCTGTCAGCGATTGAAAATCTGTTAAGGAGTGGTGGCCAGCCAACAGGAGACATGTCTGAGTTTCTGCTCAATCCTTGCCGTACTACGCAGGAACTTAATGATTTATGCTGTAAAATGCAAGATGTTGAATACAGGAAAAAAACTGTAAGTACATTTAACAGCAGATTATAATTGTGGGGGTTTTATCACTTGAAATGTTTTTTGACATCTATAATGTAATTTACTTCGAAATCATGCACAAATTTTGCAAAGCGCACATAAATATGCACACGAACACAACATATCAGTTTGCATTGCAAACTTGATAGCCTATTCATCATCAATCTAAAGTCAACCAAAAAAAAGAAAGAAACATGGCTCAATTTAAAGTTGTATAATACATTTTTGCGCATATGAAGGAATCCATTTTACATGGATGTTGGGGCACGAGTTAATTTGAAGCCCCATTTACATAAATAATTACATAAACATAATTTTCAAAACTAAATGTTGCAGCACAAAATGTAATAGTGTAGAAACTAAATGTTGCAGCACAAAGTTAAAAACATTTGGATCCATGCTGAAGGAGAGATTTCCGATTTCAGTTTTGCTTTTAATAAATATATTTACATTTGCCTTTTATAGTCAATTGTCCTGTTCTGAATACCAATAAGAGGAATTAAAAATACATATTTTCAAATATTTATTTTTATGTTCTGGTATTTTGCAATATTTCAGACTATAATATATTAAATAATACAAATGAATATGATATAATTAAATTATACAATATTATATAATTTAATTTTAATGTAATTTTCACCTAGTGCATCTGGTTTTCCAGGAAAATGTGGTAGTTTTCTTACTAGTCATAGGCTTACTGTTCAGCAATTGAAATGCTAGTTATACATGGATTAGGAATTGAAGTATCTATCTGTGCCAAACCTAATAATTGCTTTTTTTATTTCAGGTCTATCACCTTAGTCTTCTTGGAGGCAAAACGCCTGGAGACGCAGTCCGGAGGGTGTTGCGAGCAATTGCGCTCAATTGTGTCTTGAGCCAGTACAGTTTGAAGGGAAGGAAGGGGAAAATCAATTTCCAAGAGCTACATATTTGCAGTGTGATCATTCGTAAGTACCGGTATTACATTTTGTAAGACTGACTGCATTTACACCTGGTATTAAGATGAGTTTTCAGTGATCTGATCGGCTAAGACACAATACCATTATTAACATTAATGTCACATAATGTATGAGTGAGTTAGAAAGCAAATGAAAAGGATAAGTTGGGCTGCTACCAGCAGTTTTGGTACAACACAACACAAAACTGTTTAATGCACAGGTAGTTCCAAGTCAGTTGAATCACTGTTTTATATGAATGTGCTCTTTAAATTTAAAGGTGCTAGGGATGTAACAATATATCGTAAGACATGCAAAAATATAATGAAATAGCTTTCTCAGCAACTTGCGGGTTAAATCACAATTTTAAATTAAACGCATAGCTTCATTGTTAATAGAGAGAGACAGTAAACAGACACTGGTACAAATCTCTCTTTCTCTTATGAGAATTTAAATAAATGCTAATAATTCATTCAAATAAATGTAATTTTATGCACTACTTTATCTCTGTGTCTGATTAAAAGCGGACAGAACATGCTAAACCTAACGAGCCATAACTTGACAAAAATAACCAATAATTTTTAGTCTCCCAGTAAAATATTGTTCTGCAAACATCAATAACAGCTTTAAATGGTAAATGCTGGCAAAGGCAGTTGTAAATGCCCTACAAGGCAGTGTGCTCACATGCATTTCTGACTACTTTCATATGGTTTCAGTGATCTGATCACAAAAATGGGACTTATAACGATGTCGTGACATTAAATTTCTTTTTTTTTTGAGGTCCATGTTTTCCCAACATTTTTACTGAACTTCCACTAAACCATTATGTAAACTTCTTTTTAGAAGCTTGCCAAAAGATGTACCCGAAGGTGCCCGTCAAGGTGTTAGAGGAATACATATCAGACACCTTGAAGTACGCTCCTCATCGGGAATCAAGGGTGAGTAACATTCCTGCATGTTTTCTTTTCATTTTCAGGTGTAATCCTTTACAATGTGTAGTTGAACCTTTCCATTGTAATTCCATTACATTTGTAAGATATATTTGTATCTTGTGTGATTTAATAGCACTCAAAGCACAGCCTAATTAACTTAAAGGATTATTTCACCTCAAAAATGAAAACTTCCTAATAATTTACTCACCCCAATGCCATCCAAGATATCCATGTCTTTCTTTCCTCAGTGGAAAATAAATTAATTTTTTTGAGGAAAACATGTCTGGATTTTTCTCCACAGAATGGACTTAAATGGTTACCATCGTTTTCAAGTCCAAATCAATGCAGTTTCAAATGTCTTTGAAGTGCTTTAACTTCGATCTGCACGATCCCAGCTGAGGACTAGGGTCTAATCTAGCGAACCGATCGGTCATTTTATTTTTAAAAAATAATTATTTATATACTTTTTATACAACTGTTCGAATTGAGCACAAGCCGGAAGAAGCCGGGAACTACGTCATCACGCTCGACAGCGCCGGCGGAAATACCCATATATGGAAGTACCATTTGTAAACAGAGTGGGGCAGTACTTGCGCCTGCGCCGTCCAGCGTGATGTAGTTCCTGGCTTCTTCCGGCTTGTGCAATCCGAACAATTGTATAAAAAGTATATAAATTATAATTTTTTTTAATCAAATGACTGATCGTTTCGCTAGATTAGCCCTTCGTCCTCAGCTGGGATCGCGCAGAGCCTGTTAAAAGCACTTCAAAGACTTTTGAAACTGCATTGATTTAGACTTGAAAACGATGGTAACCATTTAAGTCCATTCTGTGAAGAAAAATACAGACATGTTTTCCTCAAAACTTAATTTCTCTTCCACTGAGGAAGGAAAGACATGGATATCTTGGATGGCATTGGCGTGAGTAAATTATTACGAAATTTTCATTTTGAGGTGAACTAATCCTTTAAGGGTTAACTTTTATGGAGTAGCCACACTGTTATTATTATTAAATGTTTATGAAATGATAAATCCCCATTAGTAACAGTCAGGGGCGATTCTAAGATTTTCATTAGGGGGGCTCAGCCTCCAATGAGGGTATGATTTAAAAAAAAAAGTAAAAATAAACTAGTTTCATTAACATGCAAATGGCAGGGTTTTATAATCACTGAGCTCCCGAATGTGAGTCTAGTTAGGGGGGTTCGGGGTCTCCCGGGAAAATTTTGATTTCTCTGATCTACATATGTGCATTTTAAGATGTTTTGAAGGCCCAAAAAATTGACAACAGTTTTAAAACCATGTCAGTGGACGGGTGATTATTTTTCTCTCCTCATCTCCGCATCACACTCTTTTTCTCTTGCTCTGTCTCTTCCCCTCCTAAAGCTGAGCTTTGACTGATATAGGCTTTTAATTTTTGTCTGTCAGTGAAGAAAGTAAACATAGGGTCAACTGATAGGTTGATTTATGAATCATTTTCTTAGATGCGTTCATTTACTCAAAGCGACTAGGAAAGCTAGGTAACTAATAACTTTATTAAATTCATTCACAATATTCATTCTACACATCGCTTATTGATCTGATGCCTAATACAGGGCCATAGACAGGGCTTTATAATCAAAGAGGTCCTAAATTTGAGGTGGTTTGAATTTTTTATTTATCTGATGTTAAAACCATGTTAGCAGGGCAGTAGATTATTTGTCAATACCTGCTCTCTCCTCATCTCCATCACTCTTTCTTTTTCTCTCAGTCTCCTCCTTGCCCTGTTTTTTCCCCTCCTAAAGCTGAGCTTTTTTAATTTACTGAAGGATACCAATTGCATTATTCTCAATATTCATTATTAATCCTGTGCCTAAAATGATGAAAACATTTTTGTTAATGTGTCGTCCCTTAACAATGACAGTAAACTAATTATTAGGCTACATTACATGAGTCACGTTATTACATAGGCTTATTTTCAGTGGCGAAATTAGACAAAAGTTTATTAGTTTGCCTGATTATTTTTGTCATTCGTTTAACATTTATGACCTAAAAAACGGTCAAATATGAAATGTTTAGTTTAGCTGCTTGCATCTTATCTCGCACTTTAACGTACACTGAAGCGTCGAGTTGCTCTGTTAAAATTAGCGCTCAGCAGCTTCTGTGAACATAAAGCCCGCCTACTTTGATTTGACTGGTCATCTAAAATATTCTGACATTGACGAGCAGTGACAGACCAATGAGGCTTAGATGAACACACACACACACACCCAGTCCTCTGTTTCTGACATGCGCTCTGCTCGGCGCCGCTACGGATTGAAGATAAAGAACGCGCTGAATTCTGATTACAAGAAGACTGAAGCGAACACGAATTTGTGTACAATATTTTAGGGGTGCTAGGCAGAAGTTTAGGGGGGCTGAAGCTCCTCTAAAAAGGGCCTAGTGACACCTCTGGTAACAGTCAATCTGTTCACTTTACAGAAGGAGCATGAGGAGACTAGATCACAACCTGAACCACAGACTGGACCACCCCCTGAAGAGAGTGGACCACAGACTGGACCACAGTGCTAGTTTGGCACCAGAACTGTTTCCTTTTCATTCAAATGTTAAGATATATATATATTTTTTTTTGATAATCATTTTCAACTTTTTGATGTGCTGTATCACTTGTATAACTTTGTGGTGTGCAGCTATATAATATAAAGTGGGCACTTGTATATAGATTATAGATTATCTTAATATTCTAACCTTAAAATAACATGATAACGTAACAGAAAGTGCACATTTTTATGTTCTTGAAATGTTCCAAATAAACGTTATTTGAATGTTGTATTGTTAATACAATTTTTGGGGAACGAACGTTCCTGAACTTTATACTAACCTTAATATAACGTTCCAGCAACACAATGCTAGCCTTAAGATAATGTAACAGCAATGTTATGCTAACCTTAGGATAACATTCCGGCAACGTTAGGCTAACCTTAAGATGATGTTCCAGCAAATTTATGCTAATGTTCCAGCAATGTTATTCTAACCTTAAGATAACGTTACAGAAACATTATGCTAACGTTTCAGCAATGTTAGGCTAACCGTAAGATAACGTTACAGAAACATTATGCTAGCGTTCCAGCAATGTTATGTTAACGTTTCAGCAATGTTATGTTAACCTTAAGATAACATTCCAGAAACATTATGCTAACGTTCCAGCAATGTTATGCTAACTTTAAGATAACGTTCCAGAAACATTATGCTAACGTTCCAGCAATGTTATGCTAACCTTAAGATAACATTCCAGCAATGTTAAAACGTTCTAGCAACGTTATACTAACCTTAAGATAATGTTCCAGCAACATTATGCTCATGTTCCAGCAATGTTATGCTAACATTCCAACAATGTTATGCTAACGTTCCAGCAATGTTATGCTAACCTTAAGATAACGTTCCGTCAACATTATACTAACATTCCAGCAATGTTATGCTAATGTTCCAGCAATGTTATGCTAACCTTAAGATAACATTCCAGCAACATTATGCTAACGTTCCAGAAACATTATGCTAACGTTCCAGCAATGTTATGCTAACCTTAAGATAACATTCCAGCAACATTATGCTAACCTTAAGATAACATTCCAGCAATGTGAAAACGTTCTAGCAACGTTATACTAACCTTAAGATAATGTTCCAGCAACATTATGCTCATGTTCCAGCAATGTTATGCTAACATTCCAACAATGTGATGCTAACGTTCCAGCAATGTTATGCAAACCTTAAGATAATGTTCCATGAATGTAATGCTAACCTTAAGATAACGTTCCATAAACGTTATGCTAACCTAAAGATAACATTCCATGAACGCTATGCTAACCTTAAGATAACATTCCAGCAATGTTGTGCTAACGTTCCAGTAATGTTATGCTAACCTTAAGATAATGTTCCAGCAACGTTATGCAAACCTTAGGATAATGTTCCCGCAACGTTATGCTAACCTTAAGATAACGTTCCAGTAATGTTGTGCTAACGTTCCAGTAGCGTTATGCTAACCTTAAGATAATGTTCCAGCAACGTTATGCAAACCTTAGGATAATGTTCCAGCAACGTTATGCTAATGTTCCGGCGACGTTATGCTAACCTTAAGATAACGTTCCAGCAACATTATGCTAACGTTCCAGCAATGTTTTTCTAACATTAAAATACCATTCCAGCAACGTTAAGCAAACTGGACATTTCAACATTTTTAGAACATTTCAAACCAACGTTCCAACAACGTTCTTTAAAACCTTAAGATAACATTCCAGCAACGTTATGCAAACCTTAGGATAATGTTCCAGCAACGCTATGCTAACGTTCCGGCGACGTTATGCTAACCTTAAGATAACGTTCCAGTAATGTTGTGCTAACGTTCCAGTAGCGTTATGCTAACCTTAAGATAATGTTCCAGCAACGTTATGTAAACCTTAGGATAATGTTCCAGCAACGTTATGCTAACGTTCCGGCGACGTTATGCTAACCTTAAGATAACGTTCCAGCAACATTATGCTAATGTTCCAGCAATGTTTTTCAAACATTAAAATACCATTCCAGCAACGTTAAGCAAACTGGACATTTCAACATTTTTAGAACATTTCAAACCAACGTTCCAACAACGTTCTTTAAAACCTTAAGATAACGTTCCAGCAACGTTATGCAAACCTTAGGATAATGTTCCAGCAACGTTATGCTAACGTTCCGGCGACGTTTTGCTAACCTTAAGATAACGTTCCAGTAATGTTGTGCTAACGTTCCAGTAGCGTTATGCTAACCTTAAGATAATGTTCCAGCAACGTTATGTAAACCTTAGGATAATGTTCCAGCAATGTTATGCTAACATTCCGGCGACGTTATGCTAACCTTAAGATAACGTTCCAGCAACATTATGCTAACGTTCCAGCAATGTTTTTCTAACATTAAAATACCATTCCAGCAACGTTAAGCAAACTGGACATTTCAACATTTTTAGAACATTTCAAACCAACGTTCCCACAACGTTCTTAAAACATATTTTTGTTAGCTGGGTAGCTGAGTTTCAGCTCATTTTCCAGACTTGTTTCAGAAAGATTTTTGCGGAGACAGAGTGAGCTGAAAGCGCACCCTGTTTATTTTATTTATTTAAAAATAAAAACAAGGTTTTGATGTTAATGTGAGTGTACACAAAAAAAAGAATACACTCTATAGTTTATAATCATGTATTTATTTTATTTATATGACCATAAATGACGGATTTTTTTAAGTTTATGTTGCTGCTATGTGTAAAAAAATCCAGCAAAACGCGCGGGCGCGTTTGTCGACCTCAGAGGGTTAATACATTAATGATGTAAAGGAAAACAATATAAGGTTAAAACGTATGATTTGTTGAATTATGATTATAACTTTGTAATTTATTTTGCTCCCTCTGCTGAAAGTGAACTGATTTTTTTTATTGTTAATTATGAATACATTATTAATCAATGTCTCTGGTAAACTGGTAAAAGGATCTGTACACAAATCAGTTAAAATCAATTAAAAAGAGCTTGTGCACATTGCAAAACAAGAAAAAAAAAACAAGAAAAAAATGCCTAATAAAAGCATAATCATAAGCGGTTTGTTTAATAACGGGTGAGTATGAGAAGAGCTCTTTCAATCAGACAGTTAATATCAACTTGATAATCAAAGTTCAAAACTGAAAGTTGCTGTTTTTAAATACTTTCATACTCATTTAGGAACTCACATATTTCAAAATCCAGCTGTCAGTCACTGATTCCAAAAAGTGCACATAGTAAAATGTATGTGAGTGCAGTCAGGAGTATGACATACTGAAAATAGTAATAGCAAGCACTTTCAACAATTGCTGAAAGAGAATTCAACCAAAGTCAATGTCAAGTGCCCAACTAAAGAGCATACTAATCATCATAATGGTGACTTCAAACGGACTTCTGTACATGTACCATGTGAAAGAAATAAAGCCAAACTGGTTTGTACTGTAGTAAGTGAATATGGTAATGCTGTTTAAATATACAGTTCTCTTACGAGAGTTCTCTCGTACTGCGTCTTAGCTAAGACGCTGCGGGAAAAGTCTCTTTTCACGAATATTGAAGCAAAAAATTATCCTTAATTTTGTAATATTGTAAAACGCATTTGCAGCAGTATACAGCCACAGGCGAGACGGCTCGCTTGCTCATTGGCTGCTCTACGGCAAATGCATAAGCCTATCGAGCGCAGGTTGATGCAACATCAGACCAATGAGGGCTCTTCGCGCCCTCCTTGCCACTTCCCGCCGAAACGGGCGTGGCCTAGCCCTATTAAGGTAGCTCGAAAAGGCTGACTCACTTGATTTTTCATCTCTTCAGCGAAGCTCATGCATTGTTGGATCACGATAGGAAGCAAGCGTCGTCTGAGTGTAAGCACCTCAGCGGGACGAGCCATCCTGAAGCTGCTGGCCATCGCCGCCTTCCACTGCCGTACCTGCTGCGCTTTCCGGCGCTCATATCCTTTTTTCCAACTGTTCTTTGTGTGTGTGTGTGTGTTCGCCCTGCGACACACACTCGTAAAAGAGCTTGCGTCTTTTTAAAGATGCCTTCCTGCGGCTTGTGCCGAGCCCCACTCAGCGAGGGAGACCGTCATGTGATCTGTGTCTCCTGTCTGGGTGAAGACCATGCAGCGCTCGCGCTCGCTAACGGCGGCTGCCCTCACTGCGAGCTGATGCCGATGGTGACTCTGAGGACTCGCCTGGCAGTATTCTCCGAGCCTGCATTCCCCGCCGCGTTGCCGCGCCGTAAAAAGCGCCGCTCTCAGCGGATTCCGGAACCCTCTACAGCCCGACCGAGCTCGCCGGTGCGCCCGCCTGCTTTCCGGCCTCGCCTGAATCACTTCCTGATGCCCAGCGCCCGCTGTCTGCCGCCGCTTCATCAGAGGAAGTCGATTTCAGAGCCGCGTCGGGGGACGAGGACTGTTAGCTTCGGGCAGCAGTGATTGGACGAGCTCCGAGAATCTCGCACTTCTTGCTCGTAAGCCTAACAGACGAGCTAACATCGAGAAGGAGCTGATGCGAGTGCTCACGCTGGTCTCGGCCTCGAGTGGTCTGCACCAGTACCTCCCTCTCGGACCCGGCTGGATGGTAGCTTTCTCCCGGGTGAGCGTACTTCTCCTGAGTCTAAGCCCGCCCCATTTCTTCCTGAGCTTCATGAAGAGGTGGCAAAGGCCTGGAACGCTCCCTTCTCAGCACAAACACGTTCGTCTGTTTCACCAGCATTCTCCGCTCTGGATGATGCTAAAAACAGAGGCTACCAGTCACTTCCGCCGGTGGAACAGGCGATAGTGACGCACCTTTGCCCGCCCTCTGCTGGACGGCGGACGAAATCAGTGTTGCCATCCAAAGCCTGCCGCATGACGTCATCGCTGCTCGCGCGAATCTTCTCCGCTGCTGGGCAGGCTGCGTCTGCATTACACACCATGGCCACGCTGCAGATTTTCCAGGGTGATCTCCTCCGTAAACTGGACGAGATGGGGCCTGATGCAATCTGCCTCGCGGATTTAAGGAGCGCTTCGGATCTCACCCTTCGCGCTACTAAGTCTGCCGCTCAGGCTATGGGACGAGTTATGGCTTCCGCCACTGTGGCTGAGAGACATCTCTGGCTGACGTTTTCAGACATGGCTGAGTCTGAACGCACCGCGTTCCTCGACACCCCGCTGAATCCTGCTGGCCTCTTTGGATCCTCTGTCAACGAGTTTATAGAGAGATTCGCCGAGGACCAGAAAGCGTCGCAAGCCTTTAAGCACTTCCTGCCGAAGCGCTCCAGTTCTGCAGCGAGTCGTGCTAAACCGACCCAGCGGAGCTCTCAGCCACAGCCCCCGCCTCCCGCTGCGTCATCACGACAGCAACGCAGCTCGAGACCCCGCTCTCGCTCTACCAGCCGTCGCCCCGCGCCGCGTGGACCACGGCAGAGGATTGTGGTGAAACCGGAAGCCTCGAAGACATCCTAGCACGCCTAGGAAAGCGCCGGTGTACGAGTCCCGCTGCGGCCGGGCTCCCACCCAAGCGCGCCGCTGTTTCAGTCCCAGGAATTGCGACTGTCTCAGCGTCTTATGCAACGCACAAGCCTGTACAGTTGCCCGCTTGCCTGCACACAAAAGCCGTTTTTACGGCTACCCAGATATATCCCGAAAAGAGTGTATTTTCTGGTGTCCCGGCCACGGTCGATGGTGCTATAAATGTAGTGCTGATGCCCACTATGCCCATCCGTACACACAAGCACAGCCCTTCACACAGGGCTCGCGCCCATAAAATCGACTCAGGTCGATCGCGCGCACTACATAGTAAACGTGCCCACTCCTCAGTGCCCACAAACACTATGTCACACACGTCATGCGGTTTCTGTAAAAACAAAACCCGTGCACGTTCGTTCTGCTCAGGCAGACAACGCGTCAAAAGCATAGGTAGGCTACTTCCAGCACGCTTCCAGCCCACACTTACTCACAGACAGTACGAGTCCCACGGGACTCGCTCAGCCCTCCCTCACTCGGCTAAGCACCGTAGCGGGGTCGAGGACGAGCGTTCTGCCCGCTGTGATCAGTGCGCTCCCCGTCTCGAATGTCACAGACATAACGCCTATGTTACAGCACACCGAAGCGCTCTCGTTGCCCAGCCAACAGAGTGTGCTTCGCATCCAACCCTTAGCCATCGGGATGGGTGCTAGGCATTATAAAGAGAGGCTACTCGCTACAGTTTTATCGACGCCCTCCCCGCTTTACGGCGCGCGTCGAAACTACGGTGAATTCGGATGTAGCACACCTACTTCGAGCCGAAATTTTAAAACTGATGAGCAAAGGGGCTGTAGAGCCTGTATCTCAAGCTCAAAGCGAACGGGGGCTGTACAGCAGATACTTTCTGGTGCCCAAGAAAGACGGGGGCTTCAGACCCATACTGGATCTGAGACAGCTGAACAAAGCATTAGTGAAACGCAGTTTCAGAATGCTTACGACCAGGAAAATCCTCGCGCATATTCGCAGAGGAGACTGGTTCATGTCAATAGATCTGAAGGACGCGTATTTTCAAATACAGATAGCGTCACGTCACAGGCAATACTTGAGATTCGCCTTCGAGGGCCAGACATACCAGTATACAGTCCTGCCGTTCGGCCTGTCCCTGGCGCCTCGCACATTTACGAGGTGCATGGACGCAGCGCTCGCTCCTCTCAGACTCAGAGGCATGCGAGTGCTGAACTATTTGGACGACTGGCTGATTCTGGCTCAATCACGATCAGAGCTCGTGGAACACAGGACCATTTTACTCTATCACCTCGAGAAACTTGGTTCTGGTTGAAAGCGCGGGTACCGCGCAGAGCGTGGACTTCCGGTCGGCTGCGCCTCAAGGTCAACCAGAGCTGTGTTACAGCTCTAGAACCTTGGACAGCGAACGACTGGTACCAATCAGGTGTAAGCCTGGGGACTTCCTTGAGAGTGAGAGTGGTGTCGACGGACGCCTCCACCTCGGGATGGGGAGCGCTGCTCGAGGGCAGGCCGTTATGTGGCCTGTGGTCAGAACGAGAAAAGCTCCGACATATCAACTGTCTGGAAATGCTGGCAGTGGAAAACGCGCTGATGCGTTTTCGTCCCCATATCAAGGACCATCACGTCTTAGTCCGTTCGGACAACATGTCTGTGGTGTCCTACATAAATCGCCAGGGCGGTCTCAGATCCCGAGATCTGTACAGGTTGGCGGAACGCCTCCTGGTGTGGGCTCAGCACAACTTGCGCTCGCTGAAAGCAGCTCATGTGCCTGTGCTACAGAATCTGGGTCCAGACAGACTGTCCAGGAACAACATTCCCGCGGGCGAATGGTCTCTACACCCACAAACAGTCCAGCTGCTGTGGGAGAGATTTGGCAGAGCGGAAGTGGACCTCTTCGCGTCCAGCGAAAACGCTCACTGCCCCGCGTTCTTTTCCAAGAACGAAAGCGCGCTGTCCCAGAGGTGGCTGCGCTGCCCGCTCTATGCCTTTCCCCCCGTCTCCCTCCTTCCACAGGTGATAGAACGGGTGAGGGAAACGAAATGGTCAGTGCTGCTTGTAGCACCACTCTGGAGGAACCAACCTTGGCTTCCAGAGCTGATGCAGTTAGCAGACACTGCCCCGTGGCCGGTGCCATTGAGGAGGGACCTCCTCTCGCAGGCCAGGGGCTCGATTTGGCACCCTCAACCGGAGTTGTGGTCCCTCCACGTGTGGGCTCTCAACGGTTACCCACTGATCTTTCAGTAGGAGTGCTAAATACTATCACTCAGGCTAGAGCACCGTCGACTCGACGGCTCTATGCCTCAAAGTGGTCGGTATTCTCCAGCTGGTGTATAGCTCGGGGATGTTCACCCCTCGACTGTGAGGTGACGGAGGTTCTCTCCTTCCTTCAAGAGCTGTTGGATAAGGGCAAAGCCCCCTCCACGCTCAAAGTATATGTGGCGGCTATCGCAGCGTTCGCTGAAACAACGCTCGGTCAGTCGATAGGAAGGAATGATTTGGTCATCCGCTTCCTCAGGGGAGCTAGGAGGCTGAACCCTCCCAGACCCCCATCGGTCCCTGTATGGGACCTCTCTACGGTTTTGGAGGCCATGAAAGGTTCCCCTTTCGAGCCCATCCAACCGATTAGCCTCAGACATCTGTCATTTAAGACAGTGTTCTTGCTGGCTCTTGCTTCAGTGAAGCGCATAGGTGACCTGCATGCGCTCTCTGTGAGCCCGTCGTGTTTGGAGTTTGGGCCTAGTGACTCGAGAGTCATACTCAAACCTAGGCACGGTTATGTGCCAAAATCGGGCTCAGGTTATTTCCCTGTCTGCCCTGCCGGTGTTAGAAGAGGAAGGAGACTTGAGTTCTCTTTGCCCTGTCAGGGCTTTAAGAGCTTATGTGTCTCGCTCTGCTGTCTTCAGACAGACTGAGCAACTGTTTGTCTCGTTCAGTGGACGTTCCAAGGGAATGGCTGTTTCGAAACAAAGCCTATCCAGGTGGATAGTTGACGCCATAGCGTTAGCTTACACTTCCAGGGGTCTTCAGTGCCCACTGGGTGTCAGAGCGCACTCCACGAGAGGCGTTGCCTCGTCGTGGGCCTGGTCTAGTGGGATATCCTTACAGGATATATGTATGGCGGCAGGTTGGGCCTCGCCGTCTACATTTATCAGGTTTTATAACCTTGAGGTTCCCGCCTTACAGGCTAAGCTGTTGTCGGTGTAACTGAATCAGTAGTCTGACTTGAACACTGAAAATGCAAGCGCAGTGCATTGCTAACTATCTTACGGGCAGTATTACGTAAGACCCATATTCCCACATTAGTCAGGGTTTGCCTTGTCTAAGTGACGTCATAATATTGCGTCTGCGGTCGCTGCTATATATGGGGACGGAGAGTTCCTCCTCCTGTTCTAGGACTCTCTGTGAGTCCCTTTGGTGATTGTGCACTGTAAATCCTGGGCTTCGCCTCCAGGTTTATGGTTGTTAATCCCTGCACGCACGGCGTCTTACATTGGGTTCCCGCAGCGTCTTAGCTAAGACGCAGTACGAGAGAACTCTCGTAAGAGAACGTACTCGGTTACTAACGTAACCTCGGTTCTCTCTAGTAGAGGGAACGAGTACTGCGTTCCTTGCCGTGCGTACAATTCACTCTGGTTCGCTTCTTCGATGAAATAAATCAAGTGAGTCAGCCTTTTCGAGCTACCTTTATAGGGCTAGGCCACGCCCGTTTCGGCGGGAAGTGGCAAGGAAGCGCCCTCATTGGTCTGATTTTGCATCAGCCTGCGCTCGATAGGCTTATGCATTTGCCGTAGAGCAGCCAATGAGCAAGCGAGCCGTCTCGCCTGTGGCTGTATACTGCTGCAAATGCGTTTTACAATATTACAAAATTAAGGATAATTATTTGCTTCAATATTCGTGAAAAGAGACTTTTCCCGCAGCGTCTTAGCTAAGACGCAGTACTCGTTCCCTCTACTAGAGAGAACCGAGGTTACGTTAGTAACCGAGTACGTTTTCATTTATATGCAAATGCTTGTTTGCACTTTTTAATGTTACATGACAGTGATGTATGAATACTTAACCCTCTGGGGTCTGAGCTGTTTTTGGGGCCCTTGAGATGTTCTGACATGCCCTGACATTTGTGCTTTTTTCAGTTGCTTATAAACATATTAATGGCAAAGGTGTAAATTCACTCTATAAAGCACAAACAGGGCTACCATAATATGTGAGCCACGTGTATGTACATGTTTTCATTTTTGAGAGAATAATGTTTATGCATGGTTATTGAAAAAACTAAAAACTAAAATTTCTGAAATAAGGCCACAAAACACATAGTAAATATGTGTCAATAAGACTTTTGAATAATGGATGTCCTCGCCTAGTGTTTTTTCTTCAAAATTATGTGAAAATAGTCTTGCTTTATTGTTCACATAAAACCATACATTGATTTAAATTGATGTAAAACAGGTTTTGCTTGGAAAGCCAATATGCGAGGAGGCGTGAACGAGGAGTGGTTTACAACTTAGAACACCCACTCTGCATAATGACTCTGCATAATTAGCCATTCACTCAGGTGTGACACTGACTGAGCCACAATGCAAGAACAAAAGATATATTTAGAAGAAGACTTATATTGACCATTTAAGATTTTGCTTACATCTATCTTGTAAATATGTTTTGCCATTTTATTAAAAAGGTTACAATTACAACAATATTACAATTTCAACAATATTTCAAGTGTACTCTTTCTTTGTAAAAAAAAAATGATTATAGGCCTACATTTTATCTATGTATTCATTACTTTCATATTTCGCCTGACTGTAACGTTGTTTTCATGAAATATTAGGGCATATTGTTAATTTGCAGTTTAATACGTTGCTTATACAAATAGCCTACATTTTATTTCAACATATTTCAGTCGATTTTTACTCATCTCAGTATAGCAATACAGCTTGCTGAAACATCATCATTCATTCACACACGCGATTTAAATTTAAACTGTCTTTGCCAGCTGTGGTAAACAGCGCGCATCTCTGCCGTTCATTCATTCATAAACAGAAACCCACGTGAAGAAATTCACGTGAGAAGGAAAAAACTTACTAGTATTCCTCAGCTCGCTCCTCGATATACCCGCACTTCTGGGGGACATTTTCCATTATTATTCCTCACAGCTGCAAGACGGTCTAAACAAGTAATGATCTGAATAAACTTGTGTTTTTTCTCGCGCTGATATGGGGGCGTTCACAGGATTGCGCGGATTGCCTCAGTCATTTGCGTTTGAATAGCGCGCGCTCTCCGTGGGCGGAGTCACATTACATCTGAATCAGATGTAATTAGCTCGACTGGAATCGCTCTCTTTTAATACAGATTTCACAAGATGAGAATATTTGTTTTTTATATAAATTACTTCATTAAAAAGAAGAGAATTCAAGCTTCATGCCTGTGTGACTGTATGCCTGTTTGACTGAGTATTCGCTGAGTTATTGTTCATTTTCGGACGCGTTTCAGAATGGACTACACTGGCAGAGAGAAGGCAGAACTCGCTTCGTGTTTATTTTTCTTTATTTGGCAAAAAGCACAGCACTTTGTTTTTATTGTGAGTATACACAAAAATAATACACATTTAACAGAATCGATTGATGTATGAAACTTGTTTTGTAAAATCAAAGTCAAAAGAGTATTTCGGGTCTCAATCCCAGATAGCACACGACTATTTGATGTGAAACTTACATCTGGAAGACGTATTTTAAAGAGTGTTTGCTCATCTGCAATACGTCTATAGGACGTTCCTGTCAGATGTCAAATAGACGTTTAGAAGATGTCAGTTTAACATACATTCTAAATCATTCTAAATCATTACATCTTAAAGACATCTTCTAAACGTCTATTTGACATCTGACAGGAACGTCCTATAGACGTATTGCAGATGAGCAAACACTCTTTAAAATACGTCTTCCAGATGTAAGTTTCACATCAAATAGTCGTGTGCTATCTGGGATTCAACTCATAAGGAAAAAAGCGAGCAGATCACGCCGGCGTGATCTCCGACCTCTGAGGGTTAAGTTAATTATTGTGTTTTGTGGTTTTTAAACTTCTTATCTTATGAACGGGCCAGCTTTACCACCCCTCACAACCACATGATTGCCACCTGATTCCCTTTTATTCTGGGAAAGAGTATAAGCAGTTATTCATATTGGCTTATCTCAGAAGAGTGAACTGAACTACAGAGCAAAGTGCGGTAAACCAACTGAAGAGAAGATTTCTTTCCGGTAAAAAACAAATTATATACTTGCACTGACGTTCTATATTATATTATATATCATATTCTCTGTTTTCAAAGTCTAATAGAGTTATTCTAGTTGATGACAATAATTGAACCAATGGTAATATCTACTATTGACATAACTGCATTCATAGGTTTTTCAACAGCATGAAGACCACTTCTATAATAATAAAAAATATATAATATTTTAATAAATAAATGGGAATGATTGTTTACATTGAAAATATATTTTATATTCATATCCTTTACATGTCTCAATTTACTATGATTTTTTTAAAGGTCAATTTCAGATTCAGAAAGAAGAATGTCTCACACTGTCATACCTGTGAACTCTTCGACGGTTGTCATCCAGTTTCAACCACCGACACAAACACCAGCAGCTGGAACTGGGACAAATGTTCCTGTGCCTGTTTATGGACAACAGCTAGCAGGAGTTTCACCTCTTCATGGACTTCAGACATTTCTGAAAGGCCAACCAAAAGCCCTTGGGGTGAGAAATTGTTCATAAACCCAATTTATTTTATAATTTGTATGTGGTATTTCAGTCTGAGGTAAGGAAAGTACATGAATAAAATTCTAAAAAGGGAGTGGTGCACACATGAACAAAGCATACATGTTTTGTTTTTTTATTGAAGAATGTGACTTATTGCCTTGGTGACAATCTAAGACAGCAATATAAGATCAGGTTGATTATTTACTTTAATTTGTCACATCATTGACACAAGTGTACAATGAGTGAAAATCTTGTGTGCATAGATCTTAGCAGCAATGCAGAATAAAGAATGCGACATAATTAACTACAATAAAAAATAAAATAAAAAAATAAACACCTCTCCACTGTGTCACCGTTGATGGTGATGGGGGCGTGTACTCCTTTCTGTCCTCTGCAGTCTACTATCCATCTATAGACAGATAAAAGGCTCTGTATGCATCATGGAAAGGAGTGTAACAATGATCCAGAATACGATTTTCCCTTGTGTTGCAGTTAATTGGTTGATAGTTGTTTGGCAGTACTTTCTTCAGTTATGCTTTGTTGAAGTCCTCGGCCACTATCTGGGTATGCGGTTTCCTGTATGTTGATTATTGAGTATAATTCTGTGAGCGTCAAATCAATGTCCGGAGGTATGTGTATGCTCTTACGGTCACACCACATCTCAATGATCATAAGACAGACACCGCCACCTTTCGTTTTCCCTGTGAGGTCTCAAAAAGCCAAGTGGCTCAATGGCAATATCAGTATCATTATCCAAACTCTGCACATTAGCAAGTAGTAAACTGAATAGTGGAGGCCGGTTTTAAAGCCGCCTGAAGCTGCCTTTACACTACACACTTCACCCGTTGGACCGAAAGTCATTTATTTCAAATGGAAAGTAGTGCGGGAGCTGCGTTACATTCATTAAAATTATTCATTTTACTATGGTGAATAAGCCGAAGTAATGGTTGCTTCAAGGCCAGTTTCAAAGTTCTGTGCGACAATCGTATGTGAATGTCGTGTGCAGTGGAAAGGCGGCTTGAGTCTTACTAACATGCCAGCTCACCTGCCTCTTTTCTGGCGATGCTTGTGCAAGCGGTTGGTCCGGGTGATTGGGAATGCTCTGTTGTTTACTTTAAAGGTGCTGTCTGTAAGAATGACAGCCAGTGGTTGAAATACTTACTGCAGTCCAAATTCCAAAGTCCAAATAAATCGTTTCCCCCACCCCCTCCTCCTCAGACTCGACGCTCACGCGGGTTGCCAGTTTAAGAACATGCATCAGGAACGAGCGTAATTGACAATGAAATCCGTGGAGACTTACACACTGTAAGTTGATGAGTTTATTTATCAGCATTTTAATATGCTCTGTAATATGCTCTCGTTCATATACATTTTTAGATGGATATCGAGGCTTTTAGGTTGTGTGGAATCTGCAATATCTGACCTAGTTTGCTTGCTCATTTCCATGGCTGCAATACGCTGTTTCCTGCCAACTGGCATCCCGGGTGTCGAAATACTATTGGGTGAACCGGCAGTGGGCGAGATCAAACAGACCAAAACAAAAACAGACATTAAAACACAGAATGTGTAAATTAATAAGTAAAATAACTGGCTGTAGAAGTGTTTTTCAGAGAAATGAGTATGTGAACTCAGCATGTTTCCTAAATATCTGCAAACATATTATGGTATTTTTATGCATTAGTAGAGTAGAAAAGTTACATACATGTGCGTCCACGAGTGAAGGGTCATCGTACGATGGTTTAAAGTAACTTTCCCAAGTTCTGATGTTTGATCTTATATCCAAAAGGGCTTGGCAGTCATACATAATAATACTGCTGACATCCAAAATAAAACTAGAAACACAAAATAACAAAAAGCGTTGCATGTTGCTCAGTGCCATCTTTCTCATGGCTATATTTTACAGAGTAAAATTGTATAAATGTATAGTGTATAATTCACAGAGAAGAATTAATAGGAAGAAATAGTTTTAGGATTTGCAAACTACCAAGAAATTGTAAAAAATTTGCTCATCCACAAATCAGTATGTGACCTAGATATTTTTGTAGTACAAGCGTAAATGCATAACTACAGCTGCTATAAATTTATATTGTTCATGTAATATTGTTCCCCAAAATTTGATACTGTTTTACTTTATAAAAGACTCTTTTGTCCTTCACAGGTTGTCCAGATTATGATTGGTCTGTTGACTCTCCTGTTGGGGATCATGTCTACAATTTATGCAGATTCCATCTTTGTCTTTAGTGGTATTCCTTACTGGGGATCTCTCATTGTAAGAAACAATTATACAATTAAGTGTTGTGTCTTTTATAACAGAAGTCACATATTCCAGCAGAAGCCTTGATTTTTGTCTTCTTCTCTGCTCTCAGTACATCATCGCCGGCTCACTCTGCATTGCTGCAGAAAACAAACTGAATTCACCCTCCAGTTTGTGTTTGGTATGTACACAACACTTCTTATTATCAGGGGTTTAAACACCAGAGGTACTGGAACCCTATTTTGTTTGTACTGATTTTCTGTAGTGATTTTGTGATTTATATTTCCGATTTCATTCCATTTCTGCCATTTTTAATGTTCTGAAACTCGTTTTCAAGTTTTTCAAACTTTTCCAAACATGAAACAATGCTAGCCACTATATTTCTGTATCCTATTGTCTCCTGCATTGTTGCTTGCGACAGAAGGATGCCAATATAAGGCTGTTGGTCCAATCTTGGGAGGGAGGTTGGGAGGTTGCTGGCAATTAATACAATACATTGTATTAAATAATTAATAAATTTTTCAGAAATTGATATTTATCTCCTGAACGCAACACCGAAAATTGAATAGATATAAACTACACGACATTTGAGCAACAACTTAAATTTCTTATCACTGTAACTGAAGGATCGGTAAAGTTGAAAATTAATTTGAATCTTCTTTGGTGGATGTCATAACAATATGACTCCGCTACATAAAAAAAAAAAAAAAAACATGTCTGCTAGTAGCCAATTAAATTTCAGCGCCTAATAACGCAAAATCTGAATGGCCTACCTTTATGAAAATTGACATATTGATGTACATAAAGTGAAAACTAGTATGTGTAACAAATTTTGTGCATAAAAATACATTTATAACCTTTTAAGCTGATATTGTATTTATTATTGTATTGACATTACAGTTTAAGCCCAAAAGTTCACACAAATGCACTGTTTAAAAAGGTTAGAAGGCCACACATATTATACAATATATAATACAAATAAAAATGGCCTTAAGATAAATACTTCTGGACTTCCGGTAACATCATCAAACTGATGGCATCTTGAAAGATCAGTTCTCAGACAAAGTGATAGAATTTAGCCCCAAAACACGAGAAACAAAGCGCTGAGTCGCCATTAAATGTCTGCTCGGATGATACTTTACTATATACTGTTTGCTGTAAAAACTACAGTATTTTTAATAATGTAGTTATTAGATACCTTTCATTCATATCCCTTAATCATCCACATGAGCCATTGGAGCTTGGACTCTGATCATTGATGCTTGGGGGTATATTTTATTTATTTAAATAAGTATTGTATTTTTATCACACTCCATAAACATTTCCATCTATGTTAACAAACTAAAGTTCTTGCTAATTTATTAATCCATTTTATGTTTTTTTTTTTTCCTACCTACAGGTGAAAGGTTCACTGGGAATGAACGTTTTCAGTGCTATAACTGCAGGCATTTCCTTTATCATAATTTCAATGGATTTGACTATAGGGCCATTGATGTACGATTACTGCAATAATTATGATTGTTATTATATGGAGGTCAAGTATAAGGTATGTTACCAACTTTTATATTCACATTTATTAAGTAATTACAGTAAGATCACTGTGTGCTCAGTACACTTGTCAAAAGTCAAGCCTTAATCTGCTTTCATCTGTCACTTCTTTTTTCCAACATTTCAGAAGTAGTTTATAGATCTCTTGCTATTACTGATCATTTACAATGCAAGAAGGCATTATACATTCATTTTAAACTCAGTCCAGTTTGACCTATGAATATGTTGTATTACTATATGAACCTCAAGGATGATAGATTCTGAACTTCTGAACAGCCTGTGTACTGATGTGAGTGCTAATCATCAATTATTTTGTCATTATAATTTGTGCTAATGTTGAATTCTCTCTCAGACTCTCTTCTGGGGAATCAGTGGTGTATCATTGATATTCGCCTTCCTTCAGTTTATCATCTCCATCTCTCTGTCAGCATTTGCCTGTAAAGTCGCCTGCTGCTGTTCTCCACAGGTGAGTGATGATGTGTCAAGTCTTTGACAAACGTTTTTGTCAGCTAAACCCCTTCAGATATGGCATGGAAATTGTTTCTTACTGGGTGCTTACACTTGGGTTCACGCTTTACAAGAACCAACAAGTACTACAACTTACAACACAAATAGTTATTTCTTAAATTATTCACTTATGAATGTTTAAACCCTTAAAAGTGAACTATGTAAGATTTTTGCAGTAAAATATCCCAAAACCACTAGGCCAGTGTTATATATGTTATATGTATTCACTCATCCATAAACATTATTAGATCCTTCAGCTTGACGACAAGATCCATAATTCCACTTAAAGCAAATGCGTCATCAATATACGCCATTGTTATTGTAAGAGGTTTAGCGACCCCTAGCGGTTAATTTACATATGGTAGCTTTAAGCTTTTACCATGTAAAATTCTCGAGCTTTAAACTTCTGTCCACAAAAATGTTTTATGTAAATATAAAGTGAACTTAGCACGCATTGCATTACCAAATGTTAAACTCGCAGCACTTGCAGAGATGTAGTTTGTGAGAAGCCGCTCTAAAACTGTTGTATTATAAGCGGCACATGTACATGATAACAGTACAGCTTTTCACTCCGAAACATGCAACTACTAATTCAATGGAGTCAATTTTTCCCTACTTAAAAACATTTCTTGTAGAACTGCTTTCTTACACATCCCTTTTTCCAAAACATGATTTTAGAGCTAGTAATGGAGTTTTGAACCATGGATATGCCGAGATTAAGCGAGTATGAATTACCTGAGTGTGTGTGTGTGTCTCTCAACAGTGTTCAGCAGCAACGTCTCTACTAATAGCAAAACTCCAAGTTTAACAGCAACATTACCATGAGAATATCAATAGCTTTTCAGTTTTTCAAAATTATTTTAAGATATCCAAATGAAAGCGTAAGGTTCCACACCAGGACATTTAAAAGGATTTCGGTCTTTTGCTTTTTTCTACTCCATTTGAAGTTTATTTATGTCTATAAACCTGTAATACTGAAACTGTCTGTCATTGCATTTGTGGCATTTCACAGTAAGAAGACATAAAACTCAAGCGTAGCGTTAGTTCTGGCAGGTCACGTTAGTCAAGCTCGCATCAGCTGATCCACATCTACCTATAGGAATACGACGCCTATCACCGTATACATATATAAGCTCCTTCATTATTATCAGCAGCTATCGCGTTCTCAGGAGCGAATTACCCTCCTCCATCCCCAGCTCCTCCTCTCGCCCAGTCAGGATTTGACATTCTGATTCCCCTTGAATCAGAACAATTATCGAATGTTGTACTTTTAAAGTCTTGAATTAAATATATTTGCAAATTTTCATGTTGGTTCTGTTCTGTTTACCCCAAGGGGGGTTATTGCTGCTCTTATCCATGCTAGGCTGCATGGATGCGCAGGGAGTTCTCGCCCAGAACGGAACCATACCGCCAATCCAAACTGTATGCAAATTGTCAATCATATTTGACGGTAGTGGTCCTGACAGAAGTCTACATGTGTATTTTTCCAAAGGTGCCGTTTGTTCCACAAGTTTTAACTCAACATCCCTGTTGTTTTGGGCACAATCACTTCCATGATCTTAACAACTCAGAGGTAAGAGAAGCTTGTAACCCCAGTTTAATTAGACTTTGCGTAAAACCATACAAAAAAAAAAAAAAACAGTTCCACAAAACAAATGTATTATTTGAACTTAGTGTCACTATATGTGAACTGGAAGTGTGTAAAGCGCCAAGTAATGGGTGCATTAATTGTTTAATAATATCAATAAGTAATATGTAAGCAAGGTAGCTGATTATATATATTATATTTCTTGCAGATATCTGTGGTCAGCAACCCTGCCATGCATCATCCTCCAGCAGAAATTCCTCCACAATACAGTGATTTTAAATAAATATGAATATTAAAACAGTCGACAGTTGAAATGGGACACGAGGGTTTTCCCGGTGATTTCCTGTCCATTATCTCTAATGTCTTTCATTAAAAAGAGAACATGACATCAAATGAAAAATTACTTGATCAGATAATAATTACAGATTTTTTAAGTCACAAATGTGTAAAGAATTACTATTCAAGAATAGATACTATTTCATGACTTTCTGACCTTATGTTAATTAAGACAGTTGTCTAATCATTAATAAAACTGGTTAGCTTGTTTTGCACAACTAATTGCTTAATACAGTATAATCTGTAAGAATAAAGTAAACAGAATATATTTAGTTTGTTTGTCACCTTTCACCTTTATTTAAAGTGTGTGATATTACATTGTCATCAGTTTCATGGGTCTCATACAGCAGAGCATATAAAACAGACTATCGAGGAGATGCTGAACTCTTGGGAAATAGACAAACCCCCATGATGTTTTGCGAGACAATGCAAGAAATATGAAAAAGCAATGGATAGTATGGTGGTAATGAACATGGGCTTCATGGCGAACATTCTTCAGCTCGTTGTATATGAGGGTCTGCTTTTTTAGCGCAGCATCACAGAAACACTGGCTATTGCGAGGAAGATTGTAGGGCATTTTAAACATTCACCACAGGCCTACACACGTTTTCATTACAGAATTGAGCAGATGCCTGATCTTATGTCCAAACACACCGCGCCATCTATGTCAGGTGACCTGTAAATGCCCAAAAACAGTTTCCATTGCAGTTTTGCTAAATATTTGATTCCATTTTCGAATTGTCTGAAAAAAATGCAAGCACAAAACCTTTTTGCGATACATGTGAGTTTTTGCAAAATTGGCGTGTTTCCATTGGATGTTTTAATGTTACTGTTATGTAACATTAAAAAGTGCAAACAAGCCTCGAAATATAAATGGAATCAGTCAATAAAATGCCTAATATTAAAGATGAATGAGAAATATCAGGTGCTCTTTGCCATCACGGCTCTTTATCTGCAGCAAAAGGGCAAATGCTGGGCTGAACATCTGATGCATATGGCACACTCAACTGTCGTCTGGTTGGTTGAATTCTGAAGGATGTCCGGGAGATGTGTGTGTCATGTTCTTTAATGGACCGCCTGGAAAACAAATGCCGGACGCCAAACCCCCTTTTGAAAACGAAAGCTGTGGTGTTTATAACCGTGACAATGGGCGCTTATAAGCTGCGATAGGGTCCAGACCTTCTGTCAGTCTGAAGGTCTGGCTAATGAGACTATAGGCACTCCAGCTGGCGGATGTGACACTGGGGGATTAAATTAGAACTAAGTTGGAACAAACTTTAGAAAATAATATATTTTTAAACATAGAAATGTAGCATAATTGTCCTAGCTGTCAACAAATAGCTTTTCAGACATATGAAGCTTCTGTACTTAGATTCAGTGGGAAAGAATCTAGCCTTTATTTGACAAAGTTACAGTAGCTAAAAGAAACAATAACCAGGAAGGGCTAAGGCCCCAGAATGAACAGGGGAGTAACTTGTAACTTGAGTAAAATGTGAGATAGATATATATATATATATATATCTCAAAATAAGTTTGGACACAAAAACACAGGATACACATGGCACTTATCTATCTGGACATTGTTGTCCGCTTGAGATGAGGTCAGCTGGAAACAGTGAATACAAAATAAACAGTTTTCATTTATATGCAAATGCTTGTTTGCACTTTTTAATGATACATAACCATGATAAAGCATTGAGTTTTTGTGAACTTTACTGAAACATAGGGTGTCCTCTGCCTTCAGCCCTCCAGTGATCCTACAGGGGACGGTATGGAGAATGGATGGATAAATGTATGGATTTGTGAATCTTATCCAAAAGTATGACCTATTTTAAAAATGACTTAATGAGTTAATAATATTTGCAGGCTATTTACTAATATTATTTAATAGTAAAAGATCCTTTTGAATTAAGAGTATTGATGGATCTTATTGTAAACTGGAACATTGATCTTTTTAAATGTATTATCTTATAAAAGGGAACGTATTGTATAGTGAAGTGTCAGGCTTGATTTCCTGGTTCAATGACCAGCTTTACCCTCATTCTGGGAAACAGTATCAACAAGAATTTGCCTTATCTCAGAAGACTAACCTAAAAACAACTGAGCAAAGGGCAAAAGAAGAATTGAGGACTGGAATTTTTTTTTTTTGTAAAACAATATTGTATACTTTTACCTATTCACCATGTCTGCATTTATCTTAAATTAAAAGTGTATGGTGACTAAGGAATTGACATGTTCAGTTAGTTTTGACGTGGCCATGACATAGTAAGTCGTGGGAATGTCATAGTGTGGGAACAACATCCTTATCTCGTAGCCACCAGTTTAATGCCGCTAACGGCAAATCCCTTCTTGCACTGTCCTCATTTTGATTTCGGCAAATCAGTTTGAGTGTATGCAAACAAGGTGATTATTGTTCATGAGTCCAACATTCAGCCACGTAAGAAAACATGCAATCTACCTAGTTGTAGTCTACTGTGTGATTAAAACTCGTGTCCCGGCTACATTGAGTCATTTTGTCCAACAAATTCCACAATTCCTAAGTAACGTGCCCATAATTTCTACACAGCTGCTAGCTGACGAGAAAATAAAGCGCTATTTTCAAGTGATCCACGAAAACCCCAAACGAGCCTGCAAGGAAGAATCGACAGAAGCAATTTTACCTAATCAAAGTAAGGGAAAAACAAAAAGGAAAAGAATGATCCCAAATAACCAATGAGAACAAAGGAAACCTGACAAGGGGAGCACATGGCAGGATCACATGAGGGCCAGGGAATCACATGACACAGGGCCGTGCACAGGGGGGTGGCCCGGTGGCTAGAGCCACTGCCCCTCTGCCCTCATCGACTGAGGTGCCCCTCTTCCCCACCCCCACCGCTCCGCTCAAAGCATTCCGCTGATTCCGCTAATCCACTCCAGGTTTTCCCGCTCGCTCCACAGCATCACTCACAGTTCACGAAAGCTGTCGCATTAACAGGTAGGCTATGCAAGACAGTGGTTGAATCTGCGAAATTAGTAATTTTTTTTTGTTGTATTTATGTTGGTAATGTTTTGCTCTTGGTCTTCTGGCTCTTTCTTTGATTTATCAAGCAGGGCTGGACTGGCCATCGGGCATACCGCGCACTTTCCCGGTGGGCCGACGTGCTTTTTGGGCCAATACATCTCATACTCATACATTAGTTTTATTATTAGGCCTATTATTTTTTCTTTTTCTTTTTAACGGCCCATAAAATTTTGTACATCGGCGGCCCATTCGTTTTGTTTTGTTTTGCTTAATTGGCGGTGCTGGGTTTGTGCCGGTGTAGGCTAATGCATCGGTCAGAAAAAGTCAGCGTTAGGTTTTTTTTTTTTTTTTGTGACAGACCAGTCCATGAAACACGTAGATCATCGGCCCATTGGTTCTTTTCTTGAATGACACTGGGCTGGCCCAATCACAACTTTAAATGAGTGAGCGAGCGTGCAGCAGTGTCAGTGTGTATCTGTCAAAATAGTCAGCGAGATGGAAACACAAGGAATGTGCAGAAAAACAGCTTGAAAAAATAAAAACAGGCCCTTGAAGCAGATACTGTAAAATGTGTCAAAATATACACTACCGTTCAAAAGTTTGGGGTCAGTAAGATTTTTTAATGTTTTTAAAAGAAGTAGCCTATCTTCTGCTCACCAAGGCTGAATTATTTGATAAAAAACAAACAGTAATATTGTGGAATATTATGACAATTTAAAATGACTGTTTTCTATTTTAATTTTAAATTGTAATTTATTCCTGTGATACAAGCTGAATGTTCAGCATCATTACTCCAGTCTTCAGTGTCACATGATCCTTCAGAAATCATTCTAATATGATTATTTGATGCTCAAGAAACATTCATTATTATTAATGTTGACATTTCGTTTCGTTACACAACAGTTGTGTACAATTTTTTTTTCAAAATTATTTGATGAATAGAAAGTTCAGAAGAACAGCATTACTGTATATTCAAATAGAAAACAGCTGTTTTAAATTGGAATAATATTTCACAATATTACTGTTTTTGTTTGCATTTTTAATCAAATAAATGCAGCCTTGGTGAGCAGAAGATCTTTCTTTTAAAAACATTAAAAATCTTTCTGACCCCAAACTTTTGAATGGTAGTGTATGTTTTCTGCCCTTCATCAGCTCCTGTGATGATGATGATAGTGAGGAGGATCAGTAGAGTGAGAAAGTGTAGAGCCTGCGGTAAGCAGAACTACTTTCAAAACACTTCGGCTATGTCATGAGTGTAGGAACCCATAACCCAGTTACAGATCATTTCCACATCTGCATATTTGACGATTACCGCAATTCACTAGAAATTTAATGTAAACCATGTTTTTCGCCAAAATAAAAGCTTGATGCAGTTTCCGTCAAAATAAAAGAGCATGTGCTTATCTCTTTTCAAGTATAGAAATTGGTACAAAACTAATTATGAAAGTTTCCTTTATTGTTTTACAAAATATGGCTATTACTGTCATTTGATTAATATTATAACTATTATTATGTAGTAGTGTAATGTAAATAGACACTGTAACTAAAAGAGGTTTGAATTTTTCTTTGTTTAATTTGCACACTGAATATGGGTTGGAGCTTTTCATTTTGAACTCTCAAAGTGCACCAGATTGATGAATTTAACATTAAAATGCACAAAATTGTCTTACATGGGGGGCATGCCCCCAAACCCCCCTAGAAGGAACGAGGTCCACCCACCACAGTTTTACCAAAAATCCTGTGAGAAACACTGGTATTGCTATGCCAGTGCAGCTTACAGCTTGTTTTAGGATTCATCACTGTATTAATAAATGTCAAATTTTTACTATTTCATCTGTTAACTCTCACTCGTTCATATACTCACTCATTACATGGGATTAGTGGTTTTAAGGAATAGGAGTTGGAATGCATATATTTAAGGGCGTGCAAAGATGGGTGCTGTTTATGATCATATAGTGGGCCAGTCTGGGCCAAAATGCCAGGGCCGATTTTTTTTTTTTTTTTTTTTTGCCCCAGTCCAGCCCTGTGTACAACATATCCACGTTCTATAATTAGCTGCTTGTCTAATCAAATTATTGTACTCTCGATCAGATCTAATACAAATAACTAAATTTTATGTTGTTGGCACACTTTGTAGTGTGCTAACCCCCCCAAAAAAACTAAATAATGCCCCTTTTTTGGTATGGGCCACTGCCCCTTAAAATGTCTGTGCACGGCCCTGACATGACATGACAGGAAACATGACTGTGACAGACTGCAAATTAAGGCCCTGTCCCAAATGGCGCACTTCATGTGGACTTTCGGTCTCGTGGACTTAAATTGCGCGTGCTCGCCGAGTCTACGAGTGCGTAGGCCGTCCTATTCAGCATTTTAACGCTCTGAAGTGTGCTCAGCAGCGCCCCTTTTTTACCCTTGAAGCTTGATTAGCATGTTGCTAGCTTTATTAGCATGTTGCTAGCATGATGCTAGCTTTATTAGCATGTTGGTAGCATAATGCTAGCATGATTAGCATGTTGCTAGCATGATGCTAGCTTGATTAGCATGATGCTAGCTTGATTAGCATGATGCTAGCTTGATTAGCATGTTGCTAGCATGATGCTAGCATGATTAGCATGTTTGCTAGCATGTTTTTAGCAAGATGCTGTTGCCAGGTGTTGCTAGGGTGTTCTGGGTGGTTGCTATGGTGTTGCTAGGCAGTTGCTAAGGTGTTCTGGGTGGTTGCTAGGCAGTTGCTAGGGTATCTTCCACGAAGCCCGCATAGATGCAGGCTCCACACACTTTAACTACCCAGGAATCCTTGCGAAAGGCCAATCAGACAACGAATGGGAGGAGATTTTGCTTACGGATAATTGTTGACAGTTTATACAAACATTATGGTCATCGACCAGTGGTTGATGTCTCAAACATAATAATAGTGCGTTGAACAATACGATCACATTATGATTAATTAAATAAATAAAACCAAATGTCAGGGCTTTACTGAGGCATATGTAAACATAGTATGAATATTGAAACCTGTAAATTCATCTAAAACTCATGCACATTTTCATTGTGTTAAAATTGTAATCTTAGTTCAACTGTATGTATTATTATGTACAACTGTATACATCATTTAAATGATACATTGATGTATCTATTGTCTAATGCCCAGGTGATATGCGCAATATCAAAATATAGAACTGTAATATTAGGCTGTGTAGTGGACATGGAGATAAGACGACGGAGCGCAAAAATGTGATTTCTCCTGTCCAACAACAACCAGACCGTTATTTCCGGCTTGACGATCAAGTCTGTCCCAAAAATACCTCTCAATGCGCCCTCGTGGACTCGCGCCAAGGGCCCTATAGGTCTGCACTACATGACGTCACCAAAGTGTGGACTCTGAGGAAGTCCACAAGTCAGGAGTGTGCCATTTGGGACAGGGCTTAAGACATGAAACAAAACCAAAATAAGAAGTGACAATCTTTAATACTTTTAGAGTTACAGGCACATAAACTTTGGTAAAATACTAATTATGGCACTCATAAAAGTTCAATTGTGTTGGAAAAAAAAGAGATACTTTTAACATTATTTGTTCTTCAGGAAATGTGTGACCATTGAAAACGTGTAGCAATTTACTCATAGAGCAGCATTAACATCCCTAAATCTCTGAAAATTAACCATGTTGGGCCTTAAAAATTAAGAAACCAAAAGAAAAGTTAGTTAAGAAACAGAATCTAGAAGGATATTAAGATATCATTAATATGAGTTACAGGCATGCAAACTTTTTGGGGAAAAAAAAACACAAAAAGTGCTTTTTCCCATTTTTGAACTGTCACCATTGGCATAATGCAACAAAGATAGCTAAAGTCAACAGATTTAACTAATAGAGCTACCAATTACTTCCCTACTATAACACTAGTTTTCCCTTATTATAAGTAAGTGCTCGGTCCCAGTTTCTTATCCACTGACAATGGAACAGTGAATTTCCTCCCAGCCTTTGGTACATGCATTGGTCTTCTTACATGTACACGATCTCCACACTTGAAGGCTGGTGGTTTAGCTCCACGTTTCTGATCTGTGTACTGTTTAATCTTTTGTTGAACCCGCTGCACGCGGTCACTGTTATGTACGCTGTACTTATTATGCGTGTTGTGTGTGGGTAGTCTTTTGTTGTGTATGTGTTTGTGTGTCTTTGAGTTTCAGATTTTCATTGGATCCACAGCCTGTCAGTCTTCATTAAGGAAGATGAGGTCCCGGTTCACTCTGCCAATCATATTACACTGCCCTCTTCAAATACCCTTAATAATCATCGCATGTAATCCTGCTAACGGCTATTTTAAATACATATTTCGTTTCATATACCATAAATAACACTAGTGTTTAGGAATATTTATCGATATTTAAATATGTACGCTAAACACTGGGATTCACAGAAACTTAGTTCTGTTTTGACACTTTACACACGTTATGCGTCCCCTGTTATTTAAATGAGTAAAGTGAAATAAATAATTATAAATAATAATAGTTTGCCTACAATTTTAGTTCCCATAAATTGTTTAGTAGTTACTTTTTCCATGTCATCTTTAAATGTCTATGGTACATATGTTTTTTTCAAACGCACTAACTGTACTTATGCATTCTCTGTTTAAAATAAGTTATTTCCAACAATGGCTAACAACATGAAGAATGGGATTAGTAAAATAAAAATAGTAAAATAAAATAAATTATAACTATTTATTATTTATGTAAATATTATTTACTGTGCATGAAAATATTATTCTTTTATTACTGATGGCTTAAAAGCACTGATGAACTAAAGTACATATAAAATGCACATAATTCAGTTGTTATAGGTAACACTTTATTTTGATAGTCCGTTCGTTGAGACTTTACTAGTTATTAGTAGCCATTCAGTAGCTTGTCAACAGTGCATCAGTTGACATTCAACAACACTGTTTCAACAGACAAGTAACATACGTTCAACTGACTGCCTATAGACTATAAGGTACAATTCAAGTGTTAATCTACAGATTTTACAAAAAAGTGCCTGTTGACTGTCAATATTATTTTGCAACAGGTTATTAACCAATTGGCGACTTCTCTCAGCGCTGCATGGATGTCAGTGAAGAACAGATGGCAGTTTTGTTGGCTGTCAGTTGAAGCTTCATCTCTCAAAGTGTCTGTTTGAGGTGGATTCTGTCTTCCGTCCTCAGATCTGAGCTGTTGACTGATCTCATTCTCATTGAGTCCTCCATCTACCTGATGCTGTACGACACACACAAAGGTTTCCAACAGCAGCAGTAAACATACTAAACCCTTCATTCTTCACTGATGTTTGTTTCCAGCTCTTGCTCTGTCATCCTCACAGCCTCTCATGTTCCTTTTATAGTGTCCTGATTTACTGTCTTTTGTATATGATTTACATTGCTTCAGATAAATAAGTAGTTCAAGTTAATTGTTAATCATAATCAAAGGGATGTTCCGGGTTCAGTAGATGTTTATCTCTATTCACAACATTTGTTGATCTCAACTGAAAATAACTTTAACTCGTCTCTGTTTTTATATATATATATTTTTTAAGATCAGTAGAGGGACTTATCCTTAAGAAAATGTGCACCTCCGGTCGTGTGAATGGATTGTCAGATCTGCACGCTAACGCAGGTTAAAATCTCACACTTTAATAGTATTTATAGCACCTAACTCAATAAAACAGGCTGTGTGACTATGAGGAGTGATTACCTCAAAATATACATCCATATGCAGGGTGGCCGCGGGTCCTTAAACAGTCTTAAAATGTCTTAAATAAAGTTTTCCTAAGAAAAGGCCTTAAAAGGTATTAAAATGTCTTAAATTCAGATTCGATAGGTCTTAAATATTTCTGGTCACATTACCGCTAAAATTTCTCCAGTCTGACGGACCTAACGTCCGTCAAATAACCAGTGAAGCAAACAATTTTTAATATAAAAATAAAAAATAACTAGGGAATCACCGAAAACGTGAGGATGATTCTGTTTTATTTCATTTAATGTAAGTGGCGATTGATAGCTTATAGTTGAAAATAATATAGGCCTACCTAATGTACTGACGGTAACAATGTTGTGCTGTTGAGGCTCGCGCAGTTATTTATAACATATTATAGTTAAGAAACAATATATAGCCTAGGGGCCTAGGCTACACATGACCAGAGAGCTGTTTTCCTGAATGCCATCAAGATTGAAACCGAGACTGATTTCATAACAGTTCAACAAACAAATAGTTAAAATTAAGTCACTTACATTTTAAGACGCAATGACTGTTTTTGTTCTGTTTCAGCAGCGAAAATAGTTCCAAACTAGCCTGGTAATACCAAACTCTGCTACTTCGCTTTGCTTCGTAGACAGAGTCTGGAATGGCATAATAGAGAAGTGTTTTCTCTCTCGCGGGGGGCGCTTGTCTGAAGTTTAAAATCATTGGTTACCCGTAAGCCAATCACATAACGTTTGGTTATGGCGTGTGTTATGCGCATGCTCAGCCGCATCTAACTTCCACTGTAAACACATGTATGATGCGAAAACAAAACCATCGAGCGAAATACCGGAGTGAACATGGCTGTGAACGACTTTTGCAGGTTATGTGAAGTAAAAATCTACGCATCCACGGTACAATCAGTGTCTACGTCACGGCTCTCAGCCCGCCCTCTGTTCGTTGATTGGCCCGGCTGTTTTCAGGCCGGAGGAAAACGGAAAGCTATTACGCTGTCTCAGACTGAATACAGAAGCGAAATGAAATTGAGCGGAAGTAAGAAGTCTGACGTAGTCAGGCTAGTTCCAAACAAAGATCACAGCAGAACCATAGCGCATCTCAGAGCAACACTCAGCCGTGTTTCATTACTGAATGATTCAGCGTTTTGAAAGAATCGGTTGAGTCAAAGATTCAGTTACCCATTCATAAACTGCCTCATTCGGAATAAATCAGCCGTTTGAACGAATCGTTTGAATGAATGACTCAATGACTCGCTCATTAAAACGGTCGCCTACCGCCTCCTACTGGCGGTTTACTTTCATAAAGTATATTCTTTTCAACATTCCTTATTTGTAT
Organism: Squalius cephalus; assembly: GCF_949319135.1. Taxonomy (NCBI): domain Eukaryota; kingdom Metazoa; phylum Chordata; class Actinopteri; order Cypriniformes; family Leuciscidae; genus Squalius; species Squalius cephalus. Next base: position 15,433,244 of record NC_137125.1, read on the forward strand.
ATTCAAAAACATTTAAAATAATTGAATTTAATACAGTTATAATTTTTAAATGTAAATTATTTAATTTGATTGGTAACAGCCTAGTGTCTCATTATTTTAATTGAATATATTGATCAAATTTAAGAATTTGAAATGAAAGATGGAACATACATTTAACATTAGGGGAAAAGTGCCCTTTATAACAGGTACAAAAAATTATTCTGAGTGTTTTCAAACAGTGATGTAATGAAACATTGACAATTTAAGTTCAAGTTGAAGAGTGATATGTTACCATATTATCATGCTTAACACTGAGAATTTGAATAATTGTAATGTGATGATCAGATGAAGATATCTAAATCAAAGAATATGGGCGGTTTGCGGGTGGATTATTTATTTTTAACAGTGGATTCGGGTGACTCGAAGTGCACCAGATCAATGAATTTATCTTTAAAATGTACAAAATTTTCTTCCGGGGGGGCATGCCACAGGACCCCCCTAGAGGTACCAAGTTCCACTCACAAAAATAATGTGGGAAATACATTAGGCTATCAGTGGTTCTCAACCTCTCCTGCAGGGACCCCCTGACAGGCCATGTTTCTGTTTTAACCCTGAAATGGCACAGCTGATTCAATTAAAGGATTAATGAGTAATTGACTAATTGATTAATTGACTAATTCCTACTCTTTCTACTCTAATGACTACTCATTAATTGAATCAGCTGTGCCATTTCAGGGTTAAAACAGAAACATGGCCTGTCAGGGGGTCCCTGCAGGAGAGGTTGAGAACCACTGGGCTATATGATGATCTACAAAAAATACAAATTTAATTAGCTTATTATTAAAATACATTATTAGGATTTTACCACCTCCGCCTCATTTTGAGCCAGGAAAAACCCTGTTATTACATAAACAGCTATTGATAATGATAATGTAGGCTTTTTCTGGTAACGCTGTTGAGGCTCGCGCTGCTTGTCTCTGTGATAGATTTTTAGTAAGAAATCAAAACAAATGAGCATAACGGCACACATAAAAAAACTCACAGAAGAAACATACTGAGGTAAAAATTCAAAATGTTGATTTTTTACTTTATAACATGTGATATAGTTAAGTACCATAACATGACGGGAGCTATTTTGCTGAATATTCTCACGATTGCAAATGTTACATTGATTTTAGTTCAACAAACAAGTATGTAGCGGGTCCCGGCTAGGTCTCCGCTGGCAGATATAGATATATAATCCTCTCCTAGGAGTGGTCTGGAAATATATTAAATATTAAAGAGAAATCAGTGACGCAGGAACACAGTTGCTCATTCTCCATTGACTTGGATTATCTTTATTTTTATCTTCAATTTAACTTTGTATCTGCAATCATGAGTTGTTTTCTGTTATTTTTGTCTGCTTTGCATTTAAGCACAGGTTATATCCACATTTGGATAACATGAAGCAATATATTCTTGAAAGGTCTGTTTTCACATAAATGTATACTCACATATTTTACAAACATTAGCTTATCAAAATTTGTATGAAACCAAAAACAAACATTTTCCATTTAAATCACATTTTTGGTCTATCATCAATCATATCTGCAATTTTCTCTTTAACATCTGTCAACTTTGTTCTCTTATCAAAAGAATATTTTTGTTCTCTTAATACAACAGCATAATTCTCATTTGCAGTTAAGTTTTGTTACATTTACACTATAAGAACTTACACTTCAAAAATAAACATCTCTGCCTCATAACTTTGGCACTCAGTTCTATGAACTTAATCTGTATGATTGTAATATTAACACACGTGCGCCCTTAAACATGGTCGCAGATGTAACTGGTCTTATGCTGTACATTCACATTAACTTTTTACCCTTTTAACACATATAGCTGTTTTCCACACACGCTGAAATAACCTACAAATGCCCCGAAGCCATAAGAAATAAATAAAAAATAATCTGCGGGCATTGGCCGCCATTTTCTCAACTGCGTACTGTCAATTTGAACTGTTTACACATTTGACATGTTTTTAGCTTACAGAGCACACTTCACTGGGGATTCATATAAGCTTATAAACATCTGGAGTCACCTAAAAGGTGTGTGACTGACCTGGAAATATATTCAGGGGTGATAGTAGAAAAAAATCCTGAGCCTGAACTTTTTTCCCTGGGAGGTAAGCGGACCCCTAAGCCAAGATATATGCCCTGATCAACATAATTGTCAGGGGTGTGCTCCCCTAGGAGAACATTTTGCTAAATAGTCCCTTAAATGATAGATTCTGGTGACTTTTGTGGATATAAATGGACATCATTCAGACATGAGATGAACAAACCCAATACAAGCCTATATTACAGTAGCAGGTTTCAGTAAGTCAAATTTACGACCTTTTTAAGACATTTTAAGACCATAAAGATTGAAATTTAAGACCTACACGACGTATTGCCAAAAAATATTCAAATCAAAGAATTCATTTTATTTCAATGAATTCAGTAATTGAAGAAGCATTAATTTAATTTACAGATAAAGCAATCACATTAGTAACCTTCCACACCCAACAACGCGTGCCAGAGAAAAGAACAGAATCAGATCTTTTTTTTTTATAGAAAATTGTACTTTGCATATTATACTGTAAAAAATACATAATTAGTTGATTTTAGTTGATCATAAGATATGAACTGACATGAACATTTAATGATTATAGTGTCAAAAACTTATCACGGTTATCACAGAATCCTGTTCAAAAAGTACTAATACTACACAAGTTTTATGGCGAAAACCAGCAAATAACAAATAAAGCATCAATATGCACTTTTTGTTTACATACACATTAAAATAATACCATTAAAAATGATAGCCAGATTTTAAAAGTGTCTTGCAACATGTTACTAACATGCAGGGCTTAATTTGAGCCGGAACACGCCTGAACATGTTCCGGCACCTCCGACGTTGGATCCGGAACCTTTTTTATTGGATCCGACACCTCCTGTGTCACTATGAAAATAAAAAAAATAAATAAACAATTTAATTAAAAATAATAAATAATAATAATTTAAATTAAATGGGGGAGGCACTAAGTGACACATGACTCACGCGCTTTGTTGTGCTAGTTGAGATTGCTGTTAGCATCATCGTTTCACTCAGGGGAAAAATGTCAAAAAGACAGCAAAGTTTGCTTAACTTTTTCAAATATGCTGGCCAGTCAGATCTCAAACAAGCAAAAATCGCTGATCAAGAATGTGGAGACCACGGTGGACAGAGCAGTAGTATGCCTACCATTAATGCTGCTAAATTTGCACCTGTCGTTAGCGGGGATGATGATGACCCACACGGGGAAGAAGATGAAGATGACAACGAGATGGCTGATGGGCACTTTGAATCTGCAAGAGATTGTGATGGCGACGAAGCAGGTACATTTGTCGGGGACACTCAAACTGGGCAAATCTGGACGGACGCTCAGTTTAAAGAGAAAAAAAAAAGTTATCCCTGGCTTATAATGGACAAAACTGGACTGGGCTGTGCCATTTGTAAAAAAGTGGGATCACTCGGTCCGGAAAAAACTGCCGGTGTGAAACTGGCAAAAGAATGGATCTCGGGCTCAGTGACATCTTCTGCGCCCGATTAAAAAAAAAAGCAAAGAGCCTTAAGGAAAAAGGTTTTTGAGCATGGGAGTACTAAAGCACATGTAATGGCATCAAATATTTGTGATAAAGCAAACGAAAATATATTGGTAAACGCAGTAATCAATATCCAAAGCAACCAGGTGCAAACGACTGCCAGAATTTTTCGCACCGCCTTACAAGGAGGCCAAGCGTCACAGGCCAGCTCACGGCTTTGAACATGAAATAGACTGTCAGGAAATGAATGGTGTGGATATGGGGAGGATTCTCCACTCCAACGTGGCATGTTCTCATATACAACAGCATATTGCAACTGACATGAAAAGAAAACTGCTTGAGAGGATTGTCACTTGTGCTCCAAAAATCGGACTCATGTTGGATGAGGCCACAGGCTTAAATAAAAAGAGCGCATTAATCGTATATTTACGAATGCAGCTGCCAGAGATGGAATCGCCCGAGAACATATTCTTTGATCTTGTGGAGTTAGATGATTTTGGCGCAGAAGGCATTGTCCGCAAACTGTTGGATGCCTTAGATCATGCAAACTTAAACGAGGCATTCCTCTCAAAAACACTCGTCGGTCTCACATGTGACGGTGCGTCAGTGATGCTCGGACGCAAGAGTGGGGTGGCAACTCGACTTAAAACCCGCTTCCCAAACATCATGGTGTGGCACTGCTCTGCGCATCGACTTGAGCTTGCAGTTGGTGATGTGATGAAAGAAATGGGGGCTATAAATCATTTCAAAATCCTCATGGATAAACTTTATGCATTTTACAGCACATCAAACAAAAACCGAGTGGAGCTCAAAGAGTGTGCTGACGGTTTGAACATTCAATTGTGTAAAATTGGTCGGGTGTTAGACAACAGATGGGTGGCATCTAGTCTCAGAACAGTCGAAGCTGTGTGGAGAAGTTATCCTGCCCTCCACAGACATTTTACACACGCAGCGGAGGATTCTGCTCGCGAGAGCGCAACTCGGGAAAGCTACAATGGCATGGCAAAGCGCCTTTCATCCCATGCCTTTGTTTTCAATTTAGGACTCATGTATGACGCATTGCAAGAACTGTCAGAGCTGTCTCTCGAGCTCCAAAAACAAGAATGCAATATCATAATGGCACATAAAGCCATTTGCCGACAGATCAGGGTGTTCGAGGCTATGTCTGAGCGGCCCGGTCGATACAGCCTATTGAGCCAGCGCGGGGTCGAGGAGAACTTTCAGGGTGTACCGCTGCATGCAGGGCGGCTCACTGACAAAACCCTGGACCAGAGGACTTTTTTTGGGAGCTTGCGAAGAAATCTGGAGAAACGCATGTTATCACAGGGAAAAGACCAAACAGGATACTACAAGCTAATTGATGATTTAAAAGTGCTTTATCCACAATATTGGCCACAGGACGGTGACGCGCTGTTCGGGGAGAGTGAAGTTGAGACGCTCTGCCAGCAGTTTTGCATTGATAGCCCGCGGAATGTCATCAGGGCATTCAGGGAATACCGTGACAATAATGGGACATTCATCCCAGATGAACTGAATTACCTCTTGGCTGCGGTCAACACTGTCCCCATCTCAAGTGCTGAGTGTGAGAGGGGCTTTTCCCAGATGAACTTAATCTGTACAGCAAACAGGGCGTCTCTTCTCCCCTCTACCATCTCCTCCCTACTCTTCCTTTGCCTTGTCGGCCCGCCGCTTACCCGTTTCAACCCCTTTCCATACGTGAGGTCATGGATTGCAAAAGGACATAAAACTGCACTGGACACGAGATCTAGAGAAAGAAGCAGGGGAATGGAGGCCGGGGGCTCTATCAATGCTGTATGCGCCGTTTTGGACAAATAGGCTAATGTCAATGTAGGAAGAAATCACAATTATTCCATGCTGTGTTTGTGTTGATTATTGATTATTGTGCATGAATTCTGAAATTAAAATAAACATGTGCCTGATGTACACAGCGCTGTTTTTTTTGTTTTGTTTTTTTCAGAGAAGCATGGGCGGCGTTAGGGAGGGGCTAGCAGGTGCTTCAGCACCCCAAGAAAGACCAAAGCACCCCGACAGCACCCCCAAAAATAATTTCTGGAAGCAATTATATTCAGGCTGTATTCTATGGAAGCCCTGAACCGCATTTTGAAAAAAAAAAAAAAACTTATCTTGTTATTTCGAGATATTAAGTCGTTATTTCAAATCTCGTTATTTTGACATAAGTCGTTATTTCGACATAATATCTCGCTATTTCGACATAATATATGTTATTTCGACATAATATCTCGTTATTTTGACATAATAAGGGGACATTCTAATCTGCATTAAGCCACATTAAGCGTTCTTCTTATAATGGTTTTCTATGAGAGGAAAATGCTTAACGTAATTGCGTTCATATTTTGGGCTCATCTGATTTTTTTGTACATAGCATAGCCTACTTTGTTATGATTTTAGTATCATGATGATTAATAAATGCACGCACAATTATCCGTGAACTTGATTTGAACAAATGCCTTTCAACTTGTGTGTGCAAAATTCAGAATTAAATGAATGTGCAGCAATTTGTACAAATAGAGAGTCTGTAGGCCTACTATACTGTTGTAGCCATTAAATAAGCGCATTTAGTTTCATATTTGTTAAAATATTATAATGTTATTTTTTTCCCATTTATGTTGATAAAGTGAACAGCACGCGTAAGATAGGATGCGCAATATGAGACATGGAGTGGTTCAGACATGATTTTGACCACTTCATTAAGTTTCGTTTTGTAGAAAGCCTTTCTTTAAAGTGATTTTCGTTTTGTATAAATTGTATCGTAATTTTAATACATTTTTCATCAACCAATTGCCTGGATTTATAAGAAGCAAATAGGAAGGTGACGAAGGCGCCCGCGCGGTCACTTGCATTGCACATTAACTAGAGCGCATCTCATCCTAACTTAACGAAACTCAGTGTATGCCTCACACAGACATGAGAAATACATCAAATACACAAAGCTTGAAATGTCTTTAAACGATGTAACGTAAACGACTCTGGGTAAATGCGAATTAGCTCAAGGATATAGGGAATTTTGGAAATATTAATAATCATAACTCATGGTCATAATAATTCAGAAATCGCATGTACATTTACTTTATCAATTATCGAGATTACCTTGTTCTGTAACTGGTCTGGTCATCAATCATTCGTCCAGCGAATAAATGTAAGATTATCACAGTTAAGAAGGGGTATCCCTATTTACAAACTCCAAGAAAGTTTATCTTCTGGCCACGAACATCAAACTTTCTGAGTTTATGAATTAAAAACTACTCAAGGTAGTCTATAATATCGAGCTTGTAGCTTAGATCTTTGATTTCATTGACTTATAAGGTGGGTTTTCAAACACAGAGACAATTAAAAGTATAAATGGGTTTAGTTAAGCCTCACCAGTGCGTCGGCGCACTGAAGCGTTTTTTTTTTTTTATTTAGTTCAAATTTACTATCAGATTTAATGTTATACCTTGACAAACTATACATCATTAAAAAGATATAAGACTCAAGTTTCAGTTTTTGACCACTATTGTATTCTGAGAAACTTATAGTGACAGTTATGTCTTAATTTGTGTCAGGAGTTATGAAATGAAAAAATGAGTCGATACCTTTGATATGAATTATGCGCGTCAGCCTGTTCCATTCATAAAAAACTCCCGTGCTGTCATCATGACAGCGATACACAAAACAACGTCCCTCAGGGCTTTTAGCTAAAAAATGTGCAGACTTGGAGAAATATTGATATATTCTCATAGATTCACATCATATTTCTATAGACAGGAATAATATTTATTGAATTTATACCCAAATGCGTCGATGTAATCATTATGAGCGCTTCTTACTGAGATGTGTTGTGTTTTCAATTCATACCAATAGCCTGAGGGCGCTATTATGCACAATAATAGTCCATATATGGAACATGAAGAAGAGCCATGATCATGTGACATTCCAGGACGTCACTGATACACACAAAGCTAACACAACAGATATCGCTGTAATATGCAGACACAGACGTTTTGAAGACAATAAACATGATTGCAATGATATTTGACTTGCCTGTGTTCTTCAAGCCATGCCAGGTATTTTCATAATAATAGATTATATTTATAATGTAATGCTAATCGATATAGACTTTGCATCGTGCAGAAAACTATAAATAATATGTTTTCTGTCTGATTTTTTTATCTGAAGCCAAATTAGATCACAGAAGATTATTTAAAACACTCGACTTGCGTTATAAAAGTAAGTTTGGAGCACAAACATGGTTTTAATCTCATAAATGGTCGTGTATTGATGGTGTGCTAAGCTAACATGCTAGCTAGCCCAGGTGCACCTGCCACCTGTTATTCTTTTATGATTTTTTTTCTAAAAAGGAATGCTTAGCAGCTACTGAAATGTTTTAGTGCATTTGATACAGTTTCAACAGTTTTTTGTGAAGTGAGAACTTTGATAAAAGAAATTAGGGATTGAAACCCTATGAATAGCCTGTGAATAGCCAGTCGTTAGTAACTATAATGCAGACAAAAGAAATGCATATTTAGAGCCATAACCAGGCTGGAGAGGTGTGAATGTGTGCAGGGGGAGACTGAGACTGAATGGGGCTCGTCTGCACCACAAAACAATAGAGACAAAAGACTGAATGGATGCTTAGAAGACGACTAAACATCAGTAGCATTTTTAGAGTCTAATCAAAATAAAGTAATTTGACATGATCTTGAAAAACATATAACTAAATACAGAGTTTTAGACTTATCATTTTCAGATTTTAAATATAACATGGTCACACATGTGGCTTTAGCTGCAGTGCATTTCTAGATTGCTAGAGTGCCAACTTCAATTGTATTTTCATGAATATGTTTCATAAAAATAAATTTCTAATAACTTTACAAAACTTTGAAGCTATTTAAAAAAAAAAAAATTCATTATGACAATAATTAATTCTACATTTACAATAAACTACCAGGTGTCAGCTTTCAAATGAGATCATACTTGTGCTTTTAGTGCAAAGGGTTCATGAACTGTATCTGTTTCAGTTTGGGTATGTCATTTCTGGGGATTTTTCAAAAGTGGGGTTGCAGCTTAACAGGTTAATAAATGCAAAACTAAAGAGATTATATGAGCTACGAATATAAACGTACGTAAAAATGCAAACAATAAAACAAACACACATTTAACCAAACAAGAACATACGTGATCAGAATGAATGACGCCAGCCACACGGGCGCTGGTGAATTAACCCCTAGAGAATAATTAACCAGAGCTGCCTTCCTAAGGACAAAGACGATGTGTTCGACACCCTCATGATTCACTTAATTTGAAACGCAGATGTCTGTATGTCATTGTTGCTACAACGAAATAATTCAAAACGAAAAAGGCTACTATCTGATTATGTAATCCATTATGTGCATTTCTCTCTAGGCGCGTTCACTATACGGAGATGGCGATCGTCAACTTCATTTGCAGTCGACACTGTCAGAAAACACTAGTTTATTAATAAAAATCAATGCACGCGCCACCGGATTTACAAATGCACATCTTGCTTGTTGGACGCACACATATTATGTCGAAATAACGAGATATTATGTTGAAATAACATTATTATTAATAATAGCCTACATCTTTTAGAATAGTTGATTGAATGCTGAATGTTGCGCTTGTTCAATTTAATCAAATTAAAACTTTAATTGTGATCATTAAAATAATTGAATATTATTAAAGTTTTGCGCAGCTCCCCCCGTCAATGATCTAGCACCCCCTCAGCACATGCGTTAAAAATTCTCTGGCGCCTCCCCTGCAGAGAAGCTACATAGGCAGTGTCTTTTTTTTTTTTCGTTACCTCCAACCCCCGTTTTGAGTCGCCGGATCCACCCCCCCTCTGCGCTCCGGGACCTCCCACTTTACAAATTAAGCACTGCTAACATGTACAAGTTCAAATAAAGTTTTGACAATTTTTGTATAAAAAGATAAACCTCACATATTTCAGACTTTAAATGATTTTTTATAAAAAGAATGAGTCAAAAAAAGATAAATTACTGACATTTACAATGCACTTTAGCTTATCTTTTATTATTAATAGTAAAATTAGGTCTGATTTTCCCGTGGCGTCTGTCGTTGCTATGCAACCATGCACTGCGCTCTACACAATGATAAAGTTCCACCACCGAAAAACGCCAGGAAAAAAACGAGCGCGTCTCTTCAATTATGAGCGCGCTTACCACGCGCCTACATTTGAATGAACTTGAGCGCGCAAAAGGCGCGATATGTGAACGGCCTGTTGGCGAGCTACCTCAAATCAGGCAACGAGCTACAGCTGCTTGATTACTAGGTTCTAACTCGTGTCGTGGCAGCACTTTTTCCCCGCTAGTTCCATATAATATTTTCCTTGCACACAAAGTGCAGAAACATGCTCCTGGTTGCCGGAGTTTTTGACACCATCTTCCAAAGGGCTTTTCGTCTCTACCCACCTCCTCTATCCAAGACCATTTATTCTTTATGCCTTTATCGACAAGTTTGGTGTCTTCCCCTGGCTTCATAAAGTTGCACTCCATGACTTTGGCTATGTTTCGCGCTGCCAGTGTGGGAAACACATTCCTAGTGTATGGGAAACACAAAACAAATTCGCACGTGGAGTGACTGCTGAATCAATCTGATTGGCCAAAACCAAAGACCAGCCCCTACCCTATTACCAATTGGCTGAAGTAGGCTTACCGGTGTGGTTTAGTGAAAGCGCCTCTCAGATCTTGGGATAATTGTAAGATCACGCGAACGCGAACCTGATTTTTTTTTTTTTTTCGCAGACACGTCTGTGCGCCGGAGCACTATCAGGCCTGTATATTAAATATTAAAGAGAATCAGTGACGCAGGAACACAGTTGCTCATTCTCCATTGACTTGGATTATGAGCTCATCTTGCTCTGCGCATCGCTAAATGTCCCCGTGTGACGCTACTCGCGATTACTGCCACCCTGTGTCCATTTTAGGAAATACATGTCATTGTGTGCTTTTTCTGTACCCTCTCATTCAGGCACGTGCAGAGGGGGGGGGGGGGGCGTTGGGTGCTCGAGCACCTGCCCCTTGGTGCCCAAAGTGCCCTTTTATCAAGGCAAAATTTCCTCTCCTTTTTTTGTAATTAAAGGCCCTTTTGTGGATGCCTGCCCAACCTAACTATTAGTAAAATTAATTAATAATAATTTAGCCATAAATGAAATGACCTACATGATGACCTTTCACCTGACGAACTCATCCGGGACGATTCCTTACGCTGCACGCACATTTTTTAATTTCGCGCGGCTACGCGTACTACCAGAAGATATCTTCAAATCTGCGGCTGTTGGTAAGTGGCGTTTCATTCTCAGCGAAGTGATTTTGATGTTTGTTTACTTATTATTATTATTTTACAAGGACGACGTGAAGAGAGCATGCAGAGATGTTGTTTATACTGCAGTGTGTAGGCTGTAGAAGTAACTGTTTTCCTGAATGCCATCAAGATTGAAACCGAGACTGATTTCATAACAGGTCAATAAACATATAGTTAAAATTAAGTCACTTACATTTGAGACGCAATGACTGTTTTTGTTCTGTTTCTGCAGCGAAAATAGTTCCAAACAAAGATCACCGCAGAACCATAGCGCATCTCAGAGCAACACTTGTTGCATTACTGAATGATTCAACGTTTTGAACGAATCGGTTGAGTCAAAGATTCAATTACCCATTCACAAACTGCCTCATTCTGAATAAATCAGCTTTTTGAACGAATCGTTTGAATGAATGACTCAATGACTCGCTCATTAAAACGGTCGCCTACCGCCTCCTACTGGCGGTTTAGTTTCATAAAGTATCATTCTTTTCAACATTCCTTATTTTTGTATATTCAAAAATATTTAAAATAATCTAATTTAATACAGTTATAATTTTTCAATGTAAATTATTTAATTTGATTGGTAACAGCCTAGTGTCTTATTTTAATTGAATATATTGATCAAATTTAAGAATTTGAAATGAAAGATGAAAGATGCATACATTTAATAAAATTAGGGGAAAGATGCCCTTTATAAAAGGTACAAAAAATTAGAGTTTTCAAACAGTGATGTAATGAAACATTGACAATTTAAGTTTGAAGGGAGAAAAGCCTCTGTTTAGGCTATTAAGGAAATGTAATTTTGCCAAAAGAAGAACTTTTATTTTATATAAATGTTAATTTTAAATCAGCCTACTTCAGTGTGATATGTTACCATATTATCATGCTTAACACTGAGAATTTGAATAATTGTAATGTGATGATCAGATGAAGATATCTAAATCAAAGAATATGGGCGGTTTGCGGGTGGATTAATTCTTTTTAACATTGTTTTTGGGTGACTCAAAGTGCACCAGATTAATGAATTTATCTTTAAAATGTACAAAATTTTCTTACGGGGGGGGGCATGCCCCCGGACCCCCCTAGAGGTAGCGAGCTCAACCCAAAAAAATACTGTGGGAAACACATTAGGCTATATGATGATCTACAAAAAAATACAAATGAATTATCTTATTATTAAAATACATTATTAGGATTTTACCACCTCCGTCTTATTTTAAGCCAGGAAAAACACAGCCCCATTTAAAGCCTTGTTCCATGTGCCCCCCTTTTATACTTTGAGCACCTGCCCCTCCAGAGGTCTCTGCACGGCCCTGCTGTCTCATTAATATTCAATTATATAAATCAGAATAAAATAAAATACTATTGCAATAACAAAAGAAACAAAAAGTAATAATCTCAACAAAACTTATTTTGTGAGTGTCACAAGTAGTTAATATTAAATTATTTCAATTACTTAGGTTAAATATTACATATACGTATGCAATATAATGTGTATTTCCATCACAGGTTTGGTCTTAAATTGTATTCAAAGTGGCATTAAAAAGGTCTTAAAAAGTCTTAAATTTAACTTGTTTATATCTGTAGACACCCTGATATGCAAGTTTGAGTGACTTTATTTAAATTAAATACATCGGCTATTGTTGTAATGATTCCTGTCTTGTGTTTCCCTCGTCTTGTGTGGACTTTAGTTATTTCCTGTTCTGTGTCATGTTTTGTAGTCCTTTGTAGTTTTTCTAGTTTATTAGTATCCCCAGGTGTTTTCTCTTAGTCACGCCCCCCTTGTTATCTTGTTTAGCTGGTTAGTCACTGTATTTATACCCTGTGTCTTGGTTCAGTGTTGGTGGGTTCTTGTTATTTGTGATGTTGTTTTAGTCTGGTTGTTCTGTTCCTTTATCTGAGTCTGTCTTGTTTCTAGTTTAATTAATAAATCTGTTGCTTTTGGATCCTGCTTCCTCCATTGATTCAACCCTGCATCATCACAATTGTCACGTGCCAGTGATTATCCTGACCTCATATATTTCTGACCTCTGATATAGATGGTCACATGACTCTCTGATATCCATGTGCATATCTTATAAAAGTTAGCAGGTTTCCAATCTTTATGTTATGAAAAAATGTAAAAACTGGATGTTAATTTACACAGAAAATTATAGAATTTAACTTGTGTTGAATGTGTTGAAAATTCCTTTAAATGTTTTTTTCCCCTGTGGAAGAAATGTTATCTTTTAGATGTGTGTGACCATCATATGACAGTAAAAGAGCACACACACAAACCTTATTCTAATATGGAATTTTATTTGACTGAAAATAGTGTTGGTACATGACAGGAGGATCTCCACTCAAAGATGCAATATGATATAGACATGACATGAACAAGTCTAAGAATGTTCCACGTATGGTTGAAAATACCATCATTGGCCTAGAAAGATAACATTCTGGGAGTCAAGTCTATAAAAGAGGAAGGATGCCCTCCCTTCACTGTCACACTTTGCAGCCAAAGTGACTGTACGACTGCTGGCCTTTTCTTGCAAGAAAATAAACCTCATCAAAGACAATTGGAAATGTTTGTCTCTTATTCAGTGATAGAATTTTGTTTGACTGTCAATCACAGGTCGTGCACACGCCACAGATCCCCCTCCCTCGCGCAGTTGGCACATTACAATATCACATGCACACGACACGCCTGAAGTTCGCCTGAAGATTGATGGAGGAGAGAAAATCTACTAACAAGCTTCCAATTCCTCGGTTATTGCCATCTATGGATAGATTAGCCAGGGCAGCCTACCTCCGAGTCCATGGTTGTTGATCGATGCTGAAGAGACGGACGCGTTCACAATAAATCAGGTACACACGCACTGACGATGGGCGGGTGCTCGTTGGTAGTGGGGGAGGGGCATGAGAGTTGTAAACATTCAAAATTTTGGCAAAGTCCACTCAATCTGCCAGACTTGCCGACTGCAGCTTTAACAGATGTAAAACTGAAGAAATGCATAAATTAATAAATACAAAAAAAGTAATTTTAGGATAAATTTGATTCTTTTCTTGATATTACTGTGTAATGATATAGGCTACCAAAATAAACAGGCTATATGCGTAAAACTCACTATTATTATTCAACACAAAACTTGTCAAGTTAATACATTTGTAACGTTGAAATCCACAGAAGACAAAGATAAATGGTTTATTAAACAATGGTTTATTAAACAAATTTATTAAAAATAAATAAATATTAAACAAGTATTAACAAAAGAACCAACAATGTGAAACAGTGTGCCAAACACAAACAATACCGGAAAAGTGAACACAAGGAGGAACTTAAATACACACCCAGATAGCACACGTACGTCGGGCCGACGTTGGCCCGATGTACGTTCCATCGGCACGATGTCGCTCAGAGATCGTTTGCTCATCGGAAATATGTCTCCTCGACGTCGGCCTTTGATCGCAAATGATCTCCGGCCGATGTTTGAACGATGCAAAGCTGTAAATCTTTTGGCAGCTCTGCATGGGTTTTATAGGACCTTTATTTATAGACTGTTAGATTTTTAATTATATTATCCAGTGTAATGACAATTTTATTCTTAGCTTTAGTCCTAACTGCTTTTTCTCAATGTTTTTCACTCTGTTACAGGTAGGGCTGTGCCGGTCAACTTGACAACCGCACCACCGCGGTTGTAAACTGTAGTCAACATTGCCCCGAGACTTAAATTGATAAAATAGCTTTGATACTGAACACATGCAACTTTCATCCCTCAAAATGGCCATATTCAAGAAAAAAAAGTGGAGTAGTTTTACACTTCCATCTTACCTCGCACTCTTTCAACGTTAAACTGATGAAATACATGCTCTGCTTCTGTGAACAGTAAACCCCGCCTTCTATGATTTGATTGGCTATCTATTTGGATGGTCTCTGTAAGGTAGACCAGCCTAAAATGTAACTTTTAAACCTTTTTGCCATCCTAAAAACAGAGCGGAGCAAGAATTTCCAATATTGAATTTCCAGTTTGGCCATTTCTAACTATTGACATACTATTGTTATTATTGACGTATAATTATACACTGCAAAAAAATGCTTTTCTTACTTAGTATTTTTGTGTTGTTTCCAGTCCAAATATCTAAACATTCTTAAATCAAGAAGCATTTACTAGAGAAGTAAAATAACATAAGAAATTCTATTTTGTTTTCAGATAAACATAAAGTAATTTAAGTAATTTTTGCTTAAAACAAGATAAATTATCTGCCAGTGGGGTAAGAAAAAATAATCTTGTTTTCCAATTGAATCAAGATTATTTTTTCTTACCCCACTGGCAGATAATTTAGCTTGTTTTAAGCAAAAATTACTTAAATTACTCTGTTTATCTGAAAACAAAATAGAATTTCTTATGTTATTTTACTTCTCTAGTAAATGCTTCTTGATTTAAGAATTTTTAGATATTTGGACTGGAAACAACACAAAAATACAAAGTAAGAAAAGCATGTTTTGCAGTGTAGGACTTGTCCCCCTCAATGTCTATGTACATATATACAGCCCTGGAGTTACTTGACTATCCAATATGAAAAAAGTAGGCTACTGACATTGAAAAACATCTTCTTAATTTTGTGTGTAACTGTCTCTAGTATAATGAACAGACACAATTCAAGTTAAGACATTTTAATGACACCAGAAAGAACTCCAGTAGAAAAGGGATCAAAAAGGAACAGCAACAATGTACAGAAGGATTCTTCCTGGCAACCTGTAACTAGGGCTGTGACGGTGGCAGTTTTTTACCACCGCGGTAGTAATGGACCCAAATATCGGCGGTGTTGCGGTGGTTGGGGGGGGGGGGGGGGGGGGTGTTTTGAAATAAATAAATAAAACAAAAACAAAGAAACAACACACTAAAGCCTGTAAAGCATTGAAATAAATATCAGTAAATACTGGTAACTTAGCCTACATAATATAATAAAGTTGAATCTATTTAAAAAAAAAAAAAAAAAAAATTCCACACAAAGGCGCGTGATATAGCCTACCGCTCTGCGCTTTGAGAGGGATGTGGGACACGAGCAGGAAAGAGACCCTCGATCTCTTTTCTGATATCTTCATGTTTTCTACTTGTAAAAGGTATGAAGAGCGAATTTTATCTTCTACAAGGGCAAGGCATTTAGGCTGTTTGCGCGCTGCCAGAGAAAGCCTAACTAAAATCACCCGCGCGTGTGAAACGCGCTTTACAAAATGAACTTGACGCGCCTTACCAATTATCATATGTCTAACAAGCACAAACTGTGTTAAAAAGAAGTTGACTTACAAGTAAAAATGTAGACTATCTGTCCTACAGCGTTTTTTCTACGTTAACACAGTAAAGAATACGAAAATAATCGACCTAAAAGCGAACAAAGGAAGAAACGTTTATAACGCGTCTTTGGGTGAGACGCGAGTGAAGATATGGGAAAAGAAAAAAGAGATTCCATGCAGGGATGAGTCACGATTTTTGAATATTCGATTAGTTTATTTAATTATAGAATATCTAATGTTCTAATGTCTGTTGTGCGATCATTCTCTAAAATAAAATCTCCATGTTCTGGTGCTGATGCAGTGGTGACGCGTTCATGTAACCGGAGGGTGACGCTGCCAATAACGCACATAACAGCTGTCACAAAGAACCGGCAAAAGTAATGATTATGAACGTGTCAAATATAGCAAGGAGACATTTGAATTGTTTATTAATAAAGTGTGTTTGTGTGTGTGTGTGTGTGTGTGTGTGTGTGTGTGTGTCAGTGTCGAGCTGCAAAGATGAAGTTGACGATGCTCACTCTTCGCAGTGAACGCGAGAGAGAAATGCACACTTCATACGGAATACATAAGCATATGCTAGTCGGTTTATTTTCGTTTTGAATTGTTTTGTTTAAAAGTAGATAATTCAAGCTTTCTATAAGGAATAACTAATGGAATATTTTTAAATTCGCTAATAATCGGGTGACCAGATCGCAAACCAGAATTCAAAGCCGACAAAGCTTAAGTTTATGGGCTCACGTAGGCTACAACTCTCTCATTCGTCATGAATTCAAACTTTTCCATGGCTGCATATAACATTTAATTGCTAACCTATTATTTCTTTTGTAAACAAAGCTTTGTGTGTCATAATAATGTAAAACAGCATTCATATACAATTTTTTTTTTAAGGCGAACCACCGCCGGTACTACTCAGCCACCGCGGTGGCGCTTTACAACCGCGGTGGTGCGGTTGTCAAGTTGACCGGCACAGCCCTACCTGTAACAGAGTGAAAAACATTGAGAAAAAGCAGTTAGGACTAAAGCTAAGAATAAAATTGTCATTACACTGGATAATATAATTAAAAATCTAACAACAATCAAAGGTACATCAGCTGGCAAACCATTTAATAGTTTAATAGGTTTAATAGTCTATTTAAAGGGAATGATTGTGGTGGGGAGTTTGCTCAAACTATGGCAGCGACAGCGAATAGTTGTGCTAAAAGACGGCGCCGTCCGCGGAGTGCTTTCAAAGGCCAGTGAAAGCATACTGTCAGTTAAATTGTAAGTAGATGCTAACTGTTTCTCATGGGTTCGTATGGTATTTTAAACATTTACAGGGGTAAGTCTGTGATTTTATTGCCATCCGAATCCATAATGTCAGTGTTTATTTTCACCCAACCCGCGTACATTTCTTAATTGCTTTTATAAAGAACACCGCTTTCTCAGTTAACGCAGTGAAGCAGCCCCTGCACGAGAGAATAATTGATTCTCGAGCCATCGATATCAGCAGATTCAGCAGCATCGCCACGGGCAGCACTGGGTAACGTCACACGTAAGAAGGAATATCTTTAGCAGCTTTCTAAGGTATGGTTCGGGGAACACGCCTATAAATGGTATACCTTTAGTTAAGTTATACCTTAAAGGCCCGTTCACACCAAGCACGACAACTATAAAGATAACGATAAAGATAACTATATATGCGTCCACACCAACGACCGATAACGGTCTTTTTATTCTAAGCACGCGCGCGCCCGGATGATCCAGATCCATTTTAAATGCGCGAGACCTTTAAATTAGAGTGGATTCTGATTGGCTGTCAGTGTTTTATCGTTTGACAGCTGGAAAAAAATCGTTCTGAAAGTGATCCCAACAATATCGTTCCTCATATCTTTATCGTTACAGTTGTGGTGTGAACTCTGTTATTCTTTAATATGGAGAACGATTTTTAGAATTATATCTTTATCGTTATCTTTATAGTTATCGTCCTTGGTGTGAACGGGCCTTAAGAGTCTTCGTAGCATGCTAAGAGACAACGCTATCGGGAAACCCAGCCCAGGTGTTTATGAATGAGACACTGAATTAATTGGTTTTAAAAGTGTTTGAATTAATGATTCAATTGAGTATCTTTTTTTTAAGTAGACTGAAACATGTTATTCTGATGTATGTTATCGTGATCTCCATTTTAAACAAAACAAATATGATTTTAAACCAAATAGATTCTCAGTTTACCCTGAATTAGGGGCCGTTCACATATCACGTCTAAAAACGTGTGGAAAGCGCTCTCTCCTTTCTACAAGCTCTTGCGCTCCCGTGGCGTCTGTCGTTGCTATGCAACCATGAACTGCGCTCTCCATGATGACAAGGAAGTATTAGCAAAGGATTAATTGATTTCTAGCCCTTGCATTAGCTTTACTACTAGATATATTTATGGAGATGAGAAATAAAAACTCGCCCTGTACAGCTATGATCGGCTGTTCGGCCGAGTTTTCCATGTTGTTACGGAAAGGCCAAAGCTGATCGGTTGGTTTTTGTCACATGACCTGCGGTGCGCTTGTGGCATTCTGAAAAGTTGAGATGTTTTCATCTCGCTGTGGCATATGCGCGCCTGGAAAAACGAGCACGCTGCATCGCATGCGCGTCACTTCTATTATGGTATTACCGGTGTTGTCACACTTTGATTAACCGGTGGGGAAATATCCGAACGTATGACTTACAGAAGGTACAATTAACTAAGAACGTTTCGGGAAACACGTATTAACGATAAGGTACAGCTTAAGGTATAACTTAGGAACGACGTAGCGTTAAGAAGGTTTCGGGAAATCCAGCCCTTATCATAATTAAAAACGTGTTTCCTGAAACGTTCTTAGTGTTGCACTTTTATTGAGCAGGTCATGCAATAACATAAATTAGTTATTTACACCAATAAGGTGATGCGGCTGCTGGGCAATCTGGTGAGTTTTGGAGGTGGAGCATTGAAGAGAGGGGTGTGTTTGTTTGGGTTCATTCCAAATATCAACAGTGTCCAACAGCGTTTTTGAAATATCGCTTACCCCACCTTAATATCTGGCAGTTTTGTGTCCATCTATAGTTGCCATCATCTGAAGTCTTCACAAGTGAGGCTGGATCCAAACTGGAGCTGCTGTAATCTCTAGTGAACTTGCTGAGCATCCTGAGATAGAAACAGGGAAGCAACAGGAGAAAGATTAGCATTGCTGCAGTTCATATTATTTCAGGCAAAAGATGATCATGTGCACTTTTTACTATTTCATCACATATTAACTGTAAAACAAGATTATGAGATGTGTTAATTGAATGCTTGGCTAAAGAGATGTGTCTTTAGTCTAGATTTAAATTGGGAGAGTGTGTCTGAGCCCCGAACATTATCAGGAAGGTTATTTATGAAAGTAAAAGAGTAGCAAAACTCAAGAGCATAAAGATGTGAATTTGAGAACTTGTCCCCTGTAAAATACCAAAGTTCAAAGTTGAATTTAGAGATTTGCACTTGCAGAACGTGACTTAACGCATAGACAGTGATATTAAAATAAATAAATGATAACTCTGTAAACACCATACTAATTAAAAATAGACTACTATGTACAGTTAAGCGTTTTCCTCACATAGAAAACTGGTATAAAACACTTAAAGGTTGCATGGTATGAAAATTTCACTTTATGAGGTTTTTTAACATTAATATGAGTTCCCCTAGCCTGCCTATGGTCCCCCAGTGGCTAGAAATTGTGATAGGTGTAAACCAAGCCCTGGGTATCCTGCTACGCCTTTGAGAAAATGAAAGCTGGTAATAATCATACATTTTTCTTGAGCGTCAAATCATCAAATTAGAATGATTTCTGAAAGATCATATGAAGCTGTGATGCTGAAAATTCAGTTTTGATCACAGGAATTAATTACATTTTACAATATATTCACATAGAAAACAGTTATTTAAAATTTGTTATATTATTTCACAATATTATTGTTTTTAATGCTGTCTTGGTGAACATAAGAGACTTCTTTCAAAACATAATTTTTTTACCAACACAATTAGTGCATGTTAGACATTAGTGTATGTTTGAAGTTTTACTTACTAATCATATGGTTCATAGCGCCTTAGAGATGATGATCCGCCCAACTCTGCTACGGTGGAGGCCAGGGCATCAACATTGAAGGATCTAGGAACACAACAAACCATTTGTCACAGAGCCAACAATATTATTATATAATGCCAGGTTTATTACAAGTAAGAAGCTATAGCTAAGCTATATTATATATAAGCTACAGCAGAGGTGAAATGCTTTTCTGAGATGAGTTTCTGAATCTATTTGACCTGCACCTGGGCATGGAGTACCTACGGCCTGAGGGAAGTAGCTTGAACTGGCAGGACAAAGGATGACTAGGGTCAGCTGCAATAGATAGTGCCTTCTTTGCCACTCTGTTGGAGTAGCTGCTAAATGTGTGAGAGAGGGGGAAAGTTAAAGCCTGCAATCTTGCTACACGTCCTAACAATACTCTCTAATCGTTTTTTGTAGACAAGGAACCAAACCAGCAGATAAAACTGAAGGTTAAACAGACTGAATAAAACAAGAATAAAACATTCTCATCAAAGTGGGGTCAATGTTAAAATTCCTCAGTCTACGGTAAAAATACATTCGCTGCTGGGCTTTGGCACAAACAGCATCAGTGTGTGATTCAAAACATAGCTTACTATCAATTATTGTGCCAAGGTTGTATTCTTGTATTATCTCAATAGGTTATGATAGTGAGGGGAAGAGGGGGACTCTGTTTCCTAAAATCAGTAATTAATTCTTTAGTTTTGGATTTCCTAACGTTACCTACCTACCTGTATTTCCTACTTCTCCAGCAGTAGCTTTCTTCAGAAATGTTGAAGTCGTGGAGCTTTCCCTCTGTTATTTTGTTGCTGCTGAAATCACAGAACATTTTTTTTAATCAATATTTGTTTACCATTGAGCTAGTTTCAACCATGTAACTTAAGTGTAAGTTCTCCATGTAAGTGACGTCACCGATTACATACGTTTATGTTTACGTTTGTGTAAAATAAATTAGCTCACTTCCAAGTAAAACCTTTACAAAACCTCTCTTATACACATAAGAGGTGATTAAAAGCCCAAACTTTCATAAACAAAAGCTCAACCGAGTTAACGTTAACTTAGCTTAACTTAAAGGGTTACTTCAGGATTTAGCATTAAGCTTTGTATTAGTAGAAAACCTGTAGTATTTTCGAATTACCGTACTTTCCACCCTCATATCCCCCTGAGAGGAGAGATTTATGTATTTTTTGTCTGGAAAAAATCCTCCGATGACGCAAAAATCGTCATTTTGCGTCATCGGAGGATTTTCTGGCCAGAGGCTAAAGACTACAGCCAGTAGATGGCGTTGTTCCGCATGTTTTCAGCCCGCCCATAGAGGGTGGGATCTCACTCACAGAATGTACACAGTGTCAGCCGTCTTTCTTTGGAAGCTAAGCTTGCAGGCTCTTGTTCTGTGGAGAAAGCTGAATAGTAGGAGAAAGCTGAGTAAGTAGGAAAAACCATCCTCCTTTTCCCGGACTTGTCCGGCGGGCGAGATCGTTCAAAATGTCCGGGATTCAGCTTTTGCGTTCTGCGGTCGCCATTCATTGTTTACATGCAGCTCACCTTTTGTTTCAATCTAACTGAATTCATTCCGATTGGTGAATCTGAATGTAGTGTTTACATGAACGCTAAACAAGTGATCGTTTGATGTGCGTTTTACCCTTGCTAAGAAAATTCCCGCACCTCCGTGAGAGATGCGAGACCCGGGGCGTCACAGTAACGACGCCACCGGTCTCGCGCTGTTCTCCCGCGGCCGTCAGCCTCGTCCTGCTCGCCACGGTAAACATGATGAATGGCGACTGTAGAACGCAAAAGCCGAATCCCGGACATTCTGGGCGATCTCTAGAGATCCCTGGCAAACTCATCACGTAGGCTAAGCCTTGTTGTTTTCAACTGCGCACTCTTACCGGTAGGCGTGGCCTCCTAAGGCAGCGAAGCAAGTGCATTCTGGGAGTTGTTGTCTTTCATCCACATAAGCCAAAAATACATTTTCTGGCTTTTCTCAGTCTAGAAAGCTCCAAATTCAAAAATTTCTTCACATTTCTTCTACTTAAATGACCTATTTTAAATACATATTCATCTTCCCAGAGGTGAAGTATCCCTTTAACTTACCTCTTCTGAAAACGGTTGAGATGCTAACGGACTTTTTCCGAAGACACAAAGCCATGTCTATAAAAGTAAATATTCAACATAAGCGTATCAATTACAAGTAAGAGAAGTGTCAAGAACAGTTGTGTGTATTATCCGTGTGATTTTAGAGACTAATATCACCTGAAAGCAGTGAATCTGAAAACAACAGCGAGAGAGGGAGTTTTCCTGCTTACCAGTCAACAGTGGTCCCGCGGCGTTTCCATGGCAACTCTGCGCCGCGGCCGCTCCAGTGTTTGAAAGCGACTTGAAAGTTCACAAGCACAACGCGACATCGGCCTCCCGTATAGTGGGCCCATAGATATAAACACTAGATGTCGCCTGGGCTACGGCAGTTCATTGGAACGAATGCGTCAATAGAGCCGCCATCTTGGAACAGGGGAGCCCCTCCTCTTTAATGCATCAGCGTCAATGTAGACAAAGGTCTAACGGAAATAAAATCACCTATAAAACCTAATAAAATCACATTTTGGTTCGTTCCAACAGTCAGACATGTATTTATCATTGAGTCCAGAGAAAATTTAAGGTTTTGCTATTAAGATAATCTATTTCTTTTTCAAAATATAATACATAGTGCTAGTAGGTCTAAGTTTATTAGTCACATTCTTCAACTTGAGTAAACTTAGAATTAACTATGGCTACTTACCTTAGCCTACTGCATGCAAAATGACTACAATGGTGTGACTATACATGTTAATTTAAACATTTTCAAGCAGAGAAATGTACACTTGACTTATAAAAAACGACTACTACCATCCACACAGTAACTAGACTGATCATATTTCTTTAAGCCATGTTTTGCGTGAATGGGGTTACTTTAACTGTAACAATTTGGTCAGAAATAAACATTTTGTCAACCTTGAAAAGAGACAAAGGCAAATTTACATTTGACGTGTTTCATGGAAGTGGCTGGCCTGAGAAGTTTTGAGGTCTGCATCTGAAGCTTATTGCCAAAACCTGACTGGAACTACACAATAATACGATACATTATTGTGCATGTCCAGTTCTCTGAATTGTTTAAGTACAATCTGGATTAAAGTAACAATATCTAGTAATCACCATCACATGTTCCAATGTATTTGGAATAAAAATATTAGAACATGAGCTAGACAACTTGGCTTATATTAATCTCTTAACTGTAGGTTTCCACTCTTGTGAAACAGAATCACATTCATACAGAACCCTCCTCCCCCCCCTTAAATCAGTGTAGTGTTTTCAGGGACTTGCCTTGTTTTCAAATGCTATACAGCGCATGTCTAAACTCAACACACTTCTATATAGATTTTAGTTGCACATAAAGTCAAACAAACAATACAATGCAGTTGTGGCATTAATACTGACAAGTTTTAATTAAAGTTTAGTTAAAGTTTTAATAACAAGCTAGTCAGTATTACAAAACAATGCACTCCCCAAACCTAATATCCATCGCCTAAACACAATATACATATAACAATACACAATATACATAGTAAATATGGTTCTAACATGGTTAGCACCTGACCTGTTATTGTTCCGTTGAAAAGCTGAGGTGGCAGAGAAAGAAAAGGAGTTCGAGGATAGCATAGAAAAACCAAAGTTTGACTCTGAGGCTGGACTTGTGTGTTATACTACAAAGCTAACTGGTGACATCCTTCCAAGACTGTCAGCTGAGTTAACCATTCTTAAAACTAAGTGTTTAGTATCCCTGCAACAACACTACCTTACACAGTTTCTTCCTTAGACTTTTGCTCTGCAGTTGCAGAGTATGAACCTTTGCCACATGGTGTTGTCTCAACTTATGAAAGGTACAGACAACCAGTGAAATTAAGCTAAAGTGGTGGTTGTCTATGCCATCTTGTGTCTCAACAATGTGATCACGAAGACCAAATATGTCCTCAGACCCTACTTCTGCTTTCACGACTCTGTTTAATAGAGACACTGGGCACTGACGGGCTGCTGAGTTGATGTTAGAGGCCCGTCGGATGCAGTGCTCAGCCGAGCGAATCACTTTAACGGTACCTTGACTTGGTATTACTAGGCCTCCGTTGTTTCTGAGGGTAAGCAGATGGTATGTATCGCCAAAAGATGGTATGGTCGAAGCTACCAAACTACTACGGCATTCATTGCATGCAAGTTTTCTCATGACTTGCCTAACTACAAATCCCGCAATGTAAACAAGCGCATTGTCAGTTAGGCACCCAAAGTTTGTTGCTAAATAGCTATGGTCCAACACAACACCAGTGACTTGCTCAAAGGGAGAGGATGCAATGTTGTCGTCATCATGGTCCTCAGCTGGCACCACAGATGACATGTCAACAGCTGAGAGACACATGGTGTCATCCTGTGGTTGAACGTTGCCTGTCGTCCCTGGAGCAATGCCACAGCGGACCATAATGCGCCGGAAATAACTCTGGAAGTGAGCAACAGTTGGATTGTTGTTCCATCCACCTGAAATTAAAAAGGTAAGTATATTCCAGGTAAGTATATTCCGTGTGTGTGTGTGTGTGTGTGTGTGTGTGTGTGTGTGTGTGTGTGTGTGTGTGTGTGATGTATATATATATATATATATATATATATATATATATATACACATAGACACATTAATTTTTTTTTAAACTTGTGTGTTTTTTATAGAATTGTAATGTTTGTTTTATCTCAATAACATTGCTCACTTAAATATCAGCTCCTACCTGAGGCCCTGATGGAATTAAAATACAATTCCAAGTGGTCTTGGCTAAAACGGTATGTGCACACATACCGCTGTCCCTCAAGTAGCTCTGGTATCATCATGGTGAAGGAGTCAATGTTGATGACAAAACCAGTCACCGATAGATACCTTTAAAATAAAGAAAAGAAACTTCAATATTCCAACACTGACTATACAAAACCATAAACTTAGTCTGTTAAAATTTACTTTAAATATCATTGTATTATTTGAACTGGTACATTCAAGGTAAGTGAGACAAATTAAAGGGAAAATGATCTAAATGCAAATGTCAGACCAGAGTGAGTCTAATTAGTGTCTGACTCCTGCCACCCCTCTGCCTCAATCTGACTAATAAAACTGACTAATCAATATCAAAATAGTTGGCGATTAATTTAATTAAAATAATTTATAATCTTTGCAGTTCTAATGCAGTGCATGTGTAATCTCTTTACTCATTTATCCAAGTTTTCCCTTTCATTTCTCACCTATCTGTGCATGTAAAATGGATGCAACGTGACCTTGTTGAGAACTTTTTTTAAAGTCACAAGAACATTGAGTAGAAGGAAAGAGAAAGATAGCAATGCGGTAGACCTATGATGTGGAATGATGGAAATAACCTCTCAATACATTACCCAAAATTTTCTCTGCAATGAAGTCCACATATTTTTTACGTAAACACTTCCCTAAAGGAACCAAACAACACTGGAACAGCAAGCGGACGTTTTTTTGAACACAACGTCAAAGGAAAGGATATGAAGTGAACCAAAAACTTGATCAAGACGTTTTAAAGAGTAAATCTGTAAGTGATTGCTTTGGGTCAAAGACCATAGTTTGTAACAAATCCAGACTCTCAATCTACTCTATGGTTGTATTGTTACTCTTTAAAACTCTTGTTCTCTTACTCCTTATAATGCAAGTGAAGGTAAATACCTGGTATGCTAATGGTATGCTAATGTTTTGGGGGCAATGAGAAGCTTGGCTACCTCAATACTGCTTGCAGCTAGATTTGGCAATGTTTTCTTCTTAAATACTGACGTCCTATTAATAGTTTATTTACTCTATTTATATTACCCAGTGAGATGGTTGATGTTAAGATTAATATATATTAATAATAAAAAAAATTACATAATTCATTATTAATCATATAATTAATATATATTTTCCCTTGCACTAACTGGTACTATTAGATTCTACTTTTACATAATGCTCAGACTTGCTGATAGCATCTTTAATAAGTATATCTAATGCAAAGTATACAATGATACACTCTTAAGGTATTTACCTTACTTGTGGAAAACAAAACTAAACTAAACAAAAAAACCTCTTTGAGCGATGAAGTGGAGTGCCATCGTTCAGCCTCAACTTGGTCAAGTAAGCTCGGGCTTCAGTCATAAAACCTAACGTGTCTTCCCAGTTGCGGAAACCTAGTGGAGCCTTGAAGCCTCCCGCACGTGGGTTTTTGCTGTTCATAATGTCGAACAATCTGTCAATCACCTTTAACACAAATATTCCTCATTACAGCTGGTTATGATTTACAGTTCAAAGATCTATAGAAGGTAGACCTGTTAGGATAGAGCAGATGTTAGCAGTTGGTTGCTTGTTCAGGAGAATGACAGGATATAACAACTCTACGTTGGGGAAAACAGGCTTTAGGTCAGGAGGCATGACTGGCTAGCATCTCTGTGCTATTGTGGTAGCCTGGAAGAATCAGCTGCTGTTAGGTAAGGGAAAAGGTTGATTGAGCAAAGACCATGTTGATGCCACAGGCATTGGCAGAGAGGAAAGACTGTTCGAAAGGATTAAGTGCTTGAACCACCAGCTGAGGGATGGATGGCGCTGATGATTTAGGACAAGAGCAGAAATGTCCACTTTTAGAAAACAATTATTAATCAATTATCATACTTTTTGCACATTTCATTTCCAACTAAAAAAAAATAATTACCTGAAGAAATTCGATCGTAGGAGAACATTCTTCAAACTGCGGACATCCAGCTTCCATGAGCACGCGAAGAGCCATCGCCACCGATCGACTCAGTGTCTGGGCCGCCACTGACACCTTCATCTTCTGCCCCTCAAAGTTGATGTGTTTTCTGGTGATTTTGTTGGCCGCATGAAGACCCTCGTGTTCCTGAACATCATTCAACTCTGATATGTATTTCCATTTAACTGTTCCTGCGGGACTGACAATGGAGCTGTAAGCTTGCAACATGTTCCTAGCCAATTTTAACATATGGCAAGGGTCCATGATCACAAACACATTTTCCCCTGAAGAAGGGTGGGCAAAATATGTCTTGAGAGGCTGATTCAGCTTTAGCTGGCATCCGAGCATCGTACACATGTTAATGTTCGATATATGTCCATCCATTGTGACACACACAACTTTGATGCCACGTTCATGAAGTGCCTCCAAGGCGTGTAGAAGCAAAATCCTTTGTGTATCTGGTCTAAGTGAGCTTATGAAATAAAAGGCAATGGGCATTTTCCAGTGACCTTGTAATCCAACTACCATGAACACTAGGGCTTCACTTGCCACACTGGTCTCATCTATCCCACTGCCAAGATCCACAAATCCAATCATTGTCTGTTTGTGTGGATCGTACTGCACTTGTCTCCTTATAGACATGCCATCCAAAACAAGACACACTCGACCATACCTAACAGGGTCTTCGTTTTTCCGTCTCTGTAGCATGTCTAACAGCGATGTATTTAACCCAGGCTTGGCATCCACAGTCTGCAACCATCTGTTACAGGTAAAGCAATAAATAGAACATATATTGACATATCAGTTTCATCTATTTCTGACAAATGTGAAGTTGTAGAAAATATTATATTTACTTTAGAAGAGTGTGAGGATGTGGGAGTGGTATCTTCATGGTTTCCCTCAAGTAAGTGTAGGCTTTAGGTCCATGCAAATGCAGCGTTAAAGCAAATTCCCTTTGAGCTGGAGTGAAGGCATGGTCGTGCTTGAACAGTTCAACTGGAAGGTCTGGAAGGTTCAGGGAAATAATTTAATAATAATAAAATTATAGTTTCACAGAGACATATTTCAGATTGATTTAGAGACAACTTGATCATATGCATTGTTTTTTTCTATGACCAACAAAAAAACATTTCACAGGTAACAATATTGAGACAGCAATCAAACTGTGTGAGATGAGACATACTACTAAAACAGGGCTCCAGACTAACTTTTTTGTATTGGTTGCACTGGTGCACCAAACTTGTTTTATTTAGATGCACCAGCACAAAATTTAGGTGCACCAAAATTTGATGTAAAAGTTTGTAATCAGTTGTGTAGCTTATTTCTGAACAGTAAGCCTAAATTAACTAAATTCCATAGCCTAGGCAGGTTAGCAACACAAACCTGAGAGGTGCAATACAGCAAATCAACTTAACTTGTTGCTGCAAGGCACGCAGCTGCAGGTTAAAAATTGTAGTTGTACTGATAAAATTGGTTGCACTCTAGAGCCCTGTACACAATTAAAAATGCTACACATGCAAAAGAGAGAGGGAGAATCGAGTCAGCCAACCAGAGTAGAAATTCAGCTTTTGTTCCAGTTCCTCCGTCAGCATCTTGTTATTTTTCAAATCCTCCAACAAGGAGCCCACTGTCTTCTTTTTTCTTCTTTCCCTGTCCTTCGCATTTCTCAAGTCCCGTTGTAACTTCTCCACATTCTCCTGAGACACAGCCAACTTCTCTTTTGCTTTAACTGGGTCAAAGGCATACTGATGATCCTGAAAAATATTTACAAACTCAGTAACTTCAATCATGTATCCTAACTTCTGAAAATGTCACTGTTACATCCACCAAACATCCAAAGGTGTTTAAATAATTTCACTTACTAAGGACTGATCAAAGAGGTCTGGTCTTTCAAACCCCCTGACAGGTGTGTTGGACCATGGGTGTGGAGATTCCTCAGTTGCTTTGTTTGAAGTTCTGCTTGACCTAGATGAACTAGGCTGCTGGAGAAAAGGGAAATTGTTTGAGCTTATATGAACACGTAATCAATTACAAAATGTTGTGTTAAAAAAATTGCTGTGACAAACTTTTGAAAGATGATCAGGAAAATTAAAAATGGATGGGGTCGCTCCTTGCCGTAAACGGATGGTCTGTCCAGTCCTGTCAAAATCTTCAGGCCGAAAATGACAGCTGCACAGTAAGGTGCGGTCTTTTGGCTCGAAGCCCTCTCTCCTGAGTGCTATTGTCCATAACTGACGTCTCTGTTTATCACTTGGGAATCTACAAACAAAACAAATCCATAAGCGTAGTAGAACGCTAACTTAGCTCGAAATAGACGGAGACTGAACTCGGCCACACAGCGCCAGTCGGAGAAACTATTGAATAGTGACCAAAACAACTGTCCACATTTCCAACATCTTACGATCATATTACATTGATATAAATACATTCTGTTCATTGTCGGGTTTCCTAACTGTCAAAAACTAATGGGTAAGTTAACTAGCTAGCTAACTAGCATGGATTAGCTGCGGTCGTTAACCAAGGATTGAAACAAACCAACGTAAGTTAACCAGAAATATAATTTCGTATCATTCAATATCATAAAACACATTCTCACTTGTGAAATGTAATCCCTTGTTGTCTGGTTTTTAGATTTCTTTCGTGTGAACACCCATACGCAGCACAAAAGTCCGGCATCATTCATATCGATTCAAAGTACAGGCGGAGATAGCAGCGTTTGAGCGTTACCTAGCTACTTCATATGACAAGACCCCTGTTCCAAGATGGCGGCGGTTTTGACGCATGCTTAGAACCCCAAGGCGACATCTAGTGTATATATCTATGTAGTGGGCCGACCTAAAGCCGACGTAACGGACGTAACGTAACGTTTCCTCCTCGTTTCAAAAGTGTGGTGCTGTGCTGCGTCTCGCCATGTTTACCTCTACTTCTTGTTTACTTCCGGTATACTACAGGCGGGTTTTTGTATGCGCCATCTCTACTCAAAAGACCAAGATTCCTTGCGAACTGAACATGCGCAGAACACAAATCAATGTTCCTTTTGATGGGGATATGCCGATACGCGTTTACATGACCAAATATTCGGGTTAGAAAAGGGGTACCCCAGGTATAATATCCGAGTTTTTAAAAACCGGGATATGAGCATATCCGGGTTTTTGTCGGTGTTTACATGGCCGTGCGCGACCGGGTTATTGCTAATATCCCGGTTTTGAACGGGTTATTGGCTGCATGTAAACGTAGTCAGTGATGACGTGCAGGTGATCGGGTGATGGCAGATTGAGTGCAGGTGGGGAACATTGGGAATGTAGTGCCATTAAGGTATGTGACAACATTTAATAAAATGTATAAAAACATTAAATGTAATTAATTATTAACCTGATTTACAACTTTTAATGTACAAGAATGCCCTTGATTTTGGGAAATTGGATTTATGCCCTTATGATAAAGTGTACAATAACTTGTTTTATGGTACCATAATGTGAGCTGTTGTTTTGCGGTGTGTACTTGATCTTAACACCTTTAACCTTATTATTATTCTCAGGTTAGGTAAAGTAAGTCGAGTCTGGCCTAAATTATAAGCCTTTTAAAGTATTTTCCCATTTTTGACAGAAGACTTCTCTGTGGTATGTTCTTCAAAGCCTTAAAGGAGAACTCCGGTCAATTTTAACATTGAGCTCATTTTTTTGTACATTTGGAGTGCTGTCAGTACAGAGAACAACGACAACAATCGGTGTTGCCTACACCGAGTTATTCTATTTTTAAAATTTGCACCCTGTTGACTTCAATGGGGCAAGTACTAAACCTGCTTTTAGCCCTTTAACATCCTTGATGTGTCATTACAAGTGCACAGAAAATGTGAGTGATTCCTTCTGAGTGAACACGAGTGAGTCTGACTGCAGTAGATGTGAAAGAAATGTATAAAAATGATGTTATTTAAGCCAGCGCAAATACCTTTGTTTACATCCTGTTTTTCGGTTGAAGTCCAAAGTAGTCGATTGCCGAGTTCACGCGCGTGATCATAGGTATTAAACCTATGCGTGTGAACTCTGCAATCGACTACTTTGGACTTCAACCGAAAAACAGGATGTAAACAAAGGTATTTGCGCTGGCTTAAATAACATCATTTTTATACATTTCTTTCACATCTACTGCAGTCAGACTCACTCGTGTTCACTCAGAAGGAATCACTCACATTTTCTGTGCACTTGTAATGACACATCAAGGATGTTAAGAGGCTAAAAGCAGGTTTAGTACTTGCCCCATTGAAGTCAACAGGGTGCAAATTTTAAAAATAGAATAACTCGGTGTAGGCAACACCGATTTTTGTCGTTGTTCTCTGTATTGACAGCACTCCAAATGTACAAAAAAATGAGCTCAATGTTAAAATTGACCGGAGTTCTCCTTTAAAAAACACTATAAATCAAAACTTCGGTAGACAGATTTTGTAATCACTTAAATTTATTTAATTTGGTAACTTCTCTTTTAATAATAAACAAAAATGTAAAGGCAAATCAAATTTCATCAATAAAGCATAAAGTACAATAATCACACTTCCAATCATAGGTGTAGTCAGCTCTGGGTTTCTCAGGGCTTGTCCACACTAATACGTTTTCGCTTGAAAACGCATCTTTTTCTCTCCATCTTGGCCTTCCATCCACACTGAGACAGTGTTTTTATTAACGAAAACTAAGCTTTTGGAAAACGCTCTCCAAAGTGGATAAATTTGAAAATGCTGTTTTTGCATTGTAGTGCGTTTGACTGTCAAAACGGAGGTATTTAAAAAAGTTTGCGTAAGTTTGGTCATGTGACTCATATTGAATCCATATACAGTGGGTATGGAAAGTATTCAGACCCCCGTAAATTTTTCACTCTTTGTTATATTGCAGCCATTTGCTAAAATCATTCAAGTTCATTTTTTTTCCTCATTATTCTGCCGTGCAAAGGCAAAAGACCGTAACTTCGTTTTTGGTCGAAAATGAGTTATTTATATTTTTGGCACATTCAAGACCTTCTTTATCATGTGGATAAGTATCTTGAATCAATTCAGTTTTTTTTTCGAGAAAATAATGATTTGTCTTAACAGTAACTTCCAAAAGCCCATGAGAAACCAAGGCAGAACACCGTAACATCAGTTACCGCTCTTTGTTTAGCCGCGCGTCAATATGAAGTTACTGTGCCGGTGTTCAATCAAATAATGCTACCTATCAGATTGTACGGTTATCTGCCTTTGTTTTAATGTCCATTAAAATTAAAATTACGGTGTAGCCTGTGTACTTTGTACATCTGCCATCAGTCGCTCTAACTTCTGATGTCCTCAGAGCGGTCAGAACATTTAGTATGGTCTGCTCCATCGACAAATGTGCAATATCGATCGCGAAGGATTATGCAGAGTTGACAGAAAAACGTTACACATTGCCATATCAGATGAATACAACCAAGAATTAAAGCTCGGCAAACTAGCTGGCAGAGTGCCAAAACTTCGCCTTCAGCCCCGCCCTAAACGCGGTCGAGTCAACGCTGGACTAATAGGAGGTATTTTGTCATGTCAAATGTATTAATAATGCCATCAGAATGCAACCAAAGCACAGGACAGCAATAAGTAGATGGCTATAAATAATTGTAAATCATACAAAATAAATGCCATGATCACTATATTTTATACAGGTGTTACTATAATGATTTTGTTAATGGTGATCAGCAACCAAATATTGATAATGTGGAAGTTACTGCCTTTTGCCTTGGCATGACTTCTCACTTTTTGCTGACAATACAAAGGCAGAGTACAGTAACTTTAAAATAGTGGTCAAAAGTCAAGTTTGAGCTCAAGATTTTTTTATGTATATAATTTCCATTACTGAGGGTGTGTTCACACCAGGAAAGTCCGATAGTTCACTTGCTTTGGTCCGGACCAAATAGGATGTTGATTTTTTTTGTTTGGTACGGTTCGCTTTCACACTGCTCTTTTTAAAAGTGAACCAAAATGTGTAAACAAAACCACACGTGTGCTAAGGTCGTCCATTCATTGGACAGGAATTCTCAAGCAGGGAAAAGCAGGAAGTGCACAAACAGGCTCAGCATGGAGATATTTCGTAATGTAATATTTGTTATTTTACTGATTTGGTGTTATTCTCTACAAACGCAATATGAAGAAACTATATGGTATAGATAAAAGCCCGCCCGCACCGACAATTGATTGCTTGGGTCCTTACATGCGCTTCGTGAGGCACACTAACTGGCACACACACGCAAGGTCTCTCGCTCCCTCTCTCTCTGCCGTGCGCGCGCTCTTGCTCGCTCGCTCGCTTTAGACACCATTATGCCAAAATGTCTGTTTTGTTAAATATCCTCATAAGAGCAGTCAAATAAAAATGCGCAGTTTTCTGCAATTGGGTCGGTTCATGTTCACACCGTAAACGAACCGTACCAGAGTTCGTTTGGAACCGTACCGAGACCACCTCTTCAGCTGGGTCTCGGTTCGGTTGTTTGGTCCGCACCCGAGTTCGATTGCTGTATTCACACCTGCCCAAAAGGTCCACACCAAGGGGGGAAACGAACTAGAGTTTGATTCAATCGAACAAAACGAGGCAGGTGTGAATACACCCTAAAACATCTATTTGCCAGATTTCCAGTGTCCTACCTATAATTCACGAGTTCACATCTACATATAATTAGTACAATAAGTTTATGCGTATTTGGCGTGCTGTCCGGGGGGAGGGCTCCGAGCTCGGAGTTAGGCCCGAACCCAGAGTACTCCCCCCAGTTGGTAAGTGTAGATGGAAATGTAAGTGAGGAGATGGGGTGGAGGAGGGATGCTGACAAACTTTCAATGAACAGAGATAGGTCTGCTGTGAATTTATACTCTGTCATTGAGTTGATTACTGATTAATCTCCAGCTGTGCACAGGGATTAAAGTGAAAAAAATTCTTCTGACTGAAATTTTTTTTCAGGCCAAGTCATATTCCTTTCAATTTTTAAATAGTCGAGACCAATAGCGTTTTAAGGGGAGACGTTTTAAACCGCTTTAATGTTGCCAGTTGGCGTATTTTAAAAGCTATTTTAATCAATGAAAAAGAAAAAAACTTAGCTTGACAAATAATCAACCATCTACATAACTTTTCAGTGCATGTTTTTATTTATCTTATAAGACCAAACAATGTTTTATGAAACTCTTAATTAACAGGAAAAAAAATAAAAAGTAACAGCACCACCATTAAAGTGCTATTCTTGTGCAAAAGTCTCTAGAGTGCTTTTCACTTTTTCTGCCTTTTGGCTGTGAAACCATATTCCTGAAGCTTGGCTACACCAGACACCCGTTTCAGTGTTTGACTAACTACATGTGCAGGAGTTGCTCCATGTGAGGTGGAGGCTGTAGCAGCAGTGCGTTTAACTCCAGGGGTGGAGGAGGTGGAGGCTGTAGCAGCAGTGCATTTAACTCCAGGGGTGGAGGAGGTGGAGGCTGTAGCAGCAGTGCATTTAACTCCAGGGGTGGAGGAGGTGGAGGCTGTAGCAGCAGTGCATTTAACTCCAGGGATGGAGGAGGTGGAGGCTGTAGCAGCAGTTTTGCGTTTAACTCCTGGGATGGAGGAGGTGGAGGCTGTAGCAGCAGTTTTGCGTTTAACTCCTGGGATGGAGGAGGTGGAGGCTGTAGCAGCAGTGCATTTAACTCCAGGGATGGAGGAGGTGGAGGCTGTAGCAGCAGTGCATTTAACTCCAGGGGTGGAGGAGGTGGAGGCTGTAGCAGCAGTGCGTTTAACTCCTGGGATGGAGGAGGTGGAGGCTGTAGCAGCAGTTTTGCGTTTAACTCCTGGGATGGAGGAGGTGGAGGCTGTAGCAGCAGTGCATTTAACTTCAGGGGTGGAGGAGGTGGAGGCTGTAGCAGCAGTGCATTTAACTTCAGGGGTGGAGGAGGTGGAGGCTGTAGCAGCAGTGCATTTAACTTCAGGGGTGGAGGAGGTGGAGGCTGTAGCAGCAGTTTTGCGTTTAACTCCTGGGATGGAGGAGTTGGAGGCTGTAGCAGCAGTGCGTTTAACTCCAGGGGTGGAGGAGGTGGAGGCTGTAGCAGTAGTTTTGCATTTAACTCCAGGGATGGAGGAGGTGGAGGCTGTAGCACAAACAGAAGAGGTGGAACCTTTCTTTACTTTTTTAACCCTAACTGCTGAGAGGACCTTCACAGCTTCCCTCAGTTTCCTTTCCTTTTGCTTGTCAAGGTTCTCCTTCTTTTTCTTCAATTGATTTTGGTATGTCCCATAAGAAGACAGGCACAATCTCCTCAATGCAGGGGTAATTTGTATTTTGGAGGCAGTTTCGCCAATTACCTTCATGTGGGACTTGATAATGGCTAAGCCTTCATAAGTCTCAATGTTTAGCCTAACCCTGTCTTTCTCAATTATGTCATCCATGATGTTAAACGATCCTTCGACAAGAGGGCCAGTGAACAATGATAGAAGAGCCTTTACCAACTTCCCTAAGATGGGGAATCTCATTCCTCCTCCTGGCATCTTCATGGCAAAGATCTTACTCCACCAGTCAACATCGATTTGTGCAATGTTCTCCTCAAAACATTTGGCCAGTGCTCCTAGATCTGTATCAATCTGGTAGGCTCGCACCTCTTCATCCAGTTGACCCAACTCCTCAGACTTCACAGCATTTGGCAAGGCATTGGCCAAGGTGTTGAATGCACCTTGAACTGATTCGTGGAGAATCAATGATGGCGTCAGCACAGATAAAGAGGTGATGATGTTGTTGTTGAGGGGAAGGTTTTTCAGGAGGAATGTTGCTGCCTTTATGTAGCCTTCTCTGAGAGAGCCGTAGACCTTCTGCACCCAGGGCTTCTTTTCCACTCTAGCCTTGTTCAAGGCAAAGAAGCTGAACTTCCCCACAGACAACCTTTTGTCAGTGTACTGCAGGTCTCTCTTGTGAACATTAAGCTTCAACAAGCCCTTTGCACTCAAGGGGATAGTTTCAGGCTTCATAAATTTTGAGAGAAGTTCCCGAACCAGTAGCACCATTTCAGCATGCAGCACATGGATCATGGGCTTTTCATTCTGCAACTTCTTCAGGAACACCTGGAAAGTTGGAAGTACACCTGAAAATCACAATAGAACCTGGTTAGAAATGTGTCTGAATATTTTATCCATTTATTCATTATCACATTAATAGCAATGTAACATACTCTTCCTGGAATATTACAACCCATTATATATTTTTTTAGCTTTATTGTTTTATTGTTATTTTCATCTGTATTAATTTACTTTGTTTTGAAATGTGCTGTTTAAATGGATACTCCACTTTAAAATAAAAATTCTGTCATCATACAATCACCCTCATGTTGTTTCAATCCTGTATGAATTTCTTTCTTCTGCTGAACAGAAAGGAAGATATTTAGAAGAATATCAGTAACCAGAAACTGTCTGGTTACTGATATTCTTCTAAATACATTCCTTTCTGTTCAGCAGAAGAAAGAAATT
The DNA here is from genome assembly GCF_949319135.1 of Squalius cephalus. Classification (NCBI taxonomy): domain Eukaryota; kingdom Metazoa; phylum Chordata; class Actinopteri; order Cypriniformes; family Leuciscidae; genus Squalius; species Squalius cephalus. Next base: position 15,469,811 of record NC_137125.1, read on the forward strand.
CATACAGGATTGAAACAACATGAGGGTGATTGTATGATGACAGAATTTTCATTTTAAAGTGGAGTATCCCTTAAAATAAAGTTTAGTAGTAGTAGTATGAACCAAAGTTATCTGATTAACAGTGATCTAAAAACTGCATTTATGGTTAACTTAGATTCCATTCCAGGATTCCAGGAAAAATAAGCACATAATAAATATACCAATAAAAGGATTTCAACATAAGAAATCTCTGTACTTTTCTTACCACTTAAAGTTAATAAAAAGTGAACATACCTCGGTATAAATCAATCAGGGTTGTGAGCTTGTCAAACTCTGAAAAAAGCATACAGATGTGCATCTTCCGATTTTTGTTGACATCACTTCCGATCTTCGCAGATTTTGCCATTTGCTGTTGCAGAAAAATTATTCTGGCCTTCTCATCAGATGTAACTGCATGCTTATCAAGAAGCTGGTTTAGGAGCCATCTGCATCACAAAAAAGCATATACACAAGGATTAAGGAGAGAAAACAGACATTGCTATTTCTAATTGCCAATACTTCATTTGTCATGATATAATTTTTGTTTAGAGGTCAAGGCACTTTCCATCCCTCATATGAAGGTTAATTTAATAATTTCACTGCATCTGTAATGAAGCCGAGCTTCAATATGTGTCCTTATTTAACCCTTTAAGTCACTACTGTATATCTATAACTTGATATAACCTAATTGATCATTGATATATATATATATATACACACACACACAAGTGAATCTCGAAAAATGAGAATATCGTGCAAAAGTTATAATTTTGATGATTATTATGGCCAACAGCTTATGAAAACCACAAATTCAAAATCTCAGAATATTAGAATTTATTACATGAAATCAATTTTAAAAAAAAGATTTTAAATACAGAAATGTGATGTCGGCCCTCTGAGAAGTATAATCATGCATATGTATATAGTTAAATATACTAAATATATTAGTTTCACCTTTTAATTTGAATGACTAAAATACACAAACTTTTGCACGATATTCTATATATATTGTTTGTTTGATTATCGCCCCAAAGAAAGAAAACAAATCCATTGCTTTTTTTCTTTAACACTGAAGGGCTAATGAGATCTTGCAAACTGGGCCTACTAGTACAGAAATTAAATAATAAAAAAAGAGAATGCTATTGCCAAGTACCTGTGTTTGTGTTGATCATGAGGAGACAGGACGCTGTAGAAGTGCACAATCAATGGATCCATAAGCTCCCGTATTCTGTTGCACACATCTAGCATTTGCAGGAACCTGCTGCTGATGGGACGTATTAGGCTCTTATTCGCCAAATGAAGTAAGGACTGAAACTCAGAAAAAACTTCTTTCTGTTTTGGTGATTTTTCAATGTCATAGTATACATCAGAGCAAAATTGTTCCACAAATCCCTGGAAAGGATTTAAAAGGGCCTTGGCTGCATTTGAGACCATATGGACAGTGTCTCCGCTGATGTCCAGAAGTGATGGATTTTCTCTCCTGACTAGTGTCTCTACTCCAGACTTTTTCCCTCTCATTACATTGCAGTTATCCAACAGTATACCAACAACCTGATTCCAGTTCAGGCTATATGACTGGAGAATATCTGTCAGTGTGTGTGTGATTGTTAAGGCATCTGCAATATTCATTTTCCTTGAGGCCATATGCTGAGTTGCCACTTTACCCATATCCTCATCAAAGTATCGAACAAGAACATTCAGAATCCTGTCCATGTTTCCATCTGTTGACTCATCTACATTTAAAGAAAACATCTTCGTTTTCAGCTTTGTTGATAATTCGTTTTTACAATGAACAGCAATGCCATGTGTGCACAAGTAGGAGGCGTGTGCATTAGATACAGATAATCTCGAAAGTGCACTCTTGTCTTTGACAGCTGATTGCATTAAATTTACCAGCGGTTGTGAGATTTTGAACGACAGGTCATGCTCCGCTATGAAAGAACATATGCGCACTTTTAGATCGCACACACGGTCGGCCATGGATGGATGAACCTCCGTTGTGGTACTTGTCGCACCAGGTAGGGAGCATGTATACTGCAGAGCACGAACGGCAGCATTGTGACTAGCTTCTGACTGATGGCGAGCAAGCACTTTTTTGCCATTATTGCCATATTGTAGTTTCCTGTGGCATACTGTGCAAAGACACGTACCTGGCCGTTTGATTTTTTTAGCCCACGAACTAAAAGGCTTGCCATTCTCACCCATTTCGCTAAGCCAAGCCCATCTCCACTTATTTTTGACACTTTTATCTATCTCCGATACATCGGAGCCTTCCTGCATTATAAGTGCGTCCATGGTAAAGTTAACCGAAATGTAGTTCTACACCAGCGCTCATCTGTAGCCTGACATGCACTTCTCCAAAACTAAGATTAATTGAGTGAACACGGAGCAGCTTTTCCGTGAGCGGGAATTGAAAACCCGGAGTGGACTATGAGCGAAGTGATTACAGAATGCTTAGAGTGGAGAGAGGAACGTGCTTTCGCTCCATTCCAGGCTTTGATCACATCCCCCTCAGCAGGGTGAATACACCTCGTCTTTCCTTAATTTAAGACCTATTCAAACTAAAATCAAGACATTTATTACACTATATGAGAAATTAAAGCCTATTCACGGCCTTAAAATGATGAAAAGTTAATTAAAAACATTAAGGACAGACGGGAACCCTGCAATTGACGGAAATCCGTCATAGACTCGCTGCAATTAACGGAAATCCGTCGTAGCGACGGAGAACTTTAATCCCTGTGTGCATAATTTGGTTAATTATCTGAACCTGCTCCTCCTGAACTTTGTTAATAAAACATCATTTAATTTGGCGGGACAACTAAAAATCTTTAAAGTCATTTTTCTCAGTTCCACACTCTAGCGACTTAAGGTCGTTTGCCTTTGTTGGGCAGTATTGTACACACAGCACCCCATATTGACAGAAAAACACAGAATTGTTGACATTTTTGCATATTTATTAAAAAAGAAGAACTGAAATATCACATGGTCCTAAGTATTCAGACCCTTTGCTCAGTATTTAGTAGAAGCACCCTTTTGATCTAATACAGCCATGAGTCTTTTTGGGAAAGATGCAACAAGTGTTTCACACATGGATTTGGGTATCCTCTGCCATTCCTCCTTGCAAATCCTCTCCAGTTCTGTCAGGTTGGATGGTAAACGTTGGTGGACAGCCATTTTCAGGTCTCTCCAGAGATGCTCAATTGGGTTTAAGTCAGGGCTCTGGCTGGGCCATTCAAGAACAGTCACGGAGTTGTTGTGAAGCCACTCCTTCGTTATTTTAGCTGTGTGCTTAAGGTCATTGTCTTGTTGGAAGGTCAACCTTTGGCCCAGTCTGAGGTCCAGAGCACTCTGGAGAAGGTTTTCGTCCAGGATATCTCTGTACTTGGCCGCATTCATCTTTCCCTTGATTGCAACCAGTCGTCCTGTCCCTGCAGCTGAAAAACACCCCCACAGCATGATGCTGCCACCACCATGCTTCACTGTTGAGACTGTATTGGACAAGTGATGATTATTAATTATTAATCATTAATAAAACTGGTTAGCTTGTTTTGCACAACTAATTGCTTAATACAGTATAATTTGTAAGAATAAAGTATACAGAATATATGTAGTTTGTTTGTCACCTTTCACCTTTATTTAAAGTGTGCGATATTGCATTGTCATCAGTTTCATGGGTCTCATACAGCAGAGCATATAAAACAGGCTATCGAGGAGATGCTGAACTCTTGGGAAATAGACAAACCCCCATGATGTTTTGCGAGACAATGCAAGAAATATGAAAAAGCAATGGATAGTATGGTGGTAATGAACATGGGCTTCATGGTGAACATTCTTCAGCTCGTTGTATATGAGGGTCTGCTTTTTTAGCGCAGCATCACAGAAACACTGGCTATTGCAAGGAAGATTGTAGGGCATTTTAAACATTCACCACAGGCCTACACACGTTTTCATTACAGAATTGAGCAGATGCCTGATCTTATGTCCAAACACACCGCACCATCTACGTCCAGTGACCTGTAAATGCCCAAAAACGGTTTCCATTGCAGTTTTGCTAAATATTCCATTTTCGAATTGTCTGAAAAAAATGCAAGCACAAAACCTTTTTGCGATTATATGGGAGTTTTTGCAAAATTGGCGTGTTTCCATTGGCCGTATTTTCAATTCGCAATTTCCATATTGCGCAATTTGAAGGGTAATGTGAACTCGGCTACAGACAGCCAGTGGACAGTAATGGAGAAGACAGTCAAAATCTCCAATAATGGAGAATGTTTCAAATGAATAGTGACTTTTAGGAGTGACAACCAATAGGAGTGAAGACAGTGGAGTGCATGTGATCTGACGCTTTTCATCTGACGCCGAGGCAAGATGAAGGAGAAGCCAATTTTAGCAGTCAGCAACTGACAATAATTTATGATATGTCTCTGATATGTCTATGTGTTCATACGGTGGTACTCGCCATGCTAACTCCGAGCCTGAATGGTTTTATGAGCCCAGATAAAACAGCATTTGCCCTTTTGCTGCAGATAAAGAGCCGTGATGGCAAAGAGCACTTGCTGTTTCTCGTTCATCTTTAATATTAGGCATTTTATCGACTGATTACATTTATATTTAGAGTTTCCTTCCAAAATATTTGTTTCCAGCAGCAAGAAAATTGATTTGTTGACAACATGATGCTGATTTTCCTCGAAAGGAATCTAGACTTCAAAGTGGGAGTAAGAGTATAGATAACTGAATGAAAGTGAGGAAAATCTCCTGTAGCATCTCAAATTAAAGCACTTTAAGAACTGGACTTCCTTGATTAATTTGTGTCTTGTGATTTTATTTTGTTTTTTCGGATTGGGGTCACAAAAAAACAAGATCGGGACATCCATAATAAATATAAAAGAGTTTTAACATGCACTGGCCTGGTTGATTAAGCCAGGATTATACCTCAGTTTAATTAGGACATTTAAGTAGCTTTTATAAACTATTATAACTTTTATAACTAATTTTTATCTACAATTTTATCTAATGTGAATGAAAAATCTACCCCGAGGAGGTTGTTGTTCAGCAGTCTTTGGGTCAAGCATACTCCTCAATGCTCCATATATTCACAGATTGGTCAAAGGATCCTCAGGACATTCGGATGCAGCTGTACATATTCAGAGATTACAAGTCAGCATTCAGAAAAGGACAACCAATTATGCATCCATTTTTACAACAGAGCTGATAGCAGTTTTGTTGGCTGTTCAATGGGTCGAGGAAGTTACGCCAATAAGACTCTCTGTCAGCTTTAAATAGGTAATGAAGTGGGCAGTCAACAAGAAGACAAGAATTAATATATGAAATACCTATAAATCTGCTTAGATTACAGAATATGGGTTTAATCCTGAGGTTCATATGGGTACCTGCACATGTGAGAGTACAAGGTAATTAAATAGTCCACAACTGGCCTAACAGGCAATGCAACATATGAACGTTGAAGTACAAAGTCCACAGAGTAAAGCAGAAATAAAAGGAAGAATTAAAGAACGCATGTATAAAAAGGGGCAAGAACTGTGGGGCAGGGAAATAAAGGGCGGCATCTCTACAATATCCAAAAACAAGTTGGTAAAGGGAGAGTATGCTTCAATAGTAGGAACGAATATATAATTATTACAAAACTCCAAATAGGACATTCTGGTAATAATAATTAATGGTTCACAATAGGGAAACATTAAACTTGATTATGTAGTGAATCTGAGACTATTGAGCATGTATTTCTACATTGTGTATTATTTATGGAGGATAGAGAGGAGTTGATTAAAAATTTGAAAGATATAAGTTTAATCAATTTCAGTCTATCAAATATATTAAGTCATGCCTCAGGACAGTCAAGAATACATAGAGAAATACTTGGTTATCTGAAAATAACAGGATTGCAAAGTAGAATTTAAATCAAATTTAAAGCATATATTTTTTTCTCAAGTCAAGTCAAGTCATCTTCATTTATATAGCGCTTTTAACAATGTAGATTGTTTCAAAGCAGCTTTACAGAGATAAGCGTATAATTTAAGGTAACAGAGATTGTTTCGGCTTTACAGCAGAGTTAAGTTATTTCCATCTAAAGTTAGTTTTGATTGATTTGCTTCCGTCGCAATGATCATTTGTTATTAAATTAGGGGCCGCTAAGACGACACCATTCCCTCTACACAGACTTTAAACGCGAACCTGTGAGAAACACTGATGGCGTTCACATGAGCATTTAGAATGAGTTCTATAGTTATGTGCGTTTGAATATATGCAGGTTTGGAATTCCCTACAAGCCAAGCCTAAACAAAGTACTTGTCTTTCCCTATAAATTTTGATAAAGAATTTTATTTTATTTTGTTGCTTTGGGGTAGGAACGCGAAACGGATTTTCCCGACAACGCCTTATCTGTAGAGTGGTAGTGGGATCCTCCATAGGGAGAGACTAGTTGGCACTTCAGCACTGCGTTGTCATCGGTCCAGGCGAAGGTCCTTCGTCAGATCTGGATACGGCCTGGATCCGGCAGGCTGCAGGAAAACCTCGGGATAAACACAGACACTAAAATTAGCGTAGATGCCATTCTTCTCATGATGTAACGAGTACATCAGGATTTTTGGGAAGTGTTCCCGGTTCCGGCTGACCTAATCTATGCAGCCTAACATTAAATTATAGAAGTCTATAATGTATTATGTGAAAGCTAGGTCAAAGAGATGTGTCTTTAATCTGGCTTTGAACTGACAGAGTGTATGCTTCCCGGACAATGGTAGGAAGACTGTTCCAGAGTTTTGGTGCTAAATAGGAAAAGGATCTACCGCCAGCAGTCGATTTTGATATTCTAGGTATTATCAACTGGCCGGAATTTTGAGATCGCAATAGACGTGACGGACTATAATGCGTTAAGAGCTCGCTCAAATACTGCGGAGCTAACCCATTTAGTGCTTTGTAAGTGATCAGCAATATTTTAAAATTGATGCGATGTTTAATAGGGAGTGTGGGGATCTAGGCAGGCATACAACTCAGCTGCATCACATTCACTCAATCAATCATGTGATCTGTTGTAAGGTCACATGACTAATCAGGAAGTGATAAATGTTTGCTGGCTGCAAGGCAGACTCTTTCGTGTTGAGGCTAGATACTGTTGTGTGAGTTGGGCTCCCTTTTTCATGCAGGTAAAATTGGTCATTGCAGAGCATGTTTAATCACTGCCATTGAATTTTAATACTTATTTATTTTATTTTATTTTATTAGGGTAATTCTAGAAGCGCGTGTCTACTCTTCACGGAGGACACATGCTTCTGCATGGAGTGTTGACATTTATGAAGTCACCCCCAGTGTGACTCGAGCTGCTGAGCTGCACTGGTAAATGCCTCTATGTACATTTTCCATTGAATGTTTTATATCTGCATTGAAACATGTTTTAACGACTTTCTCTGTTTGTAGCAACGGAACGTTCACCTTTTCTCTGCATGTGTTAACGCGCTGTGGGACAGTTGAGCATACTGAAAAGTAGGCCTATATTTTCTAGTTATGTTTTAGTTGGCTATGCTGTTTATTGAGGTTGGTAACTTACATGCTTGGTTTCTTTTGAAAAGGGACCAGGCCAGCCACTGTTTTCCTGTAATTCATAGGCATTTCTTTATTGCTTCCTGGTGTTTGATTTGTTTGTTTGTTTGGTTATTCATAATTTTGTCACTCATGTGCCACATTCAGAGTATTTCTTATTTTGACTAAGTGTTGCCATTTATGCTGGTGATTCTCCTCTCTAACTACAGTGTATGTCTTCTGCGTAGGTTATCCTTGTACAAGGCCGGATCCACACTGATGCTTTGCCCCTTCTCTTCAGGGGACCACACTGGGAGAGACACTGTATTGGTGTGTACTTATAACTGCAACACGGTGTGATATTTTGTAGTGGTATATAAAGATCTTAAGTGTGTAGTGCTTGTGTTGCATGCTTCGACTGGTGTTGGGTTGCTGTCTCCTGTTTCTGTCTCCCCAGGGGCCTCCTGAGCAGGGGTTTTGCATTGGCTGATCCGACCTTCCTAGATTGAGGAAAATCCACCAGTCATTTATCACAGTATTTTTAAGATTTGTTTTAAATAACTTTTCTACGTCTTTTGTACTAATGTAATAAATTTGGAGTACATTTACATTTCTGCCTTTTGTTGACTGTCCCTTTGCGGGGATAAACGTATTATTAGCCACACTACATTCATAGAAAGAGTTGGGGTTCCTCCTGCCCATCATCAGGGGGTGGCATAGTCAGACTTAAAATAAGGTATACTGCATGGCAGGTACCACAGGAGCCAATGCAGTTTTGACAGAACCGGGCTAATATGGTCATACTTCCTGGTTCTGGTAAGAACTCGAGCTGCTGCGTTTTGAACCAGCTGTAGTTTGTTTATTAAGCGTGCAGGACAACCACCCAGTAGAGCATTACAATAATCTAGCCTTGAGGTCATGAACGCATGAACTAATTGTTCCGCATTTGTCAATGAGAGCATATGGCGTAATTTAGATATATTTTTAAGATGGAAAAATGCAGTTTTACAGATACTAGACACGTGACTTTCAAATGAAAGATTGGTATCAAAGAGCACACCCAGGTTCCTAACCGACGACGAAGACTTAACAGAGCAGCCATCGAGTGTTAGACAGTATTCTAGATTATTACGTGAGGAAGTTTTTTGTCCAATAATTAGAAACTCTGTTTTTTCAGAATTTAGAAGTAGGAAATTACAAGTCATCCAATTTTTTATATCCGCTATGCATTCCGTTAATTTTGTGAATTGATAAGTTTCGTTAGGTTTTGAAGAAATATAGAGCTGAGTATCATCGGCATAACAGTGAAAGCTAATGCCATGTTTCCTAATGATATCTCCTAAGGGTAGCATGTACAGAGTGAACAGCAACGGTCCTAGTACTGAGCCTTGTGGTACGCCATACTGAACTTGTGATCGATGAGACATCTCATCATTTACTGCTACAAACTGATAACGGTCAGATAAGTATGATTTAAACCATGCTAGTGCAATTCCCGTAATGCCAACATAATGTTCTAATCTATTTAAAAGAACGTTGTGGTCAATGGTGTCAAATGCAGCACTAAGATCGAGTAACACTAATAGAGAGATACAACCACGATCGGATGATAAGAGCAAATCATTTGTGACTCTAACGAGAGCTGTCTCGGTACTATGGTACGGTCTAAATCCTGACTGGAAATCCTCGCAGATATCATTTCTTTCAAGAAAGGAACACAGTTGTGAGGATACTGCCTTTTCTAATATCTTTGACAGAAAAGGTAGATTCGAGATCGGCCTGTAATTGACTAATTCTGTAGGATCAAGTTGCGTTTTTTTAACAAGCGGTTTAATCATAGCCAGCTTAAAGTTTTTTGGTACGTATCCTAGAGACAAAGACGAATTAATGATATTAAGAAGAGGATCTATGACCTCTGGAAGTATTTCTTTCAGTAGCTTAGTCGGTATAGGGTCTAACATACATGTTGTAGATTTAGATGATTTAATGAGTTTAGTAAATTCTTCCTCTCCTATAGCAACGAATGAATCAAATTTTTCCTCAGGGAGACTACAATGCACTGCCTGATGCGATACAGTAGTAGACGGTTGCATAGTTATAATTTTGTCCCTGATATTATCAATCTTATAATTGAAGAAGTTCATAAAGTCATTACTGCTGTGTTGCTTGGAAACTTCTGGGCTTGAAGCTTTATTTTTCGTTAGTTTAGCCACCATTTCAAATAAATACCTAGGATTATGTTTATTTTCTTCTAATAGGGTTGAAAAATAAGCAGATCTAGCAGCTTTTAAAGCCTCTCTGTAAGCAATAGAGCTCTCCTTCCATGAAATGCGAAATACCTCTAGTTTTGTTTTCTTCCAGTTGCGCTCCATTTTTCTAGCTGCTCTCTTAAGGGCCCGAGTGTGCTCATTGTACCACGGCGTTGGACTATTTTCTTTAATCTTCTTTAAGCGCAACGGAGCAACTGTGTCTAAAGTGCTGGAAAAGAGAGAGTTAAACGTTTCTGTTGTAATATCTAGTTCTTCTAAGCTATCTGAGATGCTGAGATGATGAAACTGATTAGGAAGATTATTAATAAAGCAATCTTTAGTGGCAGAAGTGATAGGTCTAACATATTTATAACACGGAGTCGGCTTTGCAGCCTTGGCTAAATGCAAATTACACGAGACTAGGTAATGATCTGAGATGTCATCGCTCTGCTGCAGAATTTCAACGGCATCAACATCTATTCCGTGTGATAATATTAGATCTAGAGTATGATTACGACGATGAGTAGGTCCTGACACGTGTTGTCTAACTCCAATTGAATTTACAATGTCTTTAAATGCCAATCCCAATGCATCTTTTTCATTATCGATGTGTATATTAAAATCACCAACAATTAGTACTTTATCTGCAGTCAATATTAATTCTGATAGAAAGTCCGCAAATTCTTTGATAAAGTCTGTATGGTGCCCTGGTGGCCTGTATACAGTAGCCAGCACAAATCTCAAACGTGATTTATCGTTTACACTATATATTTTTACATTAAGCACCAATGCTTCAAAAGAATTATATTTAAAACTTGATTTCTTAGTGGTTTTGAAACTATTACTATAAATTACAGCAACACCACCCCCTTTGCGTTTCGGACGAGGCTCATGTTTATAACAGTAATCTTGCGGGGTTGATTCATTTAAAGTAATGTAATCGTTTGGTTTTAGCCAGGTTTCTGTCAAACACAGCACATCTAGGTTATTATCTGAAATCATATCGTTAACAACGAGTGCTTTTGAAGTAAGCGATCGAATATTCAGCAACCCAAGCTTTAGCATTTTCTCATCTGTAATATAGCTGTTTTTTATTTGTTGAACATCAATTAAATTTTTAACCTTAGATGGGTTTAAACGTTTTTTGGATTTCCAAATTCGGGGAACAGACACAGTCTCTATATGATGATAGCTAGGTGAAAGAGGCTCTATGTGATAGGATTTATCTGACCTTGGTGACGCGAGGCCGCTAGCAGACGGTCGGTTTAGCCAGTCTGTCTGCTTCCTGACCTGAGCCCCAGATTGTCATGTTTGAGCTCTAAGACTATGAGCCATATTACTAGAGAGAAGAGCAGCACCATCCCAGGAGGGATGAATACCATCTCTTTTCAACAGGTCAGGTTTGCCCCAAAAACTTTTCCAATTGTCTATGAATTCTATATTATTAAGCGGACACCACCTAGACAGCCAACCGTTAAGCGAACACAATCTACTAACTATCTCATCACTCCTGCGAACAGGAAGGGGGCCAGAGCAAATTACAGTCCTTGACATCGTACTTGCAAGTTCACACACCTCTTTAATATTAATTTTGGTGATCTCCGACTGGCGGAGTCGAACATCATTAGTGCCGACATGAATAATGATCTTAGAGAATTTACGATTAGCATTAGCCAGCACTTTTAAATTTGCTTTGATGTCAGGTGCTCTGGCTCCCGGCAAACATGTGACTATGGTGGTTGGTGTCTCTATTTTCACGTTCCGTGTGATAGAATCGCCAATAACTAGGGCACAATCATTCTCAGTGGGTGTTTCACTGAGCGGGGCAAATCGATTTGTTATGGTAATCGGAACGGAAGAGTGGTTTTTAGATCCGCGACTAGAGCGATCCCTCACTGTCACCCATTTGCCCGGCTGCACGGGCTCTACTTCAGCCGGAACCACGCCATGTAAAGTGTTCACTATTCTATGCGCATCCAAAACATCTAAAGCACTAGCACTCTTACTATCCTCAATTAAAGTTTGGATGCGTGTTTCTAATTCTGAAATCTTCTCTGTCAACCTAACTGTCTCCTTACATTTATCACATAATCCTATATTGTCGACAGAGAAGGCTATACTAAACATGTGACATGAAGTGCAAGTGACAATAACAGGACAAGACATTACTCACCGTGTTTGTTGACTGATTCTACTCACCTGAGCTTTTTATGAACTCAAAGGCGCGGACGCGCGAGAGAAAAATAAATAAATAAAAATAGCTGAGCGCACGGGTGGCGCGTTAACAGGCTAGCGAATTACTAGCGTTTTGTGCTAGTAGTACTAATAACAAAAGCTAGCGATGTCAGGTTAATCTGAGATGTTGGGTAAAATGTAGTAGTATAAACAACTAGAAATGGTAGTAAAATGATGGTTCAAAACAAAGAAATATAAGGCTAAGACGGAGCTTACAGCACCGAAGCACACAAACACACTCACAGCAGGCAGCGAGGCAGACAGGAGCAATCGATCGGCAGACAGGAGCAATCGATCAGCCTTCCAGTCGTTATAGCTTAAAGGAACACTCCACCGTTTTTTGAAATAGGGCTTATTCACCTTCTTTCCTACATTTAGATAGGTGGGCAAATGCATTTTTGTCTCAGTGCATGCATTGTTTTAGTTTGACAGGGTCGGCACTAGCTTAGCTTAGCATAATGAATGGAATCCTTTGTTGCCAGCTAGCATGTCCTGAGTAAAAGTGATATAAAAAATAAAAAAAAACCACCTAATTACTTCTTGTGGCCTGCGTATTCACAAGAAGTACAAATAGCGAGGCAGATTAACACTAGGCGATTTCCTATGCAGATATTGACTTGGGACTATATTAGGGGGAAGCACAGGCGAAGCACTGCTACTTGGGCGCAGAGATATCACGCCCAAGTAGCAGTGCTTCACCTGTGCTTCCCCCTAATATAGTCCTTAATATATAAGTCAATATCTGCCTAGGAAATCGCCTATCGTAATCTGCATCACTATTTGTACTTGTTGTGAATACGCAGTAATTAGGTGGGTTTTTTTAATTTTTTATATCACTTTTACTCAGGACATGCTAGCTGGCAACAAAGGATTCCATTCATTATGCTAAGCTAAGCTAGCGCCGACCCTGTCAAACTAAAACAATGCATGCACTGAGACAAAAATGCATTTGCCCACCTATCTAAATGTAGGAAAGAAGGTGAATAAGCCCTATTTCAAAAAACGGTGGAGTGTTCCTTTAAACAAAAAGCTCCCATGATTGTTTTGTTTTTCCTTCCCATTGATGCTTCACACTCCAGTCCAGTTGGTGGCGGTAAACCGTCAACCACCATAAAACTGGACAAGAAGAAGTGGTGTGCCCTCTGGTGGAGATTATAGGCTCTATGCTGCGTTCCAGTCCACTTTTAGACACGCACTTGCGAACTTCCCTAAGCACTTCCCCTCGGGGGAATCCCTGCTGCCATTGTGAAGTGCGTTCCACTTCGTGAAGTGGAGGAGGGAAGTTTATATGGACAGACCCTCGTTCCCTCGATTTTGACCGAGGGAGCGAGTCCGCTTCAAATGTACACTTAAGGCACCTATATGTCCCACAATGCAATACGATTGTGACGTCACCGCATATCTCGTCTAATCACCACCACAACAAACAACTCTATGATATATTAATTATAATTTTTTTAATTTAAAACAACCCAAACACACCTATAAACATTTGGATGCTGCATTAAACAAATTCTTAAAGGGAAATTTTTTTAAATAATACATCAACTCCACAGTTCCAGTTCAGCCCATTGCAGTTTCCGCCAGTAGTGGGCACTCGCAATGACGTACATCCGAGTGAACGAGACGAAGGGAAGTTAGCGAGTGAAGGGCATGACAATTTTGGACTGGAACGCAACACTAGTCTCAGCCTCAGACGTCACGCCCACGGGCCGCTGGCTGAACATCTGATGCATATGGCACACTCAACTGTCGTCTGGTTGAATTCTGAAGGATGTCCGGGAGACGTGTGTGTCACGTTCTTTAATGGTCCGTCTGGAAAACAAATGCCGGACGCCAAACCCCCTTTTGAAAACGAAAGCTGTGGTGTTTATAACCGTGACAGTGGGCGCTTAAAAGCTGCGATAGGGTCCAGACCTTCTGCTGTCAGTCTGAAGGCCTGGCCTACGTGAGACTATAGGCACTCCAGCTGGCGGATGTGACACTGGGGGATTAAATTAGAACTAAGTTGGAACAAACATTTTTATTATGTTTTAGCCATGTCTTTAACCCAAAGCATCGTACATTTTTCTGAGAGATATCCTTTCACCACTAAGTGCCAAAATGTGACTGAAATTCTGAGAGCTCTGACAACAGAAGACATGCGATTTATGATATTAGCTGATTTCTTATGTTCCTTTTTACTCTTTTTTTTCTAGCAGAAAATGATATGATTTTAAACATAGCAATTTAGCATAATTGTCCTAGCCTGTCAACAAATAGCTTTTCAGACATATGAAGCTTCTGTACTTAGATTCAGTGGGAAAGAATCTAGCCTTTATTTGACAAAGTTACAGTAGCTAAAAGAAACAATAACCAGGAAGGGCTAAGTCCCAGAATGAACAGGGGAGTAACGTGTAACTTGAGTAAAATGTGAACACACAAGATTCTAATATAAACTAAGAGTATATATATCAAAATAAGTCTGGACACAAAAACACAGGATACACATGGCACTTATCTATCTGGACATTGTTTTCCCCTTGAGATGAGGTCAGCTGGAAACAGTGAATACAAAATATACAGTTTTCATTTATATGCAAATGCTTGTTTGCACTTTTTAATGTTACATAACCGTGATAAAGCATTGAGTTTTTGTGAACTTCACTGAAACATAGGGTGTCCCCTGCCTTCAGCCCTCCAGTGATCCTACAGGGGACGGTATGGAGAATGGATGGATAAATGTAAATATAAATAAATACATTGGTGAATCTTATCCAAAAGTCTGACCTATTTTAAAAATGACTTAATGAGTTAATCATTTTTTTCAGGCTATTTACTAATATTATTTACTAGTAAAAGATCATTTTGAATTAAGAGTATTGATGGATCTTATTGTAGACTGGAACATTGTTCTTTTTAAATATATTATCTTATAAAAGGGAATGTATTGTAAAGTGAAGTGTCAGGCTTGATTTCCTGGTTCAATGACCAGCTTTACCTTCATTCTGGGAAACAGTATCAACAAGAATTTGCCTTATCTTATCTCAGAAGACTAACCTAAAAACAACTGCGCAAAGGGCAAAAGAAGAATTGAGGATTGGAATTGTTTTTTGTAAAACAATATTGTATACTTTTACCTATTCACCATGTCTACATTTATCTTAAATTAAAAGTGTATGGTGACTAAGGAATTGACATGTTTTGTTAGTTTTGTCGTGGCCATGACATAGTAAGTCGTGGGAATGTCATAGTGTGGGAACAACATCCTTATCTCGTAGCCACCAGTTTAATGGCGCTAACGGCAAATCCCTTCTTGCACTGTCCTCATTTTGATTTCGGCAAATCAGTTTGAGTGTATGCAAACAAGGTGATTATTGTTCATGAGTCCAACATTCAGCCACGTAAGAAAACATGCAATCTCCTTGAGGGAAGACATGATCAAAAAGAGAGGTCGTTTTTCACTATTGTAAGTTAATGTTGTTAAATAGAGAAAAACATTTTACATTTAAGGTATTCTTGGACCTAGTCTCAAGCTCCAAAAGCAGCCCATACGAATCCTCTAAATTATCTTTAATTGAAAAATATGTAGTTTCGTTTACAGGGCTGTACAGTGCGACAAAAAAAAAAAGGTCTGTGCGATGAATACATTTACCACTGTGGCACATGTGCGATACAGTTTTGTGTTCATAACACAGCCGCTCAATAGTGTGAAGTGATTGTTGTGCTTGTTTGTGTGTGAGATTGATGGCGCACTGCTATTATACTTGGTAGTTGTAGTCTATTGTGTGATTAAAACTTGTGTCTCGGGCTACATTGAGTCATTTTGTCCAACTCCTACAACATTTCCCACAATTCCTAAGTAACGCACCCATAATTTCTACGCAGCTGCTAGTTGACGAGAAAATAAAGCGATATTTTCAAGTGATCCACGAAAACCCCAAACGAGCCCTGAAGGAAGAATCGACAGAAGCAATTTTCCCTTATCAAAGTAAGGGAAAAACAAAAAGGATAAGAATTATCCCAAATAATGAGAACAAAGGAACCCTGACAAGGGGAGCACATGGCAGGATCACACGAGGGCCAGGGAATCACATGACAGGAAACATGACTGTGACACTGCAAATTAAGACATGAAACAAATCCAAAACAAGACGTGACAATCTTTAATACTTTTAGAGTTACAGGCGCACAAATTTTGGGAAAATACTATTTATGGCACTCATAAAAGTTCAATTGTGTTGAAAAAAAAGAGAGATACTTTTAACATTATTTGTTCTTCAGGAAATGTGTGACCATTGGAAATGTGTACTAATTTACTCATAGAGCTGCATTAACATCCCTAAATCTCTGAAAATTAACCATATTGGGCCTTTAAAAATTAAGAATTCAAAAGAAAAGTTTGTTAAAGGAACACTTCGACTTTTTGGGACTTTAGCTTATTCACCGTATCCCCCAGAGTTAGACAAGTCCATACATACCTTTTACATCTCCGTGCGTGCTGTAAGTCTGTTTGACGCACCCACCGCTAGCCTAGCTTAGCACAAAGACTGGATGTAAATGGCTACAGCTAGCATACTAATCCCAGTAAGTGACTAAATAACGCCAACATTTTCATATTTACATGTTGTGATTTGTATAGTCACAGTGTGTACAAATAACAAGGTCATATAAGACACAGACATTTTTTAAACGTTTAAATACTGGGAACTATTTTCTCAAAAGGTGAAACACTGCTACTTGGGCGGAGTGATTAGCGCAGCACCCGAGAAGTGCCGTTCTGTCAACAAAACCAACGTGACTAACTAGCTAGTAGCGAATGTGATTCGTGATCATGGCTGACTTTGAGGAATTGTCAGAGGATTTTTATTTGGTATCAAATCAAGATCCAGAACCATATTGTTTTGAGCCAGAATACACAGACGAGGATTTACAAACTTTGGAAGCTGATAGACAAGATGCCGAACAGACTGAGGTCGAGGGGAGAATCAGAACGGGAGTAGCCTACTATTTCACAAATAAGGTCACTGTTTCTCAAAAATGAAAACTGCCCATCACCCCCTCCAATTCATTAGCAAGTTGAAGGCTACAGTCCTGAAAGTTACCTTTAGCGCCGCTTATTTGTTACTGGGGCGATAGAGCGCGTTTGTGACAACACAATACTAACATTACAGGGGATACATGGAGCCGGGGAACAACTGTAATGGAGGAGAAACTGATAATCGCTGTTATTATTTTCATATAGGGACCAGTTACAAAAGAGAGAGAGCCCTGGCTGCGCGCGTGCGCGCACACACTTACCTTCACCGTTTTCAAACAACACGTCTTGCTCTCTCTCCCTCGCGCATATAATCAAAATATATTTTTTCCCGACCAAATGTGACCAAGATGGTTATAAAAATGCTGTCATTATAAAAGGTTTCTAGTGTCAATATATTGCTTGTTTTTTTCTGTTTACATTTCATGGTGTGACACAGACTTCAGAGCGGCCAAAGCGTCAACAAGCTTCCCCGTACTTTTTGACAAGCGTCCTTGACAGGGCGGCCAGAGCTTCTTTGCAGCTCAAGTCGGCGGCGATGTGAACGTACAGTAATAGTAGTGACTAATGAGCACCCTATTCATGTAATAGTGTCACTAAGGTTACATTACATCTAGCTAATGACACTGTAACAGTAGGCTAGTCATCTAAAAACATAACGGAACACTTACCGCAGCCGCAGGTGATCCACTTTGTCCTGTCTTTACTATCGATGGGATGGCCGTATCCTTCAGCACACGTTTCATGGCAAATTCCATTTTTTCAAAATAGTCGTCCTCAGTGAAATGTTCTGAGCAAACACGATAGTCCTTCCTTGATGATGTCTACAGGTGTGTTTGAATCTATATCCAGAGCCATTGATTCATCAGGTCAGCGTTTTTGGTTGGAATTCTATGAAACATCATGGTATTACCTGGTCTCCCCTGTTTATTGTCGCAGTTCTTTACAATACAGCGAATACTCATGATTGTAAACTTTGCATTGACTATCTAGTAATTGCTGACTCTATTACTTCAACTCTGAGCGAACTCTCTGCTCCTCACCACGGCACTTCTCGGGTGCTGCGCTAATCACTCCGCCCAAGCAGTGCTTCGCCTTGAGAAAATAGTTCCCAGTATTTAAACGTGTAAAAAATGGCTGTGTCTCATATGAACTTGTTATTTGTACACACTGTGACTATACAAATCACAACATGTAAATATGAAAATGTTGGCGTTATTTTGTCACTTATTAGGATTAGTACGCTAGCTGTTGCCATTTACATCCAGTCTTTGTGCTAAGCTAGGCTAGCGGTGGGTGTGTCAAACAGACTTAAAGCACGCACGGAGATGAAAAAGGTATGTATGGACTTATCTAACTCTGGGGGATACGGTGAATAAGCTAAAGTCCCAAAATGTTGAAGTGTTCCTTTAAGAAACAGAATCTAGAAGGATATTAAGTAGGGATGTCCCGATACCACTTTTTCACTTCCGATACCGATGCCGCAGCTTTGGCTATTTGCCGATACCGATATCAATCCGATATTTTTATTTCATTCTTGAACTAATACTAATAATAAAATATAATGGAAGCACTTTGCTCAATTAGCCACATAAAAACATCTCACTCAAATGGAGAACAAATACTTCTCCAGTATATAGTCCACAACAACAGTTGATAATGAAAGACTGCCAGCCTTTATTCAAAAGACCTTGAGATATGTTTGGTAACCTGAATGAATTTAAAATTAATTTGCTATATTTCAGATCAATATATTTGTTTCCTTAAACAAATTTTTATTCACTTTAACTTTATTCTCATCTGAATTATAAATAATTTATTTCTGTATAAAATAATACTACTTTTAAAAACACATTTGATTTTCTTTTTTATTCAATGTAGAATGTGTAACTTAAAAATAAACAGATTAGTGCTCTGTTTTAGGACAAGAAATGAAAACCAATGCAATGATGAATGTCCAAAAGATGAGATCATTTTTGCTTTTAAACAGCGTGTGTGTGTGTGTGTGTGTGTGTGTGTGTGTGTGTGTGTGTGTGTGATTTTGGTTGGGTGACAGTTACAGTTTGACAAGAGTTTACAGTTTGACAAAAGCACAATGTTGTGTTTTACACAAATATAAGTAGGCTAAACACTTTTTGCAGTTTTAATGATGTCCTGTATGAAAATGACGGAGTATGTTTTTATGTTTCCACTGTTCGATCGCGCCCGTGCCTCTCTCTCTCTGACACACACACACACACACACACTCCAGCATTGCAATCTTGACATCGCAGCCTGTTCATTTTGCTGCGTTCACACCAAACGCGAATAGAGCATCAAATTTGCGTCTATCGCGTCTAGTTCGATGCTTGAACAGTTTGAATCCATTCGCGCGTCCAAAGCGAATAGGACGCGCCGCTCGTGTATAATGATAAAGTGAGCGTTTGAAGCGATATAGACGCGTGTTCAGAGCTAAAGCCTGGTTTACCCCTCATTTACGGTGCGTGTCCACTACAGCGGCAAAACTCCGCTCAGTGCCGCTGGCAACGCTGTAACGCCTCCGCTTTGGGGTGTGTCTGTTGCGAGTGTGTCTAAGTTTTTTTCAACACACGGACAGTATAATCATTAGCGATGCACGCGATTACATTTAGAAATAGACAAGCTTTGTTTCCAAATGCACCAAGCAAAGATCCTTTCAATTTTATAAACTTTTATAAACCCAGCCAATATAATCACAATAAACACATCCAAAATAAAATCTTTAACATATATATAACAACTGCAAAATGTCTAATTTGTAAACAAAATGATTTACGCACTAAATCCAGCATAAACTCCGGCACAATTTGTATATTTTTAAACTCTCAAAACAGAGTCACATCCCGAACCTCACAGCAATTGGCTGCCGACCGCGTTTTTCGCTTGATATTTGCATAAAGTCAAGAACCGGCCAACCTTTTTGACGCTCTCGGTCGCTCTCAACGCTTTTTCCGGTCCGCTGTCAATCCCAAAATGCACTGCGCGAGCGTGAAGCTCAACTTCCATAGGGATGAATTGAAAACGCTCGCTCCGCTCCGCTCGCTCCGCTCCGCTCGCACCGCGCCAGTGGACACGCACCGTTACACTGCACACATCTGCGGTGCATTACGGCTGCGACAAGGTTTTATTCCATCCTCCACGCGGTGCCAACTCACACCAGGAGCAGGCGACTGGATGTGCGAGACCACGTGATTTTCTTGTCCGACGTGGTTTTTCTTAATTTTGGGGTTTCTACCGTATGGTTTCTACCAAGGATATTGGTGTGTAATACGTTTTGGAGTTTGCACGGGGTGTTTATTTTGAATTTGACAATGTTTTTTTGACTTTTATTTTGTATTTCCGGTGCGACTTAAGTCGTTCATCTTCGGATGCGGCACCGCGCGCGTTGTTACAAAAAATGTCGCGCACACCGCCAGGCGAAATTGGGTCTTGCGAACCCAACGCGCACGACCGCCCACACCGCAAGGCGCCTATATTTAGCGAAGCGGCGCGGAGAGCTGCTTCTGGGAAGCTTCTGAAACGCGCCGCGTCGCGGCCGGTGTAAACACAAGCATTGACTAGAATGGGCGCGATCAGCTCCGGTAGCCGTGTCGCAGCCGTAATGCGCCGCAGATGTGTGCAGTGTAAATGAGGGGTTATACTCGACGCGTCCGCACGAGCGCGAAGGTGCACGCGGCAAAAATGACGTCATTGCGGTGTGGGCGGTCGTGCGCGTTGGGTTCGCAAGACCCAATTTCGCCTGGCGGTGTGCGCGACATTTTTTGTAACAACGCGCGCGGTGCCGCATCCGAAGATGAACGACTTCGAGCCGAATCTGGCCGAGCTCGAACTTCTCACCACACCGGCACCCAGTTTGCACGTATAAATGAGTTGCTTACATTTAAAAAATGACCATACAATAGCATAAAAAGTATTTTTAATGAGAATAAAGGTCCATGTTTAATAAAAATGTTCACGAAACTTAATTAAATGTTTAGTGAAATTAGAAAATATGAAAGAGATCGTTAATTTAGTTATGTTTTTACACATTCTAATATCCATATATTTTGTTTTATTGTCACTAGTATCTCAGGGTTTACTGGGTTTTACCATAGACTGGGTTTTACACGATTCTTTTTGTAGTGCGGTATTGGTGGTGGTGTACTAAAATAAACATTGTCACGTGTGTATAGCTTTCTTCTTCTCACTGCTGATTCCTGATGGTTTAGAGGATAATTACTCCAGTCGCCCCCTATCGTTTCAAAGAATAGTACAACGGCGAGCGCGTCAAGTATAAACGCCTCGTCTGTTTGGGGAAGTGCGCGCGCAGTCTGTGGAGACTCGCGCTGCGGAGCCAGGCGAAAGTATAACCAAGGCTTTAGGCGGGCTACAGATTAGGTGTCCCTAAAGAACCCGCATATGCGCGTATCTAACAGTAATGTTAGATCCGTATTACATTAATTAATGTGCACGCGAGATTTATTTATTTTTATACCGTGTATTCTCTGTGTAAATCCATGCACCGAACGTACGTTCAGTACGAATACGTACCGTTCCACCCCTAATGGGTATCGGATCATAGGTATCGGATAATTTTTTTTCTCCCCTCCAATATCCGATCTAGCGTTTTGGGCCAGTATCGGCACGATATCGATGCCGTGGATCGGATCGGGACATCCCTAATATTAAGATATCTGTAATATGAGTTACAGGCATGCAAACTTTTGGGCAAAAAAACAAAACACAAAAAGTGCTTTTTCCCATTTTTGAACTGTCATATAATGCAACAAAGATAGAACAGATTTTACTAATAGAGCTACCAATTACTTCCCTACTATAACACTAGTTTTCCCTTATTCACTCTTCCTTTTTTCCCCTTTACTCTGTAGCATAGTCTTTTAACCAGACTGGAGGATGTCCACTAGCCCATGTTCTCCTTACTGGCTCAAACACCACATTATCAGTTCCAGGGTTAACCTGAGCATTCTCTAATGCAGTTTGAATGTTTTCTGGAGTTGCATTCAGTTTCTTTCCATCGCTCAAGACATGGAAGTAGTGCTCGGTCCCAGTTTCTTATCCACTGACAATGGAACAGTGAATTTCCTCCCAGCCTTTGGTACATGCATTGGTATTCTTACATGTACACGATCTCCACACTTGAAGGCTGGTGGTTTAGCTCCACGTTTCTGATCTGTGTACTGTTTAATCTTTTGTTGAACCCGCTGCACGCGGTCACTGTTATGTACGCTGTACTTATTATGCGTGTTGTGTGTGGGTAGTCTTTTGTTGTGTATATGTTTGTGTGTCTTTGAGTTTCAGATTTTCATTGGATCCACAGCCTGTCAGTCTTCATTAAAGGGATACTTCACCTCTGGGAAGATGAATATGTATTTAAAATAGGTCATTTAAGTAGAAGAAATGTGAAGAAATTTTTGAATTTGGAGCTTTCTAGACTGAGAAAAGCCAGAAAATGTATTTTTGGCTTATGTGGATGAAAGACAACAACTCCCAGAATGCACTTGCTTCGCTGCCTTAGGAGGCCACGCCTACCGGTAAGAGTGCGCAGTTGAAAACAACAAGGCTTAGCCTACGTGATGAGTTTGCCAGGGATCTCTAGAGATCGCCCAGAATGTCCGGGATTCGGCTTTTGCGTTCTACAGTCGCCATTCATCATGTTTACCGTGGCGAGCAGGACGAGGCTGACGGCCGCGGGAGAACAGCGCGAGACCGGTGGCGTCGTTACTGTGACGCCCCGGGTCTCGCATCTCTCACGGAGGTGCGGGAATTTTCTTAGCAAGGGTAAAACGCACATCAAACGATCACTTGTTTAGCGTTCATGTAAACACTACATTCAGATTCACCAATCGGAATGAATTCAGTTAGATTGAAACAAAAGGTGAGCTGCATGTAAACAATGAATGGCGACCGCAGAACGCAAAAGCTGAATCCCGGACATTTTGAACGATCTCGCCCGCCGGACAAGTCCGGGAAAAGGAGGATGGTTTTTCCTACTTACTCAGCTTTCTCCTACTATTCAGCTTTCTCCACAGAACAAGAGCCTGCAAGCTTAGCTTCCAAAGAAAGACGGCTGACACTGTGTACATTCTGTGAGTGAGATCCCACCTCCTATGGGCGGGCTGAAAACATGCGGAACAACGCCATCTACTGGCTGTAGTCTTTAGCCTCTGGCCAGAAAATCCTCCGATGACGCAAAATGACGATTTTTGCGTCATCGGAGGATTTTTTCCAGACAAAAAATACATAAATCTCTCCTCTCAGGGGGATATGAGGGTGGAAAGTACGGTAATTCGAAAATACTACAGGTTTTCTACTAATACAAAGCTTAATGCTAAATCCTGAAGTAACCCTTTAAGGAAGATGATGTCCCGGTTCACTCTGCCAATCATATTACGCTGCCCTCTTCAAATACCCTTAATAATCATCGCATGTAATCCTGCTAACGGCTATTTTAAATACATATTTCGTTTCATATACCATAAATAACACTAGTGTTTAGGAATATTTATCGATATTTAAATATGTACGCTAAGCACTGGGATTCACAGAAACTGAGTTCTGTTTTGGCACTTCTTTACACACGTTATGCTTCCCCTGTTATTTAAATGAGTAAAGTGAAATAAATAATGATAAATAATAATAGTTTGCCTACAATTTTAGTTCCCATAAATTGTTTAGTAGTTACTTTATCCATGTCATCTTTATATGTCTATGGTACATATTTTTTTCAAACGCACTAACGTACTTGGTTACTTTCGTAACCTCGGTTCCCTTAGAGATAAGGGATTTAATCTCCTCCCTTAGAGATAAGGGAACGAGTACTGCATTGCAAACGCTATGGGAAACTCCTTTCTCGAGAAATATTGAAGCTTTTATTTTAAAACGCATTGCAGCTGCACAGCAAGAGAGCATCATAGCTCGACTGAGCGAGCTAATTGGCTGTGCTGCGGCAATTGCACAAACCTATGGCGAGTCAGCAGAGGTAAGCGGTCCAATCGGAGTGCTTGGCACCTTGCCAACCTCAAGCGCGCCAAAATAGGCGTGGCTGAAGAGTATAAATTCAGAGAAAACTCGCCATATGACAGATTTAATCTCCTTCAGCTCGAGCTCTGTATCTCACCTCGTTTTCGCTGACCTCTCTGGAAAAGGAAGCCTTTCTCGTCGTGGAACAGCCTCCTCAGCGGAACAGCTTCAGCGCCGGCATTCACTTGCTGATCGTTTCCCTGTGGCATCCGACAAGATATCCTTTAAGCTTTCTTCGTCTAAAAGAGCAGAGCGCGTTGTTGCAAATGCTGTTCCTCATCTGCAAATCCTGCAGGATTCTACTCCACGTGTCGGACAGACACACCCAGTGTGCTGTCTGCCTCGGTCCTGAGCACGCCGAGGCAGCACTCACTAAAGGCGGCTGCCTTTCGTGTGACAGCATGCCGGTCTCAGCGCTTCGATCCAGGCTTGCTCTCGCTACGTCAGAGAGCGGGCCCGCCCATCTTCCGTCCCCGGTGCCCATCGAGCCCCGAAGGAAGAAGCGGCACGAGCAGAGGATCCACGAGCGCGGTAATCTGAGCACGTGCACACCAGGTCCGTTCCCGCATGCCTCGTCCACACCTTCTGACACTTCTCCTGTGTTATTCACAAAGAGCGATCAACGCCCCTCTCTCGAAGCGGCTGCACTCGTCTCTTTCGGCGGATCTGCAGAGGACCTCGATGATGTAGTTTCTGTGGTGGCATCTGAGTGTGAGGATTGGTCGGGCTCCGCGGACCCCGCCCCTCCCTCTCAGGCAGAGGGAATCGACACTAGAGCGAACTTCTCCGCGTTATCACTCGCACAGTCGACGAACTCCTCTCCAACGTGCAGCTCCATTCTTCCCTGAGGTCCACAACGAGCTTACTAAATCCTGGCGCGTGCCCTTTTCAGCGCGAAAGCACTCTTCTTCCTCTGCTACACTCTCATCCATTGGCGGCGCTGAGGAGAAGGGCTATGTAATGCTCCCCCCGCTAGAGGAAGTGGTCGCCGCTCATCTGTGCACTCCAACTGCAGGCAGTTGGAGAACAAAAGCGACGCACCCGTCTGAGCCGTGCAGGGCTACTTCCGCTATGGCCGGTCGCGCCTACACCACCGCCGGTCAAGCCGCCTCTGCACTGCACACCATGGCGATCCTCCAGGTGTTCGAAAGCCAAACTCCTCCTCTAAGCCAAACTTGTGCTATGGACGAGTCAGGACCCGATCCGGACGCCTTCAAAGATCTCCCTGGTGCTACGGACCTGGCACTACGGGCCACTAAGACCACTGCCTCAAGCCATCGGCCGCAACATGGCCAGCCTGGTTGTTCTGGAGCGCCACTTGTGGCTGAATTTATCCGAGATTAGGGACGCGGACAGGACCGCCTTCCTCGACTCACCAGTCTCCACAACAGGTCTCTTCGGCCCTTCCGTCAGCGGCTTCGCAGAGTGCTTCACTGAGGCTCAGAAGGCTCTGTACTTAATTAACTGTACTTATGCATTCTCTGTTTAAAATAAGTTATTTCCAACAATGGCTAACGACATGAAGAATGGGGTTAGACATAAGTCAAATAAATTATAACTATTTATTATGTAAATATTTTTTACTGTGCATGAAAATATTATTCTTGTATTACAGATGGCTTAAAAGCACTGATGAACTAAAGTACATATAAAATGCACACAATTCCATTGTTATATATTCAAAGAGTATGTGCAGTGTACAACAATGCATAAAAAGTAATTTACAAAGTGCATTTGTAAAAGTTAACATTAAACATTACTGGTATCGATTCTGATTATATTTAGATTAGATAGATTTCTATAGATGCTCTCTGGTCAATTTTATACATTTCTAAAAGTGAACAACCATCCTCTGGTCATTTGAATATATTTCTAAAAATCAACAATTATAACAAAGTGGCTGAAAAAACGTTTAACAATTTTTTTTTAATTTGACCCTTCTAATGAAAAAAAAAGAAGAAGCTATTTACAGACACAATATGTGTTTCTCACAGAACACGTGTTACTCTGGCTTCTTTGCCCTAGCGTTTGCAAAAGGCCCGTTTTCATAGTTTGTCAGGGGACATGCTACAGCATATCGCTGATTAATGTTATCAAAAAGCCGAAGTGGAGTCTCTGTGTCAAAGAACTTGTGTCTGTTTGTCAATGACGGAACCAGCGTACAGTGGAGAGATAAATGTAGCCCTTCGAGAGTACAGTGGGACTTGTATGCTGAGAACATTTCACAAGAGGTGATTTAGGACACTCAGCTCCGTGCAGTCCAGGATGACTGTAGTGTCTGCATATTCCTTAATAATTATTTAATAAAAGTCATTTTTGGTTTCGGTTTTCAGCCAAGTGCATCCAGAATTTTCTTTGTCCACATTAATGAAATGCAGGTTAATGACCACGACTTCTAAGTATGCAGATGACATAGCAATGGTCGGGTTAGAGATTATAATAATATAATAGAAAAAAAAGTTTCTAGAGTAATCATATTAGTTGCATATTGCAGTGGACTCATGAATGTTATGCTCTGTTATCAAATGCAAAACAGGACAGAAGATGTAATTACAGTAAAGGGAAAGCTGCCGTCAAATCAGCCCTGACAATCAAGATGTTGAAATGGTTGTAAAGGTAAAACATAATGTACTGTCTTTAGATAACAGTGACTCAACAAATACAGACTCAACAATAAAGATTTTTATTGACTTTATTGTTGGGATTGTTTTTAAAATGTTTTATTGACATGAATTGTTTCTTATTCCTTTACAAAGGAAAGGACAGTACTGAAGAAAAGAGCAATACATTCACCTGATCATGACCAAACAAGTATTTCCAAGTTAGTTTTTTTTTTTTTTTTCAAAAATAAAATGAATAATAAAATAACATTTTGAAAATAAAACACTGAATGATTGTTTGTATTAAAGTATGATTCAGTTCAATATTAATACCACTGTATTCAATTTGCTTATTTAAAACATTTCAAAAATACACATTTTAATATTCTAGTTATTGTCCTTATGGTCCTCTAGTCAAATATTACATACAGGCATTCATTATCTGTATGACTACATGACTGAACATGACACTTCTGAACCCAAGAGAGATACACTGGTTTTTGGACCAATTGAGATTCCAGTTCCCAGGAACTTTGCCTCCAGTCCACCCAGGCCAAAAGATGCACCCGTGTCAACTCCTAGTCCCAGTTTTGCGACAACTGGGCCAGCTTTTGCTGAAACACTTCCAACTTCAGCACGAGCCATCACTCCAGCTCCAATCAAACTTGCTTCAGCACCAGCCGAAGCGTTTGGGCCTTTGGCTTCTGCCTCTAATATACTCAATTCAGCGGCTGCACGACCCACTCCTGCTTCTGCAAAGACTCCTGCCTTGGGAATTCTGTGTCCTGGTTTGTCTTCCAAAGCTTTGCATATCTTTCTTCGGTTCGCATATTTGCCTTCTTTACTGGTGTTTTTTGGTCTGTCAAATGTGTCAATGATGTTTATGGTGTCTAGTAAATCAACATTGACTGATGCAAGTTGGATACTTGGTTTTTTTGTAGTTTCCTTTTTGATTTTCCATGTTTCTTTTTTAAGTAAACTCTTATTTATGTCACTTGAAATATTGAAATCTATGGGGTATCGTCCTTCACATAGCCGTTTGGTATAAATTTGATTTGATTTGTCATCTGCAGATAAAAGACAAAATAGTTGCAATGACTTTAACATGAAGGTCTATTTCAAAAGACAACTTGCACATAATTAACTTGATTTTTTCCCCACAATTGACCATTTTTATGTTGACAACTAAACAGTTTTAAAAATGTGTAAAACAAATTACAAATGTCACAGATATCTATTCATCTGAATATTTTTGTAAATGTTAATTACTGACTCCAAAACGAATTTTATGTGTTTATGGTCACTCTACTGGACTGAATTTGGAATTCCCATTAAATTCCCACAGGGGCAGGCAGATTTTTATTTTTAAAGTCCAGTTATTTCATGGATTAGCCTAATAGCTTCAGTTAGCCTAATAGTTAGTTTGAATCTTATAGAAAGTACCCCATGCCAATCTCTAGGTATGGTGAAGGGTATGTGATGATGTGGGGCTATTTTAATTCCAATGGCCAAGGGAACTTTATCAGGATGCATAGTATCCTGGATCCATGAAGTAACTGGCCTTTAAAAATACAAATCTGCCTGCCTCTATGGGAATTTAACATAGGGGTGTCCTGACTTATGCACATTTTAAGGAAGAATATATATATACAGTATATATATATATATATATATATATATATATATATATATATATATATATATATATATATATATATATATATATATATATATGCATGGATGTAGCATAAATGTAGCATTTTATCAATGTTAATAATGTAAATATTATTATTAAAATGCACTTACCTTGTTCATCTTTTTCAGCATGTATCTTACTCATTTTGCTTGTATAATGGACAAGTTTGAAAATCTCACTAGGTTTCAATCCAGTGACACGTTATTTCAGACTTTATATAAAGAGTGGCTTCTATTAAATGATTTCACATTTTATTGTCTCTGGTTTGGGGAGGAGTCAGCAGCCATAAACATTTTATTTTCTTCATGACCATAAATGGATATGAATATATTCTCAACACATTTATTGAATTTTCTAAAACATTTTATTAGATTTTTTTTTTTAAATAAATATTCAATATTTTACTTAACGTTTATTTTTTTGGACTGGAATATTGTAATTATTATTAAACTAAAATGTAAAAAATTGGCTTTTTAGGAAGTTCCATTCATATGTGATAAAAATGTTAAAAGCACAAGAATGTTTTTGAACCATCAATAAAACAAGCTTTTTTAATAACAGAACAAAAAGCATTAATATTTTGCATATTAAACGGAACTTAGAGAATTATGGGTATCACGCTTGTTATTCAGTGTTTCTGAAAAATGAGGTCCAATATTTAGAGCATGCTAAAATCATGCTAATGATTACTTAAATACATCCATCCTCAAAACTGCTTATCTGTAGGATCACGAGTAATTTTGTTTCAAATTATTGCACACTTAAACGCACAATATGTACGTTTTCGCCACCAGAGGTCGCATTTTCAAAACAATAACAAAGGCGTAGCTTGATTGACGCTATAAAGGAGAGTGGAACTGTCACAGACTGACTGTGACCCAGGACTTTTATTTTGAAGGGATTGAGCACGGGTATGTGCACACAACAAACTGTTTCCACCATTACACATACACACAAACTAAATGGCGGCAAAATATACCATCCTTTTGTAGTTGTATGTTTGTAGCCCTGATTTTTGTGTTGTAACATCCCATCAGTTGTTCTGCAAGTTGTTGGTTTATGTGATTTAGCTAACTTGTTAACTTGTTGTTAAGAATTAAGTGAAATCTCTACTCAAAGAGCATAAGAACCATTCATAACAATTAACAGGGATCTAAACAACAGACTCCCTGGAGTCCCCGCTCTCACTCCCAAGGCTTCAAAACAACAAAAACACTCTTTAACTCTTGTCTCTGCCCTTCATTATCTATGATCTATGAAGTGATTTTTAATACCTTTGGTTAGTTTTAATGCCTCTTGAAAATCATTCTCATCTTTTCTTTCTTTCTGCAATCTAGTCTCCTCTGCCTCATAATTATCTCTCACTCTAGAACACGTGTACTTTTCTTCAGGTGTCAAAAGGTGAAAAAAACTCTATCTCTGTCCCTTCTCTCCCTCCTTATTTCTTTATCTCAATACAAACGCTTTCAGTCTGCTATAACATACACTCATACACCCGGGATTTCAAACACACAGTCACTCAGCCGCACACAGAGCCACACACACACACACACACACACACACACACAGAGCCGCTCTCACACTCATTTATTAATTTCCTATTTTTCTTGTAACAAATGAAAAGACAAAGTCAATCAATCAAACTTTTGACAATATGGGCTGTGTTTCCCTATCCAGATCACAACGCTTATACTCCGGAAGATGGCAAATTGCCGACAAAGCCAATTTCGGGGAATATTCTTTGTTCTTTGATATCTTGATTTTTTTTATTTTCCTGTCATCAATTTTTGTTTTATCATCCATTAAACTTTTAATATCACTGATTTAAAAATTATTTCTTTTAAGAGTTTTATTTCATGTGCCTTTGTCTGTTTCAGCTTTCTCAGCTTTTTTCTCACTGAGCGTCAAGGCCACTCACACACATATAACAATTTCGGGGCAGTGGCTCAAATGTAATTTTATGCAGAACACAGAGCTCAGTTAAAAGGCACTTTATCTCTGCGTCTCCGTCCTTTCTATGAATTCTGCTCAAACACGGATATATAATTTCTAACTTTTAATTTCTATCACTCTGGTTTTTTTAGAAAAAACACATTATCAATAAAAGGTATTATTATTATTATTATTTTTGCTAATTTTCTCCGAAACGACTTTTCTCCTTATTTTTAAGATGAAAAATCACTTAAGCCCTATTCGGACGGGACTAGTTTTCCAAACGACGTTTGAGTTACAATTCTTATCAACCTACGTCTGTGATTTCATGTACGGATTCGGACGGGACTAACATCTCCGTGTTTATTACCGAGGTAGGAGTGTGTGTGTTTTACATGTGGGCATTGCAGAAGATCACGTGTTCAGAATGCGTGGATTGCGTATGATCATATGAATTAAAATTAAGCACTTTGAAATATAAAGTAAAACGTCCTAACGTATTTAGTGTTTTGTAAACATTTTATAAAAATTGTAGTATAAAAAACTAAACATACATTTATCATGATTTTATAGAACTGGATTCTTATAATAAACCCACTGGAATAAAAAAGTTTTAACTTATATAATTTACACGTTATGTAATTAAGTGCAGAAATGAAAGTAATCTTACCTGAAACTGATATTACAGTAGCCAGTCTTAACAGTTTACGTGATTTAACTCTTGTTGATTTACAGAAACTTCAATACCGGCGCGATAGCGAGAGATTGTACGGTAGTTCACGTTGACCAAAACACACAAGAAAAAGCGTTTTGGAAAAAACATTTTCGGCAATCACAGACATTCGCATTCGGACGGGATTAGATTTCTCTGAGGACCGCCGAGTTTGACGAAAAACAGTAGGTAATTTGCTCTGGAATTTTTACAGAGGTCGTGTGAGAAAAAGACAGACATGGCAGATTCGGACAGGATTAAAATCTCAAAGTACGTCTGTGAAACAGAAATTTCTCTAACGTCCCCCTGTGAAACTAGTCCCGTCTCAATAGGGCTTTAGACATACAAACAAAAACCACTTTTCTCCTCACATAAAACAGATCACGTGCTTCTCATTTCAAACACCCTTTTAGTTTCCAGGCGTTGCATGCACACAATACAACATATAAGACTAACAGTAACGTGCTTCTCACGTTCTTCAACGCGTCTTCTGCGTTGGGGACACGCGCTTCTCGTGTACACAAATACGTGCTTCTCACGTATTACGCACTTCTGCGTTTAGGACAGACAAACAATTACTGCATGCACTGTTTCTCAAAACCTGGAACCTACCCTCCTTTTTCTTCCTTATCTTTTATCACTTTTTAGGTTCTTTTTGGTGGTGTCTTTTATTTAAGGCAGTCACCAACCGGGCGTTAGCGTACCAGGGGCAGCACAAAACAAAGATAAGCAAAAATTTGCTTACCTTATTTTTTAGTGCACCTTTGTTTTGTGAGGCCTCTGCCAGCACGACCACCGTGGTCACTCCTCGACCCCTTGTCCCTCCTGGCTCGACTCGGCAATTATGTTGTGGCAAATTCATAGTTCTTTTCGGTTCAGGTCTCAAAGAGTTTTCAGAGTCGAGGTTCCAG
The DNA here is from genome assembly GCF_949319135.1 of Squalius cephalus. NCBI lineage: Eukaryota > Metazoa > Chordata > Actinopteri > Cypriniformes > Leuciscidae > Squalius > Squalius cephalus. The sequence continues at coordinate 15,501,752 of NC_137125.1, forward strand.
GTCAGAAGAATTAACTTTATTGACAAGCAACAAAGTGAGAAGCCGGCTGGCCATCCGGACATCTGATCTTACAATGGTTTACACTCAGGTCTTATACCTTTTTTCTCATCACTTGGTGTCCAGTTACCACACTTGGTGTCCAATTAGCGTTTATACAGTTATCTTTTTCTCTTTGCTCCTCCTCGTCACTTCGCCACGATTAGAAACACCTGCATCAAAGCCTTATTCCCATTGGTGGCGGTCCTGACGCATGCGCTTTCTTAAATATGATTTCATATATGGTTTTTTGGGTACTTTTCCACTCTCGTCCTTAGACACCCTTTCACCCAGTTTTTATCCTGTCCTCACACAACCTTTTTCCCAGTTCTTATCTTCACGTACACTTTTGACAGGTTCAGTGTTTCCCATCATTTTGTCCCCTTTAACCTGTTCTTTCTACCTCCCATAATTTGGGCCTCCCATGTTTTAGGCCTAGTATCCCTGATATTCATATCATGCATTTTGGACTCATGTATGAGACAGATGAAATTCTCCAACACATCGTCGAGAGGTTAAAAGGAATTGGAATTACATATGAATTACACAAAAATGAAATATAACACAAGAAAACTAAATTTTAATCATGCAATATAGTGCAGTAATATACAGATGTATAATTCTGAGATGTTCCCCTGGTTTCACAGACCAGGCTAAAACCGAGTCCCAGATTAACCCTCTGGGGACCAAAAACGCGCCTGGGCGTTTTGCTCATTTTTTTTTTAGCAATGTAAAATAAACACTAAATGCTCTGTTAATTTTGATCTTTCATTTTCGTGTAATACATCAATCGATCCTGTTCAGTTTCTATTTTTTTTCTGTATACTCACAATAAAAATAAAGTGTTTTGCTTTTTGCCAAATAAAGAAAAATTAACATTATGCGATTTCTGCACTCTCTCTGTCAGTAAACTCCAATTTGAAACGCGTTCGAAAATGATCTATAACTCCACGAAAATTCAGTCAAACAGGCAAACAAACCCACGGGCATAAAGCTTGAGATCGCATCTTTTAAATTAAGTAATTTATATAAAAAACAAATATTCTCAGCTTGTGAAATCTGTATTAAAAGAGAGCGATTCCAGTCGAGCTCATTACGAGCTCATTCAAAAGTAATGTGACCACTCCCCGGAGAGCGCGTGCTATTCAAACGCAAATTCTGAGAACCATTTCAGACCTGTGAAACGCCCACATCAGCTGTAAACAAAGCGCGCCGCGAGTGAGGCATAATATAGCCTACCTTATGGAGAAAAGTTTCCTCAGAACAGTGCTGATATGAGGAGCAATAGATCCCGCTGAGGAGTAAGGTAGGCTGTTATCTTTTCTCAAGTGTTAATGTGGAATAACGTTATGGAATAGGCCTATGTAAACCGCAAAAAGATGAATCGCGTTTCTATAATATTTCTGTGAGATGAATGAAGGGTACATATTTGTAAAGACTGTTTAGCCTAAATATGAATCGTGTGTGAAAGAATAAAGTGCTTTGCTATAGCCTACTGAGATGAGTAAAAATCGACTGAAATATGTTGAAATAAAATGTATTTGTATAAGCAACGTATTAAACTGCAAATTAACATATGCCCTAATATTTCATAAAAACAACGTTACAGTCAGGCGAAGTATGAAAGACAACATTTTGTTGACTAGATTTGGGTAGTTTTTACTGTAGAATATACTGCCACATCAAATAAGCTTTTGTTTAGCAATTTCTGCTCATATCTATATATCTATATATATATATATATAAAATACTATTTTTGTCAAAAATAAAGTCATAGACTAAGATGTTAGATGTTCCAATGTTGGCTATATTCAAATTAATGAATACATATGATAAAATGTAGGCCTATAATCTTTTTTTTTTTTTACAAAGAAAGAGTACACTTGAAATATTGTTGAAATTGTAATTATTGTTGTAATTGTAACCTTTTTAATAAAATAGCAAAACATATTTACAAGATAGATGTAAGCGAAATCTTAAATGGTCAATATAAGTCTTCTTCTAAATATATCTTTTGTCCTTGCATTGTGGCTCAGTCAGTGTCACACCTGAATGAATGGCTCATTACACATAGTGGGTCTCATTCATGAAACACGAGCAGAACGAATTTTTGTGTAAATCGTGTGTAAAGTGGTTCTGGCGTAAATTTTCGGATTCATTAAAATGTTCGTATTTTCCAAATGTTAGTTGGTACGAAAGAAATCTACACCTGCTCCCAGCCACGCGTAAATAGTGCGTTTAACATCCGAACGTTTTGCTCATTAATAAGGCTGCCTTTTAATTCACCGTAATCGGGTACATATTTACACAGCATTTTGAAAAAATATTATATATAGTAATTACATACGGTTTTTCTTTTTACTTTTATTACGAGAGCCAGTAATAGCATCTGCAAACGGAACAAGTCCGCAAGTCTTTTTTTTTTTTTTTTTTTTTAATTTATTATATTCAAGCTGTTTATTCTTTTTTTTTTTTTTTTTTTTTTTTTTTTTTAAAGTCCGCAAGTTACAAGTGTTGCAGTCAAGCTTCATGTCAAACCATTTTCTTTTCACTTCTGGGACTGTTCGATTAACAGATGAAACTCCATTGACTGCATCTGCTGCCAAGCATTTTTACCTAAAGTATTTAGGTAAAAGCATTATTACCTAAAAAATCCTTTGTTTTAGGACCTGGTACGCCACTATGTACGCTTGAAAATAAAATGTGGCATTTTGAATGAACTTCTGATAATAAAACTTCAATTTCTGCATCTGAGAAATTTTCTCTTCTTCATTCGCTTTTGAGAGGACATGTTGAAATCCTTCGTTTCGTGTCGTAATATGATGCCCATATATAGTTGTCAGTCGGTTTTAATGGGCGGGATTTATGGTAATTAAGAATGAGCGTGCACGCGCGTCCCATTTACGACTGATTGGAATTCATTAACCCACACACACATTTCACTATCAAATCTGACGTTTACGAAGTATTTGTGAATCAGGAGAAGAATTTTCAGGAATGTCTCTTTACGCGCAAATCACTCACATATTTACTCGTATATTTACGAATGTTTCATGAATGAGACCCAGTGGGTGGGACATTGTATTCTCAGGTGTAAACCACTCCTCCTTCACGCCCCCCTCGCATATTGGCTTTCCAAGCAAAACCTGTTTTACACCATTTAAATCAATGTATTTTTTTTGTGAACGATAAAGCAAGACTATTTTCACATAATTTTGAAGCCAGAACTCGAAGCGACAACATCCATTAGTCAAAAGTCTTGTGGACACATATTTAATATGTGTTTTGTGGTCTTATTTCAGCAACTTTCATTTTTATTTTTTCCAATAACCACGCATAAACATTATTCTCTTAAAAATACAAACATCTACATACACGTTGCTTGCATATTATGGTAGCCCTGTTTGTGCTATATAGAGTGAATTTACACCTTTGCCATTAACATGTTTATAAATAACTGAAAAAAGCACAAATGTCAGGGCATGTCAGAACATCTCAAGGGCCCCAAAAACACCTTGGTCCCCAGAGGGTTAAAATGCATGTTTGAGCTGTTTAACAGAAAGAAACTTGCAATGACATATCTGTCAGTGTCTTTGGTTTGGGTCAAGATGAACACCAATAATGTTTTTTTCTAAGGCACGTTTATAAAAGCTACTTAAATGTCCTAATTGAAATAAGGCCTAATCCTTGTTTAATCTAAACCCTGTTTCTGAAACCAGGCTATCACCTTATCACATATAATGTAGCTAGGGTGTACATGGAATATTATATGAGAGACATAAAGAGTAAATCACATAAAGACTGGGACAATGACATTATACCACATAAATATGACCTCATTACTTCTAAGCAAGCATTGTTGTTGAAAAAATACTTATTCCTATCCTAGCTCAAGAAACATTATTTGAAAGCTTAATCATTTGCCTAAACATTTACTGTATTGTAAATGCAAATTTGTGATAAATATTTTTTACATCCTTCCTAATCTAGGGTTTGGGAGAAGCAACAAATAAATAAGTAAATGATTTGGCTTTCCCTACTAAGCTCCCATCTCAGCTTTTTAGACCACACATTAATGTTTTTGTAACAACAGAAAAAATAGGCAAAATAAAAAGAACAAAAGTAAATGGTGCTCAACTCCTTATATCTTCCTCACAGTTAAAAAAGTCAAACCACAAGTAAGCTTTAAACAATTAGCTTAGCAAAGAGTCGTTACAACTTTTGGGCTTCAGTTCCAGTAAACCCTACCTCCAGCCAAGATTTCACAATCACAATACAATCATACAACATACAGAACACATGAATACATCAACTCAGTCTGGGGCAGAAGGGAGAAAGGCAGCTCAGTTGGAAAAATAAACAAACATATATAAAGTGAGAGTATTTTCTTTCAGTCAGGAATGTGGGATGCCTCTGTTGTTACTCATTGGCTTTTTTGTTACTTACTGACAAAGAGACAATGAATCAAAAACAGTAAATCCAGCATAGAGAGACTCAGTGAATGCGTTGTTGAATGTGTGTAAGTGTGTGAGTGTGTGTGTGTTAGAGACACTGTAAAAGGACAGAATGCCAGCTGACACATCCACATATATTCCTACTCTCCGACAGGAGTGTGAAGGGAAACATATGCCAATTGAAATAAGATTGTGCCAGACGGTAAATTTGTCATTAAAGCATATCAGACTCCAGGAGTTTTTATTGTATCCAAATTCACAGGTACACCTTCCTCCTTTCCTGTTGATTCCTTTATATGTCACAGCTATAATAGCATTTCCACTCCATTCAGCCTCCCAGTAACAGCGTCCAGACAGACTCTCTTTACACAGAACCTGAGGACACCCATCAAATCTCTCTGGATGATCAGAATATGACTGATCCTCTTCTACATGTGTTGCCTTTCTGTTCTTCTCAGATAGAATGAGACGAGTGTGTGCTGTGTTTGGATCCAGTGTGAGATCACCGGCATCTGAACATAAAAAGAGAAACATAAAACAATCACAAAAGGTCTGTGTGTGTGTTCTTTTATACATGGTTTATGAGGACACATATGTGTATAATGACATGGATATTACAACATAAACATGGTTTATGATAACACTCCCTGTGTCCTTGTATACCAAATGGCTTAAAAATACTAAACAGTGTTTAGGGGTATGGTTAGTGTAGGAGAAGAGAATATACAGTCTGTACAGTATAAAAATCATTATGTCTATAGAGAGTCCATGTAAACCACATATACAAGTGTGTGTGTGTGTGTGGTCATACATTTGTGTAGTCCTGCTGTAATCCTCAACTCTCCTCCATGATCCACACTGTAAAACACAAATGTAAAACACACATTCTGCAGATCTGATACATTCATGAAACACACACAAGCATACACAGTAGTGTCAACATACTTAAGTTTGTCTAGTGTGCAGCTTGAATTGTTCAGTCTATCAGAGAGCAGCTTGACTCCTGAATCTCCTGGGTGATTGTAGCTCAGATCCAGCTCTCTCAGGTGTGAGGGGTTTGAACTCAGAGCTGATGCCAGAGCAGCACAACCTTCCTCTGTCACCATACAGCCAGACAATCTACAGACATACACAACAACAGTCCAATTTGTCAAATAAAAATCACTACTTATCACTACTTGCCTGGGGTGCATTTCCCAAAAGCATCGTTAGCCAACTATGGTCGAAAGTTCCATTGAACTCTATTGGTAACGACGGAACTTGCTACCATAGTTGGCCTTGGCATTTCACACAGGTTATATCCCACCCCCAGTGGGTTGCAACGGTATTGCAGGGGGGCCAGAAATTATTATTAATAAATATAAGTTTGCTAATATATGTAAAACTGTCATAATTAAATATCCTAATTCAACATATAATCAAATAATGATAAATGTTAAACGTTTACTGTGCATTCACTATTCAAACTTGCTGATTGGTTTGTGTTAAAGGGATAGTTCACCCAGAATTTTTTTTTTCTTCCATAATTTACTCATCCTCACAAGAAAGATATATTGAAGAATGTTGGTAACCAGACATTTGATGGACCCCATTGACTTTCATAGTAGCAAAGAAAACACTATTGAAGTAAATGGGGTCCATCAACTGTCTGGTTACCAACATTCTTCAAAGTATTTTTCTTTTGTGTTCAACAGAAGTAAGAAATTCATACAGGTTTGGAACAACATGAGGGTGAGTAAATTATGAAAAAAATTTCATTGTTTGGGTGAACTATTCCTTTAAGAATAATTCATCAATTTACTGACCAAACTTTTGTGACATACAGTAATTGTAGGCTACAATAGATTTAAACATGAATAATGGTTATAAACAGGGTCGTTGAACAGGAAAAATACATCTACAATCTACTCATTACAAGTAAGAATAAATCTTAAACAATGCCTGATATCGAAAAAGCTAAACTTAAAGCTAAACAGAAATTACAGTAGTGACTAGTTTTCACATGTGTGGGAATGGAGAACGAGCAGCTATCACAAAAATTAAGCTTGTCCACATTATTTTATTGGAATAAGCTTCATGTCAAACATGATCTCCATTTGCAACTTTCTTTTCTTCAGCCTGACATGCTGCACTTAGTAAATGCAAAACAAGTACCTTCACAACCTGGATCGCGAGTTGAAAAAGGTTGGGAACTACTGATCTAAATAGATTTGAAAATGCATATTTTTCTCTATGCTTTGGCCTTCCTTCCAGACTGAAATGGTGAAAACAGAGCTTATTGAAAACACTCTCCCAGGGGGAGGGATGCTGGAGAAAACTTTCTCCAGGGAAAATGCTGTTTGCTGATGTAGTGTGGTCTGCAAAACTGGAGGTATTCAATAACAATGGCACATACTTAGTAATTTGATTTATATTGTTCATATAGGTCAGTGCTTCTCAAAGCCTTAGGTGAGATTTTAATCTGTGTTCATGTTCAGTTAAAAAGGCACTGCTAACAGCATTACTCCAGCACTTGAAGAAGTATGAATAAAATAAAGGCAGTGAAAAAAAAGTTGAAGCTGCAATGTATTCTGTATTTACTCACCGAAGTATATGCCATCATACCTCAAACCTCTCTAACATGCACTATTGGAGTTTCATGTTAGTTTAATGACATTTCAGGGTGTTCTAAATGAATGCATTTTGTCAAATGAAGTCAACAAACACCTGTGTATCTTAATCATTGAGACAAGCATGTTAATGACAGGATAAAAAACAAGCAGCCAGATGGACCTTGCAATGCTCAGGCATCTTATATATGGGTCTTTTACGTGGTGTGCCCGGCTGATGATGGCTGCTCGCCCTCACTTCACAAAGCTGATGAGAGTCTACAGATCATGATCAAATACAGTATTGCTAGCCAAAGGATGTGAGGAAAGGAGCATTAGCACACAGAAAAATAAAAAAAAATAAGGCTAATTGCATTAATAATTTTTAATGCATTAAACAACAAATATTAGTCAGAAATTAAATGTTATTTTTGACAGCCCTATTATAAATATCACTTTGTTTATTAAACTAAACTTAGTAATCTGGTGCAATTCTTATCTCTTTTGTATCTTTTAAAAATATCTAAAAAATAAGAGTCCAGAGTGCATTTTGATATCTGATGCTTAGGTGCTCAGTTGTAGCTCTGTTTTTGATTTCGATGAAATGCAACTCCACATGATTCTCAAATCATCAGTCTCCATATACTATGCATGAAAATATACTATATCTATAAAGTTGACCATTAAGGAAGTTAATGAAACTGACATGTAAGAGTACATCTAAATCAGTGGCGGCTGCTGGTCTTTCAAAGAGGGGAAGCTCAATTTCGGCCTACATCATAAAAATTGTCTCCATTTATTTATACGTAAATTCTGCCCAACGTTCCTTTTCAAGAAAATGCTCTGTGACCCTATATCTTTCCAACTAGGCGTCTTTTCCAGTGACTTGACCAGTGTCCTCTCAATGGCCAGCAGAGTTAGGTATAATTGTATAAATGTAATAATATAATAAAGGTATAAATAATAATATAATAAAGTATAATAATAATACTACTAATAATATATAGGCTATTTTTAATTATTTTAATAATTGTTGTTTTAATTATTACTAATAATATTATAAAAAATATAATAGGATAAGTAATAATATATTAACCCTTTAGGCGCCAGAGGTTTTTTCCTAAAACGTTCGATTTTGACATCTTAATTTCAAAAGGCTATATCTTAAAAGTGATAAAAGATAGAGACTTTCTGTAAATTAGAGAAATATTAAGGATGACCCAAAGTTTATGTAGGGATTACATTTTCCCATCTAATTTGCATATTATGACGTCATATGGTGGCGGCCATCTTGGATTATAGAATTTTTATGGTTTTTGTTGATGTTTATTTGGTTGTTTGTTTGTTTTTTTAGCTGACAAAGACGCACACATCACAAGGACATGAACACACAAAAAAGAACACATATTGTACACTACTAAATGGTCAGGGAAATAGATAGTAAATCAACAGTGTAATAAATGGCAGACAAAAACAATTGTTGCAGGGCTTTTGCTGTAGAGATAATGACTCCCTATTCATCCAGGTGACATTTCTTGTAGTGTTTCATGGTGTGGTCTTGCGATAGACTATGCATAATAGCCCCTCTGCCCCGTGTCACATCGCCTCTTGTCCTGCTACGAGCAGCAGCGCGCGCGGGCGCGGCCAGATCTGCCTCGCGCGCGCGCCGAATGTGCACAGCTCGGACTACTGTCATTGTCATTGCGACTCCCCACCCTGCCTCCACGTTGCCCCCTAACTGCCCTATGAATACTTCGACCTCGTCTAACATACCCAGTGGCATTAGACAAAGTCTCCACCACAATACAGTACTGTCGCCGCGATTGCGGAGAGGCACGCGGTCACGGCTAGCGCGGTAAAAATCTCCCGCGGCCGCCTCGTTCCCCACAACACTAACACGCCTGCTAACTTCGCGATGAACACTCCGACCCCGGGAAACATTGTTCCCACCACTGACATTGGGCAAAGGACCATCTAACATTATATTGGGCAAAGGATTCACCGTTTGTGCTTGGTGTAGGGCTATACTTTCACTTTCAGAATCACCGTCATTTTCTGAAGGCAGATAACGTTATTCCCCTTCAGAATCAGGGTCCGCGAATAGAAGACACAACACTTCATTGCGGGTAAGCTTTATTGATGCCATTAGATAATAATAATAATAATAATCTAATGCAAATACTCGCTGATGTTGACAATATTGCTCTGATAAAATGGCTCACTCGCACACTAGCTCCGCTTTTGTTCGCACTGATTCAATGCGCTCTAGCTCGAAGATTTTGTATAGAAGCATGACTTTTTTTTGAGTCGGGGATGAAGTATGACATGTCTGCCAACTAGTGGAGGGGAGGTTGAACGAAATTTGACACCCTATTTGACAAAATCGGCCGTTTTATTCAGTGCCGCATCTTGTCGAGTAAACTCGACCGTGGCGCCCAGAGGGTTAAAGGTATAAATGTATAATTGTGTGAAATGTATTATGAAAAATGGCTAGCAATTTCGACAAGCAAATACCAAGAAAGAGGTAGCAGCAGTTTGTCTTTTGACTATCACTTGAAAAATCCGCGATGGGACTGAGCTCGAATAGCTTCAGAGGCAGCGACTTTTTATTGTATGAGATCGCTGTCAATCAAAAGGAGATGCAGCCCCTCCAATCATCACGCGGAAGCCCGGCGTCCGGGCCAGCCCACTCCTCATTCACCCCCAGAGACGCTGAGCGTCCGTGGGCGGGACATAATCGCAGCATTTATCCAATGACCGTCTAGTTTCGAAGCGCTGAAAAAAACTGTTCAGAGCAGCCCCATTGAAGTCAATGGACGCTGGGCTTCAACAGGGAAATGCACTGTCTGTGACGCTACGGGAATGTATGAGAAGGAAATCGAGTCAGCCGACCTGCTGTATGTAGCTGATTCTGAACGAACTCGTCTTTGAGATGAACGTTTTCTAACGCATTTTTAGTCAATAAAATGTTAACACAATAGTACATATTTGACCATAAATTTTTTTGACATTATAGGGGAAGCCGAGCTTCCCTTGCAGTCTTAAAGAAATCCCCACTGATCTAAATCTGTTAAATACCTCAGTATGTGCAGCTTACAGTGTGACTTCAGTCCAGTCGAGAGCCACTTCACTCCTAAATCCTGCAGGTCATTGTTACTCAGGTCCAGCTCTCTCAGGTGTGAGTTTGGTGATTGTAGAGCTGGAGACAAACTTTCACAGGACTGACCAGTGATATTGCAGGTGACCAATCTAAGCAAAACAATAAAGCAGTAAGAAACTCCTGTCACAATAACCATTAATGACACATTCTGACTGGCATTTGCAGTGATCACTTCTACCTTAAAGGAGACCTATAATGTAAAATTCACTTTTACACGGTGTTTGAACTTAAACGTGTGTCCGCAGTGTGTAACCACAGAATAATTAGAAACAATGTCTCAAAACCAGCTTCCCAGTTTTTTTGCCTACTGTGATGTTACAGTAGAGCAAGCCCCGCCCACGACCGGAGACGATTTCTACCCTTGTTACGGTTTGTGTCTCGTGTTTTCCTCTCTTTGTGATGACGTCATGACTCTGTGTTTTTTTCTGTGTCTGAGTTTGTTATTAGGTCCGCACCTGTGTATCATTATACACCTGCGTCTCGTTGGAGTCGTTTCTGATTCACTATAATAAGGACGCTGAAGCGGAGCATGGCAGGAGAGAGGAGAACCAGCAAACAAGCTTTTCTTTTTCTTTTTATTTAGTTAAATTACTTTGCTGTTCGTCTTATCAATATTTGTTACCTTCATATTATTTTGAAGTTCATTATGTTTCTTTATCTGTGATACGTGTTTCGTGAGTTTTTACATGTTTGTGAGTATAATAAATGTTAACGCAGCGCACTCGTGTTTCACGTGTCCTTCTTTATGTTGTAAAACCCTTACGTAGCCACTTTTAACAAAAGGGTTCGTAACACCCTATTAGCATAGATCATGCTCTGAGTGAGCCGCACACAATTTCCCATGTTTATCTCCTTGTTAAAGCAGCTAGTGATATAATGTTTCAGCTACCTAAACATAACTGTTCTATTGTTGCCTGTAATAATGGACATAAGAGTCTCCACAAATCCCCGGTCTCTGAGCCACTGAGAACACAGCATATTACCGCATTGTTCTGAATATAAGACGACTGCATTGCTTGACCAAGGTCTGACATAGCTCTGCTGATGTGAATGTTCCAGTGGATAGCAGTTCATGTCTGTTTTGGCTATGGACTGTTATGCATGAGACCTCTCCAGTGCTAAGTCAACTCAAGAGTACCTCTCATCATATGTGGAAATTCAGTCACTTATCCTGTTGATATAGTGCTGCTCTATAACAGATGAACATGACCTTCTTGACAGTTTGTCAGTGGCAGACATCCCTTGGTCAGCAGATACCTAAGGGACACCAGATGGCTCAGGCCCTCTCACTTTGCTAATATCCCATTTTGGGACCTAGCACTGGAATCAATCACGGTATTGTCACATCTTTTTTATTTTGGCATAAATTAGTAACATTAATTTAGACATCATTAGCTTGTACTGTAGATAACTGCTTCAAATTTTCTGTAAATGAACTGAAGTTGAATAACTTGACATTATGAGTAGTATCTAACTAGTTGGTTTCCTTGAGGTGAGAAAGAGCTTAGTTAAGGTAATGGAGTGGTGGGAGGCTTTGGTTCAAGTAAAGGAGGGTAGTCTGGTGACCATAAGTTCCCCTATGATCCAGTGCATTAGGGTTGGCAACTTCCTTCAGCGGTGCTAGACTCCTTAGGGCTGCACTATATAGGAGGACTTGCAGCATGCCATTCTAGCCTATCAGTCACAATACATGCCCTTTCTGGGAATTGGGTCCAGTGGCACAGCCAATTTGGCGTTGTTTTGTTGTTTTAAGTTTTTCTGGACAAATTTACCTGATGAAATCATTATACCACCCCTGCCTCTGGGGAAAGGATGACAATCATTTTGTACAGGGTCCCTGATCATTTCAGTCTGTAAATGTACAGTTCACTGCTGATTGTTTTGTAATTAACTGTCGCAATTCAAAGCAGCTTTGCAACAATTTTTTAACAATGAGCTTTTGAAAACCTAACACATTTCATTTTATTTAAAAATGTAATGTATGTACAGCGAACTACAGTTTGCAGCACTACAGGGAAGTTTTGGAAGCAGTTTGCAGATATGAGGGGACGAAATGCTGCATCAGTAGCTGAAGCTATGGGAAATCTGCCCAGAAGTGACCATCTCTGAAACCTGTATGACACCATGTCAGATCGTAATGGGTTAAGGTAAATCCTGAGTACTTTTTTAAAGGGCAAAAGAGGGTTTGCTCTGGTCCAAACTGTTAGTAAATCTGGCAAATAACCTTTAAGAGATTTATTTTCCCTTCCAATTGCCTTACATGGGAATAATTTATTTAGTTTGGAATGCAGTGCATATTCAATATGCAAAAATCACTGAAGAACAGGTGGGACACATGTACATGGCACATGTAAACAAGCACAGAAGATGTGGGGAAACAAGTGTGAACTCACCAACTGATCAGAACAAAAATCCAACATTTTGTGTGTTGCTTGTAGTGCATTTCTTTTTTCTTATTTTTTCTACTAGGCAGTTTTATGTTGAACATTACTTGCCTGCATACAACTGTATTATGTACATATATTAAAGTATATAATTGGATGGGTATACATAAAATATACTATATTTTATGTATACCCATCCAATTATATTCTTTATTATTTTATCGGAGCAGTAGTTTTTTTGGGTGATGCAAATTGATGTCATTAATAGCATTTCAGTTTGATTCTTCTTCCTCTGCTACAACCATGGGTGTCACAATTATTTTTTTAACTGAATTTGTTTTTTACTCAAGCTATTGTTTGTTAAAATCTCCCATTTAGAACTAAATGTGAAAGACAAACCTCAGTATGTTCAGTTGACAAAATGAACTCTTCAGACCAACAGAGAGCTGCCTCAGTCCTGAATCCTGCAGGCAATTGTTACTGAGGTCCAGCTCTCTCAGATGTGACTGTAGAGCTGAAGACAAACTTTCACAGCACTCACCAGTCAATCTACAACCTGTCAATCTGGAGAAAAACAAATTAATCAGTAATTATAACATGTGAGTACACCCAATAATTGGCAATTACAAAATCTGATATTAAATCTGTATTAACCCTCTGAGGTCGGCAAACGCGCCCGCGCGTTTTGCTGGATTTTCTTCACATTGTAGAACTATAAACTTAAATTACTCCGTCATTTATGGTCATACAGAAAAAAGAAATATAAATAAAGAATCTGTGATATTTCTACTTTTGTATGTGTCCACTTACAATCAAATCAAAACATTGTGCTTTTGTAAAATAAAGAAAATAAACAGGGTGTGCGTTCTGCCTCTCCGTCGCGGTGAACTTTTTTTTCTTGAGCACGTCTATAAACTGAAACAAAACTCAGCGAATACTTGTCACACATTTATGAGCCATATACCTTTATAAACATTTAAGTGTGTACTTTTAAATGATCGGATTCAAACTGAAAACAAATATTCTCTGTTTAAGTAATTTGTATAAAACCAACAAGATGTCCAGCTTCTCAAACGCTTCCTAATTACTTTTAATTTGAACACGCCTACTTGCGCAAAAGATATTCACATGCAAATCTCCACATGGAACGCGATCGCGCTCATTACCTCAAAAACAAAACACCAAAACACTTCACAAGTCTGCTTTTCGTCGAGTTTGAAAGGCGCACCGTGAGCTTACATTGGATTTAGGCTACCTCAGAAGAAGAAGAATGCGATTTGAAGACAAGAAAGATGTAAGGTAAGAAATTCTTACATATTAGTTTGTTATTGTTGCATAAATTTCACATTGCAGTTGAACTGTTGCTAGATATATGGTGAATATTATAATATTTAGACCCGTGTTTACTGTTACTGTGTTTGTGGATATCTGCTCAAACGTAGATATGTATATGGTAACCATAATGTTTTATATTTGAGCGCGATCGCGTTTGAATGTATCATATTTGATACATTCGAAAAGCAAAACGCACCAAACGGCTTCATGTTTTTACTATTATCTCATTTCATATCATCATAACGAATGGAAACATTTGAAGTAACATGATAATCAATATATTTTTCTCTAGCTTAGTTGTTACTGAAATATTTTGGAAGATTTATAGGCTGCTATGGTTATTGTTATTATTATTTTATGCAGCACTGCGCATAGCTTATGCCTACAAGGCACAACAAACCTGGTGTTCATTATATTATTGTTGGAAACATTTGTGTGTGTGTGTGTGTATTCTGTGAATTTTAAAAAGCAATTTTAACCAGAAAAATCTAAAATGTATTCCCAAAATCGTGCAGGCCTTTCTCTTGATATCAGTATGTTCACTTTTTTTTTTTTCAGGGCCCAGATGCCACTGAGTCCTGCTGACTTCAACATTCACACAAGTCTCTGTACATGAACATGGTAAAGTGAAAATCAAACACCTTGGAAATGAAAGGTATGGACAATGTTTTTAGGAATGGCACAAAGGTCTCTGTCTTTGGGTCATTGGTTTCAATGAGTGCTTTTTGGTCATTTGTTGTGTATCTTTGGATTATGTTATGTTGTAAATAAATCCAAACAATCAAAAAGCCATTCTTTTTTAAATCTCCTCATTCTTTGTGCAAGGTTGCTCAGAATGATAGGGCCTGATAGCTCCTAATAGGGCCGTTAGGGGAGGGTCTTTGTCTTTCTCAGGTGTGAAAAGCTTACATATTAATGATGTGATCACACCTCCCGTAAAGTTTTCTCACACAAAACACGTCGTACAAATTTTAAATCAATATATTGTCTTATCTGAATGAGCAGTCATGGCGATTTTCACATAGTTTTGGAGCAAATATTCTAGGCTACGTGATACAATTTTCAAAAGTCTTGTGAAGAAATAATCAGTATGGGTTTCATGGCCTTATTTCACTGAGATTTTTTTTTTGTATTTTCACAAACCACGCATAAATGTCATTATCTCAAAACTACAAACTTTTACATACATGCTGCTGATATATTATTGTAGCAGAGTTTGTGCTGAATACACTGTAATCAGACTTTAGCCATGAAAATGTCACAAGTAACAGAAATAAGCACAAATGTCAGAGCATGTCAGAACACCTCCAGGGCCCAGAAAACAGCTCAGACCCCAGAGGGTTAATCACAGTTTAAATAAGATTACTTTCATCCTACTAAGAGAACTATTCATTAATATATTTCAACATGATGAATGAATCAATGTAAAACTCAAACCTCAGTATGTTCAGTTTACAGTCTGAACTATTGAGTCCAACACAGAGAAGCATCACTCCTGAATCCTGCAGGTTATTGTTATTCAGGTTCAGCTCTGTCAGACAGGAGTTTGATGATCGCAGAGCTGAAGACAAACTTTCACAGGACTGAACAGACAGGTGACATCCATCAAGTCTGTAGCGAAGGATAACAATGGAGTGAAAAAAAAATTACTAAAATTGATTACATAACTAATATTCTGTCACATGGCATTAGCTGTAGTCTGAATATTAAGATGAGTCTATAAATAAATACTCACAGAGCTTTTCTGCAGTTAACCACAGCTGGTATCAGTCTCCTTCTTCCCATATCTGATGTGTTGTATTTCATGAGATCAAATTCATCCAGCACTTCCTCTGACATCTGAAGAATGTAGGTTATTGCTGAGCATTGACCAGGGGAGAGTTTATTATCTGAATGTTCACCTGATTTTACAAACTCCTGAATCTCTCTGTACAGAGTCCTATCATTTACTTCAAGAAGACAGAGGAACAGACTGATGGATCTGTCAGCTAAGAGACCATAACTTTCCTTTATTTTGTCTTTAATGTACTGTGTGGTTTCTCTGACGGTCTCTGAGCTTTTTTCTGTACGTGTCAGTAGATCCTCTATGAGACTCTGATTAGACTCCAGTGTGATGCCCAACAGGAACCGCAGAAAAAGATCCAGGTAACCATTTTTACTCTGAAGAGTTTTAGTAACTGCTGATTTTAGAAGCTCACACAAAGACTTTGGCTTAGACGTGTAGCTCTCTTTTCTTTTATCCAGAAAAAACTGCAATGACTCCATTTTCTTCATCAGATGGGAGTAAAAAACATATAAAGCAGCTAGAAACTCCTGAAAGCTCCGATGTATGAAGCAGTAGACTTTCCTGTGATGAATCACAGATTCCTCCTTAAAGATCTCAGTGCAAATCCCATAATACACTGATCCATCATTGATGTCTATGCCACACTCGCTTAGATCCTCCTCATAAAACATAACATTGCCCTTCATCAGCTGTTTGAAAGCCAGTTCAGCAAGTTTCAAAATCACTTCTTTGTTGGACTGCATTAGTTTCTTTGGATCTCTCCCTTCATACTTCTGATTCCTCATGTTAATCTGAATGAGCAGGAAGTGGATGTACATTTCAGTCAGAGTTTGAGGGATTTCTGCCTTGTCATCTTGTTTCAAGAGATTTTGAAGCACATTGGCTGAGATCCAGCAGAAGACAGGTATGTGGCACATGATGTGGAGGCTTCTTGATCTTCGAATGTGTGAGATGATTCTGGCTTGATGCTCATCACAAATTTTTTTCCTGAAATATTCCTCCTTCTGAGGGTCACTGAATCCCTGAATTTCTGTCACACGGTTGATGTATTTGGGGGGGATCTGACTGGCTGCTGCTGGTCTGGAGGTGATCCAGATGTGAGCAGAGGGAAGCAGTTCTCCTTTCATGAGCTTTGACATCAACACACCCACGGATGAAGACTCATTTACATCAGAAACTTTCTCACTGTCTGAAAACATTAGTGTAATTCTGCTTTCATCCAGACCATCAAAGATGAACACAACTTTGCGCTCCTCATACATTTTTGAGTCAATATCTTGAAGTTCAGGATGAAAGTCCAGCAGAAGTCTGTGAAAACTGTACTGATGATCTTTAATCAAGTTCAGCTCTCGAAATGGAAGCACAAATATGAAATCTACATCCTGATTGGCATTTCCCTCGGCCCAGTCCAAAACGAACTTCTGCACAGAGACAGTTTTTCCAATTCCAGCGATGCCTTTAGTAAGAACAGTCTTGATTTGCTTTTTCTCTTCACATCCTGGTTCAGGCAATGGTTTAAAGATCTCATTGCAGTTGATTGGAGTGTCTTGTGAGTGTTGTGTTCTGGGAGTTCTCTCCATATGTAAAACCTCATGTTCTTCATTCACCCCTTCACTCTCTCCTTCTATGATGTACAGCTGTGTGTAGATCCTGTTTAGGAGAGTTTGATTCTCTTGTAGTTTGATTCCCTCAAATAACCCCTCATACTTTTTCTTCATGCTGGTTTTGTGTTGGTCTTTGACTTTCTGTTGTTCATCATATACTGGTAGGTGAGAATCCTGCAGTTCTCCAGCCTGATCATCTCTATCCACACAGCAGAAACAAGAAGAAAAACACAATGAATGAATGAGTGCACAAGCAACAAAATCTTCGATTAAAGCCATGTGTGTCACTCTCAAAACCAACTGAGACACAACCCTGCTGAAAAATCCAGCATGAATTTCATGTTGGTCGAGGCTGGTTAGAGCTGTCATAATGCTGGTCTAGCTAGTGGACCAACACAGTCATGCTGTTCTCAGTCAAAACTGAGCAGATGTAGCTGATCCACCAGCACTCCCGCTTCCAATGCTGGTCCCAAATATATATATGTATGTATATATATGTCATATATTGAAATTCCATCATAATCTATTATTATATACAACTGGAAGAAAACAAAACTAGACGTTTTTCGAATTTCGTGGAAAGAGAGAGCATGATTGCATACAGAAAAGCCTTAAAAATTGCTAGATCTTCTTATTTTTCGACTCTCTTAGAAGAAAACAAACACAACCCAAGGTATTTATTTGACACAGTGTCTAAATTAACAAGAAATAAAGCTTCTACTTCAGAAGTTTCCAAAGAGCATAGCAGTAATGACTTTATGAACTTCTTTACTTACAAGATTGATAATATTAGAGAGAAAATTATAACTATGCAACCAACTACTACAGTATTGCAGTGCATTGTAGTGTCCCTGAGGAAAAAATCCATTCATTAAACTCATAAAATCATCTAAATCAGCAACACGTATGTTAGACCCTATACCGACTAAGCTACTGAAAGAAATGCTTCCAGAGCTCATAGATCCTCTTCTTAATATCATTAATTCATCTTTGTCTCTAGGATATGTACCGAAAACTTTTAAGCTGGCTATAATTAAACCTCTTATTTAAAAAAACACAACTTGATCCTAGAGAATTAGTCAATTACAGGCCGATCTCAAATCTACCCTTTTTGTCAAAAATACTAGGAAAAGCAGAATCCTAACAACTATGTTCCTTTTTGGAGAGAAATTGTAACTGCAAGGATTTCCAGTCAGGATGTATACCTTATCATAGTACTGAGACAGCTCTCATTAGAGTTACAAATGATTTGCTCTTATCATCCGATCATGGTTGTATGTCTCTATTAGTGTTACTTGATCTTAGTGCTGCATTTGATATATATATATATATATATATATATATATATATATATATATATATATATATATTGTAATTTTTAAATAGCAATTTTAACCAGAAAAATCTAAAATGTATTCCCAAAATCGTGCAGCCCTATATTTTCTCTATTGGCCCTATTCCACCTGATAGGGCCAATAAGGGAGGGTCTTTGTTTTTCTCAGGTGTGAAACACATCAATATTCATGATGATTCACATCAAGCTTTCTCTCATCAAGCTTTCTTACACAAAACATGTCTTACAAATTTTAAATCAATATATCATTTTATCTGAATCAGTACGCAGGATGATTTTCACATAATTTTGAAGCAAATATTCTAGTCTACATGATACAATTTTCAAAAGTCTTGTGAAGAAATAATCAGTATGGGTTTCATGACCTTATTTCAGTGACAATTTATTTGTATTTTTTCACAAACCACGCATAAACGTCATTATCTCAAAACTACAAACTTTTACATACATGCTGCTAACATATTTTTGTATTTTTGCAGAGTTTGTGATGAATACAGTGTAATCAGACTTTAGCCATGAAAATTTCACAAGTAACAGAAATAAGCACAAATGTCAAAGCATGTCAGAACACCTCCAGGGCCCAGAAAACACCTCAAACCTCAGAAGATTAAAGCAAGGGGAGTACAATTTTACGCTACCGGACTATAGAGGAGGCCTACTGTAAGGCCTACAGCTTCTACAACAGAGTCTCTAACATTAAATGCCTCACTTTTGGAGACATCTGATAGGGAGGACTGCAGATAGTGGCAGTAATCTCTCACAGACCGGACCATAGAGACGGGCATCCTGGAGAACAGATCTCAGCAGCGCTTTCTAACCCTTGCAAACGAGGGGAGTAACTCTACTCGATCCTGGATCTACACAGTGCCTGTGAAGGCTGGGCACTCTAAAAAGGGTACCCTAATAAGGGGATCTCTAGAGTTTACATTGCCAAGAGGCAGTGTACTCAGCAGAAGTGCTATCGACCCTTTAAAGCAAGGGGAGTACAATCTTATGCTACCGGACTATCGAGGAGGCCTACTGTAAGGCCTACAGCTTTGAATGCCACAGGCGTCAGCCCGGGCAGTGCTTTGGCTCTAAGGGAGCATACTCAAACATCCTAACTGGCAGGGAGTAACTAATCTGTCTCTACCTGAGTCTGGGTGGTGAAGGATGATAACATACAAGCTATGGTTAGCAAAGTACTCTAATTAATGACCCTATCAGCATGACCCAGAGGAATGTATCAGGGTCAAGGCCTATTGTCTTGTATTTTTTACAAGACAGATTTTATATTCTCCACCAAACCCAAGGAAATGGAGGCCTCAGTAACTGGCCAACGGCATTCAACCTTGATTCTTTCATTCAAGGGGCTCAGAGGAAAAATTATTTTTCAACTTGCTGAATATACCAGCTACTATACTCGATGCTGTAAAGGGTGGAGGCCTGAGTATACTGCTTCTTACTTTCTAGAGAGAAAGGCCTGTCAACGCCCATGAGATATCTGCATGGGAGGCTTTTTGAAGATAGCCTGCTACCTATGCTGCTATCTACCCTGTAACACCACAAGCATTTTTCACCTAATGCAAAAGGCGGGCCTTGTCGGAAGTTCAAAGCTATAATCTCAAAATGACTCTCTAAAGTGAGAGAACTACTGCTGTAGTATAAGGTGACTATCAAGGTGGCCCGACAAGGGCCAACGCTTGATTTTGTAGTTCTATCTGGAGCTTGACAGAGCGATGGCCTTAGTAGAATAACTCCGATAGGGAGGAAGCCATCTCACACAGAAATGTCTGTTTGATGCTCGGATGAACGCTGGCCTCACAAGAAATTTTCCATATAATAAAGCCAACCTGTTCACTACCACAGATTGGCACTACCCACTATGTAAACCTGACGTCTCTAAATAAGAGGAGGCCTATGGGAAGGGTATGCATAGCCTACCTATATATGAGAACTTCAGGGCCCTATTTTTACCTATTCTATAAAAACCCTACCTAACACACCCATAATACTTTTTAACAGGGTCTACTGTCCAACCTTACTAAAAACTCTTGTACAGGGAGGAGACCTGCATAGCTCAACCTGGTGCCTGTAGAGCGATGGCCTAAACGGCATTCAAAAAATGTATGCCTATCACCATTAGGAACTTGAAAGTGTGTACTTACTACCAAACCTGTCGCCAGACCTACGTTTTTCTGCACCCTTTTGACTGATAGGATATCGGCCCAGTCAGTCAATAAATGGGAGAAGAAACAAAATAACTCTTTTCAAATATATAAAATATATAACATATTTTATTGTAAATTTAAAAATAGTATATTAATTTACTAATTACTTGAATAAAGTACATAACGTACCCCCCAACACTGCTCACAACACTAGAAGTGTGACAGCTGGCTTTCTGTGCACACGCCTCAGAAAATTGCAAGTCAGAAGTTTAAACCAACAAGGTTTTAAAACCCATGCAAATAATAAACTTTAATGATGAAAAAGAACTGCGATGTTATGTGAGCATGAGCGCGATAGAGATGATAATCAAAAACAGACAGATGATTTGTTTGTTGTTACCGGCATCTGAAGCTTGAGTACAGTACTGGTTATTGTCTTACCTGGGGTTGAAGATGTCTTTTCCATCACTGAAGGTGACAGGGAGTTTCATGGATTTATCACTCCTCATAGACATACAGCTGGGCTCTGGTGATGTTGCTCTCTGGTTCTGAACAACATCTCCCTCCTCTCTCTCCTCGTAGAGACTCGATGTTCTCCTACAATTTAATCATGATTTTAAGCATTTTAGAAACACTGACAACATTAATGATACATCAGTGGAAAATAATAATAATAATAATAATAATAACTTATATTTATATAGTGCCTTTCACGAGACTCAAGGACGCTTTACAGAGTCAGAGTTAGAGTCATTCAAGGTTAAATGCCTTTTTAAAAAGGTGGGTTTTTAGAAGTTTTTTGAAAATGTCCAGAGAAGGGGCATTTCGGATGTCAGAGGGGATGGAGTTCCAGAGGGTAGGGGCTGCGACGCTGAATGCTCTGTCCCCAAAAGTCCGTAGTCTGGTGTGGGGGACAGAGAGCAAGCCCTTGTCAATGGACCGTAGATTCCGTGAGGGGATGTAGGGATGGAGAAGATCCAGTAGGTACTGGGGGGCAGTGGCATGGAGAGATTTATAGGTGAAGAGGAGGATTTTGTAGGTGATGCGAAATTTGACTGGAAGCCAATGAAGCTGAGTGAGGATTGGGGTGATGTGCTGCCACGACCTAGTGTGTGTGAGAACCCTGGCCGCCGAGTTCTGGACATATTGTAGCTTGTCCAGGACCTTGCTGGGTACCCCATACAGGACAGCATTACAGTAGTCCAAACGACTAGTGATGAAGGCATGAATGAGTGACTCTGCCACAGAGTCTGAGAGAGAAGGTCGAAGTCTGGAGATATTTTTAAGGTGGTAAAAGGCAGATTTGGCAATGAATTTGACATGTGACTGGAAGGAAAGGGTGGAGTCCAGAATGACACCAAGGTTGCGGACTTCTTGGGATGGAGAGATGGAACAACCATCCACTTTGAGTAGTAAATCACCTACCATCGAGAGCAGCGGCTTGGGAGCCACTACCATTAGCTCTGTTTTGCTGCTGTTTAGTTTGAGTAGGTTAGATGACATCCAGGTTTTTATTTCATTCAGGCAGTCAACAAGTGACAGTGGAGGAAGCTCAGTGGATGGTTTAGTGCTGATATACAGTTGTGTGTCATCAGCATAACAGTGGAAACTGAGACCATGGTGACGTATTATCTGGCCGAGGGGGAACATGTAAATGGTGAAAAGGAGGGGTCCAAGCACAGAGCCTTGAGGCACACCTTGTTTGACTGTGGCCGGGGGGGAGCTGGAGTACAGAGTACAGTACAGAGTAAAATAATAAACAATTCTAATAAATAATATCATTCTTTAACCCTCTGAGGTCGGCAAACGCGCCGGCGCGTTTTGCTGGATTTTCTCCACATTGTAGCACTATAAACTTAAATTACTCCGTCATTTATGGTCATACAGAAAAAAGAAATATAAAAAAAGAATCTGTGATATTTCTACTTTTGTATGTGTCCACTTACAATCAAATCAAAACATTGTGCTTTTGTAAAATAAAGAAAATAAACAGGGTGTGCGTTCTGCCTCTCCGTCGCAGTGAACTTTTTTTTCTTGAGCACGTCTATAAACTGAAACAAAGCTCAGCGAATACTTGTCACACATTTATGAGCCATACACCTTTATAAACATTTAAGTGTGTACTTTTAAATGATCGGGTTCAAAACGAAAACAAATATTTTCTGTTTAAGTAATTTGTATAAAACCAACAAGATGTCCAGCTTCTCAAACGCTTGCTCATTACAGTTAATTTGGCCACGCCCACTCGCGCAAAAGATATTCACATGCAAATCTCCACATGGAACGCGAACGCGCTCGTTACCTCAACAACAAAACACCAAAACACTTCACTTCACTTTTCGTCGAGTTTGAAAGACGCGCCTGAGCTTACATTGGATTTAGGCTACCTCAGAAGAAGAAGAACGCAATTTGAAGACAAGAAACATTTAAGGTAAGAAATTCTTACATGTTTGTTATTGTTGCATAAATGTCACATTGCAGTTGAACTGTTGCTAGATATATGGGGAATATTATAATATTTAGACCCGTGTTTACTGTTAGGCCTACTGTGTTTGTGGATATCTGGTCAAACGTAGATATGTATATGGTAACCATAATGTTTTATATTTGAGCGCGATCGCGTTTGAATGTATCAGATTTTGCAGTGCGATCGCGTTTGAATGTATCATTTGAAAATTTGAAAAGCAAAACACACCAAATGGCTTCATGTTTTTACTATTATCTCATTTCATATCATCATAACGAATGGAAACATTTGAAGTAACATGATAATCAATATATTTTTCTCTAGCTTGGTTGTTACTGAAATATTTTGGAAGATTTATACTGCTATCTATTGTTATTATTATTTTACCCAGCACTGCGCATAGTCTATGCCTACAAGGCACAACAAACCTGGTGTTCATTATTTTATATATTGTTGGAAACATTTGTGTGTGTGTGTGTGTGTGTGTGTGTGTATTTTGTGAATTTTAAAAAGCAATTTTAACCAGAAAAATCTAATATTTATTTCCAAAATCGTGCAGGCCTTTCTCTTGATATCAGTATGTTCACTTTTTTTTCAGGGCCCAGATGCCACTGAGTCCTGCCGACTTCAACATTCACATGAGTCTCTGGAACATGAACATGGTAAAGTGAAAATCAAACACCTTGGAAATGAAAGGTACAATGTTTTTAGGAATGGCACAAAGGTCTCTGTCTTTCAATAAGTGCTTTTTTGCCATTTGTTGTGTCTATTTGGATTATGTTGTGTAAATAAATCCAAACGATTTAAAAGCCATTCTTTCATCAAAATCTCCTCATTTACAGTATTGTGCAAGGTTGCTCAGAATGATAGGGGCCTGATAGCTCCTAATAGGGCCGTTAGGGGAGGTTCTTTGTCTTTCTCAGGTGAGAAAAGCCATACATATTAATGAGCTCTCGCATAAGGCTTATTCACACAAAACACGTCGTAAAATTTTTAAATCAATATATTGTCTTCTCTGAATGAGCAGTCAGGGTGATTTTCACATAGTTTTGCAGCAAATATTCTAGGCTACGTCATACAATTTTCAAAAGTCTTGTGAAGAAATAATCAGTAGGGGTTTCATGGCCTTATTTCAGTGAGAATTTTTTTTTGTATTTTCACAAACTACGCATAAATGTCATTATCTCAAAACTACAAACTTTTACATACATGCTGTTGATATATTATTGTAGCAGAGTTTGTGCTGAATACAGTGTAATTAGACTTTAGCCATGAAAATGTCACAAGTAACAGAAATAACCAGAAATGTCAGAGCATGTCAGAACACCTCCAGGGCCCAGAAAACAGCTCAGACCTCAGAGGGTTAATGCCGAATTTCACACAATCAACAAGAAAAAAAGAAAATATATATTTTTCCCTTTTCTGGAAAGGGGGGTGAGAAGCAGCAGGTTATTTTTAATTTAAAGAAACACTCAAGCACAAAAAGTCATGTGAGCATGAGCACGATAGAGATGATAATCAAAAACAGACAGATGATTTGTTTGTTGTTACCGGCGTATCTGAAGCTTGAGTACAGTACTGGTTATTGTCTTACCTGGGGTTGAAGATCTCTTTTCCATCACTGAAGGTGACAGGGAGTTTCATGGATTTATCACTCATCATAGACACACAGCTGGGCTCTTGTATTGTTGCTCTTTGGTTCTGAACAACATCTCCCACCTCTCTCTCCTCGTAGAGACTCGATGTTCTCCTACAATTTAATCATGATTTTAAGCCCTTTAGAAACACTGACAACATTAATGATACATCAGTGGAAAATAATAAACAATATCATTCTTTAATGCCGAATTTCACACAATCAACAAGAAAACAAGAAATTATATATTTTTTTCCTTTTCTGGAAAGGGGGGTGGGAAGCAGCAGGTTATTTTTGATTTAAAGAAACACTCAAGCACAAAAAGTGCATTTAGAACATGGTATAATAAGTGATTTGTGGCATATTTTGAGCTGAAGCTTCACATACACATTCTGGGGACAACTGAGACTTACATCTTGTAAAAAAAAAAAGGCCATAGTAGTTACTCTTTAAAGGGATAGTTCACCCAAAAATTTTAATTATCCCATAATTTACTCACCCACAAGCCATCCTAGGTGTACATGAATTTCTTCTTTCAGCCAAACAAAATCAGAGTTATATAAAAAAATACCTCGTCTCTTCTAGGGTTGGGTACTGAAACAGGGCACCGATATAGAACCGGTATCTAAATAACCGGTATGTAACCGGACTGAATCAAAATGCAGATTTCAGTGCCACTTAATGCCTCAGCTGTCGGTTGAAATATATGCCCTCTGGTTCTCCGAAACGGACGTAAGAAACATCATCATTGCATGTGATTGCTAGTTAACCCTGTGACGCGTACGACTGTTCACACTGGTGTGCTTAATGTTCAAATTGCGTGATCATCAACTTCTAAATTCAAAACTGTGTTCGCGCGTTGGCTGGCGCTGAGCCAGAGACAGACACGCTCAGCATTGTGTCATGACAACTATTCAGTGTTTTCAACCACACAAGCTTTATTTTAGGTTTCAGACATTAAAATACACATAAGTACTACCAAAACAACATTTATAGTTCGTAAAATACATACTGATGTTTATGGAAGCGGCAATAACAATCCTTTAAATTATAAATTGATGACGTGTTTAGACATTGTGTAGGTAACTATAAAATTGACTCTATTCTTCTCACACTTCGCCAGCCACTTACTTTAATGTATTTTGGGAGTTTATTTGTTATCAGATTTTCAGGTGAGATTCTCAATTAATTCAGTTAACGTATGCTCTGAGGCAAAGTCCTCAAACTTTTTAGAGTGGCGTACCCCCTTGGCGTGACATCCTTCTGCATACCCCATTCTCTGCAGTCACACCTTTTTCAGTAATGGCGAGTTCACACTGCACAATTTTCAAAGTAGTCAGGTCACTATTCTTTTCACACTGCACGACTATCTGGGGCAGCATTCAGTTGCTGCTGTGTTCACACTGCACGATTGATCGGCGACAGGAGGTTTCCCACTGCATGACTTTACAAAAGAAAGAATCGCCGACAACTTGTGTCTTTTCCACAAACTACGTTTCACAACCAAACACACACGAGAAGTGATAAGGAAATAACGCAAGTTCACGGGTGTGTAAGACCGGAGTTCTCGCGCAAGACTGAAATTGTTATTAAAAATTATAGCCTGCAAGAAGCTTGCGATCCAAATTGTCTGTGTGCTGATTTGTATCAAAAAGGATAAAAAGAAAAACAGATTATGCAGGAGGAAATGGTTGGGGAGACGAGGGGAACAAGGATTGTGTGTTCTGCAAAGAGAGTTGGGGGTAAATATATAACTTTGCAATGTGCTGCTGTTGCTGCTGGTCAAGCAAATGTGTGTGCTTTGTTTCTCTTTGATATAATTGTAAATATATATATTAAAATACTGATATTCTGATCTATAACTCCTCGCCGAACATCCCGCTGTCCTGTTTTTTTGCTCTCTTATTGGCTGTAGATCATCGCCAATGTAGTTTTCAGTCAGAACACATTCAAACTTTCAAATTTTGTATAACTGACAGGTCCAGATATTTAGCATGGCAAATATCTCACAGGCGTCAGCAACTCGTCAACGATTCTTTCATATAGCGTCTTCGATAATGCACTCTGCGTGATTGTCACTCGCGTGAACGAGCACCGATTTGCCTATGATTTTGGGCATTTGTCAGCGATCTCCCATAACCTGTCGGCGAGCGAAAATCGGGCCTAAAATCATTCAATGTGTGAACTCGGCATAAGGGACAATATTTGCCCCCTTAAATTGATTTTTCCAGTGCATTTTTTTACCTTTACAAATACCTCTATAAAATAAATAATGCTTTAAATAAATACAAAAATGTTCAATAGAGAAATAGGCAATGATGGTAAAAACAAAATGATGCTTTTAAATATTAAATTAAAACCGCCAGTAGGTGGTGGCAAGTCACTGTCTTTACGAGCGAGTCATCGAGTCATTCATTCATTAACGAAGCAAGTAGCTCTAATTATGAATGAATCATTGAATCATTGACTCACACGAATTGTTCAAAGCTGCAGATTCGTTCACAAACACTGCTGTGTGCTGCAGTTCTGCTGTGGCTTTCGTTTTGTGGTTTACTATTTTGTTGCAAAAAATACTGACAATACTGTGTTTAAAATGAACATTACTTAATATTAATACCTTTCGTTTGTTGAACTGTTGTATAAAATCAATGTCACATTTGCAATCGTGTGGATATTCGTATAATGTGATCAACATTAAACACAGGAACTCACACAGGGTATGTTTTTGTATTGAATAGAGACTGAATCTTAAATCGATCTCTATGCAGTCTGTGTCTATATTTGTTCTTTGTGTTAGTAAGTGCTAAATCCCCACTTTTACAAAGGTACACTGTTGAGAACGGCAGTATAGTGCGATTTACCAAGGCAGCGTAATCTGCACATAACCTATCATATGGATGCTGCTTGTATGAATGCAGTCAGTTTTGACCGCAAAATATGAGGTAATTTGATCAGATGTCATGTATTCACAGCATTTTACCAAGAAATACATGCTCAGTTTTAATGTTAAAGTCGTAAAATTAAATGAATGGCAAAACTCAGCATTTTGTTCACATACCCCCTTCTGTCACCCCATGTACCCCAGTTTGAATGTAAAATGTATTTAATTGTACCGTACAATCATAACTTACAATATGTACATTATTTTAATTTCATAATGGCCTTTAACATAACAATATTGTTGACCATACATGTAACGCTGTTACGTAATCAGGATACAAAAAAAGGTAACTGTAATTCGTTAGTTACTTCAAAAAACAAAGTAATCAGATTACATTTACATTTTGTAAAAAATGGGAATGCTATCAGGATTACAATGGTTTTATTTTAAAAAATTGTATTTTAACTGTAGCGACAATGAGAAGGAACCAACCACAAACTAATCTTCTTCCAGAATATTAATTCAAACAGAATATTAATTCAAGATTTGGTCAGGACTTCGTATCCTCATTCATCTTGTCACGGGATCCAGGCGCCAACCAGTCGGGCTGTTTAAAACTGACCCCCAACACTAACTAAATAGCTGGTCAATACTAAGCTTTGTTGCCAAAACGCTGACTGTTTAAGAGAAAGACAGAGACCAAGGTCTCACACAAGAGTCCTCACATTCCAGGGTCAAATCACCAATCCGGGGCCATAAAATCAGGCTCCAGCTGGTCTACGCTAACCAACGAAAAACCCCAACTAAGAACTTTTATGAGCCCAGCTAAAGGAAGAACTTGTCAATATGAGGGGGTTTTTAAAAGACAAATTGGTTCAGAAATGACACCACAGCATTCCTGACCCCTCCTCCTTAAGACCTCTGAACAAAACAAACAGAGTTCTGTCTCTTCTAAACCAGAAAACTGAGATTCTTCCTATAGTATACGTAAAACTCATTCAAGAACAATTTTCAATGGACTTATAAAAACATCATACATCATTCTATGTGTTTCTACGATATATGTGTCCATTTAATATGCGTTAATCCCATGTAAGTCATTTAATGGTTATAACTGTTAGATGTTTTGAATGAAAGTGTGTTGTGTTTCATATCAGTATGATCGTATGCTCGTGATTCAAAAGATGGCTTTAATGATATCTGTGTAATATGTTTTGATCTTCTTTTAATTAGAAATCATGTCTAAACTGGCCTCTGTTCTTTCTGCTTAAGAGGAGAGAACAGACACCCCCCCCAGATAATGCATGATTTACGATGAGACCAACAAAGCAAGTGTCTAATTGGTCCGCTCTCTTCAGGAGGGGGACAAAACTTTGAGTTTAAAAATCGGGGAAACCCTCTGTTCGCTCTCTCTCTAAGTTCCTCTCTAAGTTGCTCACTAAGTTCGTTCAAAATGTTCTGATACAGAAGACCTCTCAACGAGTGCAGAACAAAGACGGAGACGGCAGACGATGGTTTTAGTAACCATGTAACGTTAACAGACGAGCAGATCAACCCAAATTAAGATCAGATGGGTTAGATTTATTCAAGCCATCTTACTACTCTCGTCTAAATTTTCTTTTCTTTTCTGAGTTATCATTTCCTTTATTTTCCGTTGTGAGTCTCGGTTCTAAGTTAAGTTTTGCGACAAGACTTCGAGCCACGTTTCTTCTGCAAAGCCAGCTTCAGACAAAGACTTTCAATTCATCCGCCAGCACAACACGTGACTGGAACGCCGCAGACCCAGGCACAAGGAGACCACAGCCGACGAACGAACCCGGGGGAACCCTCTGTTACGCAACGAAGGGAACTCCCAAAAAGGAACGCAAAGACAAGCAAGTACCTCCAGACTAAAAGCTGCACTGGTGTATTTATAAATTTAATAACCTGTCTAAGAAACGATAGAAGGGTTAAATTAATGATTGATGGTTCGTTCAGGTCATGTCTAAGTGCATATGGAATCGTGAGATTTCATCCTTTCACTCTTAAACCCACTCTTTCCTCACTCTCTTCCTTTCTGCAACTCGTATGAATGTGTGTGTGTGTGTTGTGTGTGTTTGTGTTAGACATTAGCTGTATGTGTTAGTATATAATCAATAAAGTATTGTTTGTATTTGAAAAGAGATTGCTTGTGTATGTGCTTATCAAATTTATTGTCTTGAACTTCGATTTAAGTTACCTATGCTTTTACCCTTAATTTATTTCTTAATTTATGGTTAGCTGGGGATTATTCTTTCTTGGCCAGGAAGATATTATATTTCCTAGAGTTAATAATTGGTTATGCTTTCTGTTCGTTGGATGAACTGATAAAATTATCATACTATTGATTCTGCTACAGTAAATTCTGAAAATAATTAAATTATTAATTATTGTTCATAATTCGTTATGAAAAATAATTAATTATATTTATACGTGGGCGTATAAACGCTACATAACATAATAATGATATATTAAGCACCAGGGGCGTAGCCAACCTTTTTAAAAGTTAGGGGGACAGAATGTCAAGCGTTATACTTATACCTTTGTTGACAGGTTTTTGCTTAATTGGCTTAATATGCTATTTATGTTTAAAGAAATAAAACAGAAAGAAAGAAAGAAAGATGTTCTGTGCTATATATTGCACATAGTATTGTATATTGTACTATATTGTATATACTATGTATATTGTACTGTACTGTATTATACAAACTTCAAGCTTTTAAAACTACTTCAAACTTTCTGGTTAGGCTTTTTCAAGACAACTTAAAGTTTGTCTACAAACTTTTATATTTAATTGTAAAGTGATCAAATTATATATGGTAAACATCATGTAGGCTACACGTTACAACGCTGCCTGATTCAAGCAGATAGATAGTGGCTGTTAATGCATGAAAATCCAAATTCAGCATTAACAATCACCATCTTTATTCTAATTTAAAGGGCTTTGATAACATATCTGTGAAAATAAAAGACATTATGAATAAAAAAAGACTGAAAATAATCACACGTTTGTGAGGGTAGTAAATATTTTCAATTTCAATTTTTCAACTCGAGAAATAGGCAGAGTTATTCATCATTGTGCAACACATTTCGGATACCACATGACAACTTACAGTGCTTGACTTTTTCGTCAAAAAGGAGTGAAGAGTTTTTTTTTGCCATTTTGAACTTGTTGCGACCTCTATGAAAGTGATGGGTACAGCGTGGGTGTGAGCATGGGCGTGGGTCGTGATGCACGAGTGACTGATTACCATGGAAACGTGAAAGTCATGTATAAACTATCTTGACACTTTGAATTTTAAATCTGGATGTACAAGTTACACATTGGCACGCAAAAACCTCAAATTGTCGTGAACACACTTGCCCTATGAAAAAGTGCGGGGGATGAATTTACATTTTATAAAAAGTGTGGGGGGGGGGACACACACGTTCCCCGCGTAATCTACGCCCATGTTAAGTACTGATTGACTATAGTTCCTGGTTCTGTGTAACCTTTCTAGCAGAAAATTAGATGGTAAATGTAGAAATTAACACGAGAGTCCCTACAAAGTAGAGGTCTTCACGGGTCCAAAAATTCGTGCCCGAACCCGAAAGAGACCCGTAATGTGCTAAACCGAACCGACCCGGACCCGTCTATTATTTCAAAAGCTGGACCCGGACCCGTGCAGATCCGAGAAATGCCTAACCGGACCCGACCTGAACCCGTCTATTATTTGAAAGCTGGACCCGAAACCGCCGGAAAGACACAGACCCGACTGGACCCGATTGTCACATATTCCACCTTAAACTGCTATTACAAGTCAATAAACCTGTTGCGAAAAATACAACTTTTTGTCTTACCTAATTTAAGCCGTGGTAGTTTAGTAGTCTCCTCTCCCTTCCTTGTAACGTTACCTGACTGGCTGTGATCATGCATTACAATCCTCCGACAAGAAAGTTATTCATGTTATTCCTCTCGTTATTCCAAGTCCAAGCTTAATCCACTCATTATTTCAGCTTCAAAAGTCCACTTGATGTCACGGTGACGGATGACAAATGCAACTTTGCACATGTAATGTTAACTTAAATTCTGACTCGAGTTAACTCGCATAATAACTTTGACTGTTTGCCCTTTTGAACTAACGTTATAATAACGATTGCTCGTTCAGTGCCATGGCCGCTGACGATATTTCGTTTTATATACATCGAGTCTGAATCTGACCACTAAAACTTTAAGATTAAACAAGACGGTTGTTAATTTATATTGTAAAAGCTAAAGCGCGGTTTGGCTGTCCCTCACTGAAGCTGGTAACTGGTTGCCATAGAAACATGACACGCGCTTGAGACTGCACATGCACGCTAGCTGGATCAACCTAAAATATGCTTTTTAAAGCAATTTATTTTGAGTGTCCTAATTTTACAAGTTGCAAGTTACAAAAAAAACACAAGCAGTGTCTAATCACGGCCGGGTTTTCTCCGAGTCTGATCTGATGACTCCGATCGCACGTGTATTATACACACAATGTTAAACAGACCCGGGACCCGAAGTAATAGATTCGGACCCGACCCGGACCCGGCTGATCATTTAAAATATAGACCCGAACCCGTACGGGTCCCGGGTCGGGTCCCGGGTCGACGGGTCTCGGGTTCACTGTGAAGACCTCTACTACAAAGGGGAACTCCCACCGCTAACGCCACAGGGTCAGTCAGTGAAATTAATAAATTTCACGGCCATGTATTTTGAAATAGACTACTATGTAGATGGTGTAGAATTTTTAATGTTGTGTTTAAACTATAATTATTTTTTCCTTGTATGTTAAAGAAATAATAATTAAAAAAACATCTGTAATATAATACTGTAGCCACTAGATGTCTGTATAGCCTTTTATATAAATACATATACAGGGTTGTGTAATCTCTAGTTGGTGAAACAAGACACGGTTGCTTAGTTTTAATAGCCTAGTTTTTTATTAGTTTTATTTTAAAATTCATATTTAATAAAAGTACTTTGATGATATTGCTTTTTACTTGACTTTATTTACATATGTGACCTTAAAGGAATCCAAAAGTAATTACATCATATACCTAATCCTCCCAATCCTGCTCTTCATAGACACAGCTAGATACTGAACATGATGCATTCTGATAAATTCTAACATTCTAACAAAACATCATTAATTTCCGATGATCTCTATTTGGCACTGATATTTAATGAATAATTATTTCTCTTGTCTCCAGTACTGTCTCACTGTCTTATTGTCTCACCTGGGGTTGAAGGTCTCTTTTCCATCACTGAAGGTGACCGGGAGTTTCATGGATTTATCACTCTTCATAGACACACAGCTGGGCATTGGAGATGTTGTTCTCTGGTTCTGAACAACATCTCCCTCCTCTCTCTCCTCGTAGAGACTCATTTTAATAAGCGGTGTTCTCCTACGATTTAATCATGGTTTTCAGCCCTTTAGAAACACTGAGAACATAAATGATACATAAGAGGAAAATTAAAAACAATTATAATAAACAATATCTTTCTATTATGCAGGGTTCCTGAATCTCACATAATTAACAAGAAAACAAATAATAAAAATAATAAAATAAATCAAGAAATCTGCTCATAGGATTTTCAAATTTCTTTGCACTTCGCAAAGTGACTACGACATAACTAGCTGTAAACAGTATCACATGCCAGGCAGGTGGTAATTTTGTTGTGGATTAGTAGAATATATCCGCTGTGGCATGAAGAACCTCTGTCACTAACGTAACCCACTAAAAAATAATTCTAGGATTAATGGGTTATGTACCTTCATTTAATATTATTTTGGTTTTGTTATAGTATAGAAATTAGAGATGAAGTATTAATGGAAACTAAAGCTCCATATACTGGATCAAAGGAATACGTATGCTACTTTATACATGCATTTGTTTTATTGCCGACAACATATGTAAAATATGGTTAGATTAAGTTAGATTTTTCTTTATTTTTATTGTTTTCTGAGTTCAAGTACCCTCACTCACCTGTCTATTGCGAAATTATAGTGGTTGTTTGGGGGAGAGTAGAGGAGAAGTGCAGCAGATCAGAGATGTGCCGAGAGATTTTGGTAATGAAGTTAATTTATTGTATTAAAACATTCAATTAAGTAAATAATGTCAATACCAACGCCGGCTACAATTACATGCAACCAAATAATCCGTTTGTAATCGGATAATAATTTCGAATGAAATTTCGATCGGATTGTAAGTGGTTGGTTTATTCCTTTTCTAATCCGATCGAGAGAACAAGTAAACACTTGATCGGAAAGAAAACCGAAACTGAAAGGACTGCGCATGTGCAATGACGCTGAAATAGCGTAATGACGAATGACTCGCAGAACGAGCTGTTTTTCCTATAGAATAAAGTGTCATATAAATGTGTGTGTCCTGTCATTCTAAAATTCTCCTTTCACTGCGTGTGTGAAGTGGATAGTAACTGAGCAGGAAAACGTTCCACCAGTCCTTGTTTGTCCCGCAGATGACATGGGGCATTTTTACTGTGTGATAAATATAATCAGCACGACAGAACAGTTCATATGCTCATTTACTCCAAATTATGACCAGAAATGGATAAATATTAATAGTCCAGTCATTTTATGAAAAAAGGTTGAACAAATTGCAACAGAAGCAAACTCAACTGATTTTGTATCCTCAATATGTCCTGAGTAAGGAAAAAAAAGCCCCGAAGAATCCCATTAGGGGAAAGTTTCGAAAAAGACCCAAATATAGCCTATTCATAATTTTTCTTACGTGAATAGGGTAAAATTTTTAACTTTTAGATATTACCATGAAAATTGATTACTTACATCAAGACGAACAAAAAATGTATTACAGGTTTTTTTTAAATTGTTTGTTAACATGGACAAACGGAGCATAATCTAACTACGTATATGTGCTAATTTGCAAAAATACCACAACAGATCTAAACATTGGGTCTAGCCAGGCGAAAATGTCTTGTTGAATCTTGTTGACACATAACAGTAATATACTTAATGTTAAGGTCTGAATGGAACCCATTTAGGCCCCGTCCACACTACTGCGTTTTCGTTTAAAAACGAAGACCTTTTGCTACGTTTGCACCTCCCGTCCACACTAAAACGGCGACCCAAAACGGAGAAGTTTAGAAACGCTGCCGACCCGTTTTTCGTTTTGAATCTCCGGAGGGCGTTTTAGTGTGGACGGGTCAAAACGGAGGACTTTATAAACGATGACGTAGTAGAGGTTCATGCTCGGCTCTGTGATTGGGTGTCATCACTCATGGCGTATATCTTTGCTAGCAGCTGTTGTGCAAGTAAATTCTGCATTTTACAATGCTATAACTGCCTACATGCACCAGAGGCAAGCTATTATTCGAGCGATCTGTGACAATTCCCGTGTGCAGCGGTGGTATCGACCGTACATGGAGCGTCGGTTTTGGGTTAACCCGGGAATAACCACTGCATGGTGGGATAATTTTATCAATGAAGTTGTGTTTACACCGGCACGCGCATGCCCAGTGTTGGTGAATGGTCACGTGATCCGCGTTTTTTTAGTCGTTTTAATGTGGACGGAGATCAATTCTAATACGCAGCTAAAACGCTGGTGTGGACGGAGATCATATTCGTTTTAATTCTCTGTTTCTAAACTAAAACGCAGTAGTGTGGACGGGGCCTTAGGCTACCCATGAGCATTAATACATAGAGGCAGGAAGAAGTACTTTAGAAACCAGCCTTTATTCATTTTTAAGAGATTGGGTTTGGGGCTGAGTCCGTGGGACTGTTTCTGGGGGACGAGTCTGAGGGAAGAACAGGAGACAATGGTAAGGAGAATGCAGAAGATAGGTAAAATAAAAAGTGAATCCCCAGAAACAGTCTCACAGACTCAGCCCCAAACCCCATCTCTGCAATAATAATTAATAAAGGCTGGTTTCTAAAGTACTTCTTCCTGCCTCTATGTATTAATGTTCATGGGTAGCCTAAATGGGTTCCATTCAGACCTTAACATTAAGTATTTTACTGTTATTTCTTTCAAAAAGAAAACGTTGAAAATATACATTAAGATGTTTATTTTATTACATTTTGTTTACTTTCGGCAGTAAGTTTCTCCTGAATTTACCAAGAGGTTAGCATTCCAATGTTGACATGCTGAGATCCGTCTGTTTACTGAAGAGCAATTCCAGCGTTATGGACGTGACATTTGCAGTCAAAACGTAAAATATAAATTCTCAGAAAATGCATTTAATACCAATATATTTAAACGTCTGTTTATATGTCCATATTCCCTTAATAAAGGAGTCCAGACATTAGAAAAATATCAGTCTACATATGCGTTTTATATTTAATATGAGGGAAATGCACATGCGTTACGGACGTGACAAAAAAAAGACGTGAGTTTTTGGGAGACAACATTCTTTGTAGAAATTCTGCGAATTAAAATGGACAAGCCAAAAGATATAATACTAACTGAAGGGATGAGTGTTGGCTCTCTATAGAACATAAATTATTTATTTTATTTTATTTTTCATTTATGAGGAAAAACGGACGTTACGGACGTGACGTCTCTCCGTTATGGACGTGACCATTCCGAAATCGACACTTGGCTGACGCTGTAAAATCAGAAAAAATGCTTTAAAAACTTTAACAGTGACCTATGTGTAACTGTTGAGACATCAGTAAGGTAGGCTGCACAATTAATCAAATTTCAACTGAAATCACCCTGTTAGGTATAGATTATCTGTTCACGCTTCTCATGCAGCTAAAATTTAACCAGCATGGGCATGATATTGCTTGATAATGTGGTGTTTACTATAGACCCTGAAAGATACGGAATTGCTAAGATACATCAGCAGCTATATTGCATTTTTATCATATCGATATATTCTCCAGAGTCGAGATCGACGACTGGATCCGGCAACTCAAAACGCGGGTTGGTGGTAATGGAACGAAATAAATGTATTAAACAAATGTAAAACATTTGCAATAATAAAAAATGTAGGCTATCATTACCGATAGGACCGATCAAGCAGTTTAAGTAGCTAGGCTACCCATTGACTGGCCCCAAACATGTTTGATAAAATAAACCTATATAAATAAAATATACATTGTGTATTTGAGGAGATCTTTTCCAAAACATGATAAATCCATTTCAATAGTTTTCAGGAAAATGACATTTGTTTACCTAGACCCACACATTTTGT
This sequence comes from Squalius cephalus, assembly GCF_949319135.1. Lineage (NCBI taxonomy): Eukaryota > Metazoa > Chordata > Actinopteri > Cypriniformes > Leuciscidae > Squalius > Squalius cephalus. The sequence goes on from NC_137125.1 coordinate 15,538,789, forward strand.
GAATATTCAAAATGTTAAAATGTTTTTTTTGTGTGTGTGTGTGTGTTTTTTTTTGGCTCAGTCTGAACATGTTGAACAATGAGTATTAAATCAAACAACAATATTGTTGATAAATTCAAAACGCTATAAATCCATCCATTTTTTCCCCAAAACGCTATGATTTTTATTTTTTATTTTGATTGAAAATTTTGTCTTTTATTTTTCGTGTTTGCATTTATGAGGAAAAAACAATGTTACGTGACAGTTCTTAATTACGGACGCAACTGCTCTGAAAGCGGCACTAAAAGACTTTCAAACTTTCACAGAGACCTCAAAACAGAAAGCACAAAGACTTTCTTTAAAGCGAATTTCGTTTTGTATTAATTGTATCTTAATTTTAATAAGTGTTTCATCGACCAATTGCAGGCTATTTAATAAGTAAAAAGCAAATATAGCAATAACCGTGACATGAAGGCGCTTACATTGCATTGTGAACTAGAGAGCATCATTCATCATAAATTAATGAATAGGCTTATGCCTCATACATTAGCCATTAAATATCTTTGCAGCATTGGATCATTAGTCTTTCTAGAACAGACAAGGGCTTTCTCGCGGCTCACATCAGCATAGCATTGCATTGTCAAAATACCTTGAAACAATCAGCGGATGGCGGGTGGGTGCGGCTTTTAAATTTGGTAAAAAAAAAAGTTGGTGCGGATGATGATCAGAGACTGTAATAATGGTAACATTATGCTAGTATTAACTGATGACTAAAATGTTCTGATGTACAGTAGGCTAATAGAGATCAATTTAATATATGTGCGTTTTTTTTTTTAACAGTAACAACAATGTTGAACAAATATGCGCTGGTCAAATCATGCATGATTTAACATGAAGCGTCCGCAGTCACGTCCGTAACAGTAACGTCCGTAACGCATAATTAGGTTGTATAGAGCAAAGAAGTTAGATGAATTGTCAATTATAACTAGAATGGACATATTTCGGCTTTGTACAAAAAGTTTCAAATTAATAGTAATAATAATTATTATACAATATAAACTTATTATTTAAATCGTTACGGACGTGACACAGCACTGAAGCGTTGTGACTTCCTTAATGTATCCTTTATAAATTTAAAGGGCAATGCAGTTATAACAAAGTGATTGCATTTATATCTCAGTCATGCTCCCGTCTTTCTACAAACTGCTTACTGTCACCATAAAGTAGCCTATAAAAAAAAGCAGTCTTTGATCCCTCTTTTTAAAGCATGAAATATGTTTGTTTGAAAAAGCAATTTTAGTGTCTGTGCACACCTTATCTGAGGTGAATAAAGACAGAAATTTTCTTAAAATTTACATGACAGCACATCAATACAATAAAATACAGACCCAAATGGACAACTTAGAAATGGTTTTGATATTTTGATAATAACTTAATTTTTTCATGGCAAGGTTGACATTTCCATGGAATTGCCCTGAAGTCTGTCATGACCGGCATCGCTGTAAAGCTCTGAGTCTCCTGCACAATGCTATGTAAACCAAATATGGGCATTTGCTTTCTATCAGTAACAAATCGTGAATGTCCAAAGGGGGATTTTAAAGTTAACGACGAAATCTCATTTAGAGCTATTTAAATCTTTAACTGCCGTTTTCTCAAAATGAGTTTTTTGTCATTCTCTAGTACAAACATCTCAGCCTATGTAGCACCTGTGTACACCAAACTTTCCAGTTATACACTTAGCAGTATTCTGAAGATATTTTCAGAGGGATTTGTTAATAAATCATTCCTGACCTGATTTATGTGACATTTTAATAAAAAAAATATGGCGAAAATCTATTTTTTAAGGCTATGGACAGTATTTAGATTTCCTAGGTATCCTGAAATCCCTCTGAATTTTTTTTCCATCTTGTGTATAAACAAAATGAAAAAAGAATTGTGCACCTGGCTTTATCATATGTTCAGATCTATCTACAGAAAATATATGCAAAATAGTGTATATTTAATGAGATAATGCCTAATTTGCATAATTAAACACACATTTCTAAAACTTGTAATACATTTTTTTGATATACTTGTGTAAGTAATCAACTGAGGAAGTTTCATGGTGATATCTATTATTTTAAAATTTTACCCTATTCACCTGTAGTGTCTCGCCTTAAAATGACTACAAGTCTGCTGTTTAAAACAAATGAAGAACCTATGTAGGAGAATGGTTATTATGCGCAAACAGCAGGAAAATGTATATTCACGCAGTGTGCGCATGTCAAAAATATATTCCGATTTGAAGCTTGTGACATATTAAACACGCACATAACCCGATCACATGTTTAGCGTTCATGTAAACACTAAATTCTGATACATCATTTGGAATGAATTCAGTCTGATTGAAACAAAAGTTGTGCATGTAAACGTAGCCACTGAGGAAGAATGCCTGCCCAACAAGGCTGTATAACACTATAGGGGTGGTGCGGCTCTTCTCTCTAGTATATGGGAAGTAGTCTTGAACTTGAAACTTGACTGACAGGGGCCCAGGTCAAAAAACAAAACAAAAACGGATAGACTGGCTAAACCAACTGCAGATACATAAAGAAAAAAGATAAAAAGTTAAAAAAGATAAAAAAGATATCTTCTTTTTAAATGTGAAACAGGTTTTTGACTACACACCCGCACACATAGGCCTGTAACAACACTTCAAAAAAACTTAAGTACACATTAATTCAGTACACATTAAAGGGTCAACAATGGTTATGCAGAATGTAACGCAGAAATGAAATTACGCTTTTATTGTGATTCAAACTTTAAAAGTGCATTACAAATAAAAACAATAGGCAAAGTCATTGAATATGGAAACAATAGAAAGTACATGAAATGTTGGAAGTAAGCCAAGGACAGAGCCCATCTCTCGTCTATATCTTTGCGTTTTCTTCCAACGTTCCAAAGCAATGAACACTGATCGCAAAACAGAATAAACCGACATATGGCTTAATTAATGGGCTCTCACGTACCTCTCTTATTCAGCACGAATCCAAATGTTTCCATGGTGAAGATGTAGCATGGTAACAGCAAACAATTAAAGAATGGAAGCACGTTGCCTCGGAAGGCCCAACCCAACCTGTGGCTACACTGAGCGAAATAGAAAACAAACGTTGACCTCGATGTGAATGTTGAGAAAACCTCATTAAAACCTGGACTGATTCATGTTTTGCAGAAATGTACTATATGATAAACGTTCTCTTTTGCCTCATGCCTCGAGTATACCCTGCACTGCAGTAAACTCTCAATCGAGTTTTATCATAAATAAAAATACCACACGCACAAGCATGCACACACACGTCAAGATATGTATATGAAAACTTCTTGGAAGTTATGAGAAGGACATTACTGGACTTACCAAGAAATATGATAGAACTTGTAGTCGTTGGTGCAGCAGTCTAAAATGGCGTTTTACTAAATACTTTTGGTTTCGATTTCTAAGCTGTGACTGAAGGATCAAATAACAAGTATTATCACGACTGTGACTGGTCTATCCTGACAGCAGAGGACTGTGATTGGCCAATATGAGAGTGCCACTCATCCTTTTCCTGTAACCTTCTATTTTTTGGAGTTAAACATATAATCTGCCCAAACATAGTTACACTTTACATAAACGCCAATCAGACATTGGGCTCAAGTTGTATATCATAGTTATAAAAAGTCATGAAATGTTCTATTTGGTTGGATTAGGGAATCTCTTATATTCAAAGAGAAAACATTACCACTGAGCAAATATGGGTCTTACATACTTATACATGAATGACAAAACGTGTTTGAATCTGTCAAATAAATGATTGAGCAAAAGTTCCCTTCACGTTTGTCAGTAGTAGTAATAATAATATTTGCAACTTAAACTTAAACCTTAATTTTACATTTTATATGCATGTTAAAATTAGTAGATAAACCAGTTTATTTCTGACTTGTCTACAGTGGAGGCATTTATTTAAGTTTAGTTTACTCAGGTGTGCTAACTGCTCTAAAGAAAACGTGAAGCCAATGTATAAAGTTAATAAAGATAAATTCAATAAGTTAAATTATTGTTGTTGTTTTTATTAAGTTAAAAGTGAATCTAGTGTTATTATTGCTGGTGCCCTGCCATGAACCCTGTATCGTTACACCCCTACATATAAGTGACCGAATGTTTTTTTTTATTATTATTTTTACCAAGGGTCTTTATTCACAGCAGAGTTTATGCACCAAATTTAAAGGTGGGGTAAACAATATTTCAAAAACGCTAGTCGTTCTCGAACCCCGATCCCCCAGGAAGCGAAGCGAGTGCACTAACAATGACGCCAAACACTGTATTCACTGACAGTCATCAGTGTGACTCTCACTAGCTGGCCTCTGTTCGCACACAATCCAAGAGTGGATGCCTGTTTATCATAGCAGAAGCCCAACAAAATAATGCTTCACGGAAAATAAAGTGCAGATGATGAACGAATGACAAGGAAGTACAAAAAAATGTATGTACAATACACAGAGTTGGTAGTTAGTTGCCAACAGCACAGCAACTCCAGACACATAATGACACTCAAACCCTGTGTTACATACGTGTGGAGTGAATCAAAGCAACCTCCTGTTTTCAGGCCTTCCCACTTCTCCCTCTCCAGCACTGGAAAGCTTTTCTAATATTAACACGAGTCCTAAAACTCTTGCCCCAGACATAACCCTTTATTTTCCAGTGATTTCCTCTCAGCTTTTCTCTTTTGTATTGTGTCTCATCTCTATTTCTGCAGTCTTTCTTCAGATCTCCCTCTTGCTCGTTCTTTCTCCTCCACCGTCATACGTCCCCTAATGCTGATTGGCTACGCACGTTTGTTGTTTGTTTGTGTGTCGGTCTGACTAACTTCCAAACAGCGTTTTTCAAATATCGCTTACCTTAAGGGTGCAGATAGTAATTGACGTGACCTGTGCTAGGGCTGTGACCGTACACTTGAGAATCTGCACTGGTGGTGGTATGCAAAACACTTTTTTTGTATGTGTATCTGTTTTACATTAATATTATGACATGAGTGAAGCACAAAACTTTGTTTACAAAATAAATAATAGGTTAGCAATTAAATGTTACATCGCAGTCATGAAAACATTTGGATTCATGCCGAATAACACGTGAGCTCGTAAATTTAAGCTTTGTCAGCTTTGTGTTCTGTTTTGCAATCTGGTCACCCGATTATCAGCGAATTTAACAGTATTCCATTAGGCTAGTTATTTCACTGGACATGAAATCCTTTCTTTTTCCAAATCTTCACTCACATCTCACCTATTTCCGCAGCGGATTATAAACGTTTCTCCCTTTTGGTTCACATTTAATTACACCAATTATATTCACATTCTTTACTGTGGTAAAGTAGGACAGATACATTTTCGCTTGCACATCAAATTCTGTTTAAAAGGTTTGTGCTTGTTAGACATAGCGTCAAGTTTATTTGTATAGCGCAGTTCACACACGATGGTGATTTTAGTTTCAGTTTAGTTTAGCTTTCTATGGCAGCACAAAATCAAACATAGTCTAAATGTCTTGTAAGAGACTCCTCTCCCTCTTACACACAAACTCTTCCTCCTCTACCTCTTACACACAGAAGATAAAATTCGCTCTTCAGACCTTTTACAACAAGCGTCAGTTGCTTGGAACATCAGGAGAAAACATGAAGATATTAGAAAACTTGGAGATGGTCTCTCGTGTCCCAGATCCCTCTCAAAGCGCAGAGTGGTAGCTATATGACGCATCTTGTGGGGAAATATAAAACAAATGTTTTTTTAATAATAATCTTATTTTATTTAGTTTTTATTTACTTATATTTATTTCAAGGTTTTACAGGCCGTAGTGTGTTGTTTCACTGACAGAAGTGCTAAAATACATTATGAAATGGACGATTGAGCCTTGCTGGTTTTTTAAAATATTTTTCAAAACCTATTTAATTGAGGTATATATATATATATATATATATATATATATATATATATATATATATATATATATATATATAATAGGGTGACCATATTTTTTCCGAATAAAATACACAGAGCAAATAAGAGGAACTAACGAGACTAATTAACACAACACACCTGAAACTAATTAACTGAAACTAATTAATTAGTAACCAAGAATGCATCAAAAAATATTTGACAAATGCATTCACAACCTTGCAACTATACATAAAGTAATACATCCTTTCCATTCAACGTTTGGCCCGCAACAACAGAACAATATAGAGAGATATATATATAATAGTATTTTAATAATAATAGTTTAGCTTTTAACACCTTTTACATGACACTCTTTCTTTTCATGGCCATGGGTTAAAATAAAAAAATCTACTACACTATTTCAGTAACAAATAATTTCAATCCTCCTGGGGCCTGTTTCAGAAAGGAGGTTCAACCAACTCTGAGTTAAAACTTGAACTCTGAGGCCACATTTACACATAGCCGGGTATTTAGAGAAACGAATATTTCTCCCCCTCCGTTTTCAAAAATAACATCGTGCACACAACATCGTTTTCAAAAAAAGTTGTCGTTTATGTCACGGGGTGACAAATAAGCCCGGGACTATCCCTGCTAGAGAAATGTCCCCGCTGAGATTTGGGAAGCGAAACACCGTCCCAAAGCCTGGGTGAGTCCCTGTCGCTATGGTAACCTAGTGGCAGATTGACAGCAGGTGTGGGTAATTTGCGCTGAGCGTTTGAATGGGGCCACACTAGCTCATGAGAGTATAAAAAGTCAGAGGAAGAGAAAGTGAGTGTGGTTCTTCCCCGGGACGAGCAGAGGTGAGGCGCGCAGTACGTGAGCGGCCGTGGCCGCGGGAGAGAGAGGACGAGAGAGAGACAGACGAGAGAGACAGATGAGAGAGATAGATGAGAGAGCCAGAGAGAACTTCAGCTGGAATGCGGGCGGAGGCCTTGGTACACTGAGGGTCTGTTGAGTTGCAGTTTTATTGTGGAAATGAGCACAAGTGAAACCTTACAGTGTGTGGTGGAAATGTGAGTGTGGGAATTATTTCTGCTGTTCACTCGCAATCACAGCTGTCCATTCCTCTCTCTGCCTGAGCTCAATGAAGAGCCTGCTAATGCTGGAAGAACCTGCTAACGCTGTGAGTTATACATATTCTCCTCTCTCTGTCTGAGTCCAGTGAAGAGCCTGCTAATGCTGTGAGTTACACGTGTCTATTCCTCTCTCTGTCTGAGTCCAGCGAAGAGCCTGCAAATGCTGTGAGTTACACGTGTCTGTTCCTCCCTCTGTCTGAGTCCAGTGAGGAGCCTGCTAATGCTGTGAGTTACACGTGTCTGTTCCTCCCTCTGTCTGAGTCCAGTGAGGAGCCTGCTAATGCTGTGAGTTACACGTGTCTGTTCCTCCCTCTGTCTGAGTCCAGTGAGGAGCCTGCTAATGCTGTGAGTTACACGTGTCTATTCCTCCCTCTGTCTGAGTCCAGCGAAGAGCCTGCTAATGCTGTGCTGAGAAACGCGAAGAGAACGCTGAAGAGAACACGGAAGCTGTGGATTATGTCCATTCCTCTCTCTGTCCGAAGGTGCTGAGAAATGCGAAGAGATACATGAAGAGATAACCTGAACTTGTCACAGGTCGGGGTGGAGCGCCAGCGGGCCGCCCACCCCTTCGCTTGCGTGCCGCCCCTGAGGAGCCGGCCGTGGACACGAAGGAAATGGCGGACACAGCATTCAAAATAAATATACTCTTTATTAAATAATAAAAACAAAATCTTAAAAAGTCTCTTCACTTTGTCACGGGGTGACAAATAAGCCCGGGACTATCCCTGCTAGAGAAATGTCCCCGCTGAGATTTGGGAAGCGAAACACCGTCCCAAAGCCTGGGTGAGTGCCTGTCGCTATGGTAACCTAGTGGCGGATTGACGGCAGGTGTGGGTAATTTGCGCTGAGCGTTTGAATGGGGCCACACTAGCTCATGAGAGTATAAAAAGTCAGAGGAAGAGAAAGTGAGTGTGGTTCTTCCCCGGGACGAGCAGAGGTGAGGCGCGCAGTACGTGAGCGGCCGTGGCCGCGGTCGCGGCGGGAGGCCGCGGGACAGAGAGGACGAGAGAGAGACAGACGAGAGAGACAGACGAGAGAGACAGACGAGAGAGATAGATGAGAGAGCCAGAGAGAACTTCGGCTGGAATGCGGGCGGAGGCCTTGGTGCACTGTGGGTCTGTTGAGTTGCAGTTTTATTGTGGAAATGAGCACGAGTGAAACCTTGCAGTGTGTGGTGGAAATGTGAGTGTGGGAATTATTTCTGCTGTTCACTCGCAATCACAGCTGTCCATTCCTCTCTCTGCCTGAGCTCAATGAAGAACCTGCTAATGCTTGAAGAGCCTGCTAATGCTGGAAGAGTCTGCTAATGCTGTGAGTTACACGTGTCTATTCCTCTCTCTGTCTGAGTCCAGTGAAGAGCCTGCTAATGCTGTGAGTTACACGTGTCTATTCCTCTCTCTGTCTGAGTCCAGTGAAGAGCCTGCTAATGCTGTGCTGAGAAACGTGAAGAGAACGCTGAACAATTCTGTATATTTAACATACATTTTTAAAAGGTATATTTTTAATGTAACCTTCTCCCTCTACACACTTTGGTCAATTCAAGAATAATTCATGCAATTGTATATTGTTTATTTGAAAGCATTAAAAGTGCAGTTCTTGTCTCTCCTTGTATTGTTCAAATGGTTGAGGTTGATATGGGATTTAGTAATAAGTAGACCAATGCTTTCTAAAGATAGTCATTATTACATTAATCTAATTACACTGTTGAAGATGTCATTTGTAGTCATTTGTCATTTCTAATTACACTGTTGAAGATGTCATTGAACTGTTATAATATCAGAGGTGAAACTGGAAGAACAGTATGTTATTCAACCTAATTTTAATTTTCATGTAGTTGCAATCCTGCAGGCATTAAAAGAACATGGCAGCAGCTGAAAATTAAATATAAAAACATAATTCAATCAGGTAAGGCTTGATCATATCATGGGTGTAGGCTACCTGACTTTACAAACATCTGACATATTAAATAACTAAATAGCATCCAGTGTCTAGCAGTGCAGCAGCATTTTTGGCTGAGGGAATTCCTGGAGGGACTTCAGAGCCAGTCACTCCCAAAGATCCAAGGGCCTCATAAAATGTAAGAGGTTTACATATGTGTTATTTTTAGATAGGCTATTTTTGATATTTCCATTTATTTTACTTTGAGGTTGGGTTTTTTTGTTGGTCCTAACAGATTCTGATGGTAATATCTGTCTTTTGGAGCCTCCTGTCCCAACAGAACCCCAGACAGTCGTAAGCCGCCTACTCAATACACCAGAAATGAAATAGTGTTATAAAGTGCACTCGACCAAATGCTCATCTTCACAGGACGATGAGGATAAATAGTTTCTGCTGCCACAGAGAGGCCTACAGAGGTAATGTTAACATTATGTGTTTACACATCAAACAATCTACCCAGTGCAGCAGCATTTTTGGCTGAGTGAATTCCTGGAGGGACTTCAGATCCGGTCATTCCCGAAGATCCAAGGGCCTTCATAAAATGTAAGAGGTTTACATATGTGTTATTTTTTAAATAGGCTATTTTAGAGGCCTACAGAGGTAATGTTAATATTACGTGTCTACACATCAAACAATCTACACATTCTGATTATTTCACATTTTTATGTGGAGTAGCCTATAGAATCTAAGTTAAATCTAAGTATAAACGGGTATTCGTATCTCTCCCCCCGCCCCCTGAGTGTGGAAGAACAGCAGGAGGACGGTCCATCAACTTATGTTGCACAGATGAACACAGTTCAGTGATTTCCAGTAATGCCACAGTTTAATTCTGTAGAATTAGTTTAGAACTACATTATGTAACTCTAATCAACTACTGTATTTTCAGTTGCCAGTTAAGGAATTATATAGACTTCATCTTATTAAAAAAATAGAAAAAAACTGCATTAAAAATAGCAATATTTTATTTATTAATAAAAGATTAATTTTATTAATAAAAATGTACTGAAAGAATGAATGAGGAGTTTAAACACCACTTCCTCTTTAAAAAAGGGGAGGAGACCGAATGAAACTCTGGGTTTACCGAAGAAAACCTGCTCCCGACCAGGTTAGGTTCACAGAGTAAGTTACCATGGTAACTGACTCTGAGTTTAAGTTACCTCTCTTTCAGAAACGGGCTTGACTTACTCTGCTTTCTCAGGTTTAACATACCTCCCATTCTGAAACAGAAAACCCAGAGTTTCCCTCATTTCAGGGCTAACATACTTAGAGTTTTCACTTAACCTCCTTTCTGAAACAGGCCCCTGATCTCCGCCACTTCCTAACCCTAACCCTGTTCTCTTGTATACTTTCCTTATGTGGGCTTCTAGGTCGCTAGCACCTTTATTTGACACTGACACGTACGTGCCAGCTTTGCAGGTCATGCATTCTGCTTCACATGGATCCCGACCAAAACAAAAACACCGGAATTTTCTCTGTAAATCACCTATGAATTTACATTTGGGCTTTTTTTACACCGTTCAGGTGCCATGTGCCACTGTTGATAAGCTGTTCAGGAGCCATGTGCCACTGTTGATAAGCAAGCGCTGCACTGTCTCTCTCTTGTGCTCTCTGCTGAGGGTAATGACTGAGATGCAGTTTGACCAATGTTTGCCTTACATACATGACCGACCGACCAATGGTGGCGTGCGAGAAGGCGGGACCTAAAGCAATGCAAAAATGGCGACTGTAGAAAGCAAAAGACGAATCCCGGACATTTAGGTTCATCTAGAAATCCCAGCTGGACACATTTTTTTAGTTCCAAAAAGAGGACATGTCCGGGAAAAAGAGGACAAATGGTCACCCTAATATATACATTACTGTCACGTTTTACTGTCTTGTGTTCCCCTTGTCTTTTGATATTTCCTGTCTTGTGTCATGTTTTGTCATATTGATTAGTCTCCCCAGGTGTATCTTGTTTCCTCATTACCTTGTTAAAGGGGTGGTTGACTATGATTTCACTTTTCTAACTTTAGTTAGTGTGTAGTGTTGCTTTTTGAGCATAAACAACATCTGCAAAGTTACAATGCCCAAAGTTCAAAGCAAAGGGAGATATTTGTTTTTAAAAAATAGTTTTATAAGGACTACAACAAACGGCTGGTATGGACTACACAACACTGTAACATGAGCATGAGCTTAACGTCTTATCCTTACACAAAGCCTCATTGATGTGACATTTTTCTATTGCAATGTTTATGTTGAAATGTTTTCATTATTTATAAAATAAAATTATGCTAATAATAACAACCTACTGTAAGCCTATTTAATTCTTAATTAATCCAAAAACACAAATGCTGCCGACTAACATCGGTTAGCAAGTCCTGTTTTAATTTTACGATCATTTATTTTAATTTATTTCACTGTTATGCTTCAGTTATTAAATCTAGAAACAAATTAAAATAACACAAAGTAAAAGACAAGTAACCTATTGACATGCATAGCCTTTCTAAATTATAGAAAAACTGGACACACAATGTTAACGTGTGCCTAGGCCTACTTTGCTTAAATTTGATGCAATAACAGAAGCCTATTTTTTTTTTCAGTTCTAAATTTGTACTTCTTTTCAGTACTGTGATTATGAATTAGTTTAACTACAATGTTTAACTTGAATTTATCTGCGACCTCAGCTCTCAATGCGCCGCGGCAGATTACTGTACGTCATAGAGAGAATAAACTGACACTTTTCAAAGTCTGTGATTACAGCGCCACTTAGCGGTAAAGGGCAGCAAATACACATCCCCAATTTGTTGCCGCAGGAACGGCGGCGGTAAAAGTATTATTCTGGTTGAGTATCAACTGTAGCAATCACTCAATATGACTCAAGGAAGAAATGTTAGAAAATGAATCATAAACTGATTTGTCTGTCTTTGTCAAAATAGCCTATTAGAAAGAGTACGCAAAATGTGCATGGGCTTATTGCCTATTGTTTACTGGGCAACAGAACAAAAATGTTAATATGAACCTTTAAATTAAAATAAATTACAAAATATGTTTGTAACAATATGTACATACAATACTTGTCAGGTATTGTTCATAAAAACAAGCATTAGATGAATACAGTAGGTACCGTTTAAACTGTTATGTTTCATCCGTTCCCACCCCCGTGTTGCAATCGTCCCCCCTGAAGCACAACGACCTTTCAAAGTCAATTTTTGCTTAAATCATTCTATATTTGTACCGAGTAACACATGATACTAAGAGAACACAAATGTGAGTTGTTGATCACAAAAAAAAAAAAAAAAATCTATCCTTATCTCAGAAAACGACATTTATCTGAAAAGTGTTTCAACTGTCCCGGCTCTCCCCTAGACTAAAAATACAAGGCTAAAGCCCTATTCGCACGGGATAAGTATTACCTGGCGACCTCCAGTCATTTGTAATAATTGCGGAGGTCGTCTGTGATCTTAATCCCGTGCGAATCGGCCATGTCTGTAATTTGTAAAGTAATAATTACCCCGCAAATGACCTACCATATTTCGCCGAAAACGGAGGTCCTGTGATAATATTAGTCCCGTGCGAATCGGCATCTCTGATTTAGCCAGGATTTGGCGGGGCTTTTTTTTTTTTTTTTTCAAGGTAGCTATTTCTTTCTTTTGCGCCTTTTTGTCCATCTTTCGCGAAGAATGGAGGGTGCGTTGGAGTGTTTTGACAGTGTTTTGGGTGCTGGGTCATGTCGCTATACACCATATACAATTTGCAGAAAGAGAAAGATGAAAAACACTAAGTACGAAGACAAAAAGAATGATTAGATGGAGATGGATGACATGTATAGCAGCATGCGGTATAATTTTTTTTTTTTTTTAAGTATAATTTTTATGTTTGTATCATACATCTAGAGATAACGACAAGACATCAAGCAATAGCTATTCAAAAATAATGCACAATCAAGCGAGGGCTCACTTCATAATTAGAGGTTAATGTTACAAATAAATCAAGCGTAAAGCTTGAGCTAATAGATTTTAACCTGGTGAAATGTTTTTTATCCATCTAACCGGACCCTCAACCATACGCAAAAAGTGTACAGTGCCATATAGTCGCCCATTGAAAACATATTTCCACTGGGCTACAAGAAATGTAGTATGGGTATAAACTATTTTTATATGGTTATAGTATATTTTTTTAAGTATTTTGTTTATTTATCATTGCTATCCATATATAATAGCCTACATGGCACATTTAAATAATAATAGCCTATGAATAATTATAATAAAAATGCTTGCCCATGTGTAAACTGTAAAGATACAGTGAAGAATACAGACTACAATAAAGATGTAATAAAAATGTGCTACACAAATGCAAGCAATATTGTCAGTTTTTTTCTGGTGGTCTACTTGTATAGTTATAAAGTGTAGTAAGTCAGGGCTGGGTTTAGGTTTTAACTTTAGATTGAAAATCAAAATGTCATTCTTAAAGGGATACTCCACTTTAAAATGAAAATTCTGTCATCATATACTCACCCTCATGTTGTTTCAAACCTGTATGAATTTCTTTCTTCTGCTGAAATGAAAGGAAGATATTTAGAAGAATATCATTGACTTCCATGGGACCAGAAACTGTCTGGTTACTGACATTCTTCTAAATATCTTCCTTTCTGTTCAGCAGAAGAAAGAAATTCATACAGGTTTGAAACAACATGAGGGTGAGTATATGATGAAACATTTTTCATTTTAAAGTGGAGTATCCCTTTAAATTTCTTAATACTTTTGATGTTATTGTTCTCATTTGAATCGTTTTCTGTAGTTTAGATACTTAAATTTGTAAAAAAAAAAAAAAAAAAAAAAAAATTGATTACTTGCGTCTGTGTTGAATATTAACACTGCAAACTGACATTATGTACTGATGGCCTTCTCTCTTTCATAGCAAATTCATGCTACAATGAGAGAACAACACGAGTGCGAGGCCCTTCCTTTTGGGAAACAGAGGTGCTCCAGAATTTTCAAGAAAATGATTGGTACCTCAACTTCAGAATGCCCAAAGAGACCTTCAATATCCTTTGTGACCAGCTGCACCCATACATAAAACCTCAAACTACCAACATGTTGGATCCAGTACCTCTAGAGAAGAGGGTAGCTACAACACTGCCTTTAAGAAAATTAAGTAATCTACAAGCTTGCCAGTAATGTTGAGTTCCACGATGTTGCCAACCTGTTTGGTATTGGAACCAGCACCGCCTGTAATATTTTCTGGGAGGTGTGTGAGGCACTGAGCAAACTCAGGAGGGTTTTTGTAAAGAGGCCAAAAACTGTTGCTGAAGTCCAAGCCATCATCACAGGATTTGAGAGGAAGACAGGATTCCCCATGTGTGCTGGGGCTTTGGATGGCACACACATACCAATCATAGCCCCATCGAGCTATCCCACCGACTTTTATAACAGAAAAGGATGGTACAGTGTTCTTCTTCAAGGTCTTGTAGGCCACACTTACAGCTTCCTTGATTTTGATGTTGGCTGGCCTGGGAAGTGCCACAATGCATACGTTTTTGAGTGTTCACGTCTGTGCCGCAAGCTGGAGGATGGTACCTTTTTCCCTCCAGTCACCAGGAACATCCAAGGGGTCGACATACCTGTCCTGATTGTGGCCGATTCTGCCTACAGCTTGACTAGCAACATAATGAAGCCATTCCCGGAAGGTACAGCGAGGGGTCCCAGGGCAGCCTACAAGGGCCGTTGGAGATGCATTATGAAAAGAAATGACTGTCAAACCCAAAATGTGAAGTATGTTGTGTCTGCTTGTGTAGTGTTGCGCAACTTCTGTGAAATACAGAAAGTTGCTTACCAGGAACCCCTGGAAGATGTGTTTGATCAACCAGAGGCAGGACCAGGGGCCTCATTTATAAACGTTGCGTACGCACAAAAGAAGGCGTACGCCACTCTCTACGCAATAATTGGTATTTATAAAAAGCGAACTTGACGGGAAAATGTGCGGTCCTTCACGCAAGGTCTGACCCAGGCGTGCGCACAAAAACGCACAAAAACGCAAATCCTACACCAAGTTTTATAAATGAGGCCCCAGAGCAGCAGATATTTTCTACTCTCTCCCCAGCAGAGCACATTCGGGAGGCCTTAGTAGCCCATATTAATACAAATCAGTAAATTGCAAAGAAGCTTTGGAAGCTCATACACAAACTATGCAGTCAAGACGCACATGAAATTGAAATCAAACATTTATTTATAGTGCAGAGCATCCTTCATTTCTGAACTTGGCAATTCACATAAGATTAAAGTTTTGTTCAACTTTTTTTTTTCAGTGTTTTGTTATAAAATAATTTTTACAAAATATAAAAGAAAGGTAAATGCTGGGACTGGGGCCTAAAGCACTGAAAGATCTGGAGCATTAGCACCCTGTTGTCTTCTGCTCTCTTTTCATCAGCTTCCATCTTCTTTATTTCAAAATCAAGGCGTTTCCTTTTCAGCTCCATTCTATTTCTCTCCATCTCTTTCTCCCATTCAAACCGCTCCCTATCGTAGTCATGGGTGTTCTCATTTTGCAGGAGACGGTCCAGACCCTTGTCAATTGCCTCCATTATCTGTGTTTTTCGGCCCTTTCTTCTGCGATGTGCTGCAAAGACAAAACATTTATTTCAGTTGAGTGATGCACCTGTTAAGAAATGGATGTATTTGAGCTCTCATAATTCCTTTTATTTTTATTCTCAATTAAAGTGATGCTGTGATGTGTGGTCTGTATATTATGCTATAATGGTCGTAGACTACTATAAGCAGGGTGAGGGAGACTGTCCTGGAATTTTGTAAGTGCAGATTTATTGCCGTCCACCACAACATAGACCAGACAAGTCTCGTTTCACATCCTATTCTATTCATACATGAAAGTGCGCACACAACAAAGCATCACTATAGATGAGAAAAACAATAAAAGTTATTATGGGAGCTAAAATACAATTTCCTGCTCTTAGCAGGTGCATCACTCAACTGAACCTAGTGTGTGGTAGTGTCCCAAAGGTACATTGACAAAATATTGATACTTTTAGGTATCATAGTACAGCTAACCATATCATCCATTCGCTCCTAAGCAACTACCTACATTTGTGTAGCTTATTGAAAACTATTACCAACATGAGAGCCCACCTTGTGGCTTGGGTTCAGCAGCAGGAGGAGGTGGGGGTGGTGCTTTGGAGGCTGAGCCATGACTGGAAGCCTCATCCTCTGCATCATTTTCCCTTGAGGTGTTGTGATCATTAGGGCTCTCAGATGAACCTGCTGAAAACAAAAGAAAATCAAGCAGGTTCACTCAGTAATGATTTACTATGCTTCTACTTATTTCTTTATTTAACTATAGAGAAGATACAATGTCTACATATAAATTAACACAATATAACGTTACAGTATTATGTACTGTACAGGCCAGTGTAGGCTGCTTACCACAGTCAGATTCCTCATCTGAACTCCCCCCGTTATCCATCCTTATGTCTCCGGGGTTGTTCATAGGTCGGCAACCTGTATATAAAAGCAATAGAAAACGAATGTAAAACTAATGTGCTTTGCTGTGGATCAACAATTGGCAAGTGGTTGTCTAAATTGTGTGGCATTACTAAAGTTAGCATAAAGTTAACGTTACTGTATGTTGCTGCTAAACTGGCTTTTACTGTAGCACATGTTAGCACATGTTTGCATTACGTTATCCTTACAGTAACTTACGTTAGCTGTTGAAAAGGAGAAACGTTTTATAGCGGCTAAACTGGCTATTACTGTACCATGTGTTAGCTAACGTGAGAAGGGATATGTTGAAATATGATCAAAATAAGGACATTTAATGGGGTTTGTTCCGGTCTTCTTGTTGTTTTTGAGGCTATCACGGTACTTTCTTCTCAGGTAGTCCAAACTTTCTTTACACTTGGTCCAATCTCCGAAGTCCTGTATAGACGGGCACCGGAGGACGAGATCTTTGTAAATATGGTGTGGTTGTGCACCATTTGTTCGAATTGCCTTTGATAACATGGTTCACCCCAAACATCGATTAAAAAGAGTGTCTCCTCACGCGTCCAATGTCGACTTTTCTTCTTAGCACTAGCAGCCATGTTGAGAAACAAGCGGAAACAAGGAAGTAGATGTACGCAAAGTCTTGGCGTCATATCCGGGTTCCGGCTTCCGGGAGATAAGTCAGTAAATTCGAGTAAAATCACAGGCTTCGCTTATCCCGTTCGAATGCGCCAGATGAAAATCAGACGTGGGTGGGTAATTTTGTTTTTGGGGTCCTTGAGATGTTCTGACATGCCCTGACATTTGTGCTTTTTTCAGTTGCTTATAAACATCAATGGCAAAGGTGTAAATTCACTCTACATAGCACAAACAGGACTTCCATAATATGTGAGCCACATGTATGTACATGTTTTCATTTTTGAGAGAATAATGTTTATGCATGGTTATCGAAAAAACTAAAAATTAAAGTTTCTGAAATAAGGCCACAAAACACATACTAAATATGTGTCAATAAGACTTTTGACTAATGGATGTCATTGCCTAGATTTTTTTCTTCAAAATGATGTGAAAATCATCCTGCCTAATCATTCACATAAAACGATACATTGATTTTAGTTTTGTAAAACACTTTTAGTTTGGAAAGCCAATATGCGGATGGGGCGTAAACGCTCCAACAGCATCATGCATATTTAGTAGTTCACACCTGGTGAGACTACGTCCCTGCATACTTAATGAGCCATTTATTCAGGTGTGTCACCTATAGCTAACTTAAATATACAAGCTTCATAAAAATGATCATTCTAGGAGAAAATTTCAGATGGCATTTAGAGGCTTTTGCATCTGAACTCTTCATATATACACACACATATATATATGCATGCACATACATACTTTATAATCTTTTCAAAACTAGTCAACGTCTTTCAGAACTAAAGTATACATTTTATCATACGTATTTCAAAGTAAAGGATTCATTAGTTAGTTGATGACTTTATTTTTGACAAAACACATACAGTATATATTCCTCATCTCAGTATAGCAATAGAGTTTGCTAAAAGCTGTTCATTCAATACAGCAGTATTTGAAAATTGATCATATTTTGTAAAATTACATTTATATTTGCATTTATGTCAAAACCTAGACACTTTTAAACATCAAAAGGACATTTATTTATATGTATTCGTGTCAAAATGACAAATAAACAGATTTTCCTATTCAATTTTGCATGGAAACGCTTCCAAGACGCTTGCGTGTCGCGTGAAAAATAGGCGTTGGTTCTATTTCTAGAATGCACGCGTTTTCCACGCGGCTCGTGCCGCGCCTGAGATGTGCGTCTCACACAGGTAGTGTGCAAACTCTAAACTGTTAACATGGGAGCCGAAATAAAAACGGACACGCCACCAGCTGAGACGCTTATGCCACGCATCCAGTGTTTCACCGGCCTTATCCAGCGGATGTGGGCGTTTCACAGGTTTGTATGGATCGCCTCACATTTGCGTTTGAATAGCGCGGTCTCCGTAGGCAGAGTCACATTAAAACTTAATTAGCTGAGATGAGAACGACTGACATCTCTCTCTTTACATACATATTATATAAACTGTGAATATGTGTTTTTTATAAAAATTACTTCATTTAAACCAGGGGTGGGGAACGTTGATCCTGGAGGGCCATTGTCCTGCAGAGTTTAGCTCCAACCCTGAATAAAACATTTGGCTGCCTGCAACTTCAGTAATCCTGAAGACATTGATTAGTTTCAGGTGTGTTTGATTAGGGTTGGAGCTAAACTCTGCAGGACAATGGCCCTCCAGGATCAACGTTCCCCACCCCTGATTTAAACGAAGAGAATTCAAGCTTCATGCCTGTGTGTTTGTATGCCTGTTTGACTGAGTATTCGCTGAGTTACAGGTCATTTTCGGACGCGTTTCAGAATTGACTTCACTTACGGAGAGTAGGCAGAACTCGCATCATGTTTATTTTTCTTTATTTAGTGAAAAGCACAACACTTTGTTTTTATTATGAGCACACACAAAAAAAATACACACTAAACAGGATCGATTTATGTATAACACAAGCATATAAGATAAAAATTAATATTTTTTTTTATTTATTTTTTTGCACTCATACGGAAAAAAACGAGCCTATCGCAGCCGACCCCAGGGGGTTAAGCCTCATTCATTGTTACTTGTTTCACTGTCCCTAATTGGATCCAGGGATTTAATGTCCCGAATTGGACCCAGGGATTCTGCGGTCTGAATTTGCTCAAGGTGTTGAACACTCAGCATACGGTTATTAATGTGCCAGATTTTTTATTTAATTGGACGTTGCTGTACCGAGTCATTAATATTGCCTGAGTAAAAATGACTTGGTACAGGTGTAATCTTCCAATTCACTGTCCAGAAGGATGAGCATCCCGTCATCTTCTGACACTCCAATGATCTCCAACTTGCCTTGAGGATCTGGCGCTCAACAATCTGGTGGAGAAAGGAATGCACACTTAGGGTTAAGGTTAGTGTTACAGTTAGATTCTTATAAACAGTGAAAATGTGTTTAATTGAACATTCATTAAAGGTGCTGTAGCCGTTCTAGAACATCTGACACTTAGGCCCCATTTACACTGCATGGTTCAAGTGACCCAATTCCGATTTTTTCCTCTCAAGTGGCACAGATCGGATATGGCCGGTGAACGTGTAAGCAGGAAAAACCGCATGGATTCCGATTTTCTCAGATCGTATTCAGGCCTCATTCATATGTGGTAATAAATCGGATATGAATCGGATACGTGCATTTGCGTGTGCCATGTAAGCAGACAAATCGGATATTCCCCAGTAAATGCGAGTAAGTATCCGTACCCGATGGTCAAATTATGTATTCGTATGTGTTGTTACGCGTGAGGATAAATGGATGATCATCACCTTCAACAGCGGACTCGAGGCGACGGTTGAAGCACGCATCTCTAATGGTAACATAATACACTGATGAATGAGCGCTGCTTTTATATGAACATTTCTTTAAAACGAAATTTATTTGACAGAATTTCATTTTCTTAATGGCATAAACAGGCTTTACTCCCTTGAAACTTAAACTGGAATGGAACATACTCATATTTTAGAGAATGTGGTTAATATTTTCGTTAATAATGATTTATCATATCCACCCGCGACCCACCCGAAATTAATCAGAATGTTATTTTTATTAGCCTACTTGACCCGCCCGATCCGCGGATTATCCGTCAGAGCCCCCGCGGATATGACCGCGATCCACGCATCACTATAATAATTTTGTTTGCTTCTGCATCCATTGCATATTGAGCTGTTTTACTTCATTTTCCGGGTCAGAACGTCTACATTTGGTTGTTTTAGCAGTGTATAGTGTAAATGCAAATATCGGATACGGGTCACTATTTAAAGATGATGTAAGCGGGTCGTCAAAAAAATCGGATATAGTCAGCAAATCGGAATTGGGCATCAAGACCTGCAGTGTAAATGCAGCCTTACTGACCCAACGGTTCAAGTTGTTTTGGCTTTTCCTGAAATGTGTCAATTTTGTAGCAGAGAAAATGTATAATTTTTGTGATGTCAAAAGGTGTTGAACAATCTTCTGTAATGGAAGAAACTATTTTATTACTTCTTTAAAAATAACTATTGTTCAATTCTCCATTTATTGCACTTTAAACAATGTAAATGAAAATGACAGAGTTCACAGTGTTGAGCAGACCAACGTTGTTCTATCTTAAATGTGAAAATATTGTCATTACTTTTCCAAACCTGTATGAATTTCTTTATTTTGCTGTCTGGTTACTGACATTCTTCTTAATATTTTCTTTTGTGTTGAACAGAAGAATCATTAAGGTTTTGGACAACTAACATTTTAGTTACACGTTCAATATACTGCTTTTCCAGACATGATTGTAAAGTTTTCTGTGAAGTCAACGTCATGATTATATCCGATCAATTCTTCCATCTCACTGTAAAACTCACATTTAATGACACCTCGTCCAGTGGATTTATTGTCGTGTTTAATTTTCTTAAAGGCTTCCTCCAGAGTTGCCCACGCTCTTGCTACCTTTGCCTGATCACGTCAAATGAAACGTCTCAGTGAGTTTCTAGGCTATTTCTGACCAGGGGTGCGTTCTCCGAAACTACCTTAACGCTACGTCGTTCTTAAGTTGTACCTTAAGAAGTACCTTATCGTTAATACGTGGTTTCCGAAACCTTCTTAGTTAAGTATACCTTCTGTAAGTCATACGTTCGTAAGGTTGGTCTGGAGCGCTCTTAGCTATACCTCATCGCTGCTGACGGTTCATACCGCTAGTGGCCACCACTACGCAAAAAGCTTTTTTACATCGCAGTTTAATTACACATAGAAAATTTTATATGAACATTTAATATAAAATCTGATTTAGTATTAAAATTACATTTTTACTTTACTTTAAAATTTTACACATAAAATACTTAAGTTGTTATAGCCTACACCCAGTGTATGGAAGTGTTTTCATTAATAAAGTTTCCATACACTAATGGTTGTTAGCTTTTTTAATTACTATCCTAAGGCACATCAGCTGGCGAACCATTTGACAGAAAAGGCTTAGGAGTCTATATAAAGAAAGATGAGTTGCACAATCTTTATAGCTATGGCAGCGAGACAGCGAGTACTTGTTTTAAATCAAAGACGGCGCCGTCCGCGGAGCCAGTTAGTGTATGTCAACTACATGGCTGGTGGATAATCAGCATACGTTGTGGAGAACATTAACACACTTATGGCCGTGAGGGTTTGGGATTGCACACTTGCTAAATTATAAACACATACTCATATTTATTTCTGCATGTACATATTTCAATGAGCCCCGATAAATGCAGTTTGTACTATTTCTAAAACGCTTCTTTATAAATAACATTGTTTTCTCAATACTTTACCTATACCGCTGTGAAGGAAAGAGCGCACAATCGATCATCGAGGCATCGATATCAACCTATTCAGCGCCTCCACCATGGACAGCGCCTGCTAAGGTCGAACTTAGGAAGGTTTACCTTAAGCAACATCCTAAGGTATAGTTCGGAGAACACACGTAGGAAAGGTATACCTGTAGTTAAGGTGTACCTTTTGAGTCTTCGTAGCGCGCTAAGAGACAACGTTATCGGAGAACGCACCCCAGAACAGTTTCAGATTATAATGGTTATATAAATAGAATATAATAGAATATAAAGTATATAAAAATATAAAGAATTATAATAGAATATAAGGTTCAATGAACAGCATTCACGTGTATTTATTCAATTTATTAAAGCATTTATTAGATATAAATATTTTTTAACTGTCACGGTTCATGAATCGGCTGTCTCATTTCTGGTGTGTGTGTGTGTGTCTGTATGTGGGCGTGGTTACTCATTGTAGTGATTAGTGTTGCCAGCTGTTATCAATCCCCGTTCCCTTTATATGTGCAGTAATTCCCATCTCATGTTGTCAGATCGTTGTGGTTTCCCCGGTGTCGGGTCCTGTTCCCGTGTGGCTCTCTGTTCCCCTGCTGTGGATTTCGTCGTGTGGATTCGTTGTGTTTCGTCACCTCGTCTGGATGTTCCACTGTTTCCTGGTTTCCAGAGCACGCTTCACTTCACCACCACCGGAGGCCATCGAAGTCCCTGTGCCACAATCGTCATCTGAGTGTGTTTTCCCCGACCTGTGTTTGTGCGTTTCTGACCTTTAATAAACGCCTTTTTACTTGCAATTGCATCCGTTCTGATTTCCTCACAGAACGATCTGACCAAATATGGATGCAGCAAGCGAGTCTCGTCTGAGTGAATTCATCTCCCATAGCATCACGCGTATGGATCAACAAGAGGAGAGCATATCTCACACAGGTCGTGCGGTCCAAGCACTCGTGGCACAGGTGTCCGAGCTCACCCAACAGCTACAACATCTACGAGCTCCCACTGCGCCGCCCACACCTTCCCGTTCCCCCAGCACCAGCACCAGCGACAGAAAATCAACCTGAGCCTCGTCTACCCATACCGGAGGGGTATTCTGGTGAGCCTGAATTCTGCAGAGCCTTTCTCACAAGATGTTCCATGCATTTTGCCTTACAGCCGCGCACCTTTCATAGTGAATCCTCCAAGGTGGCGTTTGTACTGACACTGCTGTCAGGAAAGGCATCTCTCTGGGGAACGGCGGTGTGGGAGAATAAGGACGACTGCTGCACCTCGTTCCAGGCACTCTCCGAGGAGATGAGGAGGGTTTTCAATCGCGCAGTGGCGGGTAAGGAGGCGGCCAGATTACTCGCCGATCTGCGTCAAGGTGAAGGCTCGGTGTCGGATTATTCCATCCGTTTCCGCACCCTGGCCGCAGAGTGCCATTGGAACGAGGAGGCGCAGTGGGACAGATTCCTGCATGGGCTGGCTGACCGCGTTCTTAAAGAGATCTACGTTTTGGACCTCCCTGAGACACTTAATGGACTGGTGGAGCTGGCGTTAAGAGTGGACGCTCGCCTGAATCGGGTGACCGGACTGACACGTCCAAATCGTTTCCAGCACAGCGTGGAGGACCACCAGCCCAGTGGAGCGAGCGCGGTCAGCCCAGTTTTCGACCACGAGCCCATGCAGGTAGGGAGAGCTCGGCTTTCCCGGGAGGAGAGGGAAAGGCGGAGATCCCAAGGACTGTGTTTGTACTGCGGCCGGGCTGGTCCCTTTATCCATTCGTGTCCGGTAAAAGAGCAAGCCCGATAGTAAGTATGAGGCTACTATCAGGTGGGATCTCCGCCGAGAAGACCTCATCACCATCATCGACCCTCCTCCTGGTAAGACTGAGATGGCTAACGTCCACACACAGCACTCAAGCACTACTGGATTCGGGAGCGGAAGGTAATTTCATGGACTTCAATTTTGCACTCAAACTTCAGATTCCCATCACTCCCCTTCCGCACAAGATAACCGTCAACGCACTCAATGGACAGGAACTTCCCCGGATCACTCATACTACCGAAATCATCACTCTCATCACTTCTGGCAATCACACCGAACGCATATCATTTCTCCTCATGGACTCACCACTTGCACCAGTGGTTCTGGGACACCCGTGGCTTACCCGTCACAATCCTCGGGTCGACTGGCGCACTAACACTATTTCCACATGGAGTAACCACTGTCATGAGTCCTGTTTGTTGTCGGCTTGTTCTTCTGTGTCTGGTTCTGTGTTTCAGAGTGAGGCAGCGGATTTATCTAACGTGCCCGCGGAGTACCTCGACCTGAAGGAGGTGTTCAGTAAGTCTCGTGCTGCTTCTCTTCCTCCGCATCGTTCCTATGACTGTGCGATAGATCTACTGCCAGGTAAATCTCCGCCTAAAGGCAAACTTTACTCTCTTTCTGTTCCCGAGAGGGAGGCCATGGAGAAATATATTTCTGATTCTCTGGCCTCTGGATTCATCCAGCCTTCCTCTTCTCCTGCGGGGGCGGGGTTCTTTTTCTTTGGGAAGAAGGATGGTTCTCTGCGACCTTGTATTGATTACCGAGAGCTGAACAACATCACGGTAAAGAATTCTTATCCTTTGCCGTTGATGTCTTCAGCTTTCGAGAGGTTGCAGGGAGCATCCATTTTCACGAAACTGGACTTACACAATGCATATCATTTGGTTCGCATCAGGAAGGGGGATGAATGGAAAACCGCTTTTAATACCCCCAGGGGGCACTTTGAATATTTGGTCATGCCTTTCGGGCTTTCCAACAGCCCAGCGGTTTTCCAGGCACTCGTGAATGACGTGTTGAGAGACATGGTAGATCAATTCATATATGTTTACCTGGATGACATATTGATTTTTTCCTCGTCTCTCCAGGAACACGTTCAACACGTCAGGCGAGTGCTCCAGAGACTATTAGAGAATGGGCTTTTTGTCAAGGCGGAGAAATGCGCGTTTCATGCACAGTCTGTTCCTTTCCTAGGGTACATCATCTCTTCTGAGGGAGTGCGCATGGATCCTGACAAGGTTAAGGCTGTGGTAGATTGGCCAAGTCCAGATTCCCGTAAGGCCCTACAGCGGTTTCTGGGGTTCGCCAATTTTTACCGGCGTTTCATTCGTAATTTCAGCCAACTAGTCGCGCCTCTGACTGCCTTGACCTCCCCCCGAACGACGTTCAGGTGGTCGAACACTGCCCAGGCAGTGTTCAACAACCTCAAAAGTCGCTTCGTTTCGGCTCCCATTCTGGTCACCCCTGATCCCACACGCCAGTTCGTGGTGGAGGTCGACGCGTCAGAGGTGGGAGTAGGAGCAGTGCTTTCACAACGCGCTTCCTCAGATGACAAGATGCATCCCTGCGCGTTTTTTTCTCATCGACTATCGCCTGCCGATCGTAACTATGACATTGGTAACAGAGAGTTGTTGGCAGTAAAGTTAGCGTTGGAGGAGTGGCGTCATTGGTTAGAGGGTTCGGGGGTTCCCTTTATCGTTTGGACCGATCATAAGAATCTGGAATACATCAGGTCTGCTAAAAGACTCAACTCCAGGCAAGCTCGGTGGGCTCTTTTTTTCGGACATTTTGATTTTGTTCTCTCGTACCGCCCGGGTTCCAAAAACATCAAACCCGACTCTTTATCTCGTATTTTTGATCCATCCGAACGCCCGGTGACTCCCGAGTGTATTTTACCTGAGAAAGTTGTCATCTCCACTCTGGTATGGGAGGTCGAATCGAGGGTCAAGACAGCCCTAGAAGGGGTAACACCTCCGCCTGGTTGCCCACCGGGTCGTTTGTTTGTTCCGGAGGGGTTACGGTCCGACGTTATTCGATGGGGTCATTGCTCCAACGTGGCTTGTCATACAGGAGTGACTCGTACCAGTTTTTTAATTAAACAACGATTCTGGTGGCCATTAATGGCTCGCGACATTCACGATTTTGTGTTGGCTTGTTCAGTCTGTGCCACTGGTAAGACATCTAACCAACCCCCAGATGGGTTACTTCGACCGCTGTCTGTCCCTTCGAGACCCTGGTCCCATATCGCTCTAGATTTTGTCACCGCCCTCCCGCCTTCCAGAGGCATGACGGTTGTTTTAACCGTAGTGGACCGGTTCTCGAAGGCGGCACATTTCATCCCCTTGCCCAAATTACCTTCAGCCAAGGAGACAGCGGTCGCAGTCATAGATCACGTCTTTCGGTTACATGGCCTCCCGATGGACGTGGTCTCTGACAGGGGTTCCCAATTTGTATCCAAATTTTGGCGAGAATTCTGTAAATTACTGGGGGCCACGGTCAGTCTGTCCTCGGGCTATCATCCCCAGAGCAATGGCCAGTCTGAACGAGCCATTCAGGACCTCGAGAGAATGTTGCAATGTTTGGTTGCCAAGAATCCGTCGTCCTGGAGCCAACAGCTTTCTATGGTGGAGTACGCCCACAATTCATTACCAGTGTCATCCACGGGCCTCTCGCCATTTAAGTGTAGTTTAGGTTACCAGCCACCAATTTTTCCGAGTCTGGAATCCGAAGTCGCGGTCCCCTCCGCTCACGCATTCATCCAGAGGTGCCGCCGTACTTGGACTAGAGCCCGTGAGACTCTACTCCAAGCAGGGGGGCGCATGAAGGCCAAGGCCGACCGCCACCGGTCAAAGCCTCCCGTCTACGTCGTGGGTCAAAAAGTGTGGCTTTCTACCAAGAATATTCCGCTCCGCTCCGTGTCTAACAAGTTAGCTCCCAAATTCATTGGCCCGTTTCCTGTCACCAAAATTATTAGTCCGGTGACAGTCCGACTCAAACTCCCTCCTGCGTACAGGAGAATTCACCCCGCCTTCCATGTGTCTAAAGTCAAGCCCGTGTTTTATTCTCACATTAATCCGCCTGCCCCGGTTCCCCCCCCCCCCCCCCGCCGCGACTCGTAGATGGGGAACTTAC
This sequence comes from Squalius cephalus, assembly GCF_949319135.1. Lineage (NCBI taxonomy): Eukaryota > Metazoa > Chordata > Actinopteri > Cypriniformes > Leuciscidae > Squalius > Squalius cephalus. The sequence goes on from NC_137125.1 coordinate 15,565,615, forward strand.
TTATTCGGTTCGTCGTATTCTGGATTCTAGACGGAGGGGACGCGGATTTCAGTACTTGGTGGACTGGGAGGGTTACGGTCCAGAGGAGAGAAGTTGGGTACCTGCTAGAGACATTCTGGATCACTCCCTTATCGATGATTACAATCGACAGGTAAGGTTATCTGGGAACGCCAGGAGGCGTTCCTAGGGGAGGGGGTACTGTCACGGTTCATGAATCGGCTGTCTCATTTCTGGTGTGTGTGTGTGTGTCTGTATGTGGGCATGGTTACTCATTGTAGTGATTAGTGTTGCCAGCTGTTATCAATCCCCGTTCCCTTTATATGTGCAGTAATTCCCATCTCATGTTGTCAGATCGTTGTGGTTTCCCCGGTGTCGTGTCCTGTTCCCGTGTGGCTCTCTGTTCCCCTGCTGTGGATTTCGTCGTGTGGATTCGTTGTGTTTCGTCACCTCGTCTGGATGTTCCACTGTTTCCTGGTTTCCTGAGCACGCTTCACTTCACCACCACCGGAGGCCATCGAAGTCCCTGTGCCACAATCGTCATCTGAGTGTGTTTTCCCCGACCTGTGTTTGTGCGTTTCTGACCTTTAATAAACGCCTTTTTACTTGCAATTGCATCCGTTCTGATTTCCTCACATTAACATTATAAATGTTGTCTGTCACTTTTGATCAATGCAATGTATTCTTGCTGAATAAAAGTAGTCTCTTTTTTTAATCTGATCACAAATGTATGAATGGTATCATTGTTTCCACAAAAATGTTTTCAAACAGTTTTCAATAATGATAATAATCATAAATGTTTCTTGATCATTAAATCATCATATTAGAATGATTTCTGAAGACTGGAGTAATGATGCTGAAAATTACAGGAATAAATTACTTTGTGCATATTCACATAGAAAACAGCTGATTTAAACTGTAATAATATAATCACAATATTACTATTTGTACTTTATTTTTGATAAAATAAATGCAGCCTTGGTGAGCAGAACAGTTTCAAAAACACTAAAACTTTTTCAAAGGTTTCACAGACTGTATGTTTCTATGAGCAACTTTTATCATTTTGACTAAATTGATATCTCCTTCAACATGTGTGTAACCTTTGTTGCTAACTTTCTGACAATCATCTCCCTTTCAATGTCCGTTCATTTGTCTGGCCATAGATCTGGGTCATCGACCAGGAGGTAGATTACTATATACTGTAAAAAATTTCTAACCCTCCCAAATCAAAAATTTCAAGTGACCGATAACATCTAAATTTTTCAAATGGTCCAAGTGAAATGGCCCATTATAAATTTACAGATTTTCACTTGGGCCAATTGAAATTTACAGAATTTCACTTGGGCCAATTGAAAAATTTAGATGTTATCGGTCACTTGACATTTTTTGATTTGGGAGGGTTACAAATTTTTTACAGTGTAGTAATTATAGTAGTATTATATATATAATACTATAGTAATTATAGTAGTAATATAGTATATTACTTATTTACTGAAGAACTTGGGCATACATGTGTGCTTCTGTAACAAGTTACACAACAGAAATAAACTTATCAATGTATACATACATATATTCCACAAACATAAACATCCATTTAAATAATTAAAGAGTATTCAGTCTACATATTTATATCCACCAGTACTGCCGCCTCAGCGCTGATGACGTCACAGCAATAGAGCGCGCTGGTTGGTCGGGATCATTCGGGATCTAAACACAACCAGGCCTATGTTGTTCCAAACCCGTAAGACTTTTATTCATCTTCAGAACACAAATGAAGATCTTTTTGATGAAATTTGAGATTTCTGAAATATCTTCATTTGTGTTGTGAAGACGAGCGAAGATCTCACGGGTTCGGGACGACATGAGGGCGAGTATTTAATGACAGAACTTTCATTTTGGGTGAACTAACCCTTTAACTTTTGGGAACTTGCAAATCATAAAAGTGTGTTTTATAGTTTGAGTTTTCCGATATGTCAATGTTAAACGCTTCATCTGTAAATTAACTCTCTACTTGCTATAGGTGTGGATTTCAGTGTTGTGATTGACAGTGCTCTTGATAAATGTCCACAGGCCGACTCTCATCACTTAATTCAGAATATAAAGCATTCCTGGAGACACTTGATGTGACTGATGTCTGGAGATGGACGGGGTTTATTTGTTGTTGATATCTGAGGTAAAGCTGTGGTAAATTATGCAAACATCACGTGAGCGTCACTACGGGAAGCAGAAAGTGTCTTCAGACTTCACGTCTCTGTTTTCAGCGACTCGCCGATCGGTTACATCAGCCAATGTCCAACACACCTAACATGACACATTCACAAGAGGAGCACATGGCAAAAAAAAAGAGGAGCACATGGCAAAAACCCAAAAAAAGGGAAACACATGAGGGAAAAGGGAATCACATGACAGGAACTATACGTAAATTACAAAATTAAAGACATGAAACGTGAAAGTGAAAACAAAACCCAAACCAGCGTGACTTTTTTTTATTAAATTATCTACAGTCTTCTGCAATGCCCTCCAAATCTCGTGAAGCCTGACAGTGCACTTGGAGAACCAAATAAGAGACACAGAGACCAGATTGCTGCTCAGTTTAATACAGTTGGACAGAGGATACATGTGTCAATACATGTGTTAGCCTGTTTTCTGCTTGCGTCAAAGTTGTAGGCAGGAAAATCATAAAGAGGAAGAGAAAGTGTAGACAGATCACAGAATGGAATCTCTAAACAGGCTGACAGAGAGCCAAAACATTTTACACTGGCACAAATATCACATCACGGTAAGTCTTCAGGAATTAATCTTCAGGATTATAATGATATCGAGCTCTAGGGATTCTGCTTTTAGTTTAGATTAATTTACAGACTCTTTACAATCTGAAATATACAGAGGTGGAAAGTAAACATGTAAATGTTCAACACTTCCGCTGTTCTCTAGGCCAGGCGTTGATTCACAGACGATCAGCTTTAGTGAGAAGATCGATTATGACAAACGGATGTATTTTTGATGGCAACAGAATATCTATACACTCCAGTTAAAGTGTCTGGATTGTGATATTTAAAGGAAGAAGCCAGAGTAAATAAAATGATAAATTATTTAATGTTTCTATTTCACCTATGCTCAATAATAATAATAATAATAATAATAATAATAAACTAGATTAAAAAGTTTGTCGAGACAAACTTTAAGTTGGCTTGAGAAAGTTTGGACCAGAAAGTTTGAAGAAGTTTAAAGTAATCTGAAGTTTAAATTAGTTTGAAGTTTAAAAAGTAGTTTGAAGTAGTTTAAAGTTAGATGGATGGATGGATGGATGGATGGACCACTCCAATTCATTGGGTTTTGAAATTTGTCTGATTTCAGTTGATCAAGAAAAGGCCTTTGACAGAGTCGAACACCAGTATTTGTGGCAAACGTTAGATGGGTTTGGGTTCAGCTCTGGCTTTATAAACATGATTTGAGTCTTGTATAGTGACATTGAGAGTATTTTAAAGATCAACGGTGGTTTAAGTGCTCATTATAAAGTTTTGGTATGCTCATATGTTCATTATCTGGTATGCTGTACTCCTTGGCCATAGAGCCTCTTCTGCACAAATTAAGACAATCTCTTTTCAGTGTAAACCTTCCTGGATGTGAAACATATACTTTACTCTCATTCCTGCGTAATAATCAAGAAACTTTGCTGTCGTACCATGGGTGCAGCAGGTGTAATGATATGACGCAGCGCCTGAAATAGGTCTAATTGGTTAGACAAACTTAGTCCCGGTCACATTGGAAGTTACTGAGCTGGGGACTATTTTCAGGCGCTGCGTCATATCCATAGACGTTGGAACAGGGGGGGCCCCATTTCCCCACCCCTCTAGGGGTCAGCTAGCTGTTTGTTTCGTTGTTTTTGTTTTCCGTTGTTTTTTTATATATATATATATTATATATAAATGCAGAATCTGAATTAAAATGTGTTTGATTTAAGCCTATTTCAAAATGTTGTGTCGTAAAATTTCTTGTTTTTAAGCCTTTCGCACGTACGTTCACACCGGTGTGATTAGAACGGTCAGTGCATCACATGATCAACTGCTAAATTCAAATGTTGAATTTAGCCAGAGACAGGCGCGCTCAGAGCTGTCATATATCACAACTTTTCAGTGTTTTCAACCACATACTGTTTATTTGAGAGTTTTCAAATTTCATTTAGAGTTTGTCAAATACACACTGATGTCTATGGAAGAGGTAATAATAATCCTTTCCATTATAATTCGACACGTTTTATTCACATCAGATACACATTGTGTAAGTAACTTTAATGTTTACTCTATTCTTCTCCCAGTTCACCAGCCACTTACTTTTAAGTATTTCGGGAGAAGTGGATGAATTCACGTGTTGTAAATCCAACAGATCCGATTCTCTGACCTGCGTCTGCGGCACAAATTAACATGGCGCCGCCCATCGCGCATACAGCTCAACTAACGCGATGCGATCGTTATAAAGGTGTTTAAACAACAATACAAAACATTCCACTTTCATGTATTTGACAATCGGAATATCAGATATTTCATGCCATAGCTAACACATTTGTGAATATTCTGAATAAAAAAGGGAAAAAATGGCATAAAAGCAGATCATCATTCATTCAGCTTTGTTGCTGCTGCGGTGTGTCACGTGACAAGCAATGACGCGTCACCATGGAAACCATAAAGTGACGTTCTAAATAACGGTCGCCTTGAACCCCAAGCACCCCCCCCCCCCTTCAAGAATCCCGCCCCCCCTCTCACAATATAGTTCCCACGTCCCTGGTCATATCCTTACGCCTGCTGGACTCATGGTACGGCAACAAAGTTTCTTGATTATTACGCAGGAATGAGAGTATAGTTCCTAGCCATATCAGCCTAGAAAATCGCAACTTTTCATTTTCCGTCGGTATTAGTACACGGTGTAACTACAGAAGAGTCAAGTTTTAAATAGGAAAAATATCGAAACTCTTTGGTCATTTTTTTTAGAGAGATGCTAATGGTCTCCTCCGATTCAATGATCTATGCCAGAGGTCTTCATTCCTGCTCCTGGAGAGCCACTGTCCTGCAGAGTTTAGTTCCAACCTGCTTCAGCACACCTGCCTTTGAATACTTAAGTGATTCTGAAGAGCTTGATGAGCTGATTCAGGTGTGTTTAATTAGGGTTGGAACTAAACTCTGCAGGACAGTGGCTCTCCAGGAGCAGGAATGAGTATGTGGGATCTATGCTAAGCTATGCTAAAAGTGGTACCGCCAGACCCGGAGTTTGGCTGACTGGATTCGAAAACGGTAAAACTCAACTGTTTAACTCTGGGGGAGTTGTAAAAGGAGCCTATTTCCAAAAAAAGTGGAGTATCCCTTTAATGTATGGAGTTCTGAAACACTGATTAAACAGGAAGTGTTTGTCCGAACCTGCAAAAGTTTTGAAAAATAAGGTAAGACTCAAGATTTTTAGAAGTAACTAGATGTACCGCATGGCGGTACAAAATATGACCTCCGCTCAGGCCTGCACTGGCTTTCCACAAAAAGAAATGACGTGGAGCAATTTGGCTGTATTGCGTGTTTATGTATATACCTAAAAAAAGTAGTAGTATGTGCATGTCTGTCTGTGTGTGTGTATGTGTGTGTATGTGTGTGTCTGTGCGTGTATGTATGCGTGCGTACATGTGTGTGCGCATGTGTGTTTGTGTGTGTGTGTGTGTGTGTCTGTGCATGTGGATTTGTATGTGTGTGTGTATGGGTGTGTGTCTGTGCGTGTGGATGTCAGTGTGTGTGCATGCTTGCGTTTGTTTGTATTCCTGCATGTGTGTGTGTGTGTGACAGTTAGGGTTGCCAACTTCAGAAAAGGAAAATGCGGGACAATCGTGGTTATTTATAGGAAAATGAGGGACACTCAAAATATTTGTACTGTATCACACAGTGTACATCATTTCAGTGTCTGCAGTTAAATTTGTGTTTAAAAGGTTATCAGACATAAAAACATTTGTATTTCTTAACCTATTTATGTATTTAATTCTAAAAATAATTTTAATGTCATACATGAAAAAAGTCACATTACAAACAAACCATAGTTCAAAATAACAGCATTTATCTAAAATAGAAAGCTTTTTTAACATTATACACTAGGCTTACAGTTGCATTACAGGATGCATTACATTAATCAAAAGTGACAGTTAAGATAATGTTACAAAAGCTTTCTATGTACTTTCTAAAAGCTTTAAAACATTAATAATAATCAGAAATGTTTTTTGAGCATATTATTCCCTCAGGTAGATTACATGTTTTCTTGCGTGGCTGGATGTTCACGTTGTTTGCATTCGCCAAAATTGATTAGCCGAAATCAAAACGTGGACAGTGAAAGGAAATTACCGTTAGCGCGAGACGAGTCCGGCTTGAAGCGGAAGCGACCAGACGGCAGAGGATGTTCGCAAATCAAACAATGATTTGTCTCAAAACAGTGATTAAAAAAAGCTGTGATTGGATGATGACAGGTGTCGGTGATCATTCTCAAGTGTCGTGGTCAGCACTGCTGCTGTTGCTGTTGTATCAGTCAGTGGTTTATCAGCTTGTCAAAAAACAGGACACGGGAGGTCACGCAAGGGACAAATAAATTAGGCCCAAAATGCGGGACGTCCCGCCTAATTCAGGACAGTTGGCAACCTTAGTGACAGTATCATCCTAAACCAGCAACACTTCGCTCAACACCACCATCTACAGGCCGATGAGTGTACAGTCACTAAATGTGCACATAAATGAATATATTTTATACCCCCCCATGGATGAAATTCTACGAAACTTAGCATACCGCCAGAGGATGTCAAGTTAATCATACACATGAAATATGGTGCAGTGGCCCCCGGGGACCAAATGAAATTTTTCCGTAAAAGTCTAGTGGGGCTACATGCCCACCAAATTTCATGTTCCCCGGTGTTTCGGTGTCCCTGGTATCGTTGACGAAAAATTCAGTATATGACGAAAAAAAAAAAAAAAAAAAACTTTGACAATCCCTATATGACCGCTTTCGCTAGCGGCGGTCATAATAATACAGAGTTGAGTGGCTCCTCACTTTTGTTGTGCAAAGTGTCAGGGGGAAATAAAGAGGATTCCCCAGTTGACAAATGCCACCTTAGCATGAAATCTGCCACTGGTTACAGCAATGCTGACTGACTGAAGATGCCAAGGAGAACAATGACGTCTGTCAAGCTGACACTGCTGTAACAGTGGATATCAATAATGAGGATCTTTCAGCAAGATCTTCAAGGGCTTTGAAATCAGGCCATAGAGCAAAAACAACAACAAAAAAAAGCTTAGAAGGAGAAGTGAGAATATGGTTGTGTAATGTAAGTGTGAGAACAGTGTCAATAGCGTGAGTCTCACACTTAATGTCTGAGAGTTGGCAGCACTGGCACTAGTCTAGACTTGGAATTAAACTTTAATCCCCAAATCACGGAAGTGAACACCATGAGATGTCATGAGATCTCTTATTTATTATTATATGTCAAAACATAGCAGAGAAAAACAATTTACAAGAGAGATGGTCTTCATTCGTCAATACACAAAGGTTGGGCATTTATTTGCTGACTAAAGTAACTTACATTAACTTACATTAAAACGTGTTCATGTTTAAAATTGAATGTATATTTCATGCTACACAATCTTTTTTTCTTTCTTTATTATTTGTCTCGAACAATCAACACAGTTACACAACAAACAAAACAAAAATCAAAACAAACAAACAAATCTATATATATATATACATACATACATACATATATACATAGATATATATATATATGTATATATACTGTATATATACACATACACATACATACACATATAATAATACCAAAAAAAGATTAGTTCGAGAGGGAGCAGGCAGAAGCAATTAGCTTATTTAGACCGTTCCCGGTTACTTATCTGTAACCTTGTTCCCTGAGAAAGCGGAACGAGATGCTGCGCTGCTCAGCGCATTGGGAACGTCTTTAGTCGTGACCAGCTGTATATATTGTGTGTAACACGTCGATAGAATTGACCCGGAGGTAATATAGCCTCGGTCGATGACGTCATCGGCGCGCACCCGCAACACGAGGCTATAAATAGATGAGCCACAGGTGCATCGTCAGGATATTTTGTCTGAAGAGCAGTCCTGGGATATCTTCAGCACGGCAAAGTAGCGCAGCATCTCGTTCCGCTTTCTCAGGGAACAAGGTTACAGTTAAGTAACCGGGAACGTTCCCTTTCGAATGCTATAATCGATGCTGCGCTGCTCAGCGCATTGGGAACGAGAATACCCACGCCGCCGTGCTTGGATATGTCTGGACCCCCACGGTTGTGCAGGTGTGCTCACAAGAACGCAAGAAGGCCTCAGACACTAGCTTGTGATGTTGACTCAAGGACATGAGTGCCCGGAGTGGCATGAACATCCAAACTATAAAATCTTATGAATGTGTGCGGAGAGGAACGACCTGCCGCATCACAAACCTGTTGTAGGGGAGCACCCCTTGCCAAAGCACTAGAGGAGGCGACCCCCCTGGTGGAGTGAGCCCTAAGACCTGAAGGCGAAGCCTGACCGCGCGCCTCATAAGCAAGAGCAATAGCATCCCTGACCCAATGAGACATGCTCTGCTTGGTGGCAGCTGCTCCTCTGTTACTACCACCATAACAGACGAAGAGTTGCTCTGACTTACGCCACTGGCTAGTGCGGTGAATGTCAGCCTGAAGTGCACGGACTGGACACAGCCTATGAGATTTCTCCTGCTCCGGCGTTGTGAACGGTGGAGGACAGAAGGCTTCTAGAATGACCGGATGTACAGCCGAAAATGGAACCTTAGGCAGGTAATCAGGATGAGGATGCAAAATCACTTTCACCATTCCTGGAGCAAAGTCTAAGCAGGATGGAGAGATAGTCAGAGCCTGCATATCCCCAATTCTCTTCAAGGAAGTTATTGCTATGAGAAAAACCCATCAGGGGCCAAACGTGAAGATTCCACAGGTCAGGCCTGGAATGGAATATCATGCCCTCCACCTGAGACAGAAGGTCCCTCCTCTCCGGAATCGCCAACGTCGAGCCGTCGAGGAGAGATATTATCTCCGAGAACCACACTCTGTTCGGCCAACGCGGCGCTATCAGTAAGAGGCAAGACCCTTGCTGGCGAACTCTGGCTAGAACTCCCGGGAGCAGAGAAACTGGAGGAAACGCATACAGGCACATCTTGGGCCATGTGTGCACCATCGCATCCAGACCCAGGGGGGCTGGGTGAATCAGAGAGAAGTAGAGGGGACATTGCGCTGTCTGTTGTGAGGCAAAGAGGTCCACCTCCGCTTTGTAAAATTTGGTCCAAATCTGTTTCACTACTTCCGGGTGGAGTTTCCATTCCCCTGTTGGTAGTGTCTGTCTGGACAGTAAATCTGCTCCCACATTGAAATGCCCTGGAATGTATACTGCCCTGAGTGACAGGAACTTGTCCTGGGCCCAGAGAAAAATCTGCCTCGCTATTCTGTTCAGATTGCGTGAGCGCAGACCTCCCTGGTGATTTATATAAGAGACTGTTGCTGTGTTGTCCACCCGCACCAGGACATGACAGCCCCTCAATTGATGGAGAAAATATTTCAGAGCCAGAAATACGGCCATCAGCTCGAGGCAATTGATGTGCCAATCGAGCTGATGGCCCTCCCATTCCCCTTGAGCTGGACGGCCATCTAAGACCGCTCCCCAGCCCATCAGGGAGGCATCCATCGTTAGCAGTCTGCGACGACACGGCGCCCCTAGAGTGGGACCCAAGGCGAGGAACCGGGGTCTGAGACACAGAGATAGTGTACGAAGCCCGCGGCGCGTCACTTTTATTTGCCTTTGAGGATTGGCTCTTGGATGAAATCCATCTAAGACCGCTCCCCAGCCCATCAGGGAGGCGTCCGTCGTTAGCAGTCTGCGACGACACGGCGCCCCTAGAGTGGGACCCAAGGCGAGGAACCGGGGTCTGAGCCACAGAGATAGTGTACGAAGCCCACGGCGCGTCACTTTTATTTGCCTTTGAGGATTAGCTCTTGGATGAAATCCATCTAAGACCGCTCCCCAGCCCATCAGGGAGGCGTCCGTCGTTAGCAGTCTGCGACGACACGGCGCCCCTAGAGTGGGACCCAAGGCGAGGAACCGGGGTCTGAGCCACAGAGATAGTGTACGAAGCCCGCGGCGCGTCACTTTTATTTGCCTTTGAGGATTGGCTCTTGGATGAAATCCATCTAAGACCGCTCCCCAGCCCATCAGGGAGGCGTCCGTCGTTAGCAGTCTGCGATGACACGGCGCCCCTAGAGTGGGACCCAAGGCGAGGAACCGGGGTCTGAGCCACAGAGATAGTGTACGAAGCCCGCGGCGCGTCACTTTTATTTGCCTTTGAGGATTGGCTCTTGGATGAAATCCTCTGGCTTTTAGCCACAACTGAAACGGTCTCATGTGCAACAGCCCCAGAGGAATCACCGTGGATGCTGACGCCATGAAACCTAACATTTTTTGGTACTGACGAACAGTATGTTCTTGGCCTAGCCTGACTTTGCTCATGGTCTGCCGAATGGTCTCGATTCGAGCGGGAGACAGTTGTGCCCGCATCGTGATCAAATCCCAAATGATCCCGAGATAAGTCGTTCTCTGGGCAGGAGAAAGAACACTTTTCTTGGTGTTGAGTCTCAACCCTAGAGAAACTAGATGAGCCAACACAATGTCTCTGTGTTGGAGCGCCATCTCTCGCGATTGTGCTAATATTTACCAATCGTCGATGTAATTCAAAATGCGAATGCCCTGGAGTCGTAATGGAGCCAGTGCTGCATCCATGCATTTTGTGTATGTGCGGGGTGACAAGGCTAGGCCGAATGGAAGAACCCGAAATTGGTACGCTTCGCCCCCGAAAGCAAACCTCAGGAATTTCCTGTGTTGTGGCAATATTTCTATGTGAAAATATGCGTCCTTCAGATCGATCGTGACGAACCAATCGTGATGTTGAATTTGCGTCACGACCGTCTTGACTGTTAATATCTTGAACTTGAGCGCTTTGACTGTACGGTTTAAGCCTCGAAGATCTAAGATTGGACGCACCCCCCCATCCTTTTTGGGAACCAGGAAGTATCTGCTGTAATAGCCTGACTCTCTCTCTTTAAGAGGAACATGTTCTATGGCCTCTTTGCTCAGAAGAGTTTGCAGTTCTTGTGACAGTACGTGCATCAGCTCCGGTTTCACGGAAGTGAAAACCACGCCGTTGAAACGCGGAGGACGACGAATAAATTGGATTCTGTATCCTATCTGTACTGTGCTTAATACCCATGCAGAAATGCCTGGCAGAAGTTTCCACGCTGCCAGACTCTCTGAGAGTGGTATTAATTTTAATACTTCCTTTTGAGGGGATGTTAGATGTTCCGCGTCCGGAATGACAGCCGGAAACAACGGAACATCTAACATTTCGCTGGAAACCACTGCCCCCCGAGGCACGAGAGGTGGCGGGGATGGAGAGGTTTTGTGAGGGTAGCGGGAAGGGGCGAAGAGATCTTGAACGCGCCCCATCCCGCGGGGGACTACCCCCACCAGATTGGGCCCCAGACCATCAGGACTTTCTCTTTTTATTAATAATAGTCCTGAGGTCTGGCATGGGAGGTTGCTAAGCGCGGCGAACCTGTCCGCAATCCCTGCGAGGGGGAGCACGGTCCGCTACGCTCTGCTTTTTTACCACCCTGGCTTTTGAAGGACTGGTGCGGGGCTGGGTGCCAGACGCCCACCTCCCCTCGAGTGCGGCAGGGAAGAAACTGAACAAACGCTTCCTCGTGTTTCTTGACTTCCTTAAAGCGGGTGACAACGGTGTTCACTGAGTCACCAAACAGCCCAGATGGAGAAATAGGAGAGTCAATCAGAAACAAACGATCTTTTTCCTTAATCCCTGTCAGATTAAGCCACAGATGCCTCTCCGTGCTGACCAAAGCAGACATTGAACGGCCGATGGCACGGGCCGTCTGCTTGGTCGCACGGAGAGACAGATCTGTGGCACGACGAAGCTCAGTGAATGATTCTTCGTCGATCGTACTGCCCGCACTCAAATCCTTCAACAGGTCAGTCTGGTACGCCTGTAACACTGCCATAGTGTGCAGCCCAGCACCAGCCTGACCTGCAGCTTGATAAGCTTTTCCCACTAAAGATGATGTTATACGACAGGGTTTAGTGGGGAGGGTAGGTTTCTTTATCGAAGATGCCGATTCGGGTGAGAGATAGCTCGCGAGCGTCTCTTCAACCCGAGGCATCTCCATATACCCCCGCGCCTTCGCACCCACGATAGTCGAAAAAGTCAACGTCGAGGGCACAAAAACGTGAGAAGTATAAGGTTTACTCCATGACTTAGACAGCTCATCATGGAGGTCCTCGAAAAAGGGGAGAGACTGATGTAATGTTCTCTCCCCCCTGCCACCGGACAAAAACCTATCCTCGCGCTTACTGCGTTTGGGGGTCTCTTGTTCGCGTGGCCAGTCAAGCTGTAACCTGGCCACCGCACGAGTAACCACCTCTAGCAATTCCTCGACAGAGAGATATATCATCCCCCTCGTGAACCGAAGAAGCACCGGAGCGCGCTTCGAGATCATGAGAAGGGATGCATGGATCTGATGACGCAGCAAGCTAAAGGGACGGACCCGTCTCTTGCTCTTCATGCAGATCCATACAAGAGCCCCACGATGATAATGCGGGTGCGGACTGGAAATAGTTGAGACGAGTGCGAAGCATCTTAACAGTGAGACGCTCACAATGCTCGCACTCGCCTCTCTCTAAAGCCAGTACCGCGTGCTCTTCCCCCAAACACACAAAGCAATAATAGCATGGAGGAACACAGCGCTTATTGCTTTGTTGGCTTATTTCACTTCTTTTTTTACTGCCTGAGTAAACTAACTCCTAACAATAGATCTTTATCAGAACAAAGGTAGAGAGAGAGTTCTTGACGCACATATGCACAGTAATGGTCTGAAGACAAAAGACCTGACGATGCACCTGTGGCTCATCTATTTATAGCCTCTTGTTGCGGGTGCTCGCCGATGACGTCATCGACCGAGGCTATATTACCTCCAGGTCAATTCTATCGACGTGTTACACACAATATTCACAGCTGGTCACGACTAAAGACGTTCCCAATGCGCTGAGCATCGCAGCATCGATTGTAGCTTTCGAAAGGGAACTGCCCCTATTTAAAGGTGCTGTATGTAGGTTTCAGCGGCCTCTAGCGGTGATGTTTCAGATTGCAACCATCGAATTTATGCGCGAGCACTGTGGGTACCTTCAGACTGAGACGCAACACACCGGAGAAAGCATCACACAACATGCTGGAAACTAAGGTAAACTCCCACTGCAACGCTACAATAATTGGCTACTTTTATCAGCTTGACGTTGAACTAATGCTCCATGCTCGTACCATGATAAGTATGGAACCTTATCAACCGTGCCGAATTTTGCCACTGCAAGCACTTCACATCTTGTACATTCTAGGTTATAAGGTTTCTCCATGATTCAAATGCCCTGTCGATGTTGAGCCGTGTTTTTTCACCCGAAGTTCATGCGATTGGAGTCTGTGTTGTGCTGGGAGCAGGTCGTTTCTTAGTGTTATCAGACATGTCATAAGTTGCATAAGTCATAAGTCCATGTCATAAGTTGCAGTGTCGTCGCTGTTGAGTGCAAAGTCAGTAGACGAGGCGAGAAGCTCGGGAGCGTGCGTGCAGGTCACGTCACTGGATTTCACGGTAAATCCGACCCGGCACCTTCACATAAAAATAAGAATACTTGCTTTCCGAGGTAATAGCAAAACCCTCAAAGTGGATCATTTTAATGTGAGATTACAACCCTTCACACACAGGCAATAAAAAAGGATTCATTTTAGTAGAAAAGTTACATACAGCACCTTTAACAAGAATAATAATATTACAAGGCAAGTAAATATGCAGTTACAGCAAACGTTTTTCTCATTTTTCTTAAACATCTTACATAACTCACAACACTACAACAATGATTTTTTCTTACAACCTTGACCACAATACTTTTACATTACGGATTTAGTCCTGTGTTTCAGTCTATGCTTATCTATATTGGTCCAATAATGATTTCTTTAATCTATTCTTTAACCAAATAATATTAAGGCTCTGTTTGATGTCATTATTTAGTCCATTCCATAAGGTCACCCCACAAACTGATATACACGTTTTTAATAGCAGTTCGCACAAGAGGTTGTTTAAACATACAATATCCTCTTAGATGATAACTCCCATCTCTTTCATTAAACATTGCACTTATGTTACCTGGTAAATTATTTTATTTGACTTTAAACATAAATTGAGCAGTTTAAATTGTAACAATGTCCATAAATTTTAACAAGTGTGAATTAAAAAACAGATAATTAGTGTGCTCATAATATCCTGTATGATTTATTATCCTATTTGCTCTTTTTTGTAGTGTGCAGATATTTTGTAAATTACTTTTATAGGTATTTCCCCAAACTTCCGCACAGAATAACATATATGGCAAAATAAGTGTGCAATACATAATATGTCATGTATTTTATTGTTCAATATGTATCTAGTTTTACTCAATATACCACTACTCCTGGCCATCTTCGTGCACAAATTTTTGATGTGGGGCTTCCAGCACAATTTATGGTCAAGTACAACACTCAAAAATGTACATTCATAAACTCTTTTAATTATTTCGTTATCAGTTACCAGTCTAACATCTGTATTTATAGTATGATTCCCAAATACCATGAATTTAGTTTTTTCAAGTTGAGAGATAACTTATTTGAATCAAACCAAAGTTTTAATTTATTCATTTCAATTGTTACCATTTCCATCATCTGTTGCAAATTGTCCCCACAACAAAAAACATTTGTATCATCAGCAAAAAAACTAAATTTAAGTACATTTGATATTTTGAAAATGTCATTTAAATAAAGAATAAACAGTTTGGGGCCTAAAACTGACCCCTGTGGAACGCCACAGGAAATACTGAGGCTAACTGACTGATGTTTACCCATTTGTACATACTGACTCCTATTTTCAATATAGTTTTTTATCCAATTATAGCCCACACCTTTTAACAGGATTTCATGATCAACCCTATCGAAAGCTTTCTTTAAATCAATAAAAATCCCAACTGCATAGTTTTTATTTTCAATACAATTTGTTAATCTGTCTACTAACTCCAAGATCCAAGATGGCGGCGTGCGGTCTAGCAGGTGCAGTCTCGCTGCCATCCAGCTTCAAATCTCAAAGTTCATTTGTGAAAAAGCGATACAGGGAAAGTAGTGTTGCATTAAAAGACAACGTACACTATGGCAAGATTACCATGTTGATCGTCATCTATATTGTTGCTCTTCTTGCCAATTTAGTGCGGCCGTGCTTCAATGCACTCGACCGACGCACGGGAAATGAGAGCAGTAACAAACATTTCGATTCCTCTTTGTTCTGTGGATATAAGCCTACTCATATATGGTTGCCTGGTGGACAATTTGCTTTATATCGCAATGTTCTCAACAATGGAAAAGTGGCAATCCAAAATACTACTTCAAATAAGATTATCTCACACAAGGCTCCGCAACTCCTGAGAAAACTTTCTGGATATCTGTTGCTCACCCTTTTGCTTGCGGGAGATGTTCATCTTAATCCCGGGCCTGTTGAGAGAGACGTGGGTCCAAATCATCGAGCGGCACTTACGGAGATGAACAGGCAATATCCTGGGTTGGAAAATAGGACTATGTCGGGGTATGAATTTACCATCTTAAACAGCAATTTGCATACTACTGAATCGGCCACTATGGGTGAGTTTCCAGCTGACTTTACTTCATTACCAGCAGTGATCCTGCCGAGCGCTGTGATGCCTTGTGTGAAAAATCATGTGCAAAAACTAACAAACTGTGCATTACCAAACAATTCAAAACGTAAGATAAATCCTGCAATTGTGAAACATCGTGGTAATAAACTCTTCCGCACTGTAAATCAGGCTCGCATGCTGTGGGATTTTCAGGCTAAACCAAGCGGATTATTAGGAGGACATTTAAATATCCGAAGCGCAATTCCTAAAGAGGACCAACTGCAACATCTCTTATATGAGTCAAATTTGGACTTCCTTTGCTTGACAGAGACATGGCTACACGAAAACTCCCCGGCTGACATATTAAAAGTCCATGGTTACAATATGTTTAGACGAGACAGAAATGTTGGTCGGGGTGGTGGAGTATTGTTTTATGTAAAGGATAATATAAATTGTGCGCAAATTCACTTGTCATGTGCTGATGACTTGGAATGCATTGTGCTTAAATTGACTCTCTCTACTCAAATGTCTTTAATTCTGATTGGAATATACAGACCACCGTCCACGAAAATAGTTTTTTATGATAAATTAAATGCTCTTTTAAAGGAATGTGATACTAAAAATGAGGTTGTTTTATTAGGAGATTTTAACATAAATTGGAGTGATAAAATAAAAAGGAAAGAGTTAAAACGTGTTACAAGTAATTTCGAATTACAACAGGTAATTGAAGGGCCTACGAGGATAACTAGTTCATCAGAGACACTTATTGATTTGGTTTTCACAAATAGACCAGAAAGAATAAGAAAATCTTACAATTTGGTCACGGGGTTATCAGACCACAATATGATCCTGATCGTAAGAAAACTCCCCAAAACGGCATTAAATTTATCAACTTATACAAAATTAAATCAGTATGTAATGCCTAAAAGTCAGTTACCTAGTCTTGAACATGCAATTAAAAAAATCAATTGGAATGAACATCTTGCTCATAAAAGTGTTGATGAAAATTGTAAATCTCTCATGGTTGAACTTGAAACAATTATACATAGTTTTATGAGAAAAATTAAAAGTAAACCTGGTAAAAGAAACCATCTACCTTGGATAAATGAGACTATAAGGTCACTAATGAAACAGAGGGACAGCACCCTTAAGATGGCTCTCAAGAATAAACTGGCTCATGAGAGACGTTTATACACCACATTGAGGAATAAGGTTTTAAAAAAACTCAGGCAGGCAAAAGCAACATTTTTTATTGATGCTATTCGTGAAGCTAAGGGAAATACAAAAGAAATCTGGCATAATTTAAAAAAATTAACAGGGAAATCATGTACCATCAATAAACCAATAAAATTGAATATAGATGGAAATGTAACCCATGAGGCAAGTAAAGTGGCAGCAGCATTTAATTGTTATTTTATTAATTCTATAAATGCTCTATCTCAGAGTTTTGCCAGTTCAAATTACTCTCTCACTCCTTTAGATACAGGTGCCCCCATTATGACTTTTAGAGAAGTGACAAACTTCAAAGTGAATTCAATCATCTCTTCTCTTAATGGTTCAAGGGCAAAAGATATATATGGGATGGACACAGCATTTATAAAAACCCATAAGGAGGCACTTATTCCATCTATTACGAAAATTATAAATTGGTCAATTAATGAAGGAGTGTTTCCCAGTTCTTGGAAAACTGCAATAATAACACCAGTAT
Source organism: Squalius cephalus (assembly GCF_949319135.1). Classification (NCBI taxonomy): domain Eukaryota; kingdom Metazoa; phylum Chordata; class Actinopteri; order Cypriniformes; family Leuciscidae; genus Squalius; species Squalius cephalus. The sequence goes on from NC_137125.1 coordinate 15,583,133, forward strand.
TTAAATCTGGTGATCATAGTATCATCAGCAACTATCGACCGATAAGCATTCTTCCAGCAGTCTCCAAAATTGCAGAAAAATTTATATCGGAACAGATTACAACGCATTTAAATGCAGGTTCCTTCCCATTACATCCGATGCAATTTGGATTTAGAAAATATCATTCTACGGAAACGGCTAATGTCTTTCTGTTGGAAAATATAAAGGCTAAACTGGAGAAGGGTGGGGTGGTCGGAGCCGTTTTTCTTGATTTAAAAAAAGCTTTTGATTTGGTAAATCATGACGTTCTAATTAATAAGTTATCAAAATTTAATTTTTCATCAGATGTAATTAAATGGATAAAATCATATGTTACAGACAGAAAACAATGTGTTCGTGTGGATAATAACATCTCCCAAATAACTGACATTAATTTGGGAGTACCCCAAGGTTCCATTTTGGGTCCCCTGTTATTCAGTTTATACATTAATGATTTACCTGAGGTCTGTCCACCTACTGTCACCTGCCAGATGTATGCTGATGACACTGTCATATATCTACATGCTGCAAACAAGAGGCAAGCTGCAGAAGAGCTATCAGTTGCATTGATCAATATATCCAATTGGTTAGCAAATTCGTGTCTTCACCTTAATACTGATAAAACAGTATGTATGTTTTTTTCGAAATCTGCAAACAAAGACCTAGACCCAGATGTCATAGTAGCAGGGAAAAGACTTCCAGTGGTCCAAGAGCTCAAATATTTGGGAATAATAATAGATTCACGTCTTTCATTTAAAACACAGGTAAAAAAGGTCATAAATAGAATCAAATTTAATTTGGCAAATTTCAGACACATTAGGAATAATTTAACTACACAGGCCTCAATGCTATACATTAATGCTATGATTTTATCACATATGAATTACTGTCTTACCAGTTGGACACAGACAGGTCGAACCACATTACGACCAGTTGAAATACTTTATAAACGAGCCTTGAAAACGTTAGATAAAAAGTCCAATTCATATCACCATTGTAAAATTTTAATTAAATATGATCTTTTAAATTGGGAAAACATGATTAAGTTTGCTGATATCTTACTTGTATATAAAATTTTTCATGGTATGGCCCCCCCTCCGCTCAATAAATTCATCCAACAAAATCTAAACGCATCCACTAGAGCGTCTACAAGAGGGGATTGTAAAATACCATGTAGAAAAAGTAGTTTTGGACAGTCAGCTTTCTCTTTTCGAGCAGCTCATACATGGAATACCATACCCACAGAACTAAGGAACAACACATCTATTAAATCATTTTCCAAATCCATAAAACATTGGTTATTGTCAAATCAAATATGCTGCCATAATACAGAATAATATATTTGCATTCATTGTTATAGTGGTGTCTCTGTGTGTGCATATATGTTGTTGATGTATTCAAATGTGTGTCTATTCACTTTGATCTGTGTCTACTGTGTATGACACTTGTCTTTGTTTTTTTGTTTTTGTTTTTTTTTTCTTTCTGTTTTTTGATTAATCTGCCAGTTGTCCAGATCGCGAATAGTAGTGTTATTCGTATTTATTTTTATCTAAAGCTTTCTTATTGATATGTATTTATTGTATTGTTATAGTATATTTATTGTTTTTCTCTTAACCATCAACCTGCTAGGGACTGCAAATGAAAATTAGCCTGTATGGCTAAATCTGGCACATTTACATTTTGGACTTCGTCCTCATGTTGATTAATGTGCGTTGTCCCTTTTAAATAAATAAATCAAATCAAATCAAAAACTCAATTAATGCCATAGACGTTGATCTACCAGATCTGAATCCATACTGACTGTCCCCTAGTAATTTTTTTTTATCAATAAAATTATCTAACCTTTTAACAAATAATTTTTCTAGTATTTTTGAGAACTGAAATAGCAAGGATATCGGTCTATAATTATTAAAAACATGTGAGTCACCAGATTTATACAAAGGGATGACTTTTGCTAACTTCATCTTTTCAGGAAATACTCCTGTGTTAAATGATAGATTATATATGTATGTTAATGGATCTACAATCCCATCAATTACTTTTTTTAATAGTGACATATCAATATCTTCACAATCTTTTGACGTTTTATTCTTACTTTTACTTACGATCTCTATAATTTCTTTGCCTTCTACAGTTCCCAAAACAAATGAGTATGGATTTCTATCCACTTGATCCATCACAGAATATTTCATATTATAATAGTCCTTCTTAAATACCCTCATTATGTTAGTTAATTTGTTTTTGTATTTCTTATATTTTAACTCTTTCTTTCGTAGATTCTTTCATTCTATATTTTATAAAATTCCTATAAAGGTTTTTTTTTGTTTTTTTTTGTTTTTTTTACAAGCATTTTGAATTGATTTAGACATCCAGGGTTTTTCTGAGTATGTCCTTTTACTGCAATATTGTTTTATTGGACAGTTTTTATTGTAAAGAGTTATGAATATATCTAAAAATAAATCATATGCAGTATTAAGGTCAGCTTCTTTGGTTACTTCATTCCAGTTATACTTAATTAATTCCTTTCTAAATGCAGATATAGTTTCTTCAGTTCTCAATCTCCTATATTTAATCTTGTTGCACTCCCTTTTCCCACTATAGATACAGTCATGAGTCACAAAGATTGGCAGGTGGTCACTTATATCATTGATTAATATTCCACTTAAAGAATTACTTTCAACATTGTTTGTAAAAATATTATCAATAAGAGTGGCACCATTACCTGTTATTCTAGTTGGTTTAGTGATTGTTGGAAAAAAACTCAAACTATACAATGTTTCAATAAACTCTTCCGTCAATTTGTGATTATTGGGATTCAATAAATCAATATTAAAATCCCCACAAATATAACTGATTTTATGCTTTACCTTATTAAACATTTTTTCCATTTTTTCTATAAATATTTTAATGTTAGATCCTGGTTTTCTGTATACACAACTAACTAAGACATTCTTCGTTTTTTCCATGCATAATTCTATTGTGATACACTCCATTATATCATCAATGACTACTGTCATGTTATCAACAACTTTGTAAATGATACCTTTGTCAACAAAAAGCATCCTCATTCCTTAAAGAGAATACTTTAGTCAACATATGCATCAGATTTTCACAATGACTTTTGGAAATTACAGGGTGAAACTTGTGCTAAATGCAATTTTGAACCATTGACAAAATCAAATACTTACAGATGTGTCTATAATGTGGCTGATTATTCCTAGGACAACAAACTGCTGTTCATGAGCAGTGTATGTCACTTCTGAAATTATTCTCATTAACATTATAGTTCACGGCATTTGACTGCATACAACAGTACTGATTATAGATATCAGTTTGTCTTAATGTGAAATCTGGAGGGAATAAGTGAATTCTTCCTGGTGCCTTGAAGGGAAGAATGTAGTGAGCAAGTCTAAGCCAGATGTGTGAATTTTCCAGATGTGACGAAACTCTTCTAACAATGAGAAATCAAAACACTTGTTGTTCTAATGACACACACTTTGTTTGTGGTAACAAAGTTTATCTATTCCTTTGTAAGGGATTTTAAGGATGTTATTTGGCTTCTATTACTGGCAATGTGAGTAATGTCAGAGGAGAGGATTATGTGAAACATTTTAATCACAGATCGAGAATTGAATCTCTGAAACTGAAAATATGATCAGTTTACAGAATGAAGTAAAGACACTACATGAGTCCACCTTTGGTGTTTGAGGACACAGCAAAACTGCACTTAGTTCTGTTGCTGACATTGCAGAAGAAGTGCATGTAATGAGGAAGCTTGTTTTACCAAAGCAAATGGCTCTTGATAGTCTGTTAGCCTCCCAGGGAGGAACATGCAACTGTTACATGTTCATATATCCCAGACAACACTGGAAGATCAGCGCACGATTTAGCTAAACTCAATACGGATCATGTCTTTTCTCCTCTGAGTGGGACGCATGGTTCGGATCAATATTGAGGCCTGTTGTAACGTATGCCTTTAGGGACCAAGCAAATTACAATACTTAAAACAAAACATACTTAAGTAAAAGTAAAATGACAGATTTTAAAATAGTAAAAAAAAATACTCAATTACAGTAACGCAATGGAATTTTTTTACTTTTCACCTCTGCAAATAGCAATAATTGGGGTACAAATTACAAGTCTTTGAATACATTTAAAGAAAATAAAACAAATTGAAAAAGAAAATAGACAAAAACTTAACTCACTTTTACTACTTTACAAAGTAAATTTGCTTTAAACAGCACAAACGCAACTTCAGCTTAACTCACTGACCCCTTCTCTCCTAAAGGCTGAGGAGGTCTGGCTTAAATACCCTAAATTACAAAACAATTACAAAAAAAAATTGTGCTTTGCGCTCATGTGTTTCTGTCACACGGACCAGGTGACGATATCATAACTGCATCTCATCGTCACAGGGCCACTGTGAATCATTTGAAAGCAGCTTTATTAGTTACAGTTTCAGGAGTGTTTCTCATCAGACTCTTGTACATTGGTTTGTTTTGTGAGACACTCGACTGTCGTAAGGCTTTCATCCAACGCCAGACACACACTCTCAACTGACGCTGGTATACGGTATGACAGAGAAGAGCTGTTCTGTTAAAGAGCATGTAGAAGGAAGAGTACGACCTGATCACACAAGCTTTTCAGAGTATGTTTTGATCATGATCAGTGCTTGCATTTATCAGTCTATGTAATCCAGTGTTTTCATATACGATTAAGAGAAGGAATGAACAATCTAAGGATTTTCAATAACCGTTGTTTTATTTTATTTCCTTTTATATTTAATTTAATATTAATTTATGTAGTTGTCATTTGATTTATTATACATTTATGATTTGTTCATATTATTATTTCATTTACATAATTTATTCATTTTATCATTTAGTCATTATTATTATTAATTTGTCATTGTCGGTTATTAAATTTTATATTACTTATTTCCTTGCTCTTGCAGTGCTTGCTATTGTTGTTTAATCTCATGATTGTGTGGGTTGAAGGGATGTTTAGCCTCTTTCCGACAGGAGGAACCTTTTCACAGTTCCTAGAACTATTGGCTAAAGTACCCGGATGTTCCTGCGGTGCGAACACGCCGACTAGGAACGACTTTAGTTCTAGGAACTCCAATTGGAGGAACTAATTTAGGTCCTACTTCAGAGTAGGGTCTAAATCAGTACTATAGGAACTACTCATGACGTTAGTGTACGCTGACCGAATGCACGCAAAACACCAGCACCTGCCATTTTTAAATTAGCTATGTAAACACACAGATTATATATTTACTCCAGAAACTAACTATACAAACATGGAAAACAGTGATAGATGGGCCTCTAAACCTTTATGCTGAAGAGAAAATCCAACGCAACTTTGAGGGGACCAAGTCAAACATGATTATGTATTTCTGCCCAGCTAGCAACACAGGACATCAACCACACGGCATAGGCTAATAACTTTTTTTTCATATACTGTGTACTTTCTATAACAATTCTATCTAATAACATGTTAAACAGTACTGTTAGATAGATCGCTAACTAATGAACACAGAGAATGCGAGCATTGTTTGCTCTGGTGTTATCAGCGCCGTCAAAATAAAGGTCCATCGCTCCGTCAAAATAAAAGTCGCCGTGCTTGCGTCACTCCCTAACCCCTCCTACCAGTTCATATGGTCACTTGGCCAGTGCAAACCCAAACAGCAAAACCGAGTTTGGGGGAGAGTAGTTCATAGAACTGTTTAGAAGTGGACAGTTCCTATAACTAAGTTCCTGTAACTACTTGGTCGGAAAGCGGCTTTTGTCTTCATTAGTTAGAGATGAAAGAATGTCTCCATTTCAAGGTTTTTAGCATCACAGGTCAGGTCAGTTCAGGTTACTTTATTGGTACCCGTAGGTAAACTAGTTTTACAGTCTAAAAGGCAGGACATCCTTAAGACATAACATGCAACACACAAAACATTAAAACATATAAAAAACAGGTAATAAAAATTAAATAAAAACAAGGAACAGAGAACAGTACATGACCAAAGTGCTTGTGCGTTTTGTGCAAATAATTTTACAGTTTGTTTAACAGAGTGATTGCTGCTGGTACAAAACTGTTTTTAAATCTTGTGGTTCTGCAACCAGGAACTTTTAGCCTCCGTCCAGAGGGGAGATACTGGAATTCCCTACTCAGAGGATGCAGACTATCTTTGTTGATGGCCATAGTTAGCCTCTGTAGTTGGTTTACATACAGAGTTGTGGGGTGCAACTGGAGCTCCCCAGTCAGCTTACTCGACCATTTAACAATTTGGTTTAGGCGATTCTTGTGCTTGACTGAGACACAACCGATCCATGCCACCAGGGAGAATATGATAGTTTGAATAAAAGACTGATAAAATAATGTCATCATTGTCTTGTCTATATTAAAATGGTGCAATTTTCTCAAACAGTATAGGTGTAACGGAGGCCAGCTAGTAGTTGCTGTGCGAGTAAAACCTCACTCTTCTGATCTCAATAGGCGCTCGATGCTAGAGGCTGCAGTCTTTAGCCTCCTTGTTAGAGCGCCTGACTCTCATGCCGGAGACCCGGGTTCGAGACCCGCACGGAGCGGGGTGTGAAGGACCCGAGTGAGAGGGGTTACCATAGGCGCTGTTGCCCTTTTTTACAGACAGCCTCACAATTCTCCTGGAAATTTAATTTAGAGGCAATAATTGTCCCTAGGTATCTTTGGGATTGTACTTGATCCACTAGTTGACCATTTATAGTTATTGCCTCATATCCTGGGGTTTTTCCAAAATCAATGTACATATCCTTTGTTTTGGATATGTTCAGTTGAAGGTGCGACTCCTCACACCATTGGACAAAGTCTTCAATTATTGGACCATGGCCTCTATCATTTTTATGGAGCAGACTCACTATGACGGTGTCGTCGGCATATTTAATAATGGTCCTATTTACATATTTGCTCTGACACATGTTGGTATATAAAATGAACAAAAGGGGTGAAAGTACACACCCTTGTGGTGAACATGTAGAAGAGCAAAGCTGACCAGAGAGAGCTCCATTCACCTTTACTCTCTGTGTTCTTTTTGTTAAAAAATCCAAAATCCAACCAACAAGACTAGGACAAAGATCAAATTGCTCAATAAGGCTAAAATGTAATGGCTAAAATATATGGTTGAATTGTGTTAAAAGCAGATGAAAAATCAATAAAGAGAATTTGTGCATGGGACCCACTTCCCTCAAGATGTTTGAGGAGCAAATGAAGCAAAGTGAGAGTGGCATCTTCTACACCCCTGCGTGGCCTGTAGGCAAATTGCATGGGATCCAATGCATGTTCAGTTATCCTTAAAGGAGAACTCGGCAACTCTAGCGAACTCTAGTCACTTCTTCGCTGATTTTCCGTTTTGTTGCCGCATGTTTTCCCCACGAGCTCCCCCTACAGCTGTGGGGCGTATATTTCACAACACGGTGGTAAAAAAACTCACTTGCGGCGGCCTCCTCCCCCTCTCTACCGCTGCTCATGTGCGTTTGTTTTAATCGGAGCAAGCCAACTGTATCATGTGGAGCTATGTCTGACTACCGAGGTGGGTAATCTGGTAATACATCATACATGCGTGTGTTTATGTCGAATTGCCATAAAGCAATTCGTGTTTCGCGCTCGTTCTCGTTCTCGCTTCTCACGAGACTTCCAATTTCTATCTTGCCGGGACGGTAGTCCCCAAGTTGCAAGGTTGGTTTTCCGCCTGGGAACGCTGGGGGGAGCGGGGAATGTCACCAATATCACCAGAACAGGTTGTTTAACCATCCAAATGATTTCTAGACAGTTTTATTAAGTTAAAAAAGTTACCAAGTTCTCCTTTAAAATATGTTGCCTTATCAAATTTTCTAAATTTTTCATTAAAATTGAAGTGAGAGCGACAGGTCTAAATTCATTGAGTGTTTTAGAACTACTACATTTTGGAACTGGGACCACTACAGCATCCTTCCAAATTTTTGGTACATGTTGCGTCTGCAGGGATTTATTACAAATAAATTGAAATATGTGACTCAGCTCTCTTGTACATGTTTTGATCACACGCCCACAAATGTTATCAGGTCCTTGACTCTTATTGATCTTTGTCCTACTGAACACATTTTCCACATCTTCATATGTGATATTGAAATGTTGATTATTATCCTTGAGTTTATGTTGGAGTCCTTGGACCTCCTGGCTAAAATCAGACTTATTAAAACGTGTATAAAAAGAATTAAAAGCATTGGCAAGCTCCACATCTGATCCAAAACCCTCTGGAAATACATGGCTACTATTACTGTGCTTCTGGGTACCTGCTATCGTTTTCATAAAGGACCATGCAGAGCCAAGGTTATTTTCAGCCAGATTTTTTTCAAGTTTAGACTTATATCGATGTTGGAACAGGACGATGTTGTGATGCAGTAATTTTCCATTGCTTTTTTCTTGATAATGGCAGCTTGATAGCAGCAGCTAATTTGCATTTAAAGAGACAAAAACAGGATGAGATAATAAACTAGATTTAAAAACTACATCGAGACAAACTTTGAAGTTGGCTTGAGAAAGCCTGACCAGAAAGTTTTAAGATGTTTTAAATGCTTAAAGTTTTTGAAGGCAATACAGTCTATCAGAAAAACAGACAAGACAGATAGATAGATTGATTTTAGGGTGTTGCTATGAAGTTTCTTAGGATGGTTGCTAAGGTACTCTGGGTGGACATTAGGGTGTTGCTATTTTGTTGCTAGGGTATTCTGGATGGTTGCTAGGGTACTCATTGCCAGCATGTTTCAGATAGATGCCATGCATAAAGGAGCATAATAGGACCCCTTTAACAGATGAGTTTGGATGAGAGTCCTTATCCGGTCACTGCTTCATTTCATAATCCATATAACATTTTAGCCCTTAGGTCAACATGTTAAAGAGTGAAACTACTTCTGATCTTTTTCTTTTTATCCTGCAGCTGTAAATCTGTGAAGGGCGATGGCGTCTGTTAAAGAGCTTCTGTTAAACTCGCTGAATGAACAGGAAGAAGCTGAACAAAAGATGTTTAAGTGGCACTTACAGAATGATCATGAGTGTATAACAAAGAATGACATGGAGAAAGCAGATATCTTAGACACAGTGGATAAGATGGTAGCATGTTTTGGACCAGAAGAAACTGTGAAGATCACAGTGAAGATCCTGAAGAAGATGAACCAGAATAATCTGGCAGAGCAGCTGGAGAACAATCACAAGCAAGGTAACATTCAATTCACAGTGACTGTAACTGTTTACCAATGTAATGGTTTGACTTAAACTGCTCTGCTGATGTGTTTGTGTGACTTATGTTTCCCAGTGAGTGATCCTCTCTCTCTCTCACACACACACAGGTCAGGCTGAAGGCAATATGAAGACGTCTGCAGCTGTTGGAGCTCATTCAGAAGAGATCAGGGGTAAATAATCCCTGTCTGTACATGGAAACAAGAGAAAATATAACAGCAAGCAACAATTACAGGGCCAAGAAGAACAGCAGCAGATCTTATATAAGTACATTTATTAGAACAGACTGCCTAGTAATTTTTTACGAATGGTTAAATGGTTTACAAGAGTCTTAAACCCTGAATTAAAACTTCTACAAGCAACTTCTACATACGCAGGGTCATTGCAATAACCCCAAACTAACGCTAATACAGTCTCATGTCTTGTTTGGTGTGCTAGATGTCAATGGTTTGATCAAAAATCTTGTAAGAATTTTGGTCAGCATGGCCTTAAAGGAATAGTTTACTTTAAAAGGATAATTATGTCATTTACTCACCCTCAAGTGGTTTCAAACCTGTATGAATATCTTTCTTCTGCTGAACACAAAGGAAGTTATTTTGAAGAATATCGGTAACCAAACAGTTGATGGACCCCATTGACTTCCATAGTAAAAAAAAAGAATACATTCATACAGGTTTGAAACCATTTGAGGATGAGAACTATTCCTTTAAGTTGGTCTGAGTCCAATAGTGACAATCCGATAAATCCAATTCCAATTGCTTCAAGTTTTAATCAAGGCATTTCTATGTTGTAACTTAAACATAATCAGTGTAAGATGTGCATGTAAACACTATTGCTGTAAGAGTGTGATTCATTTGAATATAGTAGAAGCAGGAATTTATGAAAAACACAATCACTTACTTTTTGCTGTATTTTCCCCTATTTCTTAAAGGCTCAACTGCAGACGATAGAGAAGCTACACTCCATGATTACACAGAGACCAGCCGCAGACTGAAGAACAATTTAAAACGGGACTACGAGCAGATATTGGTTGGTAATTCAGAGACGGGTCATCGGGAATACCTGAGCGATGTCTACACTGATTTATATGTGGTGGGGAATGAGACTGGAGGAAGAGTGAACGACCATGAAGTGATACAGATCGAATCAAATCACAACCGACTGACTGCCAAGGAGAAGCCAATCGTGTGTAAGGACATGTTTAAAGTCCAGTGTGACACGGGTCGACGAAACAGAAAAGTGCTGACAACAGGGATCGCAGGAGTTGGAAAAACTGTCTCTGTCAATAAATTCATCTTTGACTGGGCTAAAGGAACAGAGAATCCAGATATAGTCTTCATATTTCCACTTCCATTCCGTAGACTGAATTTGATTAAAGAAGAGTACAGTCTCATGGGACTGCTCAACAAATACTTCTTTAGGAGTCCTGAAGAATTGCCCTCTCTTCCTGAAGGTGATGGTAAAGTTATGTTCATCTTTGATGGGCTGGATGAATGTCGCTTTACTTTGAACTTTAAAGAAGATGACACATTTACAAATGTAAATAAAAAAACAACAGTGAGTAAGATAATAATAAACCTTATCAAGACACATCTGCTTCCCTCTGCTCTCATCTGGATCACATCTAGACCAGCAGCAGCCAGTCTGATTTCCCGAAACTACATTGATCAAGTGACAGAGGTGCGAGGATTTAACGATGAGCAGAAAGAGCAATACTTCATCAATAACAGCAGTCCTGAGGTTGCTGGAAACCTCATCAGTCACATCAAGAAATCCAGGAGTTTGTACATCATGTGCCACATCCCTGTCTTCTGCTGGATCTCTCTTATTGTTCTTCAGCCTCTACTGGCTCGAGAGAGTAATGACAAAACTCCCACAACTCTCACAGGGATGTACACAAGCTTCTTAATTTCTCAGAAGCAACAGATGGAAGAAAAATACTATGACGAGTCCGAACCTAATTCCAATGCAGTGTCTTTTGATCAGATTATTCTGAAGCTTGGGAAACTGGCCTTTCAACAGCTGGAGAAAGGAAACCTGATTTTCTACAAAGAAGATCTTGAGGAATGTGGACTAGATGTCAGAAAAGGGTCATTGTACTCTGGGTTATGCACTCGAATGTTTCAGGAGGAAAAGGTAGCAGCAAGAAACGTTTACAGCTTCGTACATCTCAGCGTACAGGAATTCCTTGCTGCTCTTTATGTGTTTATGATGGGCAAAGACAAGAAAACAAACTCACTTCTTCAATCCTGGAGAGACAAACTGGCATGGAAACTGTCCAAAAAGCCACTGTTTCAGCTTCATAAGGCTGCAGTCAACAAGGCTTTACAGAGTGAGAACGGACATCTGGACCTTTTCCTCAGGTTCCTCCTGGGTCTCTCTCTGGAGTCCAATCAGAGTGACCTGAAGGGACTACTGCCAGGACTGGAACTGAAAACACAGAATGTTAAAGACACTGTTGACTATATCAAACAGACAATAGAGACAGAGAAATCAGTAGAGAGGACTATCAATCTCTTCCACTGTCTGAGTGAACTGAACGATAGCTTTGTGGAGGAAATCCAGAAGACTCTGAGCTCAGGAAATCTTTCAGCACAGAATCTCTCCTCTGCTCAATGGTCTGGTCTGGTGTTTGTGCTACAGCTGTCAGAAGAAACTCAAGAGATGTTTGAACTGCAGAAATACAGAAGATCTGATGAAGCACTGGTGAGACTGCTGCCGGTGATCAAAAACACCAGAAGAGCACTGTAAGAATCTCCTTTACATTCATTTATAAACACTGTTAGTCTTTTGTAATTGCCTTCATTTTAAATGGGTGTCTTGTTGGCCTAGACAGTTCAGAAAAATAATAAAAGTGTGTGAAAATAAATGCTGGTTTGATGTTTTATGAAGAGGTAATTGTTGTAGCTTTGCTTAATTCACTACAGTTAAAGTTTTTTTCAAGCTCCAGATTATAAATGCTAATAAGCATTACTACTGCTCTTTGTTTTGTTCTCTACACAGGCTACACAACTGTAATCTCACAGCCCAGTCGTGTGAGAGTTTATCATCAGCTCTACAATCCACAAACTCCTTTCTGAGAGAGCTGGACCTGAGTAACAATGACCTGCAGGATTCTGGAGTGAAGCTTCTTTCTGATGGACTGAAGAGTCCAAACTGTCAGTTGGAGAAACTGAGGTGAATGGTTTTAAAATAATTAACTATGCTATAATCAGAGGCTGTCTTAACCAATAAGCAAGGTAAGCGGCCGCTTAGCACCCCCAAGAGACAAAACATTTACAGGAATGTGATATTTTTCCATATTTATACAGACGTATGACCCACATGGACTGCATAAGTTTAAGAAAAATATTGTTTGGGTTGAGGGGAAGGGAATGAACTGTATGGGGATTGAATTTGAAACAGTTACTAAAACAGTAAAATGCTTCTATTTCATGCATGATATGCTTCTGACAGCACTGAACAAGCTACGAGCGCCATCTAGTGGCTGTGTGCTGGACACAGTTAGCATCTCAGCCAGGGTTCAAAATTAACACCACACACCAAATGGCAATTAACTGAAACACTTACTTATCAGTTGGCTGGGATTTTCTTTTTAATTAATTCTAACAATGCATTGTTGAGAGAACAGGATATTGCTTAGTATAAATATCAAATTGTGAAGGTTGTGATGTATTCATATAAATATACATTCTGACTGTAAGGACCAAGGTTAGAACTAGGCTGTGAGGGCAGAATGTAGAAGGCTAATGATAAAGTTATTCCAAAACTGTAACTCCAGTTGTTCCAAGGGTTCAATACAAAAAGCCAAGAGGGTAAGTGTTTATCAAAAAGGTCAATTAAAAACATCTTGCTGGCCTAGACAGTTCATAAAAAAAAAAAAAAGTAATGTGTGTGAAAATAAATGCTGGTTCGATGTGGGTAACCCTTCCTTTTACAGTCCCCTAATTACTAGGTATTTACCTGGTAAATATATGGTAAGTTATAGTTGGTTATTGGTAATTACCACAGGTAACAAGTATGTAAATGCAGAGAAACTACAAACTAATTACTAGGTATTTACCGGGTAAATATATGGTAAGTTATAGTTGGTTATTGGTAATTACCACAGGTAACAAGTATGTAAATGCCGAGAAACTACAAACTAATTACTAAGTATTTACCTGGTAAGAATATGGTAAATTATAGTATTTTAGTGTGTAATTACTTAAGGTGATTAGTATGCAATTACAGAGAAACTACCAGGGAAAAAAAACACCACTGTTAAATATCAACTCATTATTAATACTACGTATTAACACGTAATTTTCAAAGATAGAAAACGTATGTTTTGTACGTTTGGATAGATGCTGAAACGTATGATATGGATGTATCTGCAATTTTTTTACGATACAATAGATACGATGTATCTTTACGAATCTTTCATATCATTAAGATATCTGTATAATTTACCTTTTACCGTTTAGATAAATGGAAGATCCCGTAACCCTACTCCCAACCTAAACATAACGTTACCCATTTTATACTGAATATAAAAAGGATAAAATGTACAGAGTGTAGGGAAATGGCAATTTTATTAACAATATAGCATTAAAAGATTTTTTTTAGCAGCTAATCCTACCCCTAAACCTACCCATAACAATTTCTTAAAACTACATAGGCTACAGGCGCGCACCAGGAGCGGTTCACAGCCGAGGAGAGCAACGCTCTCGTCACGACCGTAAAAGAGAGAGAAGTGACATTGGGGATGGAGAGAAACACCCAAATTAGCTTCGGTTAAACAGGTATATAATAATGTGGGTAAATGTGTAAGCTAGATGTATGATTTTATAATAAATTGTCTATCTATCTATCTATCTATCTATCTATCTATCGTTTGTAATAATATGATTTGCAAAAATGAAAACTGCTGCTTCTGTGTAGATTAGAGAATCAAAGTGTATGCGCGTTTTGCACGCTATACATTATGGTCAAGCATGCGCCCTTAAAATAGCATACATACAACCGGCACATCCGGGAACTTAACTGTCAATTTCGTAACCGCCCCTTTTTAGGGGAAAACAAGCCAGACTTCCCATAGACTTCAATACAAAATAGCGGCACAAAACAACGTCTGTACACAGCCGGCAGACGTGTATAACTTCAGAAATCACTTAGATGAAATATGTCGAGTAATTATATGTCCACCCTGCCTTCCATAGAGCGTGAACGATACATTTATAAACTTAATTTGGGCAACTTTAAAACATATCCCGTTTCATTCTACCAGCGTCAAATTGGTCTAACAACCCCACCCAGTGGTTTACCCGGACATTTACTCGTACCTCATCGAGTTACCAGGTAGCCAGTGAATGATTTTACTACGGTTTTAAGAAGTAAACATCTTTAAATGTATAATATTGTGTCTTTATATTTAGAGTAGCTACTGAGTGCACTTTTCTGTCCAGCTATACAACTAGCCTGATTTAGCTTTCGATAGCATCATCCGTAATTCATGATATTTCCATAACAGCAAGATATTGATGATGATGGCAGGCAGAGATGGGCATACATACATGGAAATGTATTTAAAATAAAATATAAAATACAAAATACTGTGTGGAAAAAAATAATTAAATACAAATGCATAATAGGGGTAGCCTACTGTGTGAAATTTTTTTTTTAAATACAAATTACATGTTTGTAAGGGTTAGTACACGTCCTCAATCCGTTACTGTGTATGGCGCTCGCCGGATTGTTTTCCCCTAAAAGTGGGCATGAACCTTTTCAGAGACGTTCTATGACGCTACGCCGGTTGTATGTATAATGAACAACGCGCAATGCACCACTGACTTTAGACTAGGTTTTTTATGGCCAGTGGCGCAATTGTTTTATGGAACAGTAAAATAGCACCAGGGATTGTTTGCGCCGGAACACGCCTCCTTTTTTGCGCTGAACCGCCCAGGGAGCGCAAGTTCATTCCCTAGTTTAGCAATGTGCTTCTGTGGAGGGAAAAGTGCGCTTTGCGTGGGTGCAAAATAGGAATGAAACATGCGTCGGTGTACAAAGTCAATTGCGCTGGGTGCAAGATAGGGCCCTTGGTGTATTATTGTTCTATTGGAGAAAACGCATTTTGTGTCTCACTGTAAATAAACTAAATATTAAAATGGTTAAACGATTAAATAAGGTATTTTTAAGGTTTTAAAGTGTATTCTTGTTTAACTGCATGTAGGCTAATCCTCCGAAACGAGTTTGCAGCAGAAGGCACGAACAGAGCAAAATGTTATTAGTCTATTTCTTGAGTAAACTGCATAAATGCGACTGAAAACGTAATTGATAAGACATTTCAATGCAATAGTCAAAACATTAATGCCTTGATTTTAATATGCATAAAAAAGAATACAAATATGTACGTCAGAGTTGTTAATACGTAAATAATTTACGTTTTTGTGCTGTTAATACGTAAACATTTTACGTTTTAGTGCTGTAAATACGTCAGTATTATACATTTCTGTGTGTATAAAACGTAAGTAAATGTACATATGGTAGAATTACACTACGTAAAAATACACACGTATTCTCATGAGATCACGTTGAACATTCTCAGTAAGTAAAGTGAAACTGTACTGTAAAAGGAAGCCTTTTTATTTCCATGGAATTACTGGGATCTTACCCTACTGTAGCTATTACAGATTATAGGTTAAGATCCCAGTAATTCCATGGAATTAAAAAGGCTTCCTTTTACAGTACAGTTTCACTTTACTTACTAAGTAAATTGTCATGTTTTCCTTGGTAACGTTGCAGGACATAAGAGGTAAAAAAATGTGACTATGGAAAAGGGAATGATCAGATTATAAGGTACAATTCCGGTAATACCATGGAAATAAACAAGGCTTAATTTTACAGTACAGTTACACGTTACTTACCGAGTAAATTGTCATGTTTTCCTTGGTAACGTTGCAGGACATACGAGGTAAAAAATTGTGACTATATGGAAAAGGGAATGATCAGGTTATATGGTACAATTCCGGTAATACCATGGAAATAAACAAGGCTTCATTTTACAGTACAGTTCCACTTTACTTACTGAGTAAATTGTAAAAACATCTGCAAGAACATAACCAGTATTTAAGATGTGCCATGACATTAGGGAAAACTGTTCCTGTGGGGTAGTTACCAGGTAAGTGTAAGGTAAATTATTTGATAAACCCTCTATAAATGGGTGTAGCAATGAACAACAACTATGTAAGACCTGTGGTAATTACCAATAACCAACTATAACTTAACATATATTTACCAGGTAAATACCTAGTAATTAGGGGACTGTAAAAGGAAGGGTTACCTTGATGATTTATGAAGAGATAAATGTTTTAGCTTTGCTTAATTCACTACCGTTAAAGTTTTTTTCAAGCTCCAGATTATAAATGCTAGTAAGCATTACTACTGCTCTTTGTTTTGTTCTCTACACAGGCTACACAGCTGTAATCTCACAGCTCAGTCCTGTGAGAGATTATCATCAGATCTACAATCCTCAAACTCCTTTCTGAGAGAGCTGGACCTGAGTAACAATGACCTGCAGGATTCTGGAGTGAAGCTTCTTTCTGATGGACTGAAGAGTCCAAACTGTCAGCTGGAGATACTGAGGTGAATGGTTTTAAAATAATGAACTATGCTATAATCAGAGGCTGACTTAACCAATAAGCAAGGTAAGCGGCCACTTAGCACTGCTGATATTTTTCCATATTTATACAGATGTATATGACCCACATGGACAGCATACGTTTAAGAAAAATATTGTTTGGGGTGAGGGGAAGGGAATGGACTGTATGAAGATTGAATTTGCAACAGTCACTGAAACTGTAAAATGCTTCTATTTCATGCATGATTTGCTTCTGACAGCACTGAACAAGCTAGCAGCGCCATCTAGTGGCTGTGTGCTGGACACAGTTAGCATCTCAGCCAGGGTTCAAAATTAACACCACACACCAAATGGCAATTAACTGAAACAGAGTTACTTATCAGTTGGATGGGATTACAAAAAATATATATATTAATACTAACAATGTGTTGTTGAGAGAACAGAATTATGGAGGACCAAACCTGCAGAAATTAAAAATGAATAAATTGAAGCAATCGAGCTCAGAGTGGCAGTGTTGAAGCTTTGAGGCCACAGTGACACCTTGTGGTGTGACCAAACAATATGCTTTACAGGTCACGCAGGAAATAAATGACTTAGAGATGGGCAATATGGCCAAAATCGTATATCACGGTTTATGTCCTTTAATATCACCCTAACTGTATGTATAGGTTTACCATACATAGGCCTACTATTTATTCCGGACATGGCTGTAAAACATCAGCTGGTCGGGATTTCTCAAATGTCTGGGCACACATGAACAGAATCCGCTGATAACAGACACCTTGACACGGAAGCGCGTCAAATTATCCACTATTAACCACATTTTATGCCATGCATTGTAGATCCATACACAGAAGCAAACTATATTTTTAATGTATCTTCCAAAGCCAATGTTGACAGCAACAGAAACAAACTTTTCCATAAAGCGGTGATATTTCCGCTATAAATTGATTTCCTGGGGCGTTTTTTAAAACCTTAACAAATAGTAGGCTATATGCATTTTCATGTAGCCTATAAGTTCTTCATTTTAACTGATTAGGAGGTTAGGACACTCTTAACACACCTCACACCAAGGGAATATCTGATAAAATAATCTGTAGAACCATCAAGATAATCAGGACATAGCTAGGATTGTCGAAAGGGGTTCATGAATGACACACCAAATGCCGTTTAACTGAAACAGAGTTACCTATCAGCTGGCTGGGATTTTTTTTCATTAATACTAACAATGCATTGTTGAGAGAACAGGATATGGCTTAGTATGAATATCATATTGTGATGTATTCATATAAATATATAAATATAAATATTCTGACTGTAAGGACCAAGATTAGAGCCAAGCTGTGAGGGCTGAATGAAGAAGGCTAATGATAAAGTTATTCCAAAACGGTAACTCCAGTTGTTCCAATGGGTCAATACATAAAGCCAAGAGGGTGAGTGTTTCCCAAAAAGGTCAATTAAAAACATCTAAAAATGTCAAAGAGAAAATATAAGGACAACAAAAGCAAATGTCAGAAAATCACATAGAGCAAATAAATCCAAATAAAATCACAGGAGGCATTTACCAAAGACTGGAGAGGTTGGTCTCAACATATCAAACACAAAGCAAATAACAGAGGACCAGAGCTACTTAAATACACTCACAGGAAACGAGGCACAGGTGAGAACAATAACACATGATATGATGGTGGGAAACTGAAATGAAACTAGAGTGCGGATCGGGCCGAATTTTTCTGTCCGAGCCCGGCCCGTGTCCGACAGAGCAGTAACCGAACCCAACCCGAGCCCAACAGGCATAAAGATATTTATGTCTGAGCCCGACCCGAGACCGACAGTTAAAATCCCATTTTTTTCTCATACTAATGACACATGTACGTTTGTTTGTGTGGAAAGCCTGCTTTTATTAAGCAAATGTAGGAAGGCATTCGGAAATGTCAACAGGATGAGTGCATCAGCGCGCATGGAGCAACACGCACTTAACACAGTTGTTGCGGCTACATAAACAAATTTATGCACACAGGAAGACAGATGTTATGGTAATATTTTACATGTATTTTAATCACAAAAAAACGAATGTTTGCATCAAGTGAAAGCATCAGGCACATTGGCTACCTACATAATAAGCTGTTTTACATTTAAAATGTTCAATGTCTTATTGCGCTGATGTGACCGAACCCGAACATAATTTCTAAATATCTGTCCGAACTCGGCCCGGGTCGGGTATCCATCCTCTAAATGAAACACAACGAGGACCTCTAGTGGCCAAAACTGGTCAGTAAACCTAACACTGACATGCTCCGTGTTTCAGAGTGAAGCACGGCACTCTATTCATTTACAAACGAGCAACTCATGATCCTGTGTTTTCAGTGTGTCAGAGCGTCTCAGTTCACAGTAAATCATTGGTCTCAACCTGAGCTGCTGGAGGGTCACTGTCCTGCAGAGTTTAAATCCAACCAGCTCCAAAACATTTACATTTACATTTATTCATTTAGCAGACGCTTTTATCCAAAGCGACTTCCAAATGAGAACAATAGAAGCAGTTAAACTAACAGTAGGACAACAATATGCAAGTGCTATGACTCTTCTCAGTTTAATCTAACGCAGTAATTATTATTTATTTTTTTCTAGAACAGAATAGAATTGAGTAATAGTTGAGAAAGTGTTAGTATTACTGGATCAAGTGCTGTTGAAAAAGAAGCGTCTTCAGCCGTTTCTTGAAAGTGGCTATGGACTCAGCTCTGAGTGACTATGGAGCAGATCATTCCACCAGCAGGGAACAGTCCAGGTAGAAGGTCAGAGAAAGAGATTTTGTGCCTCTTTGAGATGGCACCACAAGACGTCGTTCACTTGCAGAGCGCGAGTTCCTGGATGGCACGTAAGTCCGAAGTAAAAAGTTAAAGTAAAAGGGAGCAGAACCAGTGGTTGTTCTGTAGGCAAACGTCAGTGACTTGAATTTGATGCGAGCGGCAACTGGCAACCAATGCAATTTTGTGAGGAGAGGAGTGACATGTGCCCTTTTCGGCTCGTTAAAGACCACTCTAGCTGCGGCGTTCTGGATCAGATGCAGAGGTTTGACTGTGCAAGCTGGAAGACCAGCCAGGAGAGCATTACAATAGTCCAGTCTGGATAAAACAAGCGCTTGGACAAGGAGTTGAGTAGCATGTTCTGATAGGAAGGGCCTGATCTTCCTAATGTTGTACAAGGCAAATCTACATGACCGGGCAGTTCAAGCAATGTGGTCTGTGAAGTTCAACTGATCATCACCAAAACACCTGCCTGGAAGTTTTTAGTAATCCTGATGACTTTGATTAGCTGGATCAGATGTGTTTAATTCGGGTGGAGCTAAACTCTGCAGGGTGGTGGCCCTCAAAGAACTGAGTTTGAGTCCTCTTCAGTAAATGCTACTTTGCTAGTTTGGGCCACTCATACTGTAACGTGGATCTATGTAACAATTTTGATCCCAATTTTGTAATGACAATTGTTTATAAATCTTCTAAAAAATTAAGAAGCATAAAGGTGTGTCATTGGTGTTTTATTGTAATTAGCTCCCAGAGGTTTTCTGCTAAAATAAAAGTTATTTTAAATTTGAAGATATTGACTCCCGGCATGCATTTGAGTGAGTGAGGCACATCCATTTTAATAATGAATAAACATGCATTTTTTTGAGTATGGTGACAAGCCAAGTAAACTTCTTGTGCTTCAGTTAACTCTCCGGAGTCTTGGGCTATTTTGGCCGTTTTTGAGTACTTTTTATTTTTTTTATTTTGTGTAGGATTATCCTTGAACAGTCCATGTCATATGAAACCAACACCACATTCCACAGTTCGGAACGATTCCCTAGTGAACCATTAGTAAGTCATAAAACACAGTCATGGTGCCGAGATGGCTAAAGGAGACGTCACCCCCCTTCCCCTTTTTGTGCGTGTCAAATCTCAAACCAGCGATGCCAGGACAGCAGGAAAAGATTCCTTTGTTCCCCAAACTTTCGACCAAATGGCCAAGAAACCCTGTGGTGACCCCAATGCATAAATCCACAGCCTTATCAGGAAACGAAGGATGCTAAAGCATTCTTATGGCCCAGAATCACCAGAAACCCTCAACCAGGGGACACCCCCCTTTCTGCAGTTGTAAATTCCAGAGACTTTTTGTCTCCAAAACCAATAGACTGAAATTAACCCACTTGTGGTTTAATACGAACAACGGTCTCAAAATTGCTTCCAATAAGCTGAACTGATCACCAGTATTTACCTCACATATATCTTAAGTATCATGTATATTTTATGTAACCTGTGGAGTTCTTTCTGTGTGTTTAACTTTCATTACAGCCTATTTGTAAGGTTTTCTACCTCAGCTATAGGAACTAAACACCAGAAGTTGCCTCATACATGTGTATTCTCTGTAGTCTGTATGCTTTATATTACTCAAGTTAATTTTGTGTGTTAAACACTTATCACAGCTAAATCCTTATTTACTCCCACCTCAACTATGGGAAGTATATGTATTTTGGTACCTACTTGATGGGTAAATGATTTCTAGAATTTTGATATAAAGTAGATGTGTGTAGGATGCACCATATTTAAACTATTAAGTTTACTTATTAAAGCGTTTAACTAAACTCTCAGGAGTTTGGGCACACGTGATCATGTGGACTTTACGCTAATTACATGCAAGAACCGGAGAACGGGGCGTAGGTCCCGCCCAAGACAATATCTGATTGGCTGTCGCACTAGGAAGGATGGGTCAGATGGACACGCTTATAACCCAATGACAAGCAGCTATGAGTTGCTTTTTGCCTTGCTTTTTGCCTGCCTTGTGCCTCGCTTTTGCAGTGACTTTTGCTCTCGCTGACCTTTCCATCGTCCAGCGTGTATGCTTACATACTCTTCAAACCACCAAGAGCTCACGCAAAACTCATCAACTCTTTCGTAAGATCCTTCGCTGAACTTCGTCAAAGAAACCCCTCTCAGAGTCGCTCCAGACTCAGAGGAAACTCCGTTGCATAGCAACCCGCAATCCAGGAAATCCCGCAAACGAAGCGCCACCCGGCAAAGCCAACCAACCACTCACCATCGAGTGCTGTCCCTCAGAACGCATCATCGACCGACTGCCAGCCAATCAGCGCCGAAGAGATTCCCTCTCCAGCAACTTCGTCACAGGGAACGCAAGCGCTCAGGAGCATCTAAACGCAAGTACACAATTCTCCTAATTCTGGCTGAAGTGAACTGGTGCAAATCTTATTAAGAAAACGAACTAAGATTAAAGTGCTAGTAGTTTGATTCTCTCAGGTTGCGGTCAAGAAATAGTGTCTAACGCTAGACATTTGGGACTCCATTCACACTCCGTTAATAACATCACTCTCTGTCACTGTTTGAATGAATGTTTGTGTGTTTTCGTTAGTTTAGTTTGTGTGTATTAGAGTAGTTCAATAAAGTCTTGGTTGATTTTACATACAAGCGTCTTGTGCTGTGTGCTTACAAGTTACTGCCTTAAACTAAAAAGATTTTGCTACCTTGCTCATATTAACCAGTTATCATAACTTTATGATATTATTACCGTAGGCCACGGGATAATAATCTGTCCAGAATTGATAAATACCCTAATCTCAACTTATCGGTGGACGAATAGTTGATAAAGTGTTAAATATTAATTCTGAATAATTTGCATAATAATTCGGTTCTTCCCTGTAATTCAATCCCCTTTGAGTTATATTGATCTTAATTCCCTTATTAATCTTACATTTGCGACATAAACAAATGTTTACCATACCAATGTTTGGTATTGTTTTTTTTCAGCACAACATCACCTATATGAACAGACAATTATTTTTTCACTTTTATGTACTGTATCAACATACTGGACCCAAAATCACACAAAAAACACAAAATCCGAATAGAAAAATTATAGTTTTTTTACTACAAAAAACACAAACATGCTCAATGAAGCATTTTAACCCTCATGTGGTCTTCGGGTCATTTTGACCCGGAGAAGATTTTCTTTTTCCCAAAAATACTAGTTAATGTTATCGCATTGGACTGAAACTTAGTGACTCTGTTCCCAAAGGGTATAACTACTTCTCAAATGTTTTTTGAAAATTTTCGTACTTTTTTAGGGGGGGTTTTGATACCTTGTTACACTTGTGGTCTTCCCGGGTCAAAATGACCCGCCTATAAAAAATAGCTCATAAATCACTCATTATACCATATTTTCACCAAATCTTGGATTCAATCTTTTTGTCAACTTGTTCTCGTTCAATTAGGACTGGTTTTGTATTTTCATTTGCATCTGATTAATCGTGGGCCTCATTTATCTGAGAGTAGGCATCTCATTTTTTGAGTAAAAAAAACTTAATTTTTTAATAATTTTGGAATTTTTTTTTTTTTTTTTTTTGAAAATTGGTACTGTTGATCACACTAGTCTACTTTAATGTTTCACCGGGAAGTTTGTTTTGAAAAACTTTTATTTTGTAAAAAATGGTACATAGTCACACTTGTGGTCTTCCCGGGTCAAAATGACCCGCCTATAAAAAATACTTATAAATCACTCATTATACCATATTTTCACCCAATCTTGGATTCAATCTTTTTGTCAACATGTTCTCTTTCAATTAGGACTGGTTTTGTATTTCCATTTGCATCTGATTAATCGTGGGCCTCATTTATCTGAGAGTAGGCATCTCATTTTTTGAGTAAAAAAAAATTATTTTTGAATAATTTTTGGAAAAATAAAATAAAATCTGAAGAAAATTGGCACTGTTGATCACACTAGTGTACTTTAATTTTTCACCAGGAATTTTGTTTTGAAAAACTTTACTTTTGTACAATATGGTACAGAGTTACACTTGTGGTGTTCCACTGGGCCATTGAGGGCCATTGTGGGCCATTGTTTCAATGGGCCATTGAAAGTTAATGGGAGAGACCAATGCAAACAATGAATGGAACAACACAAAATAGGTATCATTTTAAAGCTTAGAATCTCAGCTTTTTAATGCATCTAATCACTTTGATCAACTCCTAAGGAGAGCTGAGTTATCACTCTAAAACAGAGTGTTCCCCCGCAGGCGCCACCTAGCTGCGAAATAAATAATCATAATATTTTTCAAAACTGTTACCTTGATCAACTTAAAATAGGTGTCATTTGAAAGCTTAGAGTCTGAAACTTACAATGAATGTAGCCAGTTTGATAAACTCCTAAGTAGTGCTGAGTTATTTGCTGATAAATAGAAAAAAAAACAAATTCATAATTTATAAACTACTTTTTTGTACTACATTCAGCAATATGTCAAATACATCATACAGCTCAGATAGTCCTGTGTCATATGTCATTTGAAAGGTCTCAATTAGTAGAATACAGCAAGCATAATTGTTTCAGGCTTTTTTCTAAACTTGAGTGAGATTTTTGTAAAAGAAGCCCTTCAAGAGACCCATGTGTAAACCATACATGGATGATGGAAGTTTAGACACATTTCCACTCGTAACTTCATGAAACATGCTCCGATTGTGGAAAATGACACATCATTATTTACAGCAGATGCTTACAATTAAAATGAGTCCAAACTCAACATAATCCATCACTCAGAACTAAAGAAATTCCTCATGGAGTTCTAACACAAAAAATACTACAGACACACAGACTCACATAGCCAAGCAAGGTAGCTTAGACTTGGCCTTTTTACTCGTAACGTCATGAAACATACATCGATCATGGAAAATGACACATCGTTATTTACAGCAGGAGCTCACGATTAAAAAGAGCCCAAACTCAATATATTCCATCAATAAGATCTAAAGATATTCCTCATGGCGCTCTAACACAAAAAATACCACAGACGCACCTAGCCAAGTATATACTCATGAAGCTCTCACGTTTGGTTTTTGCTCATAACTTCATGAAGCATGCACAGATCGTAGAAAAATGTACATCATTATTTTCAGTAGACTATCACAATTAAAAAGAGCCCAAACCCAGCATAATCCATCACTCAGATCTAAAGATATTCCTAATGGAGTTGTAACACACGAACCCCCACAGGCGCTCACAGAGCCTTGAATATAGATGTAGCCTAGCACTTATGTCGCGTTTTAACTCGTAACTCAATGAAGCATGCATAAATTGTGGAAAATGGCACATCATTATTTACATGAGATTGTTAAGATTAAAAAGAGCCCAAACTCACCATAATCCATCACATGCTCATATGTGTACATAAACAATGAACATGCTCCTGAAAATATTTCAGTCTCTCCCATTCACTTTCAATGGCCCATTGAAACAATGGCCCTCAATGGCCCAGTGGAACACCGCAAGTGTAATTCTGTGCCATTTTGTACAAAATAAAAGTTTTTCAAAACAAAATTCCTGGTGAAAAATTAAAGTACACTAGTGTGATCAACAGTGCCAATTTTCTTCAGATTTTATTTAATATTTCCAAAATTATTCAAAAATAATGTTTTTTTTACTCAAAAAATGAGATGCCTACTCTCAAATAAATGAGGCCTACGGTTAATCAGATGCAAATAGAAATATAAAACCAGTCCTAATTGAAAGAGAACAAGTTGACAAAAAGATTGAATCCAAGATTGGGTGAAAATATGGTATAATGAGTGATTTATAAGCTATTTTTTATAGGCGGGTCATTTTGACCCGGGAAGACCACAAGTGTGACAATGTGCCATTTTGTACAAAATAAAAGTTTTTCAAAACAAAATTCCTGGTGAAATATTAAAGTAGACTAGTGTGATAAACAGTGCCAATTTTCTTCAGATTTCATTTAATATTTCCAAAATTATTCAAAAATAATGTTTTTTTTACTCAAAAAATGAGATCCCTACTGTCAAATAAATGAGGCCTACGATTAATTAGATGCAAATAGAAATATAAAACCAGTCCTAATTGAAAGAGAACAAGTTGACAAAAAGATTGAATCCAAGATTGGGTGAAAATATGGTATAATGAGTGATTTATAAACTATTTTTTATAGGCGGGTCATTTTGACCCGGGAAGACCACAAGTGTGACAATGTGCCATTTTGTACAAAATAAAAGTTTTTCAAAACAAAATTCCTGGTGAAAAATTAAAGTAGACTAGTGTGATAAACAGTGCCAATTTTCTTTAGATTTCATTTAATATTTCCAAAATTATTCAAAAATATTCAAAAATAATGTTTTTTTTACTCAAAAAATGAGATCTCTACTGTCAAATAAATGAGGCCTACGATTAATTAGATGCAAATAGAAATGTAAAACCAGTCCTAATTGAAAGAGAACAAGTTGACAAAAAGACTGAATCCAAGATTGTGTGAAAATATGGTATAATGAGTGATTTATAAGCTATTTTTTATAGGCGGGTCATTTTGACCCGGGAAGACCACAGGTGTTATAGGGTTTTGAACACCACATGAGGGTTAAAAGGTTTAAAATGTAAACACAAGTTGTAAATGTCAACATATACAGGTAAAATTCAGATATAATCAAGCTATATACAAAAAAAATATGATTTACAAAAAAAAAAGCGAGTGTAGCCATAGGCTTTTTTTTCTCTTTTTAGCTTTGCCACTTTTTAAAAGTTTATGCACACAATTATACAGGGAGCTATATTTAAGGCCTTGCATTCCCAGAGTATGAGGGTTCCCACTTAGTGCAAATACAACATTAAAAAGGTAAAATTGAGATAAAATCTAACTATATACAGCAAAAAGCAGGTGTGGCAATAGTCGTTTTTTTCTTTTCTTTTTTGCTTAGAAACTCTACAAAACACTTCATGTACAATTACACAGACAGCTACATTACAGGGCTTTCCTTCCTTGAGTAAGAGGGGTTTCTAAAAAGTGCAAATATACTATACAAAAGGTAAAATGAACACAAAATCAAACTATAAATACAACTATTTACAACGAATATCAGGTGAGTTTTTTTTTTTTTTTTTATCTGTGCCACTCCTCAAAACAGTTTCTGTCAACAATGAGACCAAAGACATTCGCTTCATTTTCCTTCCACAAAAAACTACCTAAACTACCTAAACTATCTACACTACTCCTAAACTACTCTCAAAATCTATTCAAATCGGCGACTCGGAAGAGTTAAAGGAAAAGTCAGCTAAAAAAAAATTTAAAAAACTTGTGAACGCAATGAGAGAAGAGCCAGAATTTGAAATAACCGTTTGCCACAGAGGAGATAGTGCTAGCAATCCAGAGTATGCAGAATGGCAAGACCCCTGGGCCCGATGGGTTCCCTGTGCAGAAAGATGTTTTCTCAAACATTTAAAACACCGCACCTAAACATTTTATTAGACTCCATTAATAATGGCTGCCTGCCTCCAACCATTCGTCAGTCTTGTATTTCTTTGATTTTTTTAAAAAGACAAAGACCCACACAAATGTGGTTCGTACAGGCCAATCAGTCTTTTGAACTAGATACTGGGTAAAATGCTTGCAAAGCGTCTTAAGTTGATTTTACTGGCAATCATACACAACGACCAAACTGGTTTTATTCAAAACAGACTACAGTCTCATAATATAAGAAGGGCATTGAATGTAATTTATGCCTCTAATTCCCATCTGAGGCTCTTCTGCTGTATGATGTAGAGAAAGCCTTTGATCGGGTGGAATGGGATTACCTTTTCTGTGTGCTACAGAAATTCGGTTTTGGCAACACGTTCATATCCTGGATAAAACATTTATATTCCTCACCAATATGTTCAGTCCGGATCAATGGAGTATCCTCTTCTATTTTCCCCTTGAAACATGGCAATTAATTAACTAATCTCTTATTTTACTACTTTGCAGCAAATATACGCTCTACATTGTTCTGGTTTCAGAGTCATTTCGTGCTCAGTGACTGGGTCCCAGCTTGGATCGGTATTGAAGAGGGTTCCTGCTCCCCAGCCTCACTATTGTGTGGTCCTCTTACTGCCATCTCGCACTGTCCTTACGCCAATTCTATTGTCTGACAATCGTTACAGATTTGGTCCCAATTCCAAACCCATTTCTGCCTTCAGTGCTTCCCAGTGTCTTCACCTATAAACCGTAACCCTTTATTCCCCCCTGACTCAAACTTGATGACAAAGCATTTAATATTCGCCAGAG
This sequence comes from Squalius cephalus, assembly GCF_949319135.1. NCBI lineage: Eukaryota > Metazoa > Chordata > Actinopteri > Cypriniformes > Leuciscidae > Squalius > Squalius cephalus. The sequence goes on from NC_137125.1 coordinate 15,611,092, forward strand.
AGCAGGAATTTCGTCTGTCAGTGATATTTACATTGATAATGTTTCTGATAAAATTCATTCCCTGACTTTCCGAATCTTCCACAAAATCTTTGCTTGATTAGATCCTTGAAGTAGCCTTAGATAAAAGGAGTGCACTGTCTACGATATACAGGCTGATTTCCTCCATCTCCACTTCCTCTCTCTCTTTTATTAGACAACCGTGGGAGTCGGATCTATGTCTCTGTAAAGTGATCCACTGGAGGCAAGTGTAAATGAGAACCCAAGTGCAGTTCATTATAAACAAGACATGGCATGAAAACTCAAAACAAGACATGAACATGAACATGACTAACAACAGTGGTTACAGGAATCAATACTTGACCAAGACACACGGCAAACATGAGGGCTTAACCCTCCGGGGTCTAAGGTGTTTTTTGGGTCCTTGAGATGTTCTGACATGCCCTGACATTTGAGCTTTTTTCAGTTGCTTATAAACATATTAATGGCAAAGGTGTAATTACACTCTATTTAGCACAAACAGGGCTACCACAATATGTGAGCAACATGAATGTACATGTTTGTATTTTTGAGGGAATAATGTTTATGCATGGTTATTGAAAAAACTAAAAACTAAAGTTTCTGAAATAAGGCCACAAAACACATACTAGATATGTGTCAATAAGACTAATGGAGGTTGTTGCCTAGAGTTTTTTCTTAAAAATGATGTGAAAATCATCCTGACTAATCATTCACATAACACAATACATTGATTTAAATTTTGCAAAACACTTTCTGTTTGGAAAGGGAATATGCGAGTGGGCGTCAACTATCCAACACCATCATGCATATTTAGTGGTTCGCACCTGAGGAGACAATGGGGCCCGCATACTAAATTAGCCATTCATTCAGGTGTGTCACTGAGCCACAAGAAAGAATGCAAGAGCAACAGTTGGAAGCATCTCATTTTTTTTTTTTTTTTTTTCACAAATTGTGCTTGCAAATTGGCCTATAATATCTAAGGAAAACATGTCTAGTAATTGTGCAGTTAATTCTCATACTGTATTTTCAGTTTTGGAATATTTATCCTCTCCCCAAATTTGTCACTAATAAAACACAATAAAAAATATTTAAAGAAAAGGCTTATATTTACCTTTTAATAGTTTGTTTACATCTACCTTGTAAATATATATATATTTTTTATTAAAAGGGTTACAATTACAACAACAATTCAAGTGTAATCTTTCTTTGTAAAAACTAAAGTATACATTTTATCATACATATTTCAAATTTAAGGATTCATTACTTGAATATACTGCCCTACAAAGGCTAAGAGCAGTATCAGCAAAAACACCAAACTGAGAAAAACAGCTTTTTGTGTTTTTCTTACACCAAATATAAGCATCAAATTAAATTTAACAACAAAGGGTACAATTAGATAGATCAGAGGCAGGTGAATATTAAACATTTAGTTTTTTGACAGTCAGGCAAAAATTTGGTAGTTTTATAGGCTATACTGCGCTTTGCCTTTGCATTACTGCGTATACTTACATGGCCATACAATAACAAATAGCAGTAAGTGTAGCAAGTCATCATAATCACTTGCTTATATCATAAATCATAAATCATAAATCAAATAATTTTTTATTACCGTGAGTCTGGAGAGGAGGGGGTAGGGGAGACGACTCTCTCCAGTATTTTGAATTTGTACTGCAGTAACTATTTTAAACACTAGCTGTCAGTATTACAGATTAATTTTGACCTTTAAGGTTATTTCTCTAAGGTATTCCCCAAGGTATGGTTGCTATCCCAATGCTGTAAAAAAAGCTAATGCTAGCTAGAAAGAGCTAAACAGACAAAATTGACAACAATAAAAAGGTTAAGAGGTTTAAAACTTAACAATTTTTGGTGACTTGTTTAAGGCAAGTTTCACCAGCATTTTTCCACGTAAAAGTGAAGCCATTTTGACAGTTCCTTTCTTCTCTGAGAGAGGTTTTATAACATACTGTATGCTATAAAACCTGACTCATGCCACTTAGCTAGCTGCAACAATGTTCATGCTGACACAAAGGCAAACTGCAGTATCATAGTGAAACCAAGGCAGTACGGGCAGATACTGCATTCTGCCTTGGTTTCACCCTACTTTTCAATACAATACTGCAACTAAAAATGTCAATTTATATAAGAAATTTATTAGGTAGCCATATGAAATTTTAACAGATTGAAGAGCAGATCCTGCACTTTTTATTTGTGCAAAAAAATTGTTTTTGAAAAATTGAAGATACTGCTCTTAGCCTTTGTAGGGCAGTATAGCCTAGGCTACATTGGAATAAACACTATAACATATTATTTGATTACTTTATTTTTGACAAAACATACTATATTTAACATATGAGCAAAAATTGGCAAACAAAAGCTTATTTGAGGTGGCAGATATTTTACAGTAAAAATGTATAATCTATCCAAAACTAATCAATGAAATGTTGTCTTTTATATGTCTTTCGTTTTTATTATAAGAAATTTAAATGTTAATTTGCAATTTAATACGTTGCTTATACAAATACATTTTATTTCAACATATTTCAGTTGATTTTTACTTAGTATAGCAATACAGTTTGCTAAAAGCGAAACATTCATTCACACACAGAAACGCGATTCACTTGAGAATGAAAAAAAAACTTACTACAGTATTCCTCAGCTCAGCGGCATCCGTTGCGTCTCGAAATACCAGCACTTCTGAGATACATTTCCCATTATTATTATTACGATAGTATTATTCCTCACAGCGCCACGAGACGGTGTTAACAAGTACAATGATCTGAATAAGCTTGATGTGTTTTCTCGAGCTGATATGGGGGTGTTCACAAGTTTGCAGGATTGCCTCAGTCATTTGCGTTTGAAAAGCGCACGCTCTCCGTGGGCGGGGTCAAATTAAAAATAATGAGCTGAGATGAGAACGACTGACATCTCTCTCTTTCATACAGATTGCATAAACTGAGAATATTTGTTTTTTATAAAAATTACTTCATTTAAAAGAAGAGAATTCAAGATTCATGCCTGTGTGACTGTTTGACTGAGTATTCGCTGAGTTATGGTTCATTTTCGGACGCTTTTCAGAATGGACTTAACTGACAGAGAGAAGGCAGAACTCGCTTCGTGTTTATTTTTCTTTATTTGGCAAAAAGCATAACACTTTGTTTTTATTGTGAGTATCCACAAAAAAAATACACACTTAACAGGATCGATTGATGTATGAAACTCCTATGGAAAATCAAAGTCAACTGAGTATTTATGAGTCTCTTTTACACTGATTAAAAAAAATGAGCTGGTATCGCCGGCGATTCCGCCGACCCCAGGGGGTTAAATACACAGACTAATGATAAGACCTGTAAACAATGATCAGACAATTAACCAAAGACAAGACACATGGCAGGATCACATGACAAACAGGGAATCACATGACAGACATGGAACCATGACAAGACACAGAAACATGACAAGAACAAACCCAAAATCGTGACAGCCTCACATTTGATGATGAGACTTGGAACCAGTTTCTGTCCTGTGTTCATACCTCTTATATTTGTGCTCGTCATAGTCTTATCCAATTAAAATGTATTAATCGAATTTACTGGACAAAAGTGAGGTTGGCAAAAATGAAGCCTGGTGTTGATCCTCTCTGTGATCGTTGCCATCAGGCCCCTGCTGATTTATTACATATGTTTTTGTTATGTCCATCCTTAACTTTTTTTTGGCTATCAATCTTTTTATTGTTTTTCTTCAGTGACAAAGAGACAGATTGAGCCTTGCCCTTTGGTTGCACTTTTTGGACTTTCTCCAAATGTCACTGGCTTGTCTGGAAATGCTGCAAAGACTTTTGCCTTCTCAACATTATTATCTAGACGGCACATTCTTCTGCTATGGAAACAAAATCTCCCTCCATCTTTTGATGACTGGCTGAGATGTTATGAGCTTCATATAGTTTTCACTATTCTCCTGTACAGTATATGTATCCTGGTGTTATTGTAAAAGTTCAATAAACAGATTTAAAGATATTTAAGGGAAATTAAGAATTTATTAGAATTCATTGAAATACTTGCAAATAATAATTTATTTTGAAACATGCACACAGTTTTTTGTAGGACTGTTAATGTTTCTTGTCTAAATGTAAATTACATATTTTCAATTCAAAACAAAGTAAAAAAAAAAGTAATTTATTCTTAGATTATTTTGGGAAACGCAGCCAAGATCAGTGTGTGATAGTGTAAGGACCACCCATTGGCCGAAGGTATAATGCGTGTATGTCTTTTCACCGCTCCAGTGAAGTTCACTTAATTTATTGGAATTTAGTTTTAGTATTACTTTAGCTCTATGCATAATCTGACTCCAATTTCAAATGACAAATCAGTGATAGACAGAAATCAAAAGGTCTTCAGATGACGTGCCTACTGCTCCGTTCATATGCACCTTTAGTTTGACCTATCCTGGACACAGAGCTGCGGTAGCATCAGCCCTCCTCATAGTCTACTAAAATAATGATTCTGGAAAACTAGAATAAATCAAGATGTAACATTTATTTGTCAGGTAAAAATGTATCATGCCAATTACACAAGTAAATGATTAAAAGCCAATTCAGAAATAATAAATACATGACATAATTTACTCAAAGATGACTCTAAAAGTAAGCAATGTATTCCTGACAGAGACACACAGTGGTGTGTCAGCGCTTTCCATCAGGAAAACACTGAAACAGCACTTGTATGGGGGATGATCCTGGTAAGGGTCCCAAAGACTGCTCTGTCCACTCGCCTTAAATACCCAGACCAGAACAAAAGGGTTATACAGATATTGTTTAGAGTTGTTTTGGGTCTGTTTATGTACCCCAGGGGGTAGCACCTGGTTTCGGGAGATATCTGGAAGGGACATCACCCAGAGAGAACAAGATTCTCCTAAGTTCTCAATCTTTCTCATTAAACCAATGACTGCAATGAAATTAAGACCATTTTACCAATCGCACTGAGACACTTAAAATGACACCAAACATGAAAAGGAAAAACAATAGATTCACAATATACATCATATTGTGATATATAGACATTCTTAGTGAACTTTTGGTGACTTGACTCGCGAGAAGAGGAGGGGGTAGCAGAGATAAGGTAGGAGAAAAGTTTGGACAGGACAATCCCATCCTGTGCTCTGTCTTTGCTATCTTCTCTGGGTGCGTTTTATGGTTTTATTGCAGGGTGAATTTTTGTCTTAGTAGGAAAATCAGTTCTTACAATAGTAACGTCTGATTGCCAAACTAACTGTTGCTATATGTCTTTGTAGATTGTCTGGCTGTATGGTGACAGAGGAAGGCTGTGGTTATGTGTCTTCAGCTCTGAGTTCAAACCCCTCACACCTGAGAGAGCTGGATCTGAGCTTCAATCACCCAGGAGATTCAGGAGTTAAGCTGCTCACTGATAAACTCAACCATCCAAACTACAGACTGGATAAACTCAAGTATGTAGAGCATGAAAAGTTGATTAAACAACTCCAAAAACAGCATTTCAATCTTCACTTATTACTCACATTACTACATTTACAAAAGTTCTTATTGAGAATTTACAGAGGTTTAGCTCTAGTTATGCTACAGGGCTGTTGAATGCTTCATTCTGATTGGCTGATGAACATTATAAGGTGTGCAATAATTTACAGTAAACGCACAGGTAAAGTAGTTCTAGGCAGGTCTTGACTGCATTACAGTTCCATATCACTTTGCAAAATGATTTCAGTTATTTCAGAGGTCCTGACAGCCTACAACAGCAAAACAACCAAAACCCACAAAGACAAAGAAAATATAACAAACAACAGGATATAATAACAAACCATTTCCATGATTTTCCTACAAAATAAATTTTTATTCACTTTATCCCACTCTCCCATAAAAACGAACACACACAGAGTAAACACACACAATAATACAAGTGCACAGAAATGAGTTGTTAGCGCCGCCCTGCGATTTCATGAGTAAAATAGTTTTGCAACTTATGTAGTATGTCTGAAAGGGGGACTGTGTTAGGTGTGGTCCAGTGGGTGATGCATGTGCACATACCCGACTTTTCTTATTTCAAAATATATTAATTGTCATTTTGAGCAGATACAACATCTTGTATATAAAAATTAAATAAACCTCAGCTCTGGTTTTCTCCCCTCTGCCCTTATTGCCCCAAGTAGGACCACACTATACATATAAAACAATACATATGACAATAACAATAAAAATACTATAAGTGCAATAGTTAAACAATACAATAAGTGTACAAAATAACAAAATACAATGCAATATAAATAAAATGATTAAATATATATATATATATATAGTTTATCCTCATCTGCGTTTTCAAGTGCGAGATCAATGGTATCAATATAATTTCACGAGTTCACATGTTAATGAAATCTGATGTAATATTATAATGCGTATTTGGCTTGCTGTCCGGGGGGAGGGCTCCGAGCTCTGAATTCGGCCCAACCCCAGAGTACTCCCCCCTATGAATGTATAGATCATAGGTATCTATGAGCAGACTCAGCCGAGTGTGAGGTGATGGGGTGGTGGCGGGATGCTGAGAAATTTGTCATGAGACAGGAGGTAAGGGAAGGCTTTATTTATACTGGCTTCTTCTTGTGTTGATTGGATGATTACCTGAACATGCTCCTCCCGAACTTTGTTACATAAAACTTCATTTAACAAAGGTTTCCATGTTTTATGAAAAAAAAATACCCTTTCAAAGAATTTAAAGATAAGACTTAGAAGATAATTTCTTTTATCCATCATATGAAGGAGGGCATGCATGTTTCCACTTAAAGAGAATGAGCCTCCTGGCCAATAGTGCAGTGAAATAGTGTAGTCTGGCATTGGTGTAGTGTATTCTATGAAGAGTCTTGCTTTGCATCAAACTGTGCCGGGCACATATAGAGGAAGAATGTACTAAATCTATTTTATAATCCCTCTCTATTTCAAGTATAGTGACCCCCAGCATTTGGGGTCAGGATTTAATCAATCTATTAATTCATTAAATTACAGAGATTAGCCCTTTTCTGTCTGAGGTAAGAGAAAGAAGGGTGTCTGTCACAGTGTCTGGTTTGTGTTTCCCCGGGTGTCCACTAGAGGTCTCTTCCCCATACTGTCACCATTCACTCATGAACGGCATTTCCCACAATCCTTTGTCTGTTCTCATCACTCGTCATTGCACACAGCTGTGACCCTATCACATTGTTAGTTTCTGTGTATATATACCCTGTCTGTTCAGCAGTGGCGTAGCAAGTCAGTCCCGGGCCCATATGCAAAATAAATTGTATGGGCCCCCCGCAGTGTAAAGAAAATACCATACCAAACAATACCATAAAAAACACACTCTACCCAACAATTTTTCACAACCAGAACGGAACAAAAACAAGTCTAAAACAACCAAGGCTCTGCCAATGTCAATAATAAACTACTGATCTTGGCACGGCGGCCCAAAATGTAAAAACATAAAACTGCATTCTCCGGGCCTTTCTTTCGGCAAATTCATCCACGATGTCATTGGTGTTTAATTCACGGCTTCGAACATTCACGATGGAAAGAATTGCCAGTCCCGATAGTCTGTTTTGCGACATGGTGCTCCGCAAATATTTTTTTTATTAGCTTCTTCAGTTTTGAAAATGAGCGCTCCGCTGAAGCAACAGTAACAGGGACCTTCGACATCGTTGCCATTTAGGCCTACACTAGGTTTGCACAAAAAAGGTCTATTTTGGGTAGTTGGGTAGTCCACTTTTATGTTTGTATTTGTCCATCCTTTAATGTTCAATTAGCTAGCCGATAGTAACCTCTCACACTGTGTTTTCTTTTTTTAATTTGGCGCGGCGATGTTGCGTGCGTCATATAAAAAATGACAGTGTAGTTCTTCTACGTCAGCTGCGGGGTGCAAAAAATAAAAAAATGCACACTTTAAATGACAGATAAAGTAGACATTATGGAGAAACAAGAAATGATTTACTACACATGACATGCATACAAAAATAATAAAATATATTTATTGTGGCCACGAATTTAAAATGAATTTCCTTGTTTATTAAAAGTTCCTCATGGGCGGGCCGGGCCCCCTATTGGCCCGGGCCCATTTGCACGTGCATACCCTGCATGCCCTGACGCTACGCCACTGCTTTTCAGTCATTGTCATGGAGTCGTTGTTATTCGTCACTACACTTCTGGGGCCTGTACCATGAAGCCGGTTTAGGTGGCTAGCCAGCTATGTTTCAGTTTAGTCTGTTACAATGACTTCACCTTTTCTTCCAAATCCAGTGGACATCTCAGCGCAAATTGTTTTGTACGAAATTGCACTTCGTAGAGAAAGAGTTTTTAGCCAGACAAAATCCCCTTGCCTTTCCTGATAGTTACTTGTATGAAAGATACAGATTTTCCGCGGAAGGAATGTCTTATCTTTGCGAATTCTTGAGCCGCACATAAAGAACTTTACACGTCGAATTCATGCACTTACTGTACTGCAAATGGTATTGCGTTGCGTTTTTTTGCAAGTGGTACATTCTTGCACAGTGACGCACAGAAGCTAGGGGAAAACACGGTTTGTCGAACCATTCGCAAGGTGGTCCTTGCTCTGCAGAAGTACATGAATAGTTTCATTAATAGTGTTCCCCGGACATTTATCGTCCATGTCCATGTTCATTGACTTCCTACAAACACAGGACTGACTGTAATTTATGTCAAGGGTTTTAAATCCTTACCTTGTTCACATTTCTTCTGAAGCCCATTGAGGTAGAGGCTTCAGTTTCTGGGGCAGGTTGTGAAAAGAGATGTGTAAGGGCCAGTCCCTTTTTTATGCCACATATTCAAATGTTTGCCATAATAAAAAGCTCAGTGCATTCACATCAGCAATTGTCTGAGAACACACAGACAGAGTGTCTTCATCATTTCCTCCACCCTAATAAAAATAGGCCAATGTAAAGCATAACTGTTGTAAAGCAGGTTATGTTTCTGGTGTTCTGTCTGCTGCATACTGACCTCTGTGTGGGAGACTGTGTGTGTGCATGTGTTCTAAATTCTCGCTCTACCCGCGATTGGTTGTTCAGTGTCGACGTCACTCTTTTATGTGCACGCGCGCGTGGAGTAATCAAGAAGAGAAGAGATCCGGGAAGAAGAGAGAAGAGGAAACTGAAGGTTTGGACTTTTATCAGGGTCCCAGGTACCGCCCCCTTCTTCGTGGAGGACGAATCCTCGGTCGAGATTTTCTGGCGGGAAGATCCCTTTGTTCGTTTGGGACCGGTCTCCTGGCTCGAGTTACAGTGACGATTGACTTAAGCCTTTCGGTTCCAGAAATATGAATTGTGTAAACAATGTATATTGCTGCATTCTACTATTGGAATTCGACTGTGTTAGATTGAGAGAATTCCATAGACATCAGACACATCACATGAAGGTTGTAGAAATGCGAAGTTACAGGAGATATGCAGAATTACACACATATAAAGTTTGATTAAACACACAATAAAATTGTCAGTGTTTCCATTATGGCCAACACTTGTGAAACATAGGAATACATATCAACATTTAAAGAGTTTTCTCTGAAATGATCCAATGGACAAAAGTTCCATGTGCGTTAAGGTGTTGGAATGTTGGTTTGCCCAGGAACTGGATGAGCTGCAGCTTTGGAACCATAAAAGTTTATGACCAGGTTGAGGTGTGTTACAAGACACTATTGAGTGATTTTCTTTCAATGAACCTTCAGAATTAAAGATTTTACTCTTAGCAACCCACACCTCTATTATAAAGCAAAGCTAATCACACACATACATATCGGAAGGTATACACTCAAGAGCCATATTTCTACATGAAATTGTACTCAAAGGAGGTTTTGTGTGTGTGTGTGTGTGTGTGTGTGTGTGTGTGTGTGTGTGTGTGTGTGTGTGTGTGTGGGTCATGAGGTTGTAAAGTCACAGGGAGTCCATGCTGAAATGGGGGGTTTTACAAGGGATTCTTAAAACAGGGTCCTCTTTTATGGCTCAATTGTCCCTCTGGGGAAATTATTAACCATCGAGGAATTTATTAACCATCGAGGACATTTGACGATGGGTTTTGACGTCACATGATTCCTTAATTTGAAAAGCAGATGCCATTGTCGCTACACAATAAATATAAAAATCAGGAAAAAGATTAGAAAACTGGGAAACTGATTTTGTACAAAACGTATGATCTAAAAGGAGCGAAAAAGATGCGTTTTAGGAAGATCAAACTTTTCTGACAATTCTGAAAAGGATAAAAATAATCCTTTTTCATAAAGGTCCTTGATGATACTGAGACCCCTAGAATTAACTAAATAGGAGGAGAGTACCACATACTGCCTTATAAACATCAATTAAAGAATTAAAAAACATTCTAAAGATATCTGTGTGTTTTTAGTGATGAATACGCCTAGATATCTGAATCCTTCCTGAGCCCACTTAAAGGGGAAATTATGTTGGGAAAGTGTCTCAGCTGCTATATTGATAGGGAACAATTAGCTCTTTTGGAGATACAATTTGTCTAGAGTATTGGCAGTAACGATGAAATTGGGTTAATTATATATAAAAGAAGGTCATCTGCATAAAGGGACAGCTTTTTCACCCCAAAAAATAAATAAATGCTGCCCAACACTCAACAATTGCTTTTCAACTTTGTGAGTTAGAAGTAAGCTATACTTTGAATGAAATTGGAGGTGTTTTTTATAAATTGTGGGTGAAGGGGTCAGAGAATATTGGAGGTGCAGTTTAGAAAGTTGGTCAGATATTTCTGCCATCCTGACATTCTCAGATCTCCTCAACTGACACACATGCAATTATTATTTGTCCATGGATGTAGGATTTGAATGCCTCCCACAGTGTGATGCTGCTAATATAAATATTGGCATTTATTTCAATATATATATTTAAATGAGATGTGAGAAAATATTTTAAGTTGTTATCAGAATGTACATGTGAACTAATTCTCCATTGTTTAGAATAAGTTCTGGCTTGTGTAAACCTTAAATCCAAAGAGGTGGGTCATGATCTGAGATGATGGTGCGTTCAAGTCCTCCTGGGAAGTACGTACTTACGAAGTGGGAAGTTCATGTTTACAACAGCACTGCGTTCAAGTCACTTTCCTCGGAGTAAGATGGCAGTGTACTTTCTCAATTAATTACACAAAAATACAGCAAGGTTCTTAAACTATTTCTAGAAAATTAAGAACAAAGAAATGTGCATCAGGTGTACTTTGTTTTTGTCATGATTCTGCCCTCTTGTCCTTGTGTCACAGGCCGGGGCGAGCCCCTATTAAATGTACCACCTCGAGGAGTTTACCCAGAGACACCACAGACGGACAACAAGGTAAGTAATAATAAGTTCAGTTTTATTGAATTAAAATCCTAATTACTAAATCACGTGATGGGAGGGTTCCAGCTCTGTTTTCCTCTGTCCAGCAGCGGTGCAAACCCTTAGTGCAACAGTTGCAACCCAGCGGGTGACAGAAAGGGAAGTCGGCTCAATCGTTCCTCTTCGGACAGAACTGGAAAGTAGCCTTCTAGGCGATAGTAAGGGGGGGGTCCCACAGTAGGTCTCCCTCGGAGCAGACAGCAATAAGGGATCGGACAGATAATACTACAAGATCTCCACTCAGCGGTTCCTCTCCAGAACAGTCAGTGGTAGGTATAGTGATTCCTCTTCAGAACAGTCAATGGTCAGTATCTACATAGACAATGGTAAGGGATTCTCCCAGCGGTTCCTCTTCAGAGCAGACGGCGATAGGGGATGGACGCACAGTACTAAGATCTCGACAACGCGGTTCCTCTCCAGGGCAGTAAATGATAAGTATCTATACAGGCGATGGTAAGGGATCGAACACAACGGTTCCTCTTCGAACAGGCCTGGCAGGTGATCGTACAGACAGTAGTAAAGGATCTTCACCCAGCGACTTCTCTTCAGAGCAGACAGCGGAACAGACATGGTAAGAGACCTTCACTCGGCGGCTTCTCTTTAGGGCAGACAGCGGCAGATAATGGACCAGATGGTGGTAAGAGATATCCACACAGCGGCTCCTCTCCAGAGCAGACAGCAGCAGATAATGGGACAAACGGTGGTAAAGGATCTCCACACAGCGGCTTCTCTCCAGAGCATATAATTGAACAAACAATAGTAAAGGATCTCCACACAACGGTTCTCTCCAGGGCAGATAATGGAACAAGCAATGGTAAGAGACCTTCACATGGCGGCTTCTCTTCAGAGCAGACAGTGACAGATAATGGAACAGACAATGGTAATGATCTCCACACAGCAGTTCTCTCCAGAGCAGATAATGGAACAGACAATGGTAAGAGACCTTCACACGGCGGCTTCTCTTCAGAGCAGACAGCAGCAGATAATGGAGCAAACATTGGTAAAGGATCTCCACACAACGGCTTCTCTCCAGAGCAGATAATGGAACAGACAATAGTAAGAATCTCCACACAGCGGCTTCTCTCCAGAGCATATAATTGAACAAACAATAGTGAAGGATCTCCACACAACGGTTCTCTCCAGGGCAGATAATGGAACAAGCAATGGTAAGAGACCTTCACATGGCGGCTTCTCTTCAGAGCAGACAGTGACAGATAATGGAACAGACAATGGTAATGATCTCCACACAGCAGTTCTCTCCAGAGCAGATAATGGAACAGACAATGGTAATGATCTCCACACAGCAGTTCTCTCCAGAGCAGATAATGGAACAGACAATGGTAAGAGACCTTCACACGGCGGCTTCTCTTCAGAGCAGACAGCAGCAGATAATGGAGCAAACAGTGGTAAAGGATCTCCACACAACGGCTTCTCTCCAGAGCAGATAATGGAACAGACAATAGTAAGAATCTCCACACAGCGGTTCTCTCCAGAGCAGATAATGGAACAGACATGGTAAGAGACCTTCACACATCGGCTTCCCTTCAGAGCAGACAGCAGCAGATCATGGAACAGACAGTGGTAAAAGACCTTCGCACAGCGGCTTCTCTCTAGAGCAGTCAGGGGCAGATAACTGAACAGACAATGGTAAGTAGCAGGATATGTGATGGTCAAGAAGTCTTTACAACAGTTCCTGTACAATACACGCTGGTTAAACAATGGTTAGAAAGCTCTCTTCAGCTCGAGCTTCACAGATCTGCCCACTGGGCCAACAGGTGGAAGCAGAATTATACACCCACACTTGTGCATGCAGTAAACCACTTCAAAGAGTCACACATGTTCACTTCACACTAAGCACTGCAGTCCACAACAAACTCACAGTGAATAAGGCTCCCACTCACTGTCCCAGCCAGCTACCTCTCCCATTGATAGATCTGAATATCCAGAGCTGTGAGAAGTATACTGCAAAGAGATTTCAGTCAATATCTTGACTAATTTGGAGCCACTGTCCACTGACTGATACACTCAAACGAATATTGAAGATAAAGGGCTTCACAGAAGAATATCAAAGAGGCACTTAACTGCTGCATATATGATGTAGATGCTCAGCCACTCTTCAATCCTTATCGCTTTCACTTTATAGATCCATTTTCCAGTTCCCTGAGGCGCTGAGAATAAAGTTCCGCCTTCACGCCACATTATTCCTCCCCGCTCCGTGTTTTTGCTCTCTTCACGCCAGAATGCCCTTTTTATAATCCACATAGTGGATACGTGTCCCAATCACTGTTAACTTTCCTCCTATCGCACAGCTGACGCTCATCTTCTCATTCACCAGTGGCGGCCGGACACAATACACGGGGGAAACCCCGGAACCGGCCCGGTGTCCCACTGAAACTGCTCCCACATGGAAACATTTCCCGGACGAGTGGTTCCTCTTCGCCCGTCACCCCGTGACACTTGTGTTATTCTAGTCTTGAGGCAGGCCTTGCCTTTGTAGATTGGCCTTTTGTTTGGGCTGTGTGCTTGTGTTGTCTCGTCTCCTTACCCCGCCCCCTTGTTCTCCTCGTTTGTCATTATTGTTTAATCAGTGTCACTTGTTGCCCTCATTATTTTCTTCCTTATTTAAAGGACAAATCAAGTGAAAAATGAACCTAGGGGTAATTAACACATGGTTACCGAGTCGATCGTTCCCTGCGATGCGTTTTCATGAAAATCGAATGTAAAGAGTTTTATTTATAAAAACAGATTAGCTTATAACACTAGTATATAGGGCAGAGAGTAAGTAAAAGTAAATCGCAAGTTAATACCACTAACAAGGCTCAAAATAGCCTCACACTAACACGGGAGCATAATGAGGGTCCCTACATGCAAAACGAAGCATTGAGAACTTTGTAAGTGTACAGACAGTTTAATAAGAAGATACTTTATAAAGACAGTACATTACGTGTTTACAGGCAGGAGCCATCTTGGAAAACAGTCTCGACTAGTCGAGCCACGAACGCCGTGCGATGTGAGCTGGTCGACAGGAATTACGTTTGTGAAATCTAATGTAGCACGGCGTTCGTGGCTCGATTAGTCGAGACTGTTTTCCAAGATGGATCCTGCCTGTAAATGCGTAATGTACTGTCTTTATAAAGTATCTTCTTATTAAACTGTCTGTACACTTACAAAGTTCTCAATGCCTAGGTTTGAATGTAGGGACCCTCATTATGCTCCCGTGTTAGTGTGAGGCTATTTTGAGCCTTGTTAGTGGTATTAACTAGCGATTTACTTTTACTTACTCTCTGCCCTATATACTAGTGTTATGAGCTAATCTGTTTTTATAAATAAAACTCATTACATTCGATTTTCATGAAAATGCATCGCAGGGAACGATCGACTCGGTAACCATGTGTTAATTACCCCTAGGTTCATTTTTCACTTGATTTGTCCTTTAATCCCCTTGTGTTTGTTGTCCTGTGCTTGTTCGTTTCGTATCCTGCCTGTGAGTAATCCAGTCGAGTGTATTGTCAAATGAAGTTTATTGTTAAATAGTCTAGTCTTGTTAGTGTTTTATTTGCCTTGCTAATGTTGTTTGCCCCCTCATGGGTTTTGTTTTCCTTGTTTTCTGTTCAACAATAAACTGTATTCATTTAATACTGTCTGAGCTTGGGTTCGTGTCTGAAATCCGTGACAGTTTTTTTATGTTTTTAATTAATTTATGAAGCCACTGTAAATTTTATTGTTACATATTACATTGTTATATTATAATGCCATCATATTCTGTGTAGGCAATAGAAGCAATAGAAAAGCCTGACAATATCACTGAATACCTTAAGTATTGTGGTATTCCTCGATGTTTCTCACTGACACACCCACAACTCGGAAATTTCAGGGCTTAAAGAAAATCCCAAGCTTCCCACTCATATTTACGATATTGTGCTAGCGTTCAACTCTTAAATATGATCTTTATGAGATGACTTCAACGCACCATGACTATACTATGATAGTCGCAGGAATTGACAGAGTGTATCATTCTATCATCCAAAAGAAAATAAATCAATCTGCGAGTATGAATGGTGAAAAGAAAGAGAAGACTTTACTAGTTGGAAACCTTGACCTCCAGGGATTTGACAGGCCAATCTGTTTAGTTTAGGTCTCTAGAAGTCTGGCAGCTGGACAACGTGGTGTGTTTTGAAGATGACCTGTCCAATATTGTATTTTGAACCAAATTAAAATCTCCCCCTTTAACTATCTGATGACTATCAAGATTAGAGAGTATAGAAGAAGAAAACTTTTAAAAAACTGTTTATAAAATTCCAGGCACAATAACATGATCATTTGGATCTGAGATCACTGATTCAGGTTCAAAAGCAATGTTCTTATGTAGAAGAATCACTGTCCCTCTTGCCTTCACAGCAAATTTGTAGTGAAAACAGTGACCAACCCATGTACACTTAATGTGAGAAACATCCAAGGTGAGAAGATGAGTTTCTTAATCCAAGTCTCCTCTTGAGGGACTGTAAATGTGAAGGAACTTTTTGGTCTTAACAATATTATGCAAGCCCTTTACATTCCAAGAGATACAATTAATATTTGTATTTAATCTTGTTGTGCTACCAGCCATTTGTATCATGTATAACTAGTGCAGTACCCTGATCCATGAAATGTCCTGAACACATAAAAAAAGAGATAAAGAATAAAAAAAAACAAAGCTGAGAAAACAAGATCCATAATAAGACCAACACCAGTTAGCTGGCCCTTATACCCACCCCTGCTCTCCCTTTAAACTAACCACCAAGAACTTGCATATTTCTCTGGATACCTTGTCTTCCAATTGAACCCTTATTTAAACCACAAACCCTATTTCTCCCCATTATAATTGTATTTTACACATTATAACCCCCAACCAAGAGAATATCAGAATTAGAATTAGTACTGCATATATAAAATTTCAAATTCCTTCAATGACAAAATGTATTTTGGTAACACTTTATAATAACGTTCAGTTGTAAGTTATGTATAAGTGGTTAGTTAATGATGAACTAATCATTTACAAAACATTCATAAATTATTAGCAAGTGATATACTAACATTTTATGTATGTTTATGTAAATTCCATTAGAAGTCATTTACAAGTGATTAGTAAATTATTAACTAATTATTTATGAAACGTGTTTCATAAATTATGTTACTTTTTTGTAGGTATGTAGCAATTAGAGGGTGCAGAAAGTGTTGTAAATGTATACACGTACAGATCATTTGTAACAGGTCAAAAAAATCTACGAATGATGTGTAACACATTTACAAGTGAAGAATAGTTTACACTTTAGATGAGGGGATGCAGAAAGTGTTGTAAATGATTTATTCATGCGTTTACACATCTATAACAGGTGTTGAACACTGTAGTGTGTACTGCAGTGTAAGTGGTGACTGGTGAGGGTATAGACAGCTGTCTTCTGTAGTGTGTAGTGTAGAGTGTAGTGTAGTGTGTACTGCAGTGTAAGTGCTGACTGGTGAGGGTATAGACAGCTGTCTTATGTAGTGTAGTGTAGTGTGTACTGCAGTGTAAGTGCTGACTGGTGAGGGTATAGACAGCTGTCTTCTGTAGTGTAGTGTGTAGTGTAGTGTTGTGTAGTGTGTACTGCAGTGTAAGTGCCGACTGGTGAAGGTATAGACAGCTGTCTTCTGTAGTGTGTAGTGTAGTGTGTACTGCAGTTTAAGTGCTGACTGGTGAGGGTATAGACAGCTGTCTTATGTAGTTTATTGTGTAGTGTAGTGTGTACTGCTGTGTAAGTGCTGACTGGTGAGGGTATAGACAGCTGTCTTCTGTAGTGTGTACTGCAGTTTAAGTGCTGACTGGTGAGGGTATAGACAGCTGTCTTATGTAGTGTAGTGTGTAGTGTAGTGTGTACTGCAGTGTAAGTGCTGACTGGTGAGGGTATAGACAGCTGTCTTCTGTAGTGTAGTGTAGTGTTGTGTAGTGTGTACTGCAGTGTAAGTGCCGACTGGTGAGGGTATAGACAGCTGTCTTCTGTAGTGTGTAGTGTAGTGTGTACTGCAGTTTAAGTGCTGACTGGTGAGGGTATAGACAGCTGTCTTATGTAGTGTAGTGTGTAGTGTAGTGTGTACTGCAGTGTAAGTGCCAACTGGTGAGGGTATAGACAGCTGTCTTCTGTAGTGTGTAGTGTAGTGTGTACTGCAGTTTAACCCTCTGGGGTCTGGGCTGTTTTTGGGGTCCTTGAGATGTTCTGACATGCCCTGACATTTGTGCTTTTTTCAGTTGCTTATAAACATATTAATGGCAAAAAAAAATTACACACTATTTAGCACAAACAGGGCTACCATAATATGTGAGCAACAAGAATGTACATCTCTGCATTTTTGAGAGAATAATGTTTATGCATGGTTATTGAAAAAACTAAAAACTAAAGTTTCTGATATAAGGCCATAAAACACATTCTAAATATGTGCCAATAAGACTTTTGTCTAATGGATGTCATCACCTAGTGTTTTTTCTTCAAAATGATGTGAAAATCACCCTGCCTTATCATTCACATAACACAATACATTGATTTGAATTTTGCAAAGCACTTTCTGTTTGGAAAGGCAATATGCGGAGTGGGCGTCAACGATCATGCATATTTAGTGGTTCACACTTGAGGAGACAATGGGGCCTGCATACTTAGGGACCGTTCGGTATTTATGGAAGGGGCCACCGAAGGAAAATAGGGGAGGGTCATGTCTTTTTATTCTTTGTTAAGGGGAGGGTCATCCAACTTTTTTTAGTCTAGGGGGAGGGTCACCCAACTTTTATATTCATGAAAACAGCAACATTTCAAAGTGGCTTGTTTGGTGCTATTTTTTTCCATTTAGCTCCATTAGCGATATATATTTTAGTTTCCATTCTTATTTTGTTTCCACGATGAGTAAGATGTAGGGCTACCACATCTTTAAATTAGCCTACTATTAGTATTATTTAAGTTAACATAAAATACATAGACCTACACCACAACTAGTTGAGGATAAATTCGTTAAAATTGGGCGATTCAGTGTTATGGACGTGACATTTGCAGTCAAAACTTAAAATAAAAATTCTCAGAAAATGCATTTAATACCAATATTTTGAAACATCTGAAAGGAGTCAAGACATTAGAAAAATATCAGTCTACACATGCGTTTTATATTTAATATGAGGGAAATACACATGTGACGTGACACAAAAAAATCTTTAACTTTTAGGTGGCAAAATATTTTTTAGTAATTCTATAAATTACACTGTGCAAACCAAAAGATATATACCCACCGGATGAATAAAGATCGGCCTCCACAGAACATAAAATATTATATTATTTTTATTTTATTTTTCGCGTTCGCATTTATGTGAAAAAAAAAAAAAAAGAATGTTAAGGGCCTAACAGTTCTCCATTACGGACATGACTGCTCTGAAAGCGACTTAAAAATTTCACAGAGACCTCAAACAGAAAGCACAAAGCCTTTCTTTAAAGTGAATTTCGTTTTTTATTTATTTTATCTTAATTTTAATCAATGTTTCATCTGGATTTAATAAATAAGAAGTAGGCTAGTCTAAATATAGTAGAAAATAGATAATCATGACACGAAGGCGCGGGCGAGTGAACTGGACTCGTCTCATAAATGAACCGAAACTCAGCGTAAGGTTGGCTATGCTACTTGCCTCACAGACCTGAGAAATATATAGAAAGCTTGAAATGTCTACTTTTAAACAGAACAATTCAAAATGAAGGAAAACAGACTGCTTTCTCCTTATGAAATGTGCATTTCTCTCTGGCGCGTTCTGAGAAGATTGCGACGCATCGTCAACTTCATCTTTGCAGTAGACACAGAAAACACTTGTTTATTAATAAACCTAGCTATATTTGACATATTAATAATCATTACTTTTGCCGGTTCTTTGTGACAGCTTTTAGATGCTTTATTCGCAACGCCACCCATGTTGAACGAGTCACACCGCATCAGCACCGAAAACATGTTTTTTTTTCTAATCTAAAATCAAAAATCGTGATACGAACTGAATCGTAGGTTTGGTCTAGCGTTACAGCCCTAGTAAGATGAGAAAGCAAGAGTTTATGGTTTAAAAAACAAACAAACAATGGCTATCTGAACATCTTTGCCAAGCGCAAACCAGTACAGAATTAGGCTAATCAATAAATTATCGGGGAGGGTCATGCCTTTTTTCACAATCATTTTGGAGGGTCATAGAAAAATGTATTGCTGGCGAAGGGAGGGTCAAGTCTTTTTTGACAACAGATCTCAAAACTCCTCCGGTGGCCCCTTAAATAAATAATGAACAGTCCCTTAATGACTCTTTCATTCAGGTGAGTCACTGAGCCACAAGAAAGCAAGAGCAACAGTTGGAAGCATCTCAATTCTTTTTTATTTTTCCACATATTGTGCTTGCAATTTGGCCTATAATATCCAAGGAAAACATGTCTAGTAATTGTGCAGTTAATTCTCATACTGTATTTTCAGTTTTGGAATATTTATCCTCTCCCCAAATTTAGCAAATAAAGAGGAGGAAGAGGAGGAGGAAGGGCAAGGGGAAGGGGAAGAAGACAAGCAGTCTCGGATGAAATTAGTGCCACTCTAGTTGCCCATGTCCTTGTCCACGGTGTGACCATGAGGGAGGCTGGGTAACAAGTACAGCCAAACTTGAGTCGCTTCACCGTCGCCTCCATCATCAGAACCTTCAGGGAGGAGTCACTGAATAAGAGACCAACATTTCCAGTGTCTCTGAGGAGGTTTATTCTCTTCAAGAAAAGGCCAGCAGTCGTACAGTCACACAGAGTGATTTTATAGTGTGACAGTTGTAACAAATTAGCTCAAAGGGAAATATTAATACTAACTCATAATTATCAATTATGATTAATTATTAATATTTGGGTCAGTTAATTGGATTAACCTGAGGTAGCTAAATTAATATTACAATCAATTAATAAGTTCCAACAAACTATTTTGATTATTCATTTATTCTAAGAAAAGCATATCTTTCATGGCCACCAAAAGATAATTATTCCTTAGCATGTACAGCGCTTGGAGCATGTAACAAGATCAAGATCGTAAAAGGGAATTTGTTGCAAGCAGAGAATCAGAACCAAATACACATTGTGCACAAGTTTTATTAACTAAATCACAAATATTACTAAACTAAACAAACATTGTTTAGTAAACAAACATTGTTTAGTTCTCATTGGCATATAATTAAAAGTGATTATCAACTGAATGGACTTTTTCAAAATTTGCCTCTTTGTGTCTTTTCTAGAAGCTCAAACCTTAGAGATAGGCTGGTCCATGCTGATATTGTCACGCCTTCTTCTAGTACTCTTTCTAATGCCCAGGGTAATTTTCCATGCCAAAGTTGCACTTCCTGTTCACATTACCTTAAACTCCAGTCTTTCACACATCTGCACACACGTAAGATATATAAAATCAAGCAATTGATTACATGTAAATCTACCCACGTGGTGTACATTTTGATCTGCCCTTGCCCATTGTTGTATGTAGGCAAAACTATTAGGGCTTTACGAACGAGAATTTTGGAACATTTGAGTGCAATCAGGAGATGTGATGCAACCTCGTCTGTTTCTCAACATTTTCAACTAGCTAAGCATGCAATTTCTGACCTGAAATTTCTGGGCATTGAAAGAGTTTTGCCTAAAAGGAGAGGTGGTGATGTAGATAAAAAACTGCTACAGAGAGAATCTTTTTGGATTTTTGAACTCAACAGCCTTTTCCCGAAAGGGATGAATGAAGAGATAAACTATTCATGTTTTCTGTAAATGCTTTTATTCTTTTTTAGAGATAAATATTGTTAACTTTTCTATCAAAAGAATTGTGTTTCTATTTGTTCTCTGGGTCTGGGCTGAAGCCCCTCCCTTTGCACCTGTTACTTGTTTCCTGATTACCTATTGGGTATTAATTGACTGCATGTCTGGTGTTGATTCATTATGAGCATTGAGAATAGCTGGATTGCTGAAACGTCTGCTCTTGCTCTATTAAAATAATTGATTCTTTTTGTTAAAGACTTTAGCCCTATTCGGACGGGACTAGTTTTCCAAACGACGTTTGAGTTACAATTCTTATCAACCTACGTCTGTGATTTCATGTACGGATTCGGACGGGACTAACATCTCCGTGTTTATTACCGAGGTAGGAGTGTCTGTTTTACATGTGGGCATTGCAGAAGATCACGTGTTCAGAATGCGTGGATTGCGTATGGTCATTTGAAATTAAGTATTTTTAAAATTAAGCACTTTGAAATATAAAGTAAAACGTCCTAACGTATTAAGTGTTTTGTAAACCTTTGATAAAAATTGTAGTATAAAAAAAAACTAAACATAGATTTGTCATCATGATTTTATAGAACTGGGTTCTTATAATAAACCCACCGGAATAAAAAGTTTTAACTTATAGGCTATAATTTACACGTTATGTAATTAAGTGCAGAAATGAAAGTAATCTTACCTGAAACTGATATTACAGTAGCCAGTCTTAACAGTTTACGTGATTTGGCTCTTCTTGTTGATTTCATTTTTTATTTTATTTTTTCTTTGCAGTGTAGGCTACCAAACACATTTACATCCATTATCGGTGCGCAAAAAGCAGAAACCGGCGCGATAGCGAGAGATTGTATGGCAGTTCACGTTGACCAAAACACATAAGAAAAAGCGTTTTGGAAAAAAAATGTCCGGTAATCACAGACATTCGCATTCGGACGGGATTAGATTTCTCTGAGGACCGCCGAGTTTGACGAAAAACAGTAGGTAATTTGCTCTGGAATTTTTACAGAGGTCGTGTGAGAATTTTTTTTTTTTTTTTTATTTAACCTTTATTTAACCAGGAAAGTCCCATTGAGGTTAAAAACCTCTTTTTCAAGGGAGTCCTGGCCAAGAGGCAGCAAAAACACAATCAATTACATTTATAAAAGTTATACAACACAAATAATTAAAAACATTTACAATTTAAACAGGTCATTTCCGGTTCTCTCAATCTGGACTTAAAAGCATTTAAGGAAATAAGTTCAGATAATTTCAAGTCTTTTTGCAAAAAGTTCCATGCAGAAGGAGCGGAGTAGACAAAAGCCCTTTTTCCCAGTTCTGTACGGGCAAATGGAACAAAGAGCAGCAAGTGATCATTTGATCGCAATGAATAAGAACCAACACTTCTCCATGTAATTAAACTACAGATGTAGGATGGCAACAGACCAAGCATGGCCTTATAGATAAAAATATGCCAGTGCCCTGATCTCCTGTTGGACAACGATGGCCATCCCACTCTGGAATATAATTCACAATGATGGGTCAAGTTTTTACAATTCGTAATAAATCTCAGAGACGCATGATAAACAGTGTCAATCTTATGCAGACATTGTGATGAAGCGGTCCTATACACCAGGTCTCCATAATCTAAGACAGATAAAAATGTTGCAGTGACTAGCTGCTTTTTTGCTTTAAAAGAAAAACAAAATTTATTTCGAAAGAAAAAGGACAGTTTAAGTTTGAGTTTCTTCACGAGGTTGTCTATATGAGGCTTAAAAGTGAGAGCATCATCAAGCCAGATACCAAGGTACTTATAAGAATGAACCAACTCTATGACATTTCCAGACAAAGTGAACACAGGAGGAGGAGCTTGAGAAACCTTCTTAGTATTACTAAACAGCATCAGTTTGGTCTTATCAGCATTGAGAACCAGCTTAAGCTGCATAAGCGTGCGTTGAACCACATCAAAAGCTTTCTGCAAAGACTCAACCGCTTTAGCTGGGGATGATCCAAAACAATAAATAATCGTGTCATCAGCATAGAAATGCATATTAGCATCCGACACATTTTGGCCTAATTCATTTATATACATAATAAACAAGAGAGGACCTAATATTGAGCCTTGTGGCACCCCCTTGTGGACCTTAACTAATGCAGAACATAAACCATCACATTTAATACACTGAGTCCTGTCACTCAGATAATTCTGAAAAAGACAGACATGGCAGATTCGGAGAGGATTAAAATCTCAAAGTACATCTGTGAAACAGATATTTCTCTAACGTCCCCCTGTGAAACTAGTCCCGTCCGAATAGGGCTTAAGTCTAGTTTTTCAGAGTGCGAACCATCTACAGTCTCTTCTACATTTTATTGGTTTTCACGCACCTGGACTTACAACTAGCCTTCATCTGAGTGCAACAATATTTCCTTGTAAACTAAACAAACATACATACATTCATAGGAAATAGAACTATGGAAAAGATCTATTTAACTATGAAAAGAACGTACTCGGTGACCTAACGGAACCTCGGTTCTCTCTAGAAGAGGGAACGAGTATTGCGTAAGTTGCTTTCACACGTCATAGCCCGCCATAATGGGTGTGGCTAGCGTGTATAAAGGAAGGGCTCACAGGCTGGAAATCTGGTTTTCATTGACTGAAGCGAATAAGCTCGTGGCGCGACACGGCAGCTTACGCAATACTTGTTCCCTCTTCTAGAGAGAATCGAGGTTATGTTAGGTAACCGAGTACGTTCTCTTACGAGAGGTTCTCTCGTATTGAGTAAGTTGCTTACGCTACGGGAACCCCTTGTCAACGCCGTGCGCGCCGAGCATCCATTGCATGAGTCCCAGGGGAGCCCGGGAACACAACATGCGGGAACAGGCGGCCAGCAACGTGGGCCAGCACAGTACATAAGCACATAATAGGGAGAATAAAGAGCGGCTCCGCTGGTCTATGTATAGAGAGTATCAACCCTTAGCGCAGCTGTGTGGAAAATAATTAATTAGCCTACATTTTGGAAATAACTTCCAAAATGTCGTTTTATTTATGTCACGGGTGACAAAAGCGCTATCGAGCGGAACCCCCTTATGAGCCATGAGTTTCCAGAGGGAACGATTTGTGGGCAACACATCCTACTCCGGTTCCGGGTGTGGTGGGAATTTTGCCCGGCCTGATTAGCGCTGATGCACTGCAGGTGCGAGAGAGAGAGACACAGCCTCCACATAGGCTTTCCGCCTGACAAAACAAACATAAAAAGAGCCATTGAGAGAAGCATGGGTGGTTCTTGTTCATCGTGGTTCGTCGTGGTTGTTGTTCGTCGGCCGTTCGTTCTCGGCAAGCGAAGTTTCTGGGCACAAGCTTGTTTGTGAGAGCGATCGGGGTGAGAAGGTCTCCTGTTGAAGTGGTCTATATTGAGTTAAAATCGGCTGTGGGGAAGCCTCGTTGGGGAAAACCTGCCCATTGAAGTCTGCTGGACTGATTGATCGAATGGATCTGCGTTGAGGAGAGAAAGAGAAAGATAAGTGAACTGATTTCATCTTACAAACAATTGAAAAGCTTGAAGAGGATGCAGAGAATATAGATCTGACGGTTGGGAAAGCTATGTGTTTCAGAGTGTGTTGAAGAGGAACCAAAGATCGAGTATCCTTCACGGGAGTGTAATGAATGGATTGAGGTCTCTGATCAGCCTTATTGTGTGAGTGAATTGCAGTGCTTTTGCCTTATTGATACACATTAGTGCATTGCTGTGGATTTGAAGTGAACACATGTGCGGTGTGCTTTTGCTGAGAAGTAGCTTCAACTTCTGCATACGTCTTTGTGAAAAGTGATGATATCTGCTCTCTACTATTAACCTCTTCTCTGCTGAGCCCTGTGAGTGTACAGACATACTGGTGAAGTGTCATCAACCTTTTCTCTGCCTGAGCCCGGTGAGTGTACAGATACACTGGTGAAGTACTATTAGGGCACTTTCACACTTGGTTCGATTGCCTGTTCCGAACCCGAGTTCGATTGCTCCTCCCTCCCCCTGCCCCCGATGGACTGTGTTCACATTATATTATTTGTATCTGAACCGCGGTACGCTTGCGTCATCAAGCTGCAGCTGGCGCGTGCTCGTGTTGCTTGGTAACCGCTATGAAAAGGCGTCAAAATGGATAGAATTGCTCGCTTCACGTTTGTTCTTCTTATTTTAACCTTTGGTTTTGTTTTCAAAGAAAAGATACAGAAACACACTTGCGTCTGTCTGCCGCAAAAATATTAAAACCGTTCCAAAGACAGCGGGATGTCCGCCAAAGACAATTTTTGTGGAGGCAAGCAGAAATCATCTCTGCTTGCAGTGCGTCAATCCCGCTTTTCATCAAGGTAAGTGTATAGACCCTTTTAAAGTTGTTAAACAGACACGCACGCAGGCACGCACCACATTATATGGCATCAATAGTGGTTCACTTCCGCGATTTGGTTCGATTGCGTTCATATCAGCAGCGAACCGTACCCGAGTTCACATGAACCGTACCCCAGACCACCTTTTTAAGCGGACTCGAGTACGGTTCGCGGGTGCGCACCCGAGTTCGGAAAACAGCGTTCACATCATCCAAACGAACCGAACTCTGACGTCATTCGAACCCGGGTGCGCACCAAAAGTGCTAGTGTGAAAGCCCCCTTAATCTCTTCTCTGCTTGAGTCCTGTGAATGTACAGATACACTGGTGGAGTGCCATTAACCTCTTTTCTGCCTGAGCTCTGCAGCCTTACTGGTGAAAAGAGTTTCTAAATCATTGTCCCATCACTGTGCTCCGACGAAAGTATCCTGTACTGAGAAGAATCCTTACCTTCCTACTTACCGTTGACCCCCGAAGAATGCAGCATCGCTGGTAAAGTAAGCTTTTAAACCACTTTCACTATTGTGCACCAACGAAAGTACTTTGTACTGAGAAGAATCCTTACCTTCCTACTTACTGCCCAAGTCTTGAAGTATGCAGCATTACTGGTGAAAAGAGTTTCTGAATCATTGTCCCATCACTGTGCGCCGACGAAAGTATCCTGTACTGAGAAGAATCCTTACCTTCCTACTTACCGTTGATCCCCGAAGAATGCAGCATCGCTGGTAAAGTAAGCTTTTAAACCACTCTCACTACTGTGCACCGACGAGAGTTCTCCATGACGACGAAGGCCTAGAAGACATCGAATTCGATTAAGATTTGTCCCCTTTTTATATCTTGTGATAAATAAAGATTACTATTCGTTGGAACTTATCTTGTGTCTGTGTCGTCCATCTGTTGCGGGCCTGTGGTGTCGGCTCCTCGCGGTGGTGGTGTGCTTCAAGTCCGGGACGGCGGGTCATCCATTGAGGTCCGCCCCGGTGACATATACACTGTAAAAAATATTTTTTTTAATTTCTAAGTAAAGTTATCATTAAATATGTTTTACAAACAATTGGTTTACAAACTCTTGGAGGTTTGTGGTTACCATCATTCAGAAGAGTGATGGTGCTTGTGTTTAGACTTGTGTTTTACGTGATTAAATCAGGAAGATTACATTGGTTTCTTTTCAGTGTAGGACAGTTTGTCAACAAAATGCAAAAAATATAGTATATTTATAAACATCGCTAAACAAAGAGTGAATTGAAGAATTAAAAAAGTAATGACGGTTTTTATGCACTTTTAGTTTTGTTTTGTCAACACGAAATCTGGTGGGTACGCATACCCACTGTCCCCACCAAAATCGACGCCTATGTGCTTCATACCATGTAAAGGGAAACATGATAATATAAAAGTACTGTAGTAATGCAGAAAAGTGCATTACAACCATGTTAAAGCTATTTAAAACGTTCAGATGCAAAAAGGAACTAAATGTAAAATTAGATAAACTAGTTAATGATATTGCGCAAATGCTCTCGGTCTCTTCAAAGGTCTTCGCGAATTATTGTGTTATAAGACTCAGTTATCATACATCACGTCTCTTCTACTGTAAGTACGCAGAAAAAAATGAGACAAATGATGCGCGTTTGAGTCGGATTTTTATGAAGAATATGTGACTGTTTATGTAACTGGCAAGGCAAGGCAAGTTTATTTATATAGCACATTTCATACACAATGGCAATTCAAAGTGCTTTACATAGAAGAAATTAAAATAATAAAAAGAAATAAGAATAATTAAAACAGTTTAGAAAAATAAAAAATAAAATACAGTACAGTACAGTCGGACGAACATTGGCACAGTGCTCAGTCATTAAATGCATAGCTTAACAGATTTGTTTTGAGTCTGTATTTGAAAGTGACTACTGTAGGAGCACGTCTGATCTCCTCTGGCAAAAGAAAACTTTGTCTTCGTCATACTTCGTCAGTATGGCCACATGAAACACGACTGCCATCTACAGGTTTTAGTATTTCCTGCGTCCAACACCTAATCCCCCTTCTGCACGATCCCGCAGAATTTCGGAAGTGCTCGCGGCATTCTTCTCTCTGGGACGCGCATTTTTAAAGGCCACATCTGTACCTGACCGTCGAGGGCGAATCTCAAGAATGGCCATTGACGGGGTAATAATCTGGATCTGAAAGTAAGCGTCTTTCAGATCGAGAGAAATAAACCAGTCCCTTGGGCGAAATTGCGCGAGGATTTGTCTGGTCGTGAGCATTTTGAACAGTTGCCTCATGAGAGCTTTGTTCACATATCTCAGATCTAAGATAGGTCTGAGAGCTCCGTCCTTCTTGGGCACGAGGAAGTAACGGCTGTAAAAGCCTGACTCGGTCAGAGAAGGATGTACTGGTTCTAATGCCCCCTTGCACAGCAGCTTTTATTTTTTTTATCTATTTCTGCACAAAGTAGGTGTGCTACTTCCAAATTAACTCTCGTCCCGGTCTGTGCTCGAAAGCACGGGGGACGGCGAGCAAACTGTAGTAATAGCCCTGCTTACAGTATTCAGCACCCATTCTGACACGCCCGGAATCGCTTCCCATGCTTTTGCATGTATAGCTAGGGGTAGAACAGCCTCTGGGTTGCGATCACAGCACTGCGTGGGGTCGAGAACCTATATCAGAGGTATCGGTGCCTGAATATGGCGGCTCACTGACAGCGATAGCTGGCCGGTTTACATTCAATGACTCGATCACTTTGGACGGAGAACATTCTGTGGCAAGAAAGCACTCGTGTGCGGGCACAGGGCTTACGTTCACAACACGGCCGGTATGTGGCATTAAGGTTCCGTCCCCTGGGATAAAAGTGTAGCAGAGCGGGCAGTGAGTAGGTGTGGGCACTGTTTTGTGGGCACATTTCCTACATTTAACACTCGAGCGGCATATGCCAGCTCTAGAGTGGGCTCTGCAATGACACCGGGGGAACCATGCTTGTGTGTAGGGGTGAACGCTGGGAAGCAGGCGCATTTTCTACACTCAAGACACCATCGGCGCGAGCCGGATAACCAGAATTGTACTCTTATGAGATTTCTCTGGGGTGCCGTAAAGACGGTGTTTGGGTGCAGGCGAGTGGGTTGTGCAACGCGCTCGTTGGCTGCAAAATACACATCTGCAGTCGCCTTTTTAAGGGGACTGACAGAGCGAAAGCTTTGACGGCATAATTTTATCTGCCGGCAGACCCGTGATTCGAACACGGGTCTCTGGCGCGGAAGCTTAAGATTCCGCCACTGAGCTACAGGGGGAAACACATAAGCTTTCAGTTAGCGCGAGCATATACAGTAAGAGAGCGTCAACATTAGAGTGCAGACGAGCGGGTTGTACAATGCGCTCGTTGGCTGCAAAATACACATCTGCAGTTGCCTTTTTAAGGGGACTGACAGAGCGAAAGCTTCGACGGCATAATTCTGTCTGCCGGCAGACCTGGGATTTGAACACGGTTTTCTGGCGCGAAAAACCTAAGATTCCGCCACTGAGCTACAGGGGGAAACACATAAGCTTTCAGTTAAGCACGCATATAAGAGAGCGTCAACATGTCTTGTGACGGCGTCTGTTTGCAGGCGTGCGTGTATTATAACAGGCTCGTTTACTGCAATATTAGTATTTCCAGCCGCCTGAACTTAGAGAGGACTGAGAAATGTATGAGAATTGGAGGTTGGCCTGGCCTCAGCGGGACTAAAACACTCTTTCTTCCTCCTTTCGCCGGTGAGTGAGGCACGCGGGGTGCTGAACATTGCTCGTGACCGTCCGCTCTGACATCCCTTGAGAACGGCGCAGATTGCGGACAAAGGGAGAGAGAGCGGGAAGATGTTGTAATAGGCGAATAGCCAGAGAGCGTCATCATGTCTTGTGACGGCGTTTGTTTGCAGGCGTGCATGTATTATAACAGGCTTGTTTACTGTAATATTGATATTTCCAGTCACCTGAACTTAGGAGGGGGGAGGAGGGGGGGTTGAGGCCAGAAGCGAAGAAGCTAAGAGAGCGAAGGGCTAGCGAAGAGGCCTTTTAAAGCTTGACAAAGGAAAAATTTCTGAGCTGGCTTTTCCTCTGTGGGGAGGATTTATGACGCTATCTCAAGTGTGGTTAGACATCTGCCTTATTTTTTTTCTGTTCATTAATGCTCAAATCCACACTGCATTCTAAGAGAAGGTGATGTAGATCAAAGTGTGAGTCATTAAATGAGGATTAATTAGATAGGAGACATGATACAGGTGAGTGTGGTTGGGTTTATGTGTGTGTGTGTGTGTGTGTGTGTGTGTGTGTGTGTGTGTGTGTGTGTGTGTGTGTGTGTGTGTGTGTGTTTACTGATTAACTGTCACTGTGTGTTTTGTAGTGTGGATCATGGAGGAGAGATCAGGATTACAGCAGGACCACGAAAATGTACGTCTATACACACACACACACGCACTCTCTCTCTCTCTGAAATATTTGAACATAAGAATCCTCTTTTCTGTTTGGTAACCATGGCGATTTCAGTCAGAACCTCATTCAGGACAAAAGCTGTTACAGAATATTTCTTTAGTGCTTTATTAGCATCGGTTGCTTACAATCCTAAATGAACTAGTCAGATCTGAAATGAAGACTCAAGATAGAAAGTTTCTGTAATTCACTGATGTGTGTTTTCTCTCCATCAGATTCTCATCAGTTCACTCTGGATCTGAACACAGTGAATAAACTCCTCCGTCTGTCAGAGAACAGAGAGATTACAAACACTTACACAGTCCAGCCGTATCCTGATCATCCAGACAGATTTGATCATTATCCTCAGGTGTTGTGTAGAGAGAGTGTGTGTGGATGCTGTTACTGGGAGATTGAGTGGAGTGGGAGTGTGTGTATATCAGTGTCATATAAGAGCATCAGCAGGAAGGGATTGGGTCATGAGTGTGTGTTTGGATATAATGATCAGTCCTGGAGTTTGATCTGCTCTCCCTCCAGTTACTCATTCTGGCACAATACCATAAAGACTGAACTCCCTGTAAAGCCAATCAGCAGGAGAATAGGAGTGTATGTGGATCACAGTGCAGGAACTCTGTCCTTCTACAGCGTCTCTGACACACTGAGCCTCATACACACAGTCCAGACCACATTCACACACACACTCTATCCTGGGTTTTGGGTTTATAATCCTGGATCATTAGTGAAACTGTGTTGATGAATGAGAATAGACTGATGAGAGATTCTACCCATAAGCATTATGGGTAGAATCTCTCATCAGTCTATTCTCATTCATTGAGCTGCATGATAAATCAGTGACAGTGAGATGTTCTATGTCTCTTTATTACATTAATAACACAGCTTAGCTTCTGTCAGTGAAATAAAGAGAAACAGACAATGATACACAGAGAAGAGAGAGGAAATATGAGACACAATGAGACTCACTGAAACATGTCTTTTTGACATGTCTTCATGATTTTTGATGACTGAAAATAGGCCATGGGCCTTTCTTCATAGATATTCATGAATTTGGAAGAAGGAAGTCGAGTGATGTCATCAGTATGATTTTTATTTTAAAATATTAGATTTTTGTTTAATGGTATCACCAGTGACACAACTCCAGGGGACCACTACTTTCAAATATTAAAAATCAAATATTGCCACATAGATGGCTCAAGACGACATAATTGTTCAAATAACATATTGTTTTATTTTTTTAAATGTGAAGAAATCGTAACCCTAAAGTGTTTTTCAAGTGTGATATTTCTGTAAAGGCTAGGGACAGAAAATGGACATTGCCATAGAATGATCCAGAAATGATTTTGCATAAATTTTACCCGAGCTATTATTTTACATAACAGCATCTGTTCAAAACTTTACAATTTTAAAGCAAAAACTGTGCTTAGTCGTCTTAGATCTTATTTATCCAAAGATATTCAAACAGTATTTTGTCCACCGACACACACCAGCGTGATGTATTCGTGTGGGATGATTTTTGATGGCCGAATACTCTTTCACGTAGGCTATCTTGGCATGTGGGGGCGTGCGTATGTAACATTATGTATGTATTTGTATATGTGTGCGTGTATGAAAAAGTATCCTACAGTTTTTTACAATCACTTTGTTACTATTTTCAGAACCTTGATGTCATTTTTCACAACTCTAGACACAAAACTCACAACCAATGATCAAAATGCAAATTTTTCAAAACTCTAACCCTTTTCTCAATTGCTTGGATACAATACACATAAAACTTAGATACATAAACATAAAACAACAAAAATCACCTGTTCAATATGACACAACTTAACATCAAAGTACTGCTATTTCAAAACGCAATTCACACATTACATTTCAAATGAGTGTCTATTCATTTCCTTACAATGATCTAACTATCAATTGATACAACTGCTCAAAATAAGTAACTGTTGCATTACTCTTAATGCATAGTTGTATGGAAACAGACAAACAATCTTCCATTTTTACAGTAAATCATGAAAGTTTCAAGATAACAAGATTCATTGTCACCAATTAGCGTGGAGCATGAACTAATTAGACTACAATATCCATGGATGTAGTAGCCTAATATTTTATCATAAAGCTTCATCAGACACTGTGTCTATGGTCCCAAATACTGTACCACCTTTTCAAACTGTTGACAGTAGCACTGTATAGATAATCACTCCTGTTTTGTACAAGCAAGCAAGTTGAGGAACACTGCATTTGATGTTTTACAGTACTGTCTTTTCTTTTCTATTTCATAGCTAATTATTTTTTGCTTTGATTCAAATAAACCTATGTTATGATTGTACTGTAGTGTTTTGCATCAATATATTACAAACTTTGTTCAATGATTCCACTGTGTCTGTAGTATTCTCTCTACTCATGCAGTACTTTTACAGAGATGTATTTACTGTACATGTAGTACCATAATGAAACCTGTATCACCTATTTTGTTCTACAATATTTAATGATTGTACGAACAATGACACAGTGAAACTATCGGTTGCTTGTGTGTGGGTGATCTATAGTTATGTTTCAATGGTATTTCACAGTAAATTTGTTTTTTGAACCAATGATTGTGCAAGTGCAAGATTTCTTTAAAGATGTGAATGCACAATGCAAAGTTTTGAACATTAGACAGCCTGTGTTACAAGTGATAACCGTTTTGAGTTTTGTGTCTAGAGTTTTGAAAAATGACATCAAGGTTCTGAAAATTGTAGCAAAGTGATTGTAAAAAACTGTAAATGAAAACCGTGCAACCCAGTGTCACAAAAAAGACTTGTAGGCTATATATGCATTATAATTCGATTTTCCACTTTCAAGTATTAGTTTCTTTTGTTTGGGATTTTTTTAAAGATTTTTTCTAAATAAAAATCTGTACATTTATTCTCGTTTCTATTATTTTGTCTATTTAAATTCTATTTACAAACTCACCACACACACACTAATGGCCAATAACTGTAATTTATTGAAAGCCATCTTTTTTTCTGAAAAGATGACACCTTACACTTGAAGAGCACAAATTGTTTTAGAATTTTACAGACAAAAACAAATTATGTTGAAAATCACCAATTGTAGCTTCAGATTGTAAAGGGTTAATTCACTGTTCTCAAACCAAGCTCATGCTCCACTCGTCACAATGGTGGTAACCCACCAGAAACTTTTCTAAACTATAGCAAAACAAAACATTAAACATTACTAAATCTCCCACTTAACATTAATCTGGTAGAAAACTATTTTAGCATTTACTCTCCCTTTTAAGTAGACTGACTACGTCAGACTTCCTACTTCAAAAACCTACAGTAGGTAGTCAACCAGAATGCCTATTACCACTGCAAAGTCACCGCGGCAAAACTAAACCAGTCGCATTTCAAAGTCATTCGCGTAATGACCGCCAGGTGGCGCAAAGAGACATTTTGCAAAACAGCAGCAATTGTCGCATTTTGAAATGTAAGTGGGGCTAATGTCAATTAACAGTAAGGATGAAATACTACAACTATGGTAATTTCCATATCAGCCTACAACAAACATGAAAAATAAAAAAAGAGTTATTGACATTCGCTGTACAATTATGAAACAACCTAAGATTCGGTGGAGTTGAAAAAAAAGCCTACACCAAAACACCATTATAGGCATATCTCGCCGTCAGTGAAAATAAATTAGGTGCAATGACGCTGATTATTTTCACTATTCTATTGAGGAATGAGATGAATGAAGAGGACTTTTCTCTCGTGTTAGCAAACACACACTGACTGCTAGACAACCGAACTACTGGGCTTTCTAGTAAATTTGTGGTCGAGTGGTATAATTTAGGTGTCAATGATTTAGATGACACCGGTTCAAATCCCGAACAAACATGGGCTACTGTAATTTTTTTTATTACTTGTCTAATTCTAAAACAAAAAAAAAAGCATTTTTTTATAAGCTTATATTTACTATAAAATAAAATGAGCATGCATTTCCATTTTACACTAAGGAACAAATAGGCTATTATCTAACATAATGACTGAATTTGTATAACAATTCCAATCGTAATTTCAAAAGCAGTTCTGTTAAAAACAGAAAATAAAAACTTTATGGGGTTCACTATACAGAAAGAGTTTTTAAAAAATGTGGTTGTAAGCAAGGTGCGATTTGCTTTTCCCTGCGATTTGCTTTTTTTTTTTATATCCCTGCTTTTGCTGAAATATTTTTATCCCCCTCAGTAATCAATGCTATATTTCACCAATATACCATATAAAATATATAAAATAAAGATATTCAACACGCACGTTTAAACAACAAACAATAAAATCAGAACCAGTGCTTATGCTCCTGTTTTGAGAGATAACATGCAGCGCGTTTCAGTTACGATCCTGTTTCCTGTTGCCTTATACATGCACGGCTTTTCAAAATGTCACAAAGCGTTTTGGGATTGTTTTGAATAAAATATTGAAGTTTATAATTAAGTATTTTGGCACACCACGCCAAGTGGGGCCACGCATTGTTCTAAAATCGGGTTTTATTACATTCCATCTTTTATATGGAGAGTGTCGGTTAGCCAGTCTAATGATACAGAACAGGCAAAGGCAAAATTCCTTTCAGGATAAATCTCTCTATGTGTCCTAATAGGTTTTCCATAAATTAATAAATAAATTGAAGGGTTCAATCCAGTTGTTTCAACTGGTTTTGCAGAGTTTTAGAATGTTTGAGCAGTGTGAATGATTGTCAACAATCTGGCCTTGTCTAAACATGACCTGTTGACGAAACTAGTTCATGCCAACTAAACGAATGCGAGTGAGCAGCAGATACAGAGCGCTTTATTTCACGATCAACCTCGTTTTATTGTAGGGTGAATTCAAAAAAACATTATTTTTCTTTAAAGGTATAGTGGAGGATTTTCTTTTTCCAGGTGGATCATCAAGACTATTGGTCCTCCTAATTGTCAATCATTCTGGTGATATGTTTACGTAAGGCCATTGTACGTGCTTGCAAGTAAGCATGTATGAGCGATGCCGACAGCAAATTGTAAACAGAGCATGCACGAGGAGAACTGGGCTTGTGCATGCTCTCTCGCAGACGTTTAATAGGTGTTCCCTCTCGGGAGCAGGTAGCATGTGCAAGTGGAGAGGGCGGTTCTTTTCTAAAATTCGGAAAAATCCTCCACTATACCTTTAAATCAACAAAGGCTAAATCATTTTTTACAGTTATTTTTTGTAATTGGTGTGGATGACACGCAGCGAAATACAGTATTAGCGAGAGAGAGGCAGAGAAAAACGCCTGTTCTTAAATGTTGCTTTGTAGGCTACTATTTTCATTTTGTACTGTTTTAATTGTACACAACAAATCTGCAATTTCTTTGTCAATACAAATTTAAAATGTCGCAAATCTGTTTTGAAAATGTTCTTTCATTTCTATGGCTTGGTATCACTGTCAATCATCTCAATTTCGTGAATGATTCACAAAACTATAATTTAGCAGATTAAAGGGATACTTCACCTCTGGGAAGATGAATGTGTATTTAAAATAGGTCATTTAAGTAGAAGAAATGTGAAGAAATTTTTGAATTTGGAGCTTTCTAGACTGAGAAAAGCCAGAAAATGTATTTTTGGCTTATGTGGATGAAAGACAACAACTCCCAGAATGCACTTGCTTCGCTGCCTTAGGAGGCCACGCCTACCGGTAAGAGTGCGCAGTTGTAAACAACAAAGCTAGCCTACGTGATGAGTTTGCGAGGGATTTAGAGATCGTCCAAAATGTCCGGGATTCGGCTTTTGCGTTCTACAGTCGACATTCATCATGTTTACTGTGGCGAGCAGGACGAGGCTGACGGCCGCGGGAGAACGGCGCGAGGCCGGTGGTGTCATTACTGAGACGCGCCGGGTCTCGCATCTCTCACGGAGGAGCGGGAATTTTTCTTAGCAATGGTAAAACGCACATCAACCGATCACTTGTTTAGCGTTCATGTAAACACTACATTCAGATTCACCAATCGGAATGAATTCAGTTAGATTGAAAGGTGTGCATGTAAACAATGAATGGCGACCGCAGAAAGCAAAAGCTGAATCCCGGACATTTTGAACGATCTCGCCCGCCGGACAAGTCCGGGAAAAAGAGGATGGTTACTTACTCAGCTTTCTCCTACTATTCAGCTTTCTCCATAGAACAAGAGCCTGCTAGCTTAGCTTCCAAAGAAAGAGGCTGACAGTGACACTGTACATTCTGTGAGTGAGATCCCACTCTCTATAGGCGGGCTGAAAACATGCGGAACAACGCCATCTACTGGCTGTAGTCTTTAGCCTCTGTCCAGAAAATCCTCCGATGACGCAAAATGACGATTTTTGCGTCATCGGAGGATTTTTTCCAGACAAAAAATACATAAATCTCTTGTCTCAGGGGGATATGAGGGTGGAAAGCATGGTAATTCGAAAATTCTACAGGTTTTCTACTAATACAAAGCTTAATGCTAAATCCTGAAGTAACCCTTTAAAGATGAGCCTCGTCATCTTCATTTTCTAGTGCGATCGGCTGATAGCCTAATCTCCTTCAGGTTTTGTCCTCTGTAGGCTACAGCGCAACAGAGGCTCAACTGAATGTAGCAAATTTATGTTGTAATGTGCCATTATTAATTAAACAAAATGCTTGACTTCTGTTCTGTTCTATTTCTACTGAATCTGTTCTGTTTAAGCATCAAGAACGGTAAAACATAAACGCTGTTGGCTAACATTGGTTATAGCATGTAGGCTACAATGTTATCTAAATGCCTATAAATAAAAAGGACAGACAATGAATAGGCTAACAAAGCCTATTCATTGCAGATGTAGATAATATATAACCAAAGAAACAAATGAGAACACAATCAGAAAAGAAGGAAACCATAAACAGAGCAACCAGAACTTAAGAAAACAAAACAATCAAAATCAAAATAAAAGTCAACGATCATGACATAAACTTAACCAATGTTAAGCCTCATTCATTTTTACTTGTTTCACTGTCCCGAATTGGACCCAGAGATTCTGCGGTCTGAATTTGCTCAAGGTGTTGAACACTCAGCATACGGTTATTAATGTGCCGGATTTTTTATTTAATTGGACGTTGCTGTACTGAGTCATTAATATTGCCTGAGTAAAAATGACTTGGTACAGTGTAATCTTCCAATTCACTGCCCAGAAGCATGAGCATCCCGTCATCTTCTGACACTCCAATGATCTCCAACTCGCCTTGAGGATCTGGCGCTCAACAATCTGGTGGAGAAAGGAATCCACACTTAGGGTTAAGGTTAGTGTTACAGTTAGATTCTTATAAACAGAGAAAATGTATTTAATTGAACATTCATTAAAGGTGCTGTAGCCGTTCTAGAACATCTAACACTTACTGACCCAATGGTTCTGGGCCCGGTTTCCCAAAGCGTTCTTATCTCTAAGTAGTTCTTAACCTTAATAGAATTTTATGAGGTTTAGTGACAACATGTTACAGTGTTTACATTGTACAATGACTGGTAGGATACAGTTTTTATTATTGCTTGACAAAAATTTCACGATTTCAATTCCATTCTTGTGATTTGATTCCGATTTTGATTCAATATTGAATAATTTGGATACATGTTTATTTTAAATTTTATTTAAAAAAATAATCTCACCTAATGCACATAGAGGGCCCAATCTGCTGGTATTATTAAAGGTTAAAAATAACAAATTAAATTAAATATAATGCAGTTTTTGTTATAATAACAATTATTTAATGACATAAGTAAAAATATAATAAATATGTAATATAGTGCTCAGCAAAATCTCCTCTCTAGCTATTTTTTCTATTCAATTAACATGTTATGGTCATTAAATGGCTTCCCTGAGGTAAATGTAACGTTATATGACATAATTGTTCTCCTGCTGTTATATTGACCTCTTTCAGTGGTTGAAAAACACTAATTGGTCGATATTATGTATACTTTCGGTAAGTTGTACTGCATCTTTAAATAAAAAAGTAACAGATTGATCGGTTCACATGCACTTGAACTGAGGCGCTCACCGATCTGTCACGTCACATTTACAAGCGCCAAACGTATTTTTGTCTGAATTTCGTAATAAAATTGACGGAATCTAAGAGCTGAGAATTAGTTTAATATTAAAAGTACCTCTTTGCTCCGCAATTTTTCTGTGCGTGAGAAAATGGATGTGTGGCGTGAGAGCGTGTGAAAAGTGTCAATTGCGTGAGTCTCACGCTCAATGCGTGAGAGTTGGCAGCCCTGAAAGCATGTAAAATATATTGTGATTTTGTGCTTTAGTTGGCTCAAGTTAGACATCATTAGTTCGCCAGCTAACGCCGACCATTTGCTAACGTTATCTGATGTGAAATACTACAGTTGTAACTTTATGGCTTTCCACATTACATCACCAGCTAAGTGTTGGTTCTGCAAGAAATTATGACTTGGTACAAAACAACTGTTTCGTAACGTTAGGTTACATTTATTGTCGTTATACCGATAGATATTCATGCACACACTTGCACACCGGAATATGACAGATAGTAAGGATATTTTAAATTTAATTTTAATTCGTTTTCTGGCATTTTAAATATATGGTTGTATTTTTTTCAGCTATCATAACAGTACAAACACAGCAAGTCAGGGCCCAACTACATCAACCCCTAGTAAAAGACAAGGTGCACTGCGCCATCCAACTTTGACAACTGGAGAAGAATATGCCTGGTAAGACGCATGTTAATGCCATGTTTTGAACAGGGCCACTTTTATTTCAAACAAAATCATTCTGGGGATTCCTGTGTTAGCCAATGTGCCACCTCCCATAGAGTTTGTCTACTCAGGGATTTTGTAATAATTTTGTGTAGCTATAGACAAGACAATCTAAAAAACAATAAAACTAAACAAGTTTTCTAACCATCAGTACAATCACTACTATGTAGTTACATGAAATGCACACAATTAGTTTGCTCCTGTCATTACATTATACAGCTGGATT
The DNA here is from genome assembly GCF_949319135.1 of Squalius cephalus. NCBI lineage: Eukaryota > Metazoa > Chordata > Actinopteri > Cypriniformes > Leuciscidae > Squalius > Squalius cephalus. The sequence continues at coordinate 15,650,068 of NC_137125.1, forward strand.
ATATGTTGCCATGCTGTACTGATGCATTACATTTGATATGAAATTTGTTATGTCAACATTGACGATTGTCTAGTAGGAGTTGGACCACTGGCTGAGGATCAAGCTTTGGGGTCTATGGAAGACAGGTATATGTGTAAAAGTAGATATTACACTATTACCGGTATAAATTCTCATGTTTTATTGTACATCGTTTCATTGTCTATGTACTCAAACTTGCTTTGTGTTTAGTATGAATTCCATGAAGCTTGTGGATGGCTCTGTACTAGTGGATGAACAACAGGTAAACAGCCTTCAGAACAGTGTGTAAGTGGAACACATCACCATATCATATTGTCACAGGCCGGGGTGGCCTTTTCCCTCCCCGTCACAACGTACCACCTCAAGGAGTTTCCCAGAGACACCAACAGACCAGACAAGATAAGTATTATCAAAAACTTGTATTTTATTTATTTAAAATAAGTCCAAGCTCAAGCTAAAATCCACCGACGGATCCTCTTCTCTCTTTTACCAGATTGTACGTACAGAATCCAACAGTTACACTGAGTCTTCTTACCACAGGGCAGTAATGGCAGAATGCAGCGGCGGATATCAGGATCTCTTTCTCTGTTCATAGAACAACAATAGTGCGTACAGAATCCAACAGTTACACTGAGTCTTCTTACCACAAGGCGGCAATGGCAGCGCCAGGGATCCTCCTCGGTGTGGACAGTTCAATAAACAGACAATGCTTCCTCTTCAGGTCACGGAGTCAATAGCAATGCATGAATATTCAACAAATCCTCTTCAAATCAGACAGGATGGGGCTGCATTCCTGTACAGCATGCGCTAAACACACAGCAGTTAGTAAATTTCAATTTGACCTTCGAGACCCACGAGTATGCCAACTGGGGAACGAGCAGACATAAAATTACAGTTTCCACGCCAGTGCACAATTCAGTCACCTCAAATGATCACACGTGTTCACTTCACATTAAGCACTGCAACTCACATCAACTCACAGTGAATAAGGTCTCTTCTTGTGGTCCCAGTCGACTCTCTCCGCTCAACTGACAAACTGTGCATCCAAGCTGTGTAGGTAGTTGACTATGGAAACACAACTGACTTCAGAAAGCTTCAGAACAGTACTCACTGAACGCCGGGGTGGCTTCACCAAATCATAGTGGGTAGCGGACACTACAGGCATAAACTTCTTAATAGAACTGGCAGATAACACTTATCTGTTCGATGAGATGACACAGTTCAGCCACGCCGCTAATCTCCAGCTCTTTCTTCTTTACATGCAGTCTTCCCCGTCCTGTACGATCTGCCCTCTCGTCTTATCATACCTCAGTTTTAATCAAGTCCGCTTTGCTTGTCTGCACCTCTCCTCTTCAAACCGCCGCTGCTCTCTTCTCAAGCCGCCATGCACACTGGACACCAGACCGCCGCACAACAGAGCATCTTTTCATAATGCCACTCTCCTCCGCTTTGGCCATAGCCGAGCTCGCCAGCTGCCCGCTGCCTCCGTTCTGCCCTTCCGCTTTCCCGCACTGCCCGGAACGCTGCACACCGAGCGTTGAAATAGCCACTTCATAATTCACTGCAGCTGTCGCTCATCAACACGGGCAGCCATGACAGGCCACCGGAACCGGCCTGGTGTCCCGCCGGAACTGCCTCCCCACGGGAACTCGTTTAGTTAATTATAGTTCCTAGTTGTCACTCCGTGACAATATCATGACATGTTATGATTACATGTTTTAGTGTGGAAGTGTCATTTTTTGGTTGTCTTTTGTAGAATTGAATTGACAGACAAAATGGCTTCAGAATTTTCTGATGTTGACTATGTTCCACCAATCTGTGTGCGGTATGTATTGCTGTAATTTATTGTCAAGTTTTGTCAAACAATCACAAATGTAGAAATTTTCAGTCTCTCCTCTGTTATTGAAAATTTGTATGTGTATTTGACAGTTGTGTATTTTTTTTTTGACACACAGAGCTGCTAGTGCATTACAGGATGTCATTGACAGACTCCCCATTATTGGGCTTGGGGAATCTGTACTGGACATACATGACCGTGGAGATGCGCCAGGCCATGAGCCAGATGTGCCGGATAACCCAGAGCAGCTGCCAGCCTCTGACATGCCCATGTGATAAAGCAATGTAGCCCAACTACGCCACCCAATTAGAGAGCTGGGACTCTATTAAAGTAATCTTATCTTTTGCTTGCAAGTTCTTTTGGTTTGGTGGGAGCAACACAACAGAATTACCCAACAACAGTTTCAATATAAAAATATATTTATTACAATGATAAAGGGAAAAGAGCGCGCCGTGCACTCACGCACTCTCTCGCTCAAATTTAAAAGCTGGACATCAGAAAAAAACTCATTCACAAATCCACTGGAAGTCCGTAGTTAGGCACCCACAGTCCATAAGCGTTTCCTCTAACGCAAGTCCGTCTCGCATCAAGTAGCGGCGTCTACACAGCAGGCCACCTATCAATCACTCGTGCGCATCAACACAACACTCACACAAACAGAAAAGAACCGCCAGTATCTCCACAGTAGATAAACAGCATAAACACAACACTAGGAAGCTATCAATCGTGCAATACTCAATTAGATCACTGCAATACGTGAATAAATATTTATGAGAGCGGTATGACTACAGTACAGGGCCGGCCCGAGGCATAAGCGAACTAAGCGGCTGCTTGGGGCCCCCTCGCCACCAGGGGGCCCCCAAGCGAGTTTTTTTTTTTTTTTTTTTTCATATTAATTAAATTAAACAAGTGACATAAATGAATGAATGGATTAATAATTCAAGACAAGAAAATTATGATTTCATGATCAATATACCCGCCCACAACTGCTGCTGTGTCTGCCAGTGTTTGAGTCATGCGCATAACCTCGCGTGCATAGACAATTCGTGCGCAAAGTCACTGTAATGTTAAGCCATGTCACAAAATTTTTATTTGATCAATGATTTATCCTTTAAATTTAATGATATTCAGAACAGAACAAGAATAAAAAATAACTATAAACAAGCCAAAACGAAATAATTTAAAGCGAAAGTGAAAGCGGCGTTGGGCTCACGTATCTCTCTCATTAGAATCAAAATGTTTCAACATTCGCGATGCATTTGGATGGTAAACTATTCTTTATTATAGGCTTCTTTGTACTTCACCCACGTTCCAATATCGAGGGGAAAAAATCATTCTCTTCACATGCGCAAAAATGTGCTTGAAATCCAACATCGAGGGAAAAAATCATTCTCTTCACTCACATGCGCAAAAATGTGCTTGGAAACATCACAGTGGAGCGGTGCTTAGGCTACGCAGCGCTGAATGGTACGAATTGTAGGCTACTACTGACTATTTAAGCAGAGCATGTAGGCTACTTTTTATATGTTACGTTGACTATTTTATAATTATATTTTATTACGGCTATAACGAACAGGCTGCGATGTCAAGATTGCAATGCTGGAATATGTTGTGTGTGTGAGGCGTGGGCGCGATCGAACAGTGGAAACATAAGCACATACTCCGTCATGTTCATACAAGACATCATTCAAACTGCAAAGTGTTGCAAAACGTTGGAGGATATTTTGCAAATATTTTTTTTAATATGTTTTGTGACAATTTGTTTTCAGAAGTTTCAAAGAGTTAGTAAAAGAGTAAAGAAAAAGTTAAAACATTTTTAAGTATCTATTTTATTAAGTATTTTGTATTAATACATAACCTCATTGTATTTATTTATAATGTAACATTATAGAGTGACATTGTGTCAATAATCGTCAAGCACAGGTTACTCCGCGTGGTGGGAGGGGCCCCCCAAATCAAATTCTGCTTAGGGCCCCCAAAAGGCTCGGGCCGGCACTGCTACAGTAGACAAACTGGAACTGTTCAATTTAGGTGAGACAGATCTTAACTTCAGACGAGGCACGGCACACAACTTAACAGGGCGTCACTCACCAATAAACTGGGAACAGACGAATCAAATTCCCAGTATTGTTAGACAGTGCTCCACAACACCACCAGCCCAAGACAGACGAAGCAGAGCTCCGGGCAGCACAGCGGAGAACAACAGCGATCGTCCAGCACAGATGAGAACGGCAGCAGTCCAGCGCAGATGAAAACGGCAGCAATCACGGCGCAGCAGAGGAAAGACGAAGATACCAGCAGCCAACGGATTATCAGCAGGACCGTCAGTCAACAGATCTTCAGCTTTAACACGCAGACAATAGTCCATGCAACAGTCAGGGCAGGGAAATAAAAACAATCATAACTACCGTCCAGCAATAAAAATGTGGAGAACAGAGCTGCACAACAGAGTTCACGGGATCACAGACACGCTGTTTTCAGTTCCTTCGCCTTTTTAAACCGTCTGTGATTTGACATGGCAATCACCAACAGCTGTCCATCTGCTAATCAACTGTGATCCGGACTCCCCAGAAAATACAAGGGTGTAACCCCACATTCTAAATCATGGTCAACAGTCACAAAATAATAACGTGAATAATAAAGTAAAATCACAACAAAAACACCACATCAAATAAGAAAAGAAAAACAAACAGTGCCAAATACACACAAGAACACATGAAGTAAAATGGACCATAATCTCTCCATATGACATCCCTCCCCGGCCCAGAGACAGTCATTTCTGAAGATGACCTCTTAGACCAGCCTGCTTGGATCACTTACAAAATCTGCTTGATTCAACTGGCCACTTTCCTCCAGCTGCCCATCAAGAAGTGTTATTACATTGACCACTACACAGGTCTTGAATGTAACGGTGTTCCACCTTTTCAGGTGAAACTTCATTCAAGGGGTAATGCGGCCGTTGTAGAGTGGGTGAGTTAACATTACTGATTCCAGCCTTACAAATGCTTTTACTATTCACAGAGCCGCGATAAGTTGCCCTCTGAGAAATCCATAAGGAACTCAGAAATTACATTCTACCTTCTATGACCCTACTCATTACATACTGCACTTATGCCTACATCTCTTTCAGCAGTTATGACGGCCTGCACATCAGCTCAACGAATGCATACATTGAATGCCAGCTTGTACATACTAACCCAATGGGAATTATAGCCTGTATTTAGCATGTAAATTTATAATGGTGTGCTGACATATTCTTATCGATCATATCTCCTTGTACACAATGTAATTGCCCTGGTATTTTAGGTAGTATTCTATTATCTTGCCTACTAACATCTGTTTTCCTATTTCTCTCTCCTATTACTGCACTGTCACAGAGTGAGATACCAAAAACTTCAACCATTCATTTTATAATAGATTATTGAGATAGAAATGTAAAAAGTTGAATTAATAGTTCAACATCTCTGGTTTAGCATTATTGCTAAAAGGTCATGTGCACAAATTTAACCACACCAAGTGTTGTCTTCTCATTTACAGTTGTGTTCACATGGGCATAATCTCTGGAAGTGGAACAGCCAGCCAGTCCTGAAGTATGGAATGCAAGGAGGGGACTTCATGTTGTCCACAAATATACTGCTTTCTGGCAATAACTTCTCAAAGGTTGCCCTCCTTTTCCGCTTTATGAATATGGGAATGGTGGCACCCTCAACATTCTACGCGGTACAGGACACGTACTGTGTGGATGCTATAAAGCAGTTTTGGGAGCACAAAAGGGTTATGGTCATTGACCGCTTGCGAACAAGGACAGTGTTGTTGCTCTGGGTAAGTAGGTAACTGTATTGTAATATGTATCATTATCTGTTTCCTGCATATTGCATACTCCCTTTCACCAAACAGGTTAAATAATGCACATGGTCTTCTCACATATAACATTAAATACCCTTATTCTGTTTCAGCTGATGGAAGGATGGACTCCCCAGGTTAGTCATTGAATGTCTCTTTACTGTGTGTTCACTAAAGAGGCTAATCACCTGTATACTTTAGAGTATGATGACATATTTTACCTATAGGTCAACTCCGCCCAATATTGCACCTACACAACCATATGGAGCATGACTCCAAGGACATAATCAGTGTAGTTACAGTTGACAAACGACTAACAAACCTGACAGTGTGGTCATGGAGAAGCACGCCTTTATACAAACATTTGACAAGCTACAGGGAGAACTGAACATCACAGAGATTGTCACAGATGCACATATGCAGATTGAATGCAGTATAGATTGAACACTTTTATTTTCAAAAAAATATTGATGAGATTAGAAATTGCAATACCACTGTATCTACAGTAAAATGAGAGATACTCTAGTGGGGAAGACAATAGAAATCCAGACCTGTGGAGATAAGAATGGTACCAGTTAGTGTGTGATTGTGTGTCTGCATATGTTTTTATTTGCAGACCCGGAGAAAGGGAGATATAAGGGCCGCGGTGTAATCCATTCCTTGGATATCTGGCACGCAGCGAAAAATCTGACCAAGAAACTTCATGCAGTAAGAGTGAAAACAAGTTGACATAAAATAAGTTTGTAAATTCTTTTAAGGTAATGACATTGCTAATAGTTTTTCTTTTGTTATTTGTTCACAGGCTGGGATGGTATCTGGTCAGTCAGCCATACTTGTCTGGATGAAGGACATTGTTAATCATTTTTGGTTTTGTTGCCAGATGGCGGACAGTCGAGAGGAGTTCATGGTGAGTATAATGGCCACCAATTAATTTTGTTTGTAATCACTGCACACAGGGAAGGATGGTCTTGCCATTCAGCATGTAAAATGTCTCAGGGATCTCAAAATATTTGCTGTGCTTATGGGAAATTACCATCCAGTAAAGTCTCGGCAGAATTGTACAGTCTACTACAGTGATTAGCTCCTGTAGGTGATGGATGTGCATGTCTGTCACACAGCATTTGTAATTATACTCAAAATTGATATTTTATTTTAGGGTATGTGGCGAGGGGTCCTTCACCATGTCTGTGGCGTGCATGAATTGGCCCTTGGTAAATGTCAACATCAGCCACTGGATGCGGTGAGCAGTGCTAAAGACTGCATGCTGTCTCGTTCTGCAGCACATGAGGCACTCTCACAAATCGTGCTCAACAGACGATGGCTGAAGGATGTAGAGAAATTTCTGACATTTCGGTAAAACATAACACCTTAGTAACACTAAAATAACATCCTTACAGTTAGTATTACAATACTACAATAATTAGTATTATAAATAATTAATATAATGCTTTTACATGATAGGGTTGTATACATAACTTTACATATAAAGTAATATTGTTTTGTTATTACTTTGAAATACAGGTCAACTTCTGAACTTGAGTCCTTTCAGAATCATCTACTAATGTATGTCAGCAAGCGGTTTGCCTTTGCTCCTCCAGTCTATGAAGCAAGGACCCTCCTCGCTACACTTGACTACAACCACCACAACCACCGACCAGTACACATCAACCAGAGAGGCGAAGTTTCGTAAGTCATACATCAAATATTTTTTTTACGGTTTGGTTGCCTTGGGAATTTTGAGTTCACTTGAAAAGACTGAAAATGGGGTGCCGATCTCACTGAATGGAAAACCACACAGTAAGTTGCAACTGCCAACTAATGTTACATTTCTTGTATTTCAGACAAAAAAGGATATACAGCAAAAAGTCTAAATGTTATCGTGTCCACACGGTAAAAGTTGCAAAAGACTACAGCTACATCCCTCAACTGCAGCGCCAAATTTTGGGGGAACGTTTGAAATCCTCTGGAGGAGTCCCGAGAAGAAGAATTCTCAGGCGAGACGACCCACGGAGTCTTGGGGTCCTATTTTAACGATCTGAAACGCAAGTGTCAAAGCGCAAAGCGCAAGTAACTTTGTGGGCGGGTCTTGGCGCTGTTGCTATTTTCCCGGCGGGATAAATGACTCTTGCGCCAGGCGCAAATCTAAAATGGGTTGGTCTGAAGTAGCTTCATTATTCATAGGTGTGGTTTGGGCGTAACGTGAAATAAACCAATCAGAGCGTCATCTCACATTCCCTTTAAGAACAGGCGCGCTGTGTTCTAAAGCGGATTCCTATTATAACGGCGGAGTTGCCAGGCGCGCGCCAGGAACGGTTCACAGCCAAGGAGAGCAACGCTCTCGTCAGGGACGTTGGGGATGGAGAAACCCACCCAAATTAACTTCGGTTAAAAAGGCGTATGATAATTTGGGTAAATGTGTAAGCTAGATGTATGCTTATAAATTGTCTATCTATCTATCTATCTATCTATCTATCTATCGTAATAATGTATGATTTGCAAAAATGAAAACCGCTGCTTCTGTGTAGATGAGAGAATCAAAGTGTATGTCCGTTGTGCACACGCTACATTGATTATGGCCAAGCATGCGCCCTTAAAATAGCATATGAATAACATGCGCAACGCGCCACTGACTTTAAACTATTTTTTCCTGGTTAGTGGCGCAATTGTTTTCTAAACCTGCAAAATAGCATGAAGGAACGTTTGCGCCGGAACACGCCTCCTTTTTTTCCTTTTTTCCGCTGAACCGCCCAGGGAGTGCAAGTTCATTCCCTAGTTTAGCGTCGTGCTTCTGTGGAGGGAAAAAATAGGAATGATACATGCGTCGCTCGCTGTACAAAGTCAATTGCGCTGAGTGCAAGATAGGGCCCTTGGTCTACTTACTGGAGTTGTGCCCCCACCAACAGCTGAACTGGCCCAGGCACAAATCTCCAGAGGACAGGTATGTGGATAACCTGCCTACTGTCACATCTGATTGGTCACATGGATTTTGATTACAAGTCATGCAACAAAAGTGGACAAGCTTACAAATCTTTAACCTGTAATGTCAAGATGCACTTTTCTGCTAATCTCACAATTTGTGAATTATATGCCACTGCTAGTAAATTTCATTTAGTTGTTTCTGCCCAATGTTACTTGCGCAAATTTTCTCGTCAAGTTTGTTTTTATAAATCACAACTTATGCGTCGGAAGTGGCGTACACCTCTTTCAGGGCCTGTTTTGTGCGTACGCAACGGTTATAAATGAGGCCCCAGGCCGAGCCAAGCGTAGGATGCCCTCATCCAGACAATAGAGTTCCATATGGGCACTCCTGCTGAGACAATGCTCTGGATCCTGACTGCAGCATTTATTTTCCAGATCTGTCGGCATAAGCCGACAGTTTAGGCAGATGCACCATGTGGGTTGTCCTCTGTGTTGGATGTTTTCTCCTGGTGTCACTCGCCTTTGGTCCATAATGTCTAGAATAACCCCTGGAATGTGAGTTACCACCATCTGTAGGAGTTCATCCCTCTCCTCTTGTAAGAGTTGTTGCAGTGTTGTCTGGAAATTTAACAAGCAAGAACATGTGTTTAGGATGGCTACATTCACATTTCAAGTGGGTTTTTACTTTCACTTTTTATATATTTTTCTTGAACATTAGTCTACGACTGACGAACCTGCATCTCTGCCGTCCTGGCAGCAGTCAGCATAGCAACCCGGTGTCTATCCTCTTCCGAAACAGAACCAGCTCCAGCTCTTACCCGGCGTCTTCCTCTGCCTCTGCCTCTGCCTTTTCCCCTCCTTCTCCCTCTCCCCCCCCCTCCCTCACAATATTACTGTTTGTACTTTATTTTTGATACAATAAATGCAGCCTTGGTGAGCAGAAGAGAGTTTCAAAAACACTAACACTTTTTCAAACGTTTCACAGACTGTATGTTTCTATGAGCAACTTTTATCATTTTGACTAAATTGATATCTCCTTCAACATGTGTGTAACCTTTGTTGCTAACTTTCTGACAGTCATCTCCCTTTCAATGTCCATTCATTTGTCTGTGGCCATAGATCTGGATCGTCGACCAGGCCATAGATCTGGATCGTAGATTACTATAGTAATTATAGTAGTATAATATATATAATACTATAGTAATTATAGTAGTAATATTGATTAATTACTTATTTACTGAAAAACTTGGGCATACATGTGTGCTTCTGTAACAAATTATACAACAGAAATAAACTTATCAATGTATACATGCATATATTCCACAAACATAAACATCCATTTAAATAAAGAGTATTCAGTCTATATATCTATATCCACCAGTACTGCTGCCTCAGCGCTGATGACGTCACAGCAATAGAGCGCGCTGGTTGGTCTGGATCATTCGGGATCTAATAACAACCAGGCCTATGTTGTTCCAAACCCGTAAGACTTTTATTCATCTTCAGAACACAAATGAAGATCTTTTTGATGAAATCTGAGATTTCTGAAATATCTTCATTTGTGTTGTGAAGACGAGTGAAAGTCTCACGGGTTCGGGACGACATGAGGGCGAGTATTTAATGACAGAACTTTCATTTTGGGTGAACCAACCCTTTAACCTTTGGGAACTTGCAAATCATAAAAGTGTGTTTTATAGTTTGAGTTTTCCGATATGTCAATGTTAAACGCTTCATCTGTAAATGAACTCTCTACTTGCTATAGGTGGGGATTTCAGTGTTGTGATTGACAGCGCTCTTGATAAATGTCCACAGGCCGACTCTCGTCACTTAATTCAGAATATAAAGCATTCCTGGAGAGACTTGATGTGACATGTCTGGAGATGGACGGGGTTTATTTGTTGTTGATATCTGAGGTAAAGCTGTGGTAAAGTATGCAAACATCACGTGAGCGTCACTACGGGAAGCAGAAAGTGTCTTCAGACTTCACGTCAAGTCAAGTCATCTTCATTTATATAGCGCTTTTAACAATGTAGATTATCTCAAAGCAGCTTTACAGAGACAAGCGTATAATTTAAGGTAACAGAGATTGTTTCGGCTTTACAGCAGAGTTAAGTTATTTCCATCTAAAGTTAGTTTTAATTGATTTGCTTCCGTCGCAATGATCATTTGTTATTAAATTAGGGGCCGCTAAGACGACACCATTCCCTCTACACAGACTTTAAACGCGAACCTGTGAGAAACGCTGATGGCGTTCACATGCGCATTTAGAATGGGTTCTATAGTTATGTGCGTTTGAATATACGCAGGTTTGGAATTCCCTACAAGCCAAGCCTAAACAAAATACTTGTCTTTCCTTATAAATTTTGATAAGGAATTTTATTTTATTTGTTGCTTTGGGGTAGGACCGCGAGACGAATTTTCCCGACAACGCCTTATCTGTAGAGTGGTAGTGGGATCCTCCATAGGGAGAGACTAGTTGGCACTTCAGCACTGCGTTGTCATCGGTCCAGGCGAAGGTCCTTCGTCAGATCTGGATACGGCCTGGATCCGGCAGGCTGCAGGAAAACCTCGGGATAAACACAGACACTAAAATTAGCGTAGATGCCATTCTTCTCATGATGTAGCGAGTACATCAGGATTTTTGGGAAGTGTTCCCGGTTCCGGCTGACCTACTATATGCAGCCTAACATTAAATTATAGAAGTCTATAATGTATTATGTGAAAGCTAGGTCAAAGAGATGTGTCTTTAATCTAGCTTTGAACTGACAGAGTGTGTCTGCTTCCCGGACAATGGTAGGAAGACTGTTCCAGAGTTTTGGTGCTAAATAGGAAAAGGATCTACCGCCAGCAGTCGATTTTGATATTCTAGGTATTATCAACTGGCCGGAATTTTGCGATCGTAATAGACGTGACGGACTATAATGCGTTAAGAGCTCGCTCAAGTACTGCGGAGCTAAACCATTTAGTGCTTTGTAAGTAATCAGCAATATTTTAAAATTGATGCGATGTTTAATAGGGAGCCAATGCAGTTTTGACAGAACTGAGCTAATATGGTCATACTTCCTGGTTCTGGTAAGAACTCGAGCTGCTGCGTTTTGAACCAGCTGTAGTTTGTTCATTAAGCGTGCAGGGTACCCAGTACTGCTATTGTAATGCTCTACTCAACCACCCAGTAGAGCATTACAATAATCTAGCCTTGAGGTCATGAACGCATGAACTAATTGTTCCGCATTTGTCAATAAGAGCATATGGCGTAATTTAGATATATTTTTAAGATGGAAAAATGCAGTTTTACAGATACTAGACACGTGACTTTCAAATGAAAGATTGGTATCAAAGAGCACACCCAGGTTCATAACCGACGACGAAGACTTAACAGAGCAGCCATCAAGTGTTAGACAGTATTCTAGGTTATTACGTGAGGAAGTTTTTTGTCCAATAATTAGAAACTCTGTTTTTTCAGAATTTAGAAGTAGGAAATTACAAGTCATCCAATTTTTTATATCCGCTATGCATTCCGTTAATTTTGTGAATTGATAAGTTTCGTTAGGTTTTGAAGAAATATAGAGCTGAGTATCATCGGCATAACAGTGAAAGCTAATTCCATGTTTCCTAATGATATCTCCTAAGGGTAGCATGTACACAGCAGTGAACAGCAGTGGTCCTAGTACTGAGCTTTGTGGTACGCCATACTGAACTTGTGATCGATGAGACATCTCATCATTTACTGCTACAAACTGATAACGGTCAGATAAGTATGATTTAAACCATGCTAGTGCATTTCCCGTAATGCCAACATAATGTTCTAATCTATTTAAAAGAACGTTGTGGTCGATGGTGTCAAATGCAGCACTAAGATCGAGTAACACTAATAGAGAGATACAACCACGATCGGATGATAAGAGCAAATCATTTGTGACTCTAACGAGAGCTGTTTCGGTACTATGGTACGGTCTAAATCCTGACTGGAAATCCTCGCAGATATCATTTCTTTCAAGAAAGGGACACAGTTGTGAGGATACTGCCTTTTCTTTTTTTTTTTTTTTTTTTTACTTTATTTTTCACAAATGTTATTTTACAAAAATAACAAAACAGCAGACCACAAAACAAAAACAGAAACACAGAGCATCTAGTTTGCACACACACAATATCATTAGACTATTACACTTAATATTTCAGCATAATAAACTAGAGTAATACTTGTCAATACCTTAAGGCAGAGTTCTGCTTCATGTAATTGTCCCATTTTTTCCAATAATGTTTACATTTGTCCGAGGCCAACCTTATTGAGAATGTGAGTCTTTCCATTTCGCGAATGTCTGTGATGATCTGAAACCAGTCTGTTTTGGAGGGAACATCTTCACACAGCCATTTGCGTGTTATGGCTTTCTTTGCACCAGCTAATAGTATTGACAGAAGATACTTCTCTGATTTTGTTAGCTCTTGAGGTAGATTACCTAAATAGACTATTGTGAAATCGCATAGCAAGCTCAGTCCAGTTATGCTTTTTATTTCTTTTACCACCATTGACCAGTAGGGTGTAATTTTGGTACAGCTCCAAAAAACGTGAAAATGGTTTGCTCTGATGTCACCGCAGTTTCTCCAACACACAGCTTTGTCTGGATCTTTACATTGTTTACTCTTAACATATGGTGAAATGAAGAAACGTACAATGTTTTTCCATGTAAACTCCCTCCAAGTACCAGAAGATGAGGTATTCATGGCAGTCTTACATATGTTCAACCAATCATCTTCAGAAATTAATATATCTGCTTCTTTTTCCCATGTTTTTCTAATATATGTGGTTGAGAGGTTTCTTGTAGCTTGTAAACATGTATATACCTTTGATATTTGTTTCTTAGGAGCTTTACCTTTGCAAGATTCTAACAGAAGTTTAACCAGTCCATCTTCTTCTTCCATAAATTTTATATTCTTGTCATAATAGTGCCTCAGCTGAAGATATCGGAACAAATCATGTTTTTGTAAATTATATGTCTCTGAAAGTTGTGAGTAACTTTTAAGAACCTTCTTATCTGAAAGAGCCCAATATCCCGTAATGCCTTTTTGAGACCAATGCACAAAACCACAATCTGTCTTTGAAGGTAAAAACTCAGAATCATAGGCTGGCCATCTTAAAAATCTGGCACTCCTCTCAATATTGCTGTTTTTTAGTATTTTAAACCAAATTTCTATTGGTACTGTTATCCAGGAAGGTAGCAATTGTGAATTTAAATGTTTATTGAGAAGAGGTTTATCACCGAGCATGGACTGTAGGGGGGTGTCAAAATATGACTGATCTATTTCCTTCCATTTAGCCTCACATGTTGGGTCACTCCAGCCTATCAATACTCGCAGCTGTGCTGCTTTATAGTAATCTTCCAGACATGGCAAAGCCAATCCGCCTTCCTCCTTTTGCAACTGCAATGTGTGGAACTTTATTCTTGGTTTTTGTTTTGCCCAAATAAAATGTGACATCATTCTATTCCAATCATAAAATTGTTTGGGTGGTATCCGAATTGGCAGTGCCAGGAACAAATAGAGAACCCTTGGTAACACATTCATTTTGATAATATCAATCCTATTATACATACTCATTGGCAACAGAGACCACCTCTGTATATCAGCTTTAATATTTGAGGTCAATATAGCGTAATTTTCTTCAAACAATCTAGAAAGATCTTTTGGAATTTGGATTCCTAAATATTTTATTTTGTTATTTTTCCAGTTGAATTTTGACAATTTTTTAATATCTATGGATGGGTGATAGTTAAATGAGATAATCTGAGTTTTCTGCAAATTTAATTTGTATCCTGAATAGGTACCAAATTCTTTAAGTAAGGACAAGAGGTTGGGTTAGGGTTAGATAATGTTAAGAGGATATCATCAGCATACAAGCATGCTTTATGTTCCGAGTCTCCTATGGTAATACCTGAGATGTTTTTATGTTCTCTGATTGCTTGAGCAAGAGGTTCTATAAAGAGAGCAAAAAACGTCGCACTAAGGGGGCAGCCCTGTCGACAGCCTCTTTCTAAATTCACAGTGTCGGAAAGGTCCCCATTTATTTTAATTCTGGCAGATGGCGAGTCATACAAAGATCTTATACATCCAATAATTTTACTATTAAATCCAAATCTGCTTAAAACTAGGTACAAATATTCCCAACCAACGGAATCAAATGCTTTTTCAGCATCGAGACTAACGGCTATTGATTCTTTATTTTTCATTTTATCAAAAAGATGGAGGGCCCGCCTTACATTATCATGAGTTTGTCGGTTTCGGACAAATCCAGATTGATCTGTGTCTGTTAGTTCAGGGACAATTGATTCAAGCCTCTTGGCTAATATTGTTGCAAATATACGGTAATCGATGTTTAAAACCGATATTGGCCTATACGAACCACATTCAATTTTGTCTTTGCCTGGTTTGTGGATAACTGAAATCACCGCCCGTTTCCAGGATGGTGGTATTTCTCCTCCTGTTAAGACGTGGTTAAAACAATTTTTAAGTTGGGGAATAATTAATTGTCGGAAATGTTTGTACCACTCTGCGGGGTAACCATCCTCACCTGCCATTTTGTTTACTTTCAATTTAGAAATTGTTCTACTAATTTCCTCCTCTGTTATTAATTGATTTAACCTTTCGTTCTGTTCTGTTCCTATAGATGGTAGGTCAAGCGAGGACAGGAAACGGCTTGTAGCTTCTTGATCCATTGGGTGTGGTTGGGTATATAGTTGCGTATAGAAAGCTGTAAAAGAATTTTGTATGTCTTTCAAATTATAGCGTATAATGTCATCTTGGGGGTTTTTCACCTTGTGTATAAATCTATCGGCCTGCTGTTTACGTAACCTCCAAGCAAGAAGTTTCTTAGCTTTGGGACCATTTTCATAGTAGTTTTGCTTCATCAATTTGGTTTTCTTTTCTATTTGATCCTCGTAAGTCCTGTTTAAAGTTTGCTTTATTTCTGCTATATTTTTTAATAAGTCATTATTACTATTTTGCATATGTTCTTTTTCAAGGGTCTTTAATTCTGCGGTCAAATCATTGATACGCCTTTCTCTTTCTTTTTTCTTCAAAGATGACCACATAATCAATTTTCCCCTAAGAACGGCCTTTGAGGCGTCCCATAATATACTTGGAGAAGTGCAAGTGTCATTGTTATAGTCTGTATAGTCTCTAATTTCTTTTTCAACAAAATTATGAAATTCACCATCTTTTAAAAAACTGGTGTTCAGTCTCCATAATGTTTCTTTACGGTCATTATCCAAATGTAATGTTAAACATACGTCTGCATGATCGGATATGTCCTTCACTCCTATTTCGCATTCTATAATTCTATGTCTGTCAGCGTTTAGCATAAAAAAATAGTCTAATCGTGAATGCACACGATGAGAATGAGAAAAGAAAGTATAACTCCTGTTTGTTGGATACAAATTTCTCCATACATCCATCATCCCAACTTCCTTAAGCATTTTCTTAACAAGGATTGCCTCTGCTTGAGGTTTTTTAATTTTGCTCGAGGAATCTATGGAGGTGTTAAGACAAATATTCCAGTCACCTCCACAAATAAACACTCCCGATATTTCTGTTGCAATAAGGTCAAAAATTCTCTTAATTAGACAATTGTCTTTACCTGGTGGTCTATATACATTTAACAGAGTCACTTCTTTATGATCTATATATCCTTTAACCAATATATAACGTCCCTCCTTGTCGCTAACTTGAGATGAAAATTGGAAATTTAGCCTGTTTGGTAGAAGAATAGCAACTCCTCTAGAATTACCTTTTGAGTATGAAGAGTAATACAAGTTTTTAAATCCCATTTTGCGTACCTTTTCGTGCTCTGCGTCTGAAAAATGTGTTTCTTGCCAGAATATTATGTCATATTTCCCACGTTTCATTTTAGCAATAGCCTTGCTTCTTTTAATTGGGTTATGTAAACCATTTACATTAAGGGTAATTACCTTATAATGCTGTTTTACCGTCATCTTTATGGGGGTATAGAATAATGTACATAAATCTCTCTAGATGCTCTGTTGAACAAACAAAGGTCTGCAAAGAAGAACGTAAAACACACCTGAACAACAAAAAAAAAAAAAGGGTGACTTCCAAAAGTGAAGTATAAGTCCACCTTCATGTTATGGAGGGGGGGGGCGCCTGGGGAACCAGGGCATCCCTCTCAGTGCTGCCACTCTTCCTCTCCTCTGTCGTAGCAGCGCAGAGAGAAAGCGTTTCTCATATGACGGTCAGTAACAATGTCACTCTTTTTTAAGGACGGAGTCATAATCTTCTGTTTACTTTTCTATTCCAGCACGTAGAGATGATAAGATGGGGCGTTTTAGTTAGTCCTTATTATCGGGGCGCTTGAATCTTTTCAGCTTTTCCTGAATATGTTTTGTGCGCTCCTCTCTGTTCCAACCGGTTCCACGCGCTGTTTCCCAAGGGGTTTTCCTCGATCTGTGAGTGGGTGTGGCGGGTGCGGTGTCCTCCACCACATCATCTTGTATTAGCCCTCTCTTCTTCAAGTCATCCGTAGCTTCCTCTAGACTTTTGTAGATGATTGGGCCTTCATCAAAGAACACACGAAGTCTGGCCGGGTACATAGTTTGGAAACGACAGCCTTTCTCTTTCAGCATTTTTCTGATTGGGTTATAAGATTTGCGCTTGGAGAGAATGTCACTGGGGTAGTCGTGGTCAAAATACACACGTTTTCCATGGAATTGAATAGTCTTTTTCTCCCATGCCGCGCGTAGCACTTTCTCCTTCGTTGTGTGCTCCAGAAAGCACATGACAATGGATCTGGGATTAGCACTCGGTGGTGGTTTGGAGCCTAGCGAGCGGTGGCAGCGCTGTATGTTAAGTGTCGTATTAGCGAGAGAAAGTTCTGATTTTAAAAAATTCTCCATGAAAAGTTGAATATTGGTGCCTTCGGATTCTTCGATTATACCGTGTATGCGAATATTGTTCCTGCGTGAACGTGCTTCCAGGTCTGTTACTCGTGTTTGGAGCTCCTTTTGCATGCTCAGAGCGTGTTCCAGGGCATCGTAAACATCAGCATTGACCTCCTCAATGTCGGCCACTCTTTGCTCTGTCTCCTCCACTCTTTGAGTCACTCCTTTTAATTCTTCAGCAATGTCGTCCATACGTTTCCCCATTTCTTCTCGGAAACCGCTCACTTCGGTATTTAATGCCCCAATCTTGTCAATCAGCTCATTTTTAGCGTCATCTTGAACCTTTTTTAGCTCTGCAATGATGGTAGCTTGAATAGCTTCCATGCTTTTATCTTTAGCTAGCTCGTTAGCTGCGTTGGTTTCTGAGGATAACAGGACTGCCGGTTGAGTAGCTGTTTGTTGATTCACCCTTGTTCTTCTTTGTTTACCCCCTGACATACTATGTTGGACTATAATTTTCAGGTTTTGAGGTAATTTTCCGTCAGGGAGCGGAAGACCGTCAGAGAGCTAAGATATTACGCTTTTGCTCGCTTCCTCGTCATCCCGGAAGTCCGGATACTGCCTTTTCTAATATCTTTGACAGAAAAGGTAGATTCGAGATCGGCCTGTAATTGACTAATTCTGAAGGATCAAGTTGCGTTTTTTTAACAAGCGGTTTAATCATAGCCAGCTTAAAGTTTTTTGGTACGTATCCTAGAGACAAAGACGAATTAATGATATTAAGAAGAGGATCTATGACCTCTGGAAGTATTTCTTTTCAGTAGATTAGTCGTATAGGGTCTAACATACATGTTGTAGATTTAGATGATTTAATGAGTTTAGTAAATTCTTCCTCTCCTATAGCAACGAATGAATCAAATTTTTCCTCAGGGAGACTACAATGCACTGCCTGATGTGATACTGTAGTAGACGGTTGCATAGTTATGATTTTGTCCCTGATATTATCAATCTTATAAGTGAAGAAGTTCATAAAAAATATTTTTCGTTATTTTCGTTATAAACGTCTCTGTTTTCAACAACTCTCGCCGATCGGTTACATCAGTCGATGTCCAACACACCTAACATGACACATTCACAAGAGGAGCACATGGCAAGAACACATGAGGGAAAAGGGATTCACATGACAGGAACCTTGACTATAGGTAAATTACAAAATGGAAGACATGAAACGTGAAAGTGAAAACTTCTGCAATGCCCTCCAAATCTCGTGAGGCCTGACAGTGCACTTGGAGAACCAAATAAGAGACACAAAGACCAGATTGCTGCTCAGTTGTTTCTCAGTTTAATACAGTTGGACATAGGATACATGCGTCAATACATGTGTTAGCCTGTTTTCTGCTTGCGTCAAAGTTGCAGGCAGGAAAACCATAGAGAGGAAGAGGAAGCGTAGACAGCGCACAGAATGGAAACTCTAAACAGGGTGACAGAGAGCCAAAACATATTTTACACTGGCACAAATATCACATCACGGTAAGTCTTCAGGAATTAATTTTCAGGATTATAATGATATCGAGCTCTAGGGATTCTGCTTTTAATTTAGATTAATTTACAGACTCTTTACAATCTGAAATATACAGAGGTGGAAAGTAAACATGTAAATGTTCAACACTTCCGCTCTTCAGTAGGCAAGGCGTTGATTCACAGATGATCAGCTTTAGTGAGAAGATCGATTATGACAAACGTATGTATTTTTGATGGCTACAGAAAATCTATACTCTCCAATTAAAGTGTCTGCATTGTGATATTTAAAGGAAGAAGCCAGAGTAAAGAAAAAGATAAATTATTTAATGCTTTTATTTCACCTATGTGAAAATGCTCAATAATAATAATAATTAAAGCTGCAAGCAGCATTTATCGGGGTTCAAGCATTTAAGGCCTTTAAGGCATTTAAGCATTCAAGACATTAAGATTTATTTAGAAAGCTTTTAACCACTGAAATAATAGATTGAAAAGTCCATTTACAGCCAATACAGGCAATTTACCATTGCTTTTTAACAGTTATAGCGCCAACTATCATCCGATCTACATACAATTTTGCATGCTTATTTAGAATGTTATGGCACATATGCTCACCAATTTTCGTGATGTTCTGAGTTTTTGTTTAGGATTTATAGGCTTTTGTTTGCATTTTGCCACGCCCATTTTCTTTATGACCCAATTATACCCATGCGAAAAATGCAAAAGTTCAACTTTTTTTGATAATTATTGATCTAAAGAGTCCAGAGAATTGTCCTAGTCTCGTTTGGTTCCGATCGGGCAAAAAACCAGGGACTAGTTCGCAAAAGTAGGTTTTTAACATATTCGTGAATAATTAATAAACTGTTTGATTGACAGCAATGGTTCTAGAGGCAAAGTTGTTCAGCATGAGCAGGTCTATCAAATGATATGCATTTTGTGATGATAAGTGTAACACCACGTGATTACAGAGCCATAAAACTCGTTAGCGCCAACTAGTGGCCGATTTCTTTCAAAATTCTTACAGACCTCTAGGGCCATGAGTCGAACATGCCCACCGAGTTTTGTTCCGATCGGACTCCGTTAACCTTGTCTAATAGGTGCTCAAATTTCATTGGCCGATGGCGGCCATGTTTTTTGAGATACACTAATGTCCTCATAGATATACATGACAGCTTGGACCAAGACACTGCATACCAATTTTCAAGTCAATCGGACTAACGGTCAGGTGGTTACAGCCTGATTTATGTTTTTTTCATGTTATAGCGCCACCATGTGGCCAATCGCCGCAATCTTTTTACTATGACCTCAGATTGACCTCTTACACAGGTGTACCGAGTTTGGTGAATATACCTCATTTACTTCTGGAGTTATAGCCATTTTAGTAAAATAGGCTCCGCCTTCTTCAAACATTTTGGCGCCCCTTAGCGACCGTCAATCGAAATTTCAACTTTTTTTCGATAATTATTGATATTCTGACTCCAGAGAACATTTCTGCACTGGTTTGGTTCCGATCGGACACAAAACCAGGGACTAGTTCGCAAAAGTAGGTTTTGGACATAATTCAAAATGGCGGAAAATTTGCATACCGGAAATGAAATCCTTGAGGCCTTTTTTGTTCGGCTTGACCCAAGGAATTCCAATGATATAAGACACTTGAGTCTGTGACAAACGGTTAATGAGATTTAAGCAAAAATATGATTTTTTTTTGTTTTTTGCACTGTAGCGCCACCTATGGGCCAATCGGGGTCATATTTTGATAACCTCTCCTCGATTTTTGTACTACCATCTGGCAAAGTTTCAAGTCTCTAGCACTTACGGTTTGGGCTGCACGATGCGTTTTACGGCAGAAGAAAAATAATAATAATTAAAGCTGCAAGCAGCATTTATCGGGGTTCAAGCAGTTAAGGCCTTTAAGGCATTTAAGCACAAAAGTATCAAAAGTTATTAAGATTTATTTAATAAGCATGTAACCACTGACATAATAGATGGAAAAGACCATTTACAGCCAATACAGGCAATTTACCATGTGATATATATGGTTTTAAAGCTTTTTAACAGTTATAGCGCCACCTATGGTCCGATCTCCATAGAATTGTTTACTGTGACCTCAAATTGAACCCATACACATGTGTACTGAGTTTGGTGAAGATATCTCATTTACTTCTTGAGTTATAGCCATTTTAGTAAAATAGGCTCCTCCCACAACAATTTAGCATATTCTAGTATTATTTACTATGATTCTAGCATGATTTGCCATATTCTAGCATAATTTACCATGATATACTACATTCTAGTATGATTTACCATTGTTTACTGTGATTCTAGCATGGATTACCATAGTTTATCATGATTTATCATAGTTTACCATGATTCATCATAGTTTACCATGATTTACCCTGTTCTAGCATAGTTTACCATGATTTACCATGTTCTAGCATGATTTACCATGATATACCACATTCTAACATGATTTACCATAGTTTATTATGATTTATCATGGCTTACCATGATTTACCATGTTCTAGCATGATGTACCATGATATACCATGTTCTAGAATGATGTACCAGGATTGTAGTATGATTTACCTTGATACACCACATTCTAGTATTATTTATTATGATTTACCATGTTTTTAGTGTGATTTACCATGATTTACCACATTGCTAGCAATTATGTGAAGTATCAGTAAAAATGAAGTGATAAACTCTGACAAAATATGATTGTGCTACAATAGTAATTGTTATATAAGTGATTTTTTAGTGTTTTATTGTTATATAAGTGATTTTTAGTGTCTAATGAATGCAAAAGCATAAGTGAGTAGACTTCATTAATAAGTAGAATGGCCAGCAGAGGGCAGGAGAAGACCACATATTGGCTCACTTTCACTTTAAACTTCTTGATTTTCACCATTTTTCTGCACTAAAGCAAACCAGTTTTTCCATTTTAACTCCATAATGCATGTTTACACACACACACACACACACACACACACACACACACACACACACACACACACACAAAGACAAATGTTGTTGTTGTTTTTTCAATGCTATTGGGATATGTCATTATGAAAATATATTTGAATGGTCTATAAACATTTCACAAAGTCTTTGCAAGCTATTAATCAGATGATTAACCTAAGACTACACACACACATTATGTTGTAGATGCAGACATTTGAAATGTATGATGTGATCAAACTGTCAATACTAATACTTTAACAGATGGATTTTGACTAAATGTAATTGTAAATGTTAAAATAGTGATTTTATAAAGTCTAAATATAAATTATAGAACAATATGACAAAATGACTATTTTGAACAGCAGGGGGCAGTAAAATACCACTTATTGGCTTAACATGCCATTATAATCATATCATTTTCACCTTTTTAACTGTTATAGAGGCAAATTTTGTCTGATCTGTCTGAAAATTTTCATGCATGTTCAGAGTGATATTTCACATGTTCTGACTTGTTTTTAAGAAGGTCTGAGTCATTCATTAAAGAGATATAGGCTTTCGGGGACACTTGGTAAAGGCTACATTTTGAAGTGAACCTATTATAGCTATCCAAATGAAGTAGTTCAACTTTTTCTGACAATTATTGATCTAGTGAGTCCAGAGAATTGTATTGCACTAGTTTTGAACATTATGATATGAAAATTATATGATCAGAGATGGAAAAGACCATTTACAGCCAATACAAGCAACATACCATAGGAAATATATGGTTTTAAAGCTTTTTAAAGGTTATAGCGCTACCTATCGTCCGATCTCCATAAAATTTTGCATGCTTGTTAATGATGTTATGACACATAGGCTGACCAATTTTTGTGAAGTTCTGAGTTTTCATTTAGGATTTATAGGCTTTTGAGTGTATTTTGCCACACCCATTTTATAAATGACCCTATTACAGCCATACAAATGCAAAAGTTCAACTTTTTTTTGATAATTATTGATCTAGAGAGTCCAGAGAATTGTCCTAGACTGGTCTGGTTCCGATCGGGCGAAAAACCTAGGACTAGTTCGCAAAAGTAGGTTTTAGACATATTCGTGAATATTTAATGAACGGTTTGATTGACAGCAATGGTTCTTGAGGCAAAGTTGTTCAGCATGAGCAGATCTATCAAATGATATGCATATTGTGTGGATGAGTGTAACACCACGTGATTACAGAGCCATAAAACTCGTTAGCGCCAAATAGTGGCCGATTTATTTCAAAATTGTTACAGACCTCTAGGGCCATGAGACGAACATGCCCATCGAGTTTCGTTCCGATCGGCCTCCGTTAACCTTGTCTAATCGGTGCTCAAACTTCATTGGCCGATGGCGGCCATGTTTTTTGAGATACGCCAATGTCCTCATAGACATACATGGCACCTTGGACCAAGACACTGCATACCAATTTTCAAGTCAATCGGACTAACGGTCAGGTGGTTATAGCCTGTTTTATGTTTTTTTCATGTTATAGCGCCACCATGTGGCCAATCGCCGCGATTTTTTTACCGTGACCTTAGATTGACCTCTTACACATGTGTACCAAGTTTGGTTAAAATACCTCTTTTACTTCTGGAGTTATAGCCATTTTAGTAAAATAGGCTCCTCCCACAACGTTAATTTTGCACCCCCTAGCGATCGTGAATCGAAATTTCAACTTTTTTTCGATAATTATTCATCTTCAGACTCCAGTGAACAATTCTGCACTGGTTTGGTTCCGATCGGGCGAAAAACCAGGGACTAGTTCGCAAAAGTAGATTTTCGACAAAATTCAAAATGGCGGAAAATCTATCATGGCGGAAATAAAATCGGAGATATACGTTTTGTTCGTCAGGCGTCCAGCTTTCCAATGATATAAGACACTTGAGTCTAGGACTTACGGTCTAGGAGTTATGAGCAGTTTCGCGCTTTTGGTTGCTATAGCGCCACCTATGGGCCAATCGGGGTCATAATTTGATAACCTCTCCTCGATTTTTGTACTACCATATGGCAAAGTTTCAAAGCTCTAGCCCTTACGGTTTGGGCTGCACGATGCGTTTTACGGCGGAATAATAATAATAATAATAATAATTAAAGCTGCAAGCAGCATTTATCGGGGTTCAAGCTATTAAGGCCTTTAACCCTCTGGGGTCCTTCATTGAACACTCACACTCAGGACCTTCGGGTCAAAAATGACCCGGAGGGCAAAATTAATATATATAAAAAAAAATCATAATTTTTTTTTTTATTATTGTTTTTAATAATATTTTTTCTTTTCTTTTTTGGTGTTTTGAGAGAATTTATGATTTATAATTAATATTTATGCAATAATTATGACCCATTTTTTCCCATTGAATATAATGGAAAATTTATATATTTTTTTTTTTTTTTTTTTTTTTTATTAAAGCTGAATTTCATTTTAGAGTCAAGCCTAGGCCTCATGAAAACAATTTTTGAAATGAGATGGGTGCCACCTGGTGGACACATTGAGCATTTTTATCACGCAATAGCACATTTTTACCACTAGTGGATTTACAGCTCTCTGTAGAAAGGCTTGCGAATTCTAGTGATTTTTGCCTGAACAGATTTAGTCTGTTTTGCACTCTTGATGTTTTAGAGATTCACCCCTTCACTGTTGAGTCCTTTTTTCTGCATTCTGGCTTATTTGTAGATTGTATGCACAAAAAAACTCATGTGTTTTCATATTTTTGACAATTTCCCATTCATTTCCTATGGGGTCATTTTTGACGAAAGAGCAGAAGTGTGATGACCACTTAGCATGCTTGGATCATGACCTCAATATTTTGTGTGTGTTTACATACCTAATACCATAAAAGTCACCTAGTTTCGTAACATTCCGATGAAGCTGTGATTTTTAAATATTCAAAACAGATTTTTGTTATCTGAATTTATTAGTGTATGTGTATAAAAGTGTGTGTGTGTGTGTGTGTGTGTGTGTGTGTGTGTCTGGATGTGTCTGTTTTGCACTCTTGATGTTTTAGAGATTCACCCCTTCACTGTTGAGTCCTTTTTTTCTGCATTCTGGCTTATTTGTAGATTGTATGCACAAAAAAAACCTGTGTTTTCATATTTTTGACAATTTCCCATTCATTTCCTATGGGGGTCATTTTTGACAAAAGAGCAGAAGTGTGATGACCACTTAGCATGCTTGGATCATGACCTCAATATTTTTTGTGTGTTTACATACCTAATACCATAAAAGTCACCTAGTTTCGTAACATTCCGATGAAGCTGTGATTTTTAAATATTCAAAACAGATTTTTGTTATCTGAATTTATTAGTGTATGTGTATAAAAGTGTGTGTGTGTGTGTGTGTCTGGATGTGTCTGTTTTGCACTCTTGATGTTTTAGAGATTCACCCCTTCACTGTTGAGTCCTTTTTTTCTGCATTCTGGCTTATTTGTAGATTGTATGCACAAAAAAAACTCTGTTTTTTCATATTTTTGACAATTTCCCATTCATTTCCTATGGGGTCATTTATGACCAAAGAGCAGAAGTGTGACTACCATTTAGCATGCTTGGATCATGACCTCAATAATTTTTGTGTGTTCACATACCTAATACCATAAAAGTCACCAAGTTTCGTAACATTCCGATGAAGCTGTGATTTTTAAAAATTCAAAACAGATGTTTGTAATCTGAATTTATTAGTGTGTATGTGTATAAAAGTGTGTTTGTGTGTGTGTGGATGTGTCTGTTTTGCACTCTTGATGTTTTATAGATTCACCCCTTCACTGTTGTGTACTTTTTTTCTGGATCGTGGCTGATTTGTAGATTGTACGCACAAAAAAACTCTGTATTGTCACATTTTTGCCAATTTCCCATTCATTTCCTATGGGGGTCATTTTTGACCCGAAGGTCCTGAGTGTGACTATTTTTTTTACAGCCACTTAGACTACTCAAATCCTGTCCCCAATTTTTTTGGGTGTTCATATACCAAGTACCAACAAAGTCACCAAGTTTCGGACCATTCTGATGAAGCTACGATTTTTAATAATTTTTTATTTAAACGCTTCGGGTCATTTTTGACCCGAAGGACCCCAGAGGGTTAAGGGTTTTTAAGCACAAAAGCATCAAAAGTTATCAGGTTTTATTTAGCAAGCATGTAACCACTGACATAATAGATGGAAAAGACCATTTACAGCCAATACAGGCAATGTACCATAGGAAATATATGGTTTTAAAGCTTTTTAACAGTTATAGCGCCACCTATGGTCCGATCTCCATAAAATTTGGCATGCTTGTTAATGATGTTATGTCACATATGCTCACCAATTTTTGTGAGGTTCTGAGTTTTCATTTAGGATTTATAGGCTTTTTAGTGTATTTTGCTACGCCCATTTTATAAATGACCCTATTACAGCCATCCAAATGCAAAAGTTTAACTTTTTTTTGATAGTTTTTGATCTAGAGAGTCCAGAGAATTGTCCTAGACTGGTCTGGTTCCAATCGTGCGAAAAACCTAGGACTAGTTCGCAAAAGTAGGTTTTTAACATGTTTGCAAATATTTAATGAACGGTTTGATTGACAGCAATGGTCCTTGAGGCAAAGTTGTTCAGGATGAGGAGATCTATCAAATGATATGCATATTGTGTGGATATTTGTAACACCACGTGATTACAGAGCTGTAAAACTCGTTAGCGCCAACTAGTGGCCGATTTCTTTCAAAATTGTTACAGACCTCTATGGCCTTGAGTCGAACATGCCCATCGAGTTTCGTTCCGATCGGCCTCCGTTAACCTTGTCTAATAGGTGCTCAAACTTCATTGGCCGATGGTGGCCATGTTTTTCGAGATACGCCAATGTCCTCATACACATACATGGCACCTTGGACCAAGACACTGCATGCCAATTTTCAAGTCAATCGGACTAATGGTCAGGTGGTTATAGCCTGTTTTATGTTTTTTTCATGTTATAGCGCCACCATGTGGCCAATTGCCGCGGTTTTTTTACTGTGACCTCAGATTGACCTCTTACACATGTGTACCAAGTTTGGTGAAGATACCTCATTTACTTCTGGAGTTATAGCCATTTTAGTAAAATAGGCCCCTCCCACAACGAACGTTTTGGCGGCCTTACCGTCCGTGAGTCGAAATTTCAACTTTTTTTCGATAGTTTTTGATAATCAGACTCTAGAGAACATTTCTGCACTGGTTTGGTTCCGATCGGGCGAAAAACCTAGGACTAGTTCGCAAAAGTATGTTTTTGACAAAATTCAAAATGGCGGAAAATCTATCATGGCGGAAATGAAATCGGAGATATACGTTTTGTTCGTCAGGCGTCCAGCTTTCCAATGATATAAGACACTTGAGTCTACGTCATACGGTCTAGTAGTTATGAGCAGTTTCGCACTTTTGGTTGCTATAGCGCCACCTATGGGCCAATCGGGGTCATACTTTGATAGGTTCTCCCCAAATTGAGGACTACCATTTGGCCAAGTTTCAAGGTTCCAGCTCTTACGGTTTGGTCTGCACGATGCGTTTTAGGGGAAAATAATAATAATAATAATAATAATAATAATTAAAGCTGCAAGCAGCATTTATCGGGGTTCAAGCAGTTAAGGCCTTTAAGGCATTTAAGCACAAAAGCATCAAAAGTTATTAAGATTTATTTAGCAAGCATGTAACCACTGACATAATAGATGGAAAAGACCATTTACAGCCAATACAGGCAGTTTACCATGGGATATATATGGTTTTAAAGCTTTTTAACAGTTATAGCGCCACCTATGGTCCGATCTCCATAAAATTGTTTACTGTGACCTCAAATTGAACCCATACACATGTGTACTGAGTTTGGTGAAGATATCTCATTTACTTCTTGAGTTATAGCCATTTGAGTAAAATAGGCTCCTCCCACAACGATTTGCCACATTCTAGAATTATTTAATATGATTCTAGCATGATTTACTATCATATACCATGTTCCAGAATGATTTATTAGGATTCTAGCATGATTTACCTTGATACACCTCATTTCAGTATTATTTACTATGATTTACAATGTTTCTAGCATGATTAACCACATTACTAGCAATTATGTCAAGTGTCAGTGCAAATGAGGTGATGAACACTGACAAAATATTATTGTGTTATAATAGTAAGTTATATACGTGATTTTTAGTGTGTGTCCAAGTATGAATGCAAAAGCACATGTAAAATATTTCATTATTAAGTAGAATGGCCAGCAGAGGGCACTAGAAGACCACTTATTGGCTCACTTTCACTTTAAACCAGTTTTCTGCACTAAAGCAAACCAGTTTTTCCATGTTAACTCAATGCATGCTTACACACACACACACACACACACACACACACACACACACACACACACACACACACACACACACACACACACACAGCATAGTTAACCATGGTTTACCATGATATACCACGTTCTAGTATTATTTACCAGGAGATAAACGACAATCTAGTATTATTTACTTTGATTTACCATGTTTCTAGCCTGATTTATCACATTACTAGCAATTATTTGAAGTGTCAGTGCAAATAAAGTGATTAACACTGACAAAATATGATTGTGTTATAATAGTTATTGCTATATAAGTGATTTGTTTAGTGTGTATTCAAGTATGAATGCAAGCACATGTTGAAATATTTCATTAATAAGTAGAATGGCCAGCAGAGGGCAGTAGAAGACCACTTATTGGCTCACTTTCACTTTAAACCAGTTTTCTGCACTAAAGCAAACCAGTTTATCCATGTTAACTCAATGCATGCTTACACACACACACACACACACACACACACACACACACACACACACACACACACACACAGCATAGTTAACCATGATTTACCATGATATACCACGTTCTAGTATTATTTACCAGGAGATAAACGACAATCTAGTATTATTTACTTTGATTTACCATGTTTCTAGCCTGATTTATCACATTACTAGCAATTATTTGAAGTGTCAGTGCAAATAAAGTGATTAACACTGACAAAATATGATTGTGTTATAATAGTTATTGCTATATAAGTGATTTTTTTTAGTGTGTATTCAAGTATGAATGCAAGCACATGTTGAAATATTTCATTAATAAGTAGAATGGCCAGCAGAGGGCAGTAGAAGACCACTTATTGGCTCACTTTCACTTTAAACCAGTTTTCTGCACTAAAGCAAACCAGTTTATCCATGTTAACTCAATGCATGCTTACACACACACACACACACACACACACACACACACACACACACACACACACACACACACAGCATAGTTAACCATGATTTACCATGATTTACCACATTACTAGCAATTATTTGAAGTGTCAGTGCAAATAAAGTGATTAACACTGACAAAATATGATTGTGTTATAATAGTTATTGCTATATAAGTGATTTTTAGTGTGTATTCAAGTTTAAATGCAAGCACATGTGGAAAAATTTAATTAATAAGTAGAATGGCCAGCAGAGGGCAGTAGAAGACCACTTATTGGCTCACTTTCACTTTAAACCTCATGATTTTGACCAGTTTTCTGCACTAAAGCAAACCAGTGTTTCCATGTTAACTCAATAATGCATACTTGCTACATATGCTACACACAATAATGCTACACACACACACACACACACACACACACAAATGTTTCAGTGATATTGGTGTCACATTCACCTTCATCACATTCACCTTCTGTCTTCATCACATTCACCATCTGTCGTCATCACCTGCACCTGCTCCTCATCACCCTCCTCATCATCACCTGCTCCTCATCATCATAACCGTCACCTGTTGTCCTTGTCTTGATCTGTGTATTTAAGTTCCCCTCTCATCCATTATCATTGTCGGTTATTGTTTGTGCACTAGCACTCTGTTATGTTTGTTTTCATGTTGGAAAATAAAACCTTTGTTATATTTGTACCACACACACACACACACACACACACACACACACACACACACACACACACACACACACCATCATTTATCATGATTTACCATGGCTGATACCAATACCAATATGAGAAAATGACTCTTTTAAACAGCAGGGGGCAGTAAAATACCACTTATTGGCTTAACATGCCATTAATTCATATCATTTTCACCTTTTTAACTGTTATAGAGGCAAATTTTGTCCGATCTGTCTGAAAATTTTCATGCTTGTTCAGGGTGATATTTCACACGTTCTGACTTGTTTTTAAGAAGGTCTGAGCATTGATTAAAGAGATATAGGCTTTCGGGGACACTTGGTAAAGGCCAGATTTTGAAGTGAACCTATTATAGCTATCCAAATGAAGTAGTTCAACTTTTTCTGACAATTATTGATCTAGTGAGTCCAGAGAATTGTATTGCACTAGTTTTGAACATTATGATATGAAAATTATATGATCAGAGATGGAAAAGACCATTTACAGCCAATACAGGCAGTTTACCATAGGAAATATATGATTTTAAAGCTTTTTAACAGTTATAGCGCCACCTATCGTCCGATCTCCATAGAATTTTTCATGCTTGTTAATGATGTTATGTCACATATGCTGACCAATTTTTGTGAAGTTCTGAGTTTTTATTTAGGATTTATAGGCTTTTTAATGTATTTTGACACGCCCATTTTATAAATTACCCTATTACAGCCATCCAAATGCAAAAGTTCAACTTTTTTTTGATAATTATTGATCTAGAGAGTCCAGAGAATTGTCCTAGACTGGTCTGGTTCCGATCAGGCAAAAAACCTAGGACTAGTTCGCAAAAGTAGGTTTTTAACATATTAATGAATAATTAATGAACAGTTTGATTGACAGCAATGGTTCTTGAGGCAAAGTTGTTCAGGATGAGGAGATCTATCAAATGATATGCATATTGTGTGGATATTTGTAACACCACGTGATTACAGAGCCGTAAAACTCGTTAGCGCCAACTAGTGGCCGATTTCTTTCAAAATTCTTACAGACCTTTAGGGCCATGAGCCGAACATGCCCATTGAGTTTCGTTCCGATCGGCCTCCGTTAACCTTGTCTAATAGGTGCTCAAACTTCGTTGGCCGATGGCGGCCATGTTTTTTGAGATACGCCAATGTCCTCATACACATACATGGCACCTTGGACCAAGACACTGCATACCAATTTTCAAGACAATCGGACTAACGGTCAGGTGGTTATAACCTGTTTTATGTTTTTTTCATTTTATAGCGCCACCATGAGGCCAATCGTCGCGATTTTTTTACTGTGACCCCAGAGTAAGCTCATACACATGTGTACCAAGTTTGGTGAAGATACCTCATTTACATCGGGAGTTATAGCCATTTTAGTAAAATAGGCCCCTCCCACAACGTACGTTTTGGCGCCCCTTAGCGACCGTGAATCGAAATTTCCACTTTTTTTCGATAATTATTGATATTCAGTCTCCAGAGAACATTTCTGCACTAGTTTGGTTCCAATCGGGCAAAAAACCAGGGACTAGTTCGCAAAAGTAGATTTTTGACAAAATTCAAAATGGCGGAAAATCTATCATGGCGGAAATGAAATCGGAGATATACGTTTTGTTCGTCAGGCGTCCAGCTTTCCAATGATATAACACACTTGAGTCTACGACATACGGTCTAGGAGTTATGAGCAGTTTCGCGCTTTTGGTCGCTATAGCGCCACCTATGGGCCAATCGGGGTCATAATCTCTGAACCTCTCCTCGATTTTTGTACTACCATCTGTCAAAGTTTCAAAGTTCCAGCTCTTACGGTTTGGGCTGCACGATGCGTTTTACGGCGGAATAATAATAATAATAATAATAAAAATCAGCACAATTACAATAGGGTTTCAGCACTTCGTGCTTGAACCCCTAATAAAAATCAGTACAATTACAATAGGGTTTCAGCACTTCGTGCTTGAACCCCTAATAATAAAAATCAGCACAATTACAATAGGGTTTCAGCACTTCGTGCTTGAACCCCTAATAAAAATCAGTACAATTACAATAGGGTTTCAGCACTTCGTGCTTGAACCCCTAAAAATCAGCACAATTACAATAGGGTTTCAGCACTTCGTGCTTGAACCCCTAATTAAAGCTGCAAGCAGCATTTATCGGGGTTCAAGCAGTTAAGGCCTTTAAGCACAAAAGCATCAAAAGTGATTAAGTTTTATTTAGCAAGCATGTAACTACTGACATAATAGATGGAAAAGACCATTTACAGGAAATACCATAGGAAATATATGGTTTTAAAGGTTTTTAGCAGTTATAGCGCCACCTATCGTCCGATCTCCATAAAAATTGGCATGCTTGTTAATGATGTTATGTCACATATGCTCACCAATTTTTGTGAAGTTCTGAGTTTTCATTTAGGATTTATAGGCTTTTTAGTGTTTTTTTGCCACGCCCCTTTTCTAAATGACCCTATTACAGCCATCTACATGCAAAAGTTCAACTTTTTTTTTGATAATTATTGATCTAGAGTGTCCAAAGAATTGTCCTAGACTGGTCTGGTTTCGATTGGGCGAAAAACCTAGGACTAGTTCGCAAAAGTAGGTTTTTAACATAATTACAAATATTTAATAAACAGTTTAATTGACAGCAATAGTTCTTGAGGCAAAGTTGTTCAACTTGAGCAGGTCTATCAGATGATATGCATTTTGTGACGATAAGTGTAACACCACGTGATTACAGAGCCATAAAACTCGTTAGCGCCAACTAGTGGCCGATTTCTTTCAAAACTCTTACAGACCTCTAAGACCATGAGTCGAACATGCCCATCGAGTTTCGTTCTGATCAGCCTCCATTAACTTTGTCTAATAGGTGCTCAAATTTCAGTGGTCGATGGCGGCCATGTTTTTCAAGATAAGCCAATGTCCTCATAGACATACATGCCACCTTGGACCAAGACACTGCATACCAATTTTCAAGTCAATCGGACTAACGGTCAGGTGGTCATAGCCCTTTTCATGTTTTTTTCATGTTATAGCGCCACCTAGTGATCAATCGTCACGATTTTTTTACTGTGACCCCAGATTGAACTCATACACATGTGCACCAAGTTTGGTGAAGATATCTCATTTCCTTTTCGAGTTATAGCCATTTTAGTAAAATAGGCTCCTCCCACAACATTAATTTATCACCCCCTAGCGACCAGGAATCGAAATTTCGACTTTTTTTCGATAATTATTGATATTCAAACTCCAGAGAACATTTCTGCACTGGTTTGGATCCGATCGGGCAAAAAACCAGGGACTAGTTCGCAAAAGTAGGTTTTTGACAAAATTCAAAATGGCGGAAAAATTTGCATATCAAAAATGAAATCGGAGATATACGTTTTGACCTTCAGGAGTCCAGCTTTCCAATGATATAAGACACTTGAGTCTACGACATACCGTCTAGGAGTTATGAGCAGTTTCGCGCTTTTGGTTGCTATAGCGCCACCTATGGGCCAATCGGGGTCATACTTTGATAGGTTCTCCCCAAATTGAGTACTACCATTTGGCCAAGTTTCAAGGTTCCAGCATTTACGGTTTGGGCTGCACGATGCGTTTTAGGGGAGAATAATAATAATAATTAAAGCTGCAAGCAGCATTTATCGGGGTTCAAGCATTTAAGGCCTTTAAGGCATTTAAGCATTCAAGACATTAAGATTTATTTAGAAAGCTTTTAACCACTGAAATAATAGATTGAAAAGTCCATTTACAGCCAATACAGGCAATTTACCATTGCTTTTTAACAGTTATAGCGCCAACTATCATCCGATCTACATACAATTTTGCATGCTTATTTAGAATGTTATGGCACATATGCTCACCAATTTTCGTGATGTTCTGAGTTTTTGTTTAGGATTTATAGGCTTTTGTTTGCATTTTGCCACGCCCATTTTCTTTATGACCCAATTATACCCATGCGAAAAATGCAAAAGTTCAACTTTTTTTGATAATTATTGATCTAAAGAGTCCAGAGAATTGTCCTAGACTCGTTTGGTTCCGATCGGGCAAAAAACCAGGGACTAGTTCGCAAAAGTAGGTTTTTAACATATTTGTGAATAATTAATAAACTGTTTGATTGACAGCAATGGTTCTAGAGGCAAAGTTGTTCAGCATGAGCAGGTCTATCAAATGATATGCATTTTGTGATGATAAGTGTAACACCACGTGATTACAGAGCCATAAAACTCGTTAGCGCCAACTAGTGGCCGATTTCTTTCAAAATTCTTACAGACCTCTAGGGCCATGAGTCGAACATGCCCACCGAGTTTTGTTCCGATCGGCCTCCGTTAACCTTGTCTAATAGGTGCTCAAACTTCATTGGCCGATGGCGGCCATGTTTTTTGAGATACACCAATGTCCTCATAGATATACATGACAGCTTGGACCAAGACACTGCATACCAATTTTCAAGTCAATCGGACTAACGGTCAGGTGGTTACAGCCTGATTTATGTTTTTTTCATGTTATAGCGCCACCATGTGGCCAATCGCCGCAATCTTTTTACTATGACCTCAGATTGACCTCTTACACAGGTGTACCGAGTTTGGTGAATATACCTCATTTACTTCTGGAGTTATAGCCATTTTAGTAAAATAGGCTCCGCCTTCTTCAAACATTTTGGCGCCCCTTAGCGACCGTCAATCGAAATTTCAACTTTTTTTCGATAATTATTGATATTCTGACTCCAGAGAACATTTCTGCACTGGTTTGGTTCCGATCGGACACAAAACCAGGGACTAGTTCGCAAAAGTAGGTTTTGGACATAATTCAAAATGGCGGAAAATTTGCATACCGGAAATGAATTCCTTGAGGCCTTTTTTGTTCGGCTTGACCCAAGGATTCCAATGATATAAGACACTTGAGTCTGTGACAAACGGTTAATGAGATTTAAGCAAAAATATGATTTTTTTTTGTTTTTTGCACTGTAGCGCCACCTATGGGCCAATCGGGGTCATATTTTGATAACCTCTCCTCGATTTTTGTACTACCATCTGGCAAAGTTTCAAGTCTCTAGCACTTACGGTTTGGGCTGCACGATGCGTTTTACGGCAGAAGAAAAATAATAATAATAATTAAAGCTGCAAGCAGCATTTATCGGGGTTCAAGCAGTTAAGGCCTTTAAGGCATTTAAGCACAAAAGCATCAAAAGTTATTAAGATTTATTTAGCAAGCATGTAACCACTGACATAATAGATGGAAAAGACCATTTACAGCCAATACAGGCAATTTGCCATGGGATATATATGGTTTTAAAGCTTTTTAACAGTTATAGCGCCACCTATGGTCCGATCTCCATAAAATTGTTTACTGTGACCTCAAATTGAACCCATACACATGTGTACTGAGTTTGGTGAAGATATCTCATTTACTTCTTGAGTTATAGCCATTTGAGTAAAATAGGCTCCTCCCACGACGATTTGCCACATTCTAGAATTATTTAATATGATTCTAGCATGATTTACTATCATATACCATGTTCCAGAATGATTTATTAGGATTCTAGCATGATTTACCTTGATACACCTCATTTCAGTATTATTTACTATGATTTACAATGTTTCTAGCATGATTAACCACATTACTAGCAATTATGTGAAGTGTCAGTGCAAATGAGGTGATGAACACTGACAAAATATTATTGTGTTATAATAGTTAGTTATATACGTGATTTTTAGTGTGTGTCCAAGTATGAATGCAAAAGCACATGTAAAATATTTCATTATTAAGTAGAATGGCCAGCAGAGGGCACTAGAAGACCACTTATTGGCTCACTTTCACTTTAAACCAGTTTTCTGCACTAAAGCAAACCAGTTTTTCCATGTTAACTCAATGCATGCTTACACACACACACACACACACACACACACACACACACACACACACACACACACACACACACACACACACACACACACATACACACACAGCATAGTTAACCATGATTTACCATGATATACCACGTTCTAGTATTATTTACCAGGAGATAAACGACAATCTAGTATTATTTACTTTGATTTACCATGTTTCTAGCCTGATTAATCACATTACTAGCAATTATTTGAAGTGTCAGTGCAAATAAAGTGATTAACACTGACAAAATATGATTGTGTTATAATAGTTATTGCTATATAAGTGATTTTTTTAGTGTGTATTCAAGTATGAATGCAAGCACATGTTGAAATATTTCATTAATAAGTAGAATGGCCAGCAGAGGGCAGTAGAAGACCACTTATTGGCTCACTTTCACTTTAAACCAGTTTTCTGCACTAAAGCAAACCAGTTTATCCATGTTAACTCAATGCATGCTTACACACACACACACACACACACACACACACACACACACACACAGACACACACACACACACACACTCACACACACACACACACACACACACACACACACACACACACACACACACACACACACACACACACACACACACACACAGCATAGTTAACCATGATTTACCATGATTTACCACATTACTAGCAATTATTTGAAGTGTCAGTGCAAATAAAGTGATTAACACTGACAAAATATGATTGTGTTATAATAGTTATTGCTATATAAGTGATTTTTAGTGTGTATTCAAGTATAAATGCAAGCACATGTGGAAAAATTTAATTAATAAGTAGAATGGCCAGCAGAGGGCAGTAGAAGACCACTTATTGGCTCACTTTCACTTTAAACCTCATGATTTTGACCAGTTTTCTGCACTAAAGCAAACCAGTGTTTCCATGTTAACTCAATAATGCATACTTGCTACATATGCTACACACAATAATGCTACACACACACACACACACACACACACACACACACACACACACACACAAATGTTTCAGTGATATTGGTGTCACATTCACCTTCATCACATTCACCTTCTGTCTTCATCACATTCACCATCTGTCGTCATCACCTGCACCTGCTCCTCATCACCCTCCTCATCATCACCTGCTCCTCATCATCATAACCGTCACCTGTTGTCCTTGTCTTGATCTGTGTATTTAAGTTCCCCTCTCATCCATTATCATTGTCAGTTATTGTTTGTGCACTAGCACTCTGTTATGTTTGTTTTCATGTTGGAAAATAAAACCTTTGTTATATTTGTACCACACACACACACACACACACACACACACACACACACACACCATCATTTATCATGATTTACCATGGCTGATACCAATACCAATATGAGAAAATGACTATTTTAAACAGCAGGGGGCAGTAAAATACCACTTATTGGCTTAACATGCCATTAATTCATATCATTTTCACCTTTTTAACTGTTATAGAGGCAAATTTTGTCCGATCTGTCTGAAAATTTTCATGCTTGTTCAGGGTGATATTTCACACGTTCTGACTTGTTTTTAAGAAGGTCTGAGCATTGATTAAAGAGATATAGGCTTTCGGGGACACTTGGTAAAGGCCAGATTTTGAAGTGAACCTATTATAGCTATCCAAATGAAGTAGTTCAACTTTTTCTGACAATTATTGATCTAGTGAGTCCAGAGAATTGTATTGCACTAGTTTTGAACATTATGATATGAAAATTATATGATCAGAGATGGAAAAGACCATTTACAGCCAATACAGGCAGTTTACCATAGGAAATATATGATTTTAAAGCTTTTTAACAGTTATAGCGCCACCTATCGTCCGATCTCCATAGAATTTTTCATGCTTGTTAATGATGTTATGTCACATATGCTGACCAATTTTTGTGAAGTTCTGAGTTTTTATTTAGGATTTATAGGCTTTTTAATGTATTTTGACACGCCCATTTTATAAATTACCCTATTACAGCCATCCAAATGCAAAAGTTCAACTTTTTTTTGATAATTATTGATCTAGAGAGTCCAGAGAATTGTCCTAGACTGGTCTGGTTCCGATCGGGCAAAAAACCTAGGACTAGTTCGCAAAAGTAGGTTTTTAACATATTAATGAATAATTAATGAACAGTTTGATTGACAGCAATGGTTCTTGAGGCAAAGTTGTTCAGGATGAGGAGATCTATCAAATGATATGCATATTGTGTGGATATTTGTAACACCACGTGATTACAGAGCCGTAAAACTCGTTAGCGCCAACTAGTGGCCGATTTCTTTCAAAATTCTTACAGACCTTTAGGGCCATGAGCCGAACATGCCCATTGAGTTTCGTTCCGATCGGCCTCCGTTAACCTTGTCTAATAGGTGCTCAAACTTCGTTGGCCGATGGCGGCCATGTTTTTTGAGATACGCCAATGTCCTCATACACATACATGGCACCTTGGACCAAGACACTGCATACCAATTTTCAAGTCAATCGGACTAACGGTCAGGTGGTTATAGCCTGTTTTATGTTTTTTTCATTTTATAGCGCCACCATGAGGCCAATCGTCGCGATTTTTTTACTGTGACCCCAGAGTAAGCTCATACACATGTGTACCAAGTTTGGTGAAGATACCTCATTTACATCGGGAGTTATAGCCATTTTAGTAAAATAGGCCCCTCCCACAACGTACGTTTTGGCGCCCCTTAGCGACCGTGAATCGAAATTTCCACTTTTTTTCGATAATTATTGATATTCAGTCTCCAGAGAACATTTCTGCACTAGTTTGGTTCCAATCGGGCAAAAAACCAGGGACTAGTTCGCAAAAGTAGATTTTTGACAAAATTCAAAATGGCGGAAAATCTATCATGGCGGAAATGAAATCGGAGATATACGTTTTGTTCGTCAGGCGTCCAGCTTTCCAATGATATAACACACTTGAGTCTACGACATACGGTCTAGGAGTTATGAGCAGTTTCGCGCTTTTGGTTGTTATAGCGCCACCTATGGGCCAATCGGGGTCATAATCTCTGAACCTTTCCTCGATTTTTGTACTACCATCTGTCAAAGTTTCAAAGTTCCAGCTCTTACGGTTTGGGCTGCACGATGCGTTTTAGCGGAGAAGAATAATAATAATAATAATAAAAATCCTTACAATTACAATAGGGTTTCAGCACTTCGTGCTTGAACCCCTAATTAAAGCTGCAAGCAGCATTTATCGGGGTTCAAGCAATTAAGGCCTTTAAGGCCTTAAAGCACAAAAGCATCAAAAGTTATTAAGTTTTATTTAGCAAGCATGTAACCACTGACATAATAGATGGAAAAGACCATTTACAGCCAATACAGGCAATGTACCATAGGAAATATATGGTTTTCAAAGGTTTTTAACAGTTATAGCGCCACCTATCGTCCGATCTCCATAAAATTGTTTACTGTGACCTCAAATTGAACCCATACACATGTGTACTGAGTTTGGTGAAGATATCTCATTTACTTCTTGAGTTATAGCCATTTTAGTAAAATAGGCTCCTCCCACAACAATTTACCACATTCTAGTATTATTTACTATGATTCTAGCATGATTAACCATAGTTTATCATGATTTACCATGATATACTACATTCTAGTATGATTTACCATTGTTTACTGTGATTCTAGCATGGTTTACCATATTTTACCATGATTTATCATAGTTTACCATGATTTACCCTGTTCTAGCATAGTTTACCATGATTTACCATGTTCTAGCATGATTTACAATGATATACCATATTCTAACATGATTTACCATAGTTTATCATGATTTATCATGGTTTACCATGATTTACCCTGTTCTAGCATAGTTTACCATGATTTACCATATTCTAGCATGATGTACCATGATATACCACGTTCTAGAATGATGTATCAGGATTCTAGTATGATTTACCTTGATACACCACATTCTAGTATTATTTACTATGATGTACCATGTTTTAGCGTGATTTACCATGATTTACCACATTGCTAGCAATTATGTGAAGTATCAGTACAAATGAAGTGATAAACTCTGACAAAATATGATTGTGCTACAATAGTAATTGTTATACAAGTTATTTTTTAGTTTCTTATTGTTATATAAGTGACTTTTAGAGTATAATGAATGCAAAAGCATATGTGAGTAGACTTCATTAATAAGTAGAATGGCCAGCAGAGGGCAGTAGAAGACCACTTATTGGCTCACTTTCACTTTAAACTTCATGATTTTCACCATTTTTCTGTACTAAAGCAAACCAGTTTTTCCATTTTAACTCCATAATGCATGTTTACACACACACACACACACAAAGACAAATGTTGTTGTTTTTTCAATGCTATTGGGATATGTCATTATGAAAATATATTTGAATGGTCTATAAACATTTCACAAAGTCTTTGTAAGCCATTAATCAGATTATTCAGAATTTATTCAGAAAGCTAAGACTACACACACATTATGTTGTAGATACAGATATCACAACATTGACAAACTGTCAATACTAATACTTTAACAGATGGATTTTGACTAAATGTAATTGTAAATGTTAAAATAGTGATTTTATAAAGTCTAAATATAAATTATAGAACAATATGACAAAATGACTATTTTAAACAGCAGGGGGCAGTAAAATACCACTTATTGGCTTAATATGCCATTATATTCATATCATTTTCACCTTTTTAACTGTTATAGAGGCAAATTTTGTCCGATCTGTCTGAAAATTTTCATGCATGTTCAGAGTGATATTTCACATGTTCTGACTTGTTTTTAAGAAGGTTTGAACATTCATTAAAGAGATATAGGCTTTCGGGGACACTTGGTAAAGGCCACATTTTGAAGTGAACCTATTATAGCTATCCAAATGAAGTAGTTCAACTTTTTCTGACAATTATTGTTCTAGTGAGTCCAGAGAATTGTATTGCACTAGTTTTAAACATTATGATATGAAAATGATATGATCAGAGATGGAAAAGACCATTTACAGCCAATACAGGCAGTTTACCATAGGAAATATATAGTTTTAAAGCTTTTAAACAATTATAGCGCCACCTATGGTCCGATCTCCATAGAATTTTGCATGCTTGTTAATGATGTTATGTCACATATTCCCACCAATTTTTGTGAAGTTCTGATTTTTCATTTATGATTTATAGGCTTTTAAGTGCATTTTGCCACACCCATTTTCTTTATGACCCTATTATAGCCATGCGCAAAATGCAAAATTTCAACTTTTTTTTTGATAATTATTGATCTAGAGAGTCCATAGAATTGTCCTACACTGGTCTGGTTCCGATCGGGCGAAAAACCAGGGACTAGTTCGCAAAAGTAGGTTTTTAACATATTCATGAATATTTAATGAACGGTTTGATTGACAGCAATGGTTCTAGAGGCAAAGTTGTTCATAATGAGCAGATCTATCAAATGATATGCATTTTGTGACGATAAGTGTAACACCACGTGATTACAGAGCCATAAAACTCGTTAGCGCCAACTAGTGGCCGATTTCTTTCAAAATTCTTACAGACCTCTAGGGCCATGAGTCGAACATGTCCATCGAGTTTCGTTCTGATCAGCCTCCGATAACCTTGTCTAATAGGTGCTCAAATTTCATTGGCCAATGGCGGCCATGTTTTTTGAGATACGCCAATGTCCTCATAGACATACATGGCACCTTGGACCAAGACACTGCATACCAATTTTCAAGTCAATCGGACTAACGGTCAGGTGGTTATAGCCTGTTTTATGTTTTTTTCATGTTATAGCGCCACCATGTGGCCAATCGCCGCGGTTTTTTTACTGTGACCTCATATTGACTTCTTACATATGTGTACCGAGTTTGGTAAAGATAACTCATTTACTTCTGGAGTTATAGCCATTTTAGTAAAATAGGCCCCTCCCACAACGTACGTTTTGGCGCCCCTTAGCAACCGTGAATCGAAATTTTAACTTTTTTTCGATAATTATTGATATTCAGACTCCAGAGAACATTTCTGCACTGGTTTGGTTCCGATCAGACAAAAAACCACGGACTAGTTCGCAAAAGTAGGTTTTTGACAAAATTCAAAATGGCGGAAAAATTATCATACCGGAAATGAAATCGGAGATATACGTTTTGTTTGCCATGAGGTCTTGATTACATTGATATAAGACACTTGAGTCTACGACATACAGTCTAGGAGTTATGAGCAGTTTCGCGCTTTTGGTCGCTGTAGCGCCACCTATGGGCCGATTTGGCTAAGTCCGTGTATCTGAGTAGCGAGCAATACTACTACCATTTGACCAAGTATCACGTCTCTAGGCCTTACGGTTTTGGCTGCACGATGCGTTTTAGGGAAGAATAATAATAATAATTAAAGCTGCAAGCAGCATTTATCGGGGTTCAAGCATTTAAGGCCTTTAAGGCATTTAAGCATTCAAGACATTAAGATTTATTTAGAAAGCTTTTAACCACTGAAATAATAGATT
Source organism: Squalius cephalus (assembly GCF_949319135.1). Lineage (NCBI taxonomy): Eukaryota > Metazoa > Chordata > Actinopteri > Cypriniformes > Leuciscidae > Squalius > Squalius cephalus. Next base: position 15,692,317 of record NC_137125.1, read on the forward strand.
GAAAAGTCCATTTACAGCCAATACAGGCAATTTACCATTGCTTTTTAACAGTTATAGCGCCAACTATCATCCGATCTACATACAATTTTGCATGCTTATTTAGAATGTTATGGCACATATGCTCACCAATTTTCGTGATGTTCTGAGTTTTTGTTTAGGATTTATAGGCTTTTGTTTGCATTTTGCCACGCCCATTTTCTTTATGACCCAATTATACCCATGCGAAAAATGCAAAAGTTCAACTTTTTTTGATAATTATTGATCTAAAGAGTCCAGAGAATTGTCCTAGACTCGTTTGGTTCCGATCGGGCAAAAAACCAGGGACTAGTTCGCAAAAGTAGGTTTTTAACATATTCGTGAATAATTAATAAACTGTTTGATTGACAGCAATGGTTCTAGAGGCAAAGTTGTTCAGCATGAGCAGGTCTATCAAATGATATGCATTTTGTGATGATAAGTGTAACACCACGTGATTACAGAGCCATAAAACTCGTTAGCGCCAACTAGTGGCCGATTTCTTTCAAAATTGTTACAGACCTCTAGGGCCATGAGTCGAACATGCCCACCGAGTTTTGTTCCGATCGGCCTCCGTTAACCTTGTCTAATAGGTGCTCAAACTTCATTGGCCGATGGCGGCCATGTTTTTTGAGATACACCAATGTCCTCATAGATATACATGACAGCTTGGACCAAGACACTGCATACCAATTTTCAAGTCAATCGGACTAACGGTCAGGTGGTTACAGCCTGATTTATGTTTTTTTCATGTTATAGCGCCACCATGTGGCCAATCGCCGCAATCTTTTTACTATGACCTCAGATTGACCTCTTACACAGGTGTACCGAGTTTGGTGAATATACCTCATTTACTTCTGGAGTTATAGCCATTTTAGTAAAATAGGCTCCGCCTTCTTCAAACATTTTGGCGCCCCTTAGCGACCGTCAATCGAAATTTCAACTTTTTTTCGATAATTATTGATATTCTGACTCCAGAGAACATTTCTGCACTGGTTTGGTTCCGATCGGACACAAAACCAGGGACTAGTTCGCAAAAGTAGGTTTTGGACATAATTCAAAGTGGCGGAAAATTTGCATACCGGAAATGAAATCCTTGAGGCCTTTTTTGTTCGGCTTGACCCAAGGATTCCAATGATATAAGACACTTGAGTCTGTGACAAACGGTTAATGAGATTTAAGCAAAAATATGATTTTTTTTTGTTTTTTGCACTGTAGCGCCACCTATGGGCCAATCGGGGTCATATTTTGATAACCTCTCCTCGATTTTTGTACTACCATCTGGCAAAGTTTCAAGTCTCTAGCACTTACGGTTTGGGCTGCACGATGCGTTTTACGGCAGAAGAAAAATAATAATAATAAAAATCAGTACAATTACAATAGGGTTTCAGCACTTCGTGCTTGAACCCCTAATAAAAATCAGGGCAATTACAATAGGGTTTCAGCACTTCGTGCTTGAACCCCTAATTAAAGCTGCAAGCAGCATTTATCGGGGTTCAAGCAGTTAACGCCTTTAAGCACACAAGCATCAAAAGACATTACGTTTTATTTAGCAAGCATTTAACAACTGCCATCATAGATGAAAAAGTCAATTTACAGCCAATACTGGCAGTTTACCATAGGAAATATATGGTTTTAAAGCGTTTTTACAGTTATAGCACCTTTTCGTCTGAGTCTTCTTATAGTCTTGCCAGATCTCCACCACTTTTATTAGTAGTACTCAAAGTGTGCCTATATATATATATGTGTCAATTTTGTTGTAAATATGTAATTTTGATAAGGAGTTTAGACAATTATATTCAGTGGCGTAACGAGCCAACACCGGACCCTTAAGTAGGATTATCAAGGCGGGCCCCTTGATGACGCAATTGATGATATTGATGATGCAATGTCCGCGAGTAGGCTACCATGAATAGGGCAGGATATGATCATACACAGCATATAAGAGATGAGATGACTAACAAAATCAGGAGGAGCCTACACTCACCAAAAAACAAACAAAAAAAAAACACTGGTGACACTGGTGACAGCGCGCCATAACACATTGTTAGGCCTAGGTCCAAATACATAAAAAAGATGCTCTCTTACATTATAGCGGGATTTTCCGGGCTTTCCTATGTGCAACTGCAAAGTTGTCGATTAGATCAGGATTGTGTGCACGGGCATTCTCAATTGACCCTTCGCAGGGAGATTAATTGACAGGCGATCTGACTAATCATAATCCGCCATTTTGTCCAACAAAGCAGTCAGGAGAGTTAGTAGATTAACATTGGAGGATTTAAATTTGAAAAACAACGTGTGCTGACGTCTTAGCACTTTAAAACAACATTCCTTTTATGTTCATTCATGTTTATTTTAATGCTATAAATTAACTAGAAGGAAGAGATGATCGGTTCACGAGCAGCTTTATCTGAGCCTCGAGTCTACAGCGATTTGTCAGACACATTAAAGAGTCACAAAACGGTATTTATTGTTTAAATGTCTCTAAAAAATGACCACGTTTGAAAGGTGAGACTTGTGACGCTTTTCCATTACCAGTACTAGCTCAACTCAACTCGACTCGGCTCGCTTTTCGCTCCGTTTTCCATTGCAGATAGTACCTCCACAATAGTACCTGGTTGTCATAGCGACGCCGCAGGAAACTGCCGTGACTTAATCTTCTACGCGAGATACATCCGCTGCCACACACACAGGACAATGGAGGAAATCGAGTGTATGCTGGTTTTGGATGTTTTTGTTTTTGCTGTTTTTTATTCAGGATACTCCGTCTGGCACGTGCAATGATGACGCAGTGAATAGTGAAGATTCTCTCTGACCAATCAGCAGTCTGCCGTGTTTTCACGTCACATTTTAGTATCGCCTCAACTCGCTTAGAACCTCGCCGGAGGTGGTACGAAAAAAAGTACCTGGAAGCAGGTACAGGTACAACTTTTACACAGTGGAAAACCAAACAAAGCCGAGTCGAGCCGAGCTGGTACTGTGTAGTGGAAAAGCGCCATTTGTTTCATATCAAAAGTACTTGTCTGTCAGCGTGCAGTCTCCTCTCTTATCCGCAATGTATTTTTCACTGCGTGAGAACTTGGTGTGGTGTGAGAGTGGCGTCGCTTGTCAGACATAGCAACAGTAACTAAAGTGGGCGGGTCTTTGCGAATGGTCATTGACAGTATGGACGGGGATTCGCCAGTCCCAATTCAAAACAAATTTCATCACAATCCATCATTGTTCGTTTCAAACATGTGAGAGCATCAAAATGATCCATGGGTGAAATTGATTGGATTTAATTCATTGTTTTGTCAGTTCCTATCATCATTTTAACATTTTGGCATTATTGTTTAGCTATTTACATATGTTTTCAAATTTCCTTTGTTTTTTTGTTGTTGTCTCGATCGGACTAACGGCTATGAAGATAAACACAATTTTTTAAAGCTCTAAATTACACTTACAAAAACCATAAGGCGAAACCTGGCATGTTTGGTATTGTTGGACTTTAGCAAGGATTCAGGAGTCTTAAGAGGTCACTCTTTTGAAAAAACACTGGCTTGAAACTTCTAAGGCTCCTTCAAGGCATTGTGCCAATGATGTATACTGAGTTTTTTTAGATACACCAATGTTCTCATAGACTATCATGGCACCCTGGACAAAGACACTGCGTGCCAATTTTCAGTAGACTAACAGTTGGGTGCACTTATAGCTATTTTCATGATTTTTTTCTCTGTTATACCACCACCAAGTGGCCAGTTGTCACGATTTTTTTCATGTCAACTCAGATTGAGCTTATGAACATGTGTCCCAAGTTTTTCTATTTTCATAATTTTCTAGTCGACTATAGTTATTCATTTAAGCCATTAGTGGAAAAATCACCCCTTTATATTAATTGAATTACTTAAATAGGCTATATAGCCTACAGGATAATGAGCGTTTACGTAATACAGCCGTACTCAAGCGCACGACCGCAGGCATAAAGCTTGCAACAAAGAACCGGTAAAAGTAATTTGGGGTCAGTAAGATTTTTTAAGAAAGTGACAGTATAGACATTTATAACGTTAGAAAAGCTTTCTATTTCAGAAAACTCTGAAACTTTCTATTCATCACAGTTTTCTACATCGATAAAAATATTTATTGAGCAGTAAATCAGCGTATTATTCACTCAGGTAGGTTGCACGTTTTCTTGCGTGGGTGGATGTTGGAATCAATAATCACGTTGTTTGCATTCGCCTAAACTGATTTGCCAAAATCAAAATGCTGACATTGAAAGTCCCGCTCGGAGCGGTAAATCAAACAATGATTTGTCCCTAAATAATGATAAATTATATCATAATATATTATATATTATTATTATTGATAGGATGATAACAGGTGTCGTGATCAGCACTGCTGCTGTATCAGTCAGTGATCAGCTTTGCAGTAAAAAAAACAGGACAAGGGAGATATAAATTATGCATTATTAATTATAACAAATAAATTATGCCCAAAATACGGGACATTTGGCAACCCTAACGTTAGTTTTTCCCTTCCCCAAGAACAAAGCACATAACGTTAGCAGGGTTGAACTGGAACAAAAAAAATTAGATCAAATTTGCTAATAAAAATGAGCAAAATATAGCTAACAGCTCAGATAACTGCGATTGTCTGCAACAAATCGGAGAAAATCAAGACAGAAGAAGAGGTCTACGATGCCTACGGATGTTGGTTGATCACAAACTTCCAAGATGCCGTCTGCAAGTGTGTTTATGTCGATTGCGTGGGTATTAGAGATTTTTTTGCGATTGTCATGGGGTTTCTCAGATTTCGATTGAGACCGGTAAGCATTAGCCTCGATAGTAGTCGTGTCTCCTTCATTGCGTATTTTAATATTTTGAATATATCCCTCCACTGCATACTGTAACCCCTTTTGCCTCGATCTGGAAGATATCGCGGAGGTATTGCTCCAAAAAAGGTCACTGACACGCACGGGTATACCTCTTCCCGTCATGACAATCTGTCGTGCTGGTCGTGTTTGACCATTTGTTTGTCGGACGTAGCAACAGTAACTAAGGGGGGCGGGGCTCGGCGAATGGCTAATTCTTGCGATTTTTTTCAAGTGATCTCAGATTGAGCTCAGGAAGATGTATCCCAAGTTTAGCAAAAAAATCTCTTTCCGTTCACAATTTACAACCGTTTTAGTAAAAGTGGCCCTAGTGCCATCAAATATGTTGGTTCCCCTTATCGACCGTTAATTGAAACGAATCCTTACAATTACAGTAGGGTTTCAGCACTTTGTTGTCTCGATCAGACTAACGGCTTTGAAGATAACCACAATTTTTTAAAGCTCTAAATGACACTTACAAAAACTATAAGGCGAAACCTGGCATGTTTGGTATTGTTGGACTCGGCAAGGATTCTTAGGAGGTCCCTCCTGTGAAAAAAACACGGGCTTGAAACTTCTAAGGCTCCTTCAAGGCATTGTGCCAGTGACATGTACTGAGTTTTTTGAGATACACCAATGTTCTCATAGACTATCATGGCACCCTGGACAAAGACACTGCATGCCAATTTTCAGTAGACTAACGGTTGGGTGCGCTTATAGCTATTTTCATGATTTTTTTCACTGTTATAGCACCACAAAGAGGCCAGTTGTCACGATTTTTTTCATGTCAACTCAGATTGAGCTTATGAACATGTGTCCCAAATTTAGCGAAAATATCTCTTTCCGTTCACAAGTTATAACCATTTTATAGCACCACCAAGTGGCCAATTGTCATGATTTTTTTTCACGTGACCTCAGAATGAGCTCATGAACATGTGTCCCAAGTTTTGCGAAAATATCTCTTTCCGTTCACAAGTTATAACCGTTTTATAGTGCCACCTAGTGGCCAATTGTTGCGATTTTTTTCATGTAATCTCAGATTGAGCTCAGGAAGATGTATCCCAAGTTTAGCAAAAAAATCTCTTTCCGTTCACAATTTATAACCGTTTTGTAAAAGTGGCCCTGGTACCATCAAAGATTTTGGTTCCCCTTATCGTCCGTTAATTGAAATTTACAATTTTTTGGATGATTATTGATTGTCAGACTCCAGAGAATATTCTTGCAGTGATTTGGTTCCGATCGGGCAAAAAACCTAGGAGAAGTTTGCAAAAATAGTTTTTTCAAAAAAATGCAATTTACTCGAAATTGGCGCCTGAAGGGCGAGCAAATCGGAGATAGCCATTTTGTCCGCCTCGAGCCAAGGATTCCAACGATATAAGACACTTGATCCTGGGACAAACGGTCTAAGAGTTATGAGCGATTTTGTACTTTTGGTTGCTGTAGCGCCACCTATGGGCCAATCGGGGTCATACTCTGATAGGTTGTCCCCAAATTGAGGCCTACCATCTGGCCAGGTTTCAAGTCTCTAGGCCTTACGGTTTGTCCTGCACGATGCGTTTTACGAATCCTTACAATTACAATAGGGTTTCAGCATTTCATGCTTGAACCCCTAATAAGAATGAAGGCTTTTTGCCAGTTATAGCGCCACCTGTGGTCCGATCTCCATGAAACTCTGCATGCTTCCTCAGCATGTTCTGACACATATGCTCATCAATTTTGGTGAAGTTCTGAGTTTTCATTTGGGATTTATAGGCTTTTTAGTGTATTTTGCCACGCCCCTTTTCTAAATGACCCTGTTACAGCCACCCAAATGGCAAAGTTCAACTTTTTTTTGATAATTATTGATCTAGAGAGTCCAGAGAATTGTCCTAGACTGGTTTGGTTCCGATCGGGCGAAAAACCAGGGACTAGTTCGCAAAAGTAGGTTTTGGACAAAATCCGACATAGCAGAAAATTTTCCCTGCCTACATCCAAATCGGAGATAGCCATTTTGTCCGCCTCCAGCCAAGGATTCCAACGATATACGACACTTGATCCTGGGACAAACGGTCTAAGAGTTATGAGCAATTTTGAACTTTTGGTTGCTGTAGCGCCACCTATGGGCCAATCGGGGTCATACTCTGATAGGTTGTCCCCAAATTGAGGCCTACCATCTGGCCAGGTTTCAAGTCTCTAGGCCTTACGGTTTGTCCTGCACGATGCGTTTTACGAATCCTTACAATTACAATAGGGTTTCAGCATTTCATGCTTGAACCCCTAATAAGAATGAAGGCTTTTTGCCAGTTATAGCGCCACCTGTGGTCCGATCTCCATGAAACTCTGCATGCTTCCTCACCATGTTCTGACACATATGCTCATCAATTTTGGTGAAGTTCTGAGTTTTCATTTGGGATTTATAGGCTTTTTAGTGTATTTTGCCACGCCCCTTTTCTAAATGACCCTGTTACAGCCACCCAAATGGCAAAGTTCAACTTTTTTTTGATAATTATTGATCTAGAGAGTCCAGAGAATTGTCCTAGACTGGTTTGGTTCCGATCGGGCGAAAAACCAGGGACTAGTTCGCAAAAGTAGGTTTTGGACAAAATCCGACATAGCAGAAAATTTTCCCTGCCTACATCCAAATCGGAGATAGCCATTTTGTCCGCCTCCAGCCAAGGATTCCAACGATATACGACACTTGATCCTGGGACAAACGGTCTAAGAGTTATGAGCAATTTTGAACTTTTGGTTGCTGTAGCGCCACCTATGGGCCAATCGGGGTCATACTCTGATAGGTTGTCCCCAAATTGAGGCCTACCATCTGGCCAGGTTTCAAGTCTCTAGGCCTTACGGTTTGTCCTGCACGATGCGTTTTACGAATCCTTACAATTACAATAGGGTTTCAGCATTTCATGCTTGAACCCCTAATAAGAATGAAGGCTTTTTGCCAGTTATAGCGCCACCTGTGGTCCGATCTCCATGAAACTCTGCATGCTTCCTCAGCATGTTCTGACACATATGCTCATCAATTTTGGTGAAGTTCTGAGTTTTCATTTGGGATTTATAGGCTTTTTAGTGTATTTTGCCACGCCCCTTTTCTAAATGACCCTGTTACAGCCACCCAAATGGCAAAGTTCAACTTTTTTTTGATAATTATTGATCTAGAGAGTCCAGAGAATTGTCCTAGACTGGTTTGGTTCCGATCGGGCGAAAAACCAGGGACTAGTTCGCAAAAGTAGGTTTTGGACAAAATCCGACATAGCAGAAAATTTTCCCTGCCTACATCCAAATCGGAGATAGCCATTTTGTCCGCCTCGAGCCAAGGATTCCAACGATATACGACACTTGATCCTGGGACAAACGGTCTAAGAGTTATGAGCAATTTTGAACTTTTGGTTGCTGTAGCGCCACCTATGGGCCAATCGGGGTCATACTCTGATAGGTTGTCCCCAAATTGAGGCCTACCATCTGGCCAGGTTTCAAGTCTCTAGGCCTTACGGTTTGTCCTGCATGATGCGTTTTACGAATCCTTACAATTACAATAGGGTTTCAGCATTTCATGCTTGAACCCCTAATAAGAATGAAGGCTTTTTGCCAGTTATAGCGCCACCTGTGGTCCGATCTCCATGAAACTCTGCATGCTTCCTCACCATGTTCTGACACATATGCTCATCAATTTTGGTGAAGTTCTGAGTTTTCATTTGGGATTTATAGGCTTTTTAGTGTATTTTGCCACGCCCCTTTTCTAAATGACCCTGTTACAGCCACCCAAATGGCAAAGTTCAACTTTTTTTTGATAATTATTGATCTAGAGAGTCCAGAGAATTGTCCTAGACTGGTTTGGTTCCGATCGGGCGAAAAACCAGGGACTAGTTCGCAAAAGTAGGTTTTGGACAAAATCCGACATAGCAGAAAATTTTCCCTGCCTACATCCAAATCGGAGATAGCCATTTTGTCCGCCTCGAGCCAAGGATTCCAACGATATACGACACTTGATCCTGGGACAAACGGTCTAAGAGTTATGAGCAATTTTGAACTTTTGGTTGCTGTAGCGCCACCTATGGGCCAATCGGGGTCATACTCTGATAGGTTGTCCCCAAATTGAGGCCTACCATCTGGCCAGGTTTCAAGTCTCTAGGCCTTACGGTTTGTCCTGCATGATGCGTTTTACGAATCCTTACAATTACAATAGGGTTTCAGCATTTCATGCTTGAACCCCTAATAAGAATGAAGGCTTTTTGCCAGTTATAGCGCCACCTGTGGTCCGATCTCCATGAAACTCTGCATGCTTCCTCACCATGTTCTGACACATATGCTCATCAATTTTGGTGAAGTTCTGAGTTTTCATTTGGGATTTATAGGCTTTTTAGTGTATTTTGCCACGCCCCTTTTCTAAATGACCCTGTTACAGCCACCCAAATGGCAAAGTTCAACTTTTTTTTGATAATTATTGATCTAGAGAGTCCAGAGAATTGTCCTAGACTGGTTTGGTTCCGATCGGGCGAAAAACCAGGGACTAGTTCGCAAAAGTAGGTTTTGGACAAAATCCGACATAGCAGAAAATTTTCCCTGCCTACATCCAAATCGGAGATAGCCATTTTGTCCGCCTCGAGCCAAGGATTCCAACGATATACGACACTTGATCCTGGGACAAACGGTCTAAGAGTTATGAGCAATTTTGAACTTTTGGTTGCTGTAGCGCCACCTATGGGCCAATCGGGGTCATACTCTGATAGGTTGTCCCCAAATTGAGGCCTACCATCTGGCCCGGTTTCAAGTCTCTAGGCCTTACGGTTTGTCCTGCACGATGCGTTTTACGAATCCTTACAATTACAATAGGGTTTCAGCATTTCATGCTTGAACCCCTAATAAGAATGAAGGCTTTTTGCCAGTTATAGCGCCACCTGTGGTCCGATCTCCATGAAACTCTGCATGCTTCCTCAGCATGTTCTGACACATATGCTCATCAATTTTGGTGAAGTTCTGAGTTTTCATTTGGGATTTATAGGCTTTTTAGTGTATTTTGCCACGCCCCTTTTCTAAATGACCCTGTTACAGCCACCCAAATGGCAAAGTTCAACTTTTTTTTGATAATTATTGATCTAGAGAGTCCAGAGAATTGTCCTAGACTGGTTTGGTTCCGATCGGGCGAAAAACCAGGGACTAGTTCGCAAAAGTAGGTTTTGGACAAAATCCGACATAGCAGAAAATTTTCCCTGCCTACATCCAAATCGGAGATAGCCATTTTGTCCGCCTCGAGCCAAGGATTCCAACGATATACGACACTTGATCCTGGGACAAACGGTCTAAGAGTTATGAGCAATTTTGAACTTTTGGTTGCTGTAGCGCCACCTATGGGCCAATCGGGGTCATACTCTGATAGGTTGTCCCCAAATTGAGGCCTACCATCTGGCCAGGTTTCAAGTCTCTAGGCCTTACGGTTTGTCCTGCATGATGCGTTTTACGAATCCTTACAATTACAATAGGGTTTCAGCATTTCATGCTTGAACCCCTAATAAGAATGAAGGCTTTTTGCCAGTTATAGCGCCACCTGTGGTCCGATCTCCATGAAACTCTGCATGCTTCCTCACCATGTTCTGACACATATGCTCATCAATTTTGGTGAAGTTCTGAGTTTTCATTTGGGATTTATAGGCTTTTTAGTGTATTTTGCCACGCCCCTTTTCTAAATGACCCTGTTACAGCCACCCAAATGGCAAAGTTCAACTTTTTTTTGATAATTATTGATCTAGAGAGTCCAGAGAATTGTCCTAGACTGGTTTGGTTCCGATCGGGCGAAAAACCAGGGACTAGTTCGCAAAAGTAGGTTTTGGACAAAATCCGACATAGCAGAAAATTTTCCCTGCCTACATCCAAATCGGAGATAGCCATTTTGTCCGCCTCGAGCCAAGGATTCCAACGATATACGACACTTGATCCTGGGACAAACGGTCTAAGAGTTATGAGCAATTTTGAACTTTTGGTTGCTGTAGCGCCACCTATGGGCCAATCGGGGTCATACTCTGATAGGTTGTCCCCAAATTGAGGCCTACCATCTGGCCAGGTTTCAAGTCTCTAGGCCTTACGGTTTGTCCTGCATGATGCGTTTTACGAATCCTTACAATTACAATAGGGTTTCAGCATTTCATGCTTGAACCCCTAATAAGAATGAAGGCTTTTTGCCAGTTATAGCGCCACCTGTGGTCCGATCTCCATGAAACTCTGCATGCTTCCTCACCATGTTCTGACACATATGCTCATCAATTTTGGTGAAGTTCTGAGTTTTCATTTGGGATTTATAGGCTTTTTAGTGTATTTTGCCACGCCCCTTTTCTAAATGACCCTGTTACAGCCACCCAAATGGCAAAGTTCAACTTTTTTTTGATAATTATTGATCTAGAGAGTCCAGAGAATTGTCCTAGACTGGTTTGGTTCCGATCGGGCGAAAAACCAGGGACTAGTTCGCAAAAGTAGGTTTTGGACAAAATCCGACATAGCAGAAAATTTTCCCTGCCTACATCCAAATCGGAGATAGCCATTTTGTCCGCCTCGAGCCAAGGATTCCAACGATATACGACACTTGATCCTGGGACAAACGGTCTAAGAGTTATGAGCAATTTTGAACTTTTGGTTGCTGTAGCGCCACCTATGGGCCAATCGGGGTCATACTCTGATAGGTTGTCCCCAAATTGAGGCCTACCATCTGGCCCGGTTTCAAGTCTCTAGGCCTTACGGTTTGTCCTGCACGATGCGTTTTACGAATCCTTACAATTACAATAGGGTTTCAGCATTTCATGCTTGAACCCCTAATAAAAATCAGTACAATTACAATAGGGTTTCAGCACTTCGTGCTTGAACCCCTAATAATAATAATAATTAAAGCTGCAAGCAGCATTTATCGGGGTTCAAGCAGTTAAGGCCTTTAAGACCTTTAAGCACAAAAGCATCAAAAGACATCAAGTTTTATTTAGCAAGCATTTAAACACTGACATCATAGATGGAAAAGACCATGTTCTAGCATGATTTAACATGATATACCACATTCTGGCATGATTTACCATAATTTATCATGATTTACCATGGTTTACCATGATTTACCCTGTTCTAGCATAGTTTACCATGATTTTATCTTAGTTTACCTTGATTTACCATGTTCTAGCATGATTTACCATGATATACCACATTCTAGCATGATTTACAATATTTTATCATGATTTACCATGGTTTACCATGATTTACCCTGTTCTAGCATAGTTTACCATGATTTTATCTTAGTTTACCATGATTTACTATGTTTCTAGCGTGATTTACCATGATTTACCACATTACTAGCAATTATGTGAAGTGTCAGTGCAAATGAAGTGATAAACACTGACAAAATATGAATGTGTTATAATAGTTAGTTATATAAGTGATTTTTAGAGTCTAAATATTAATGTGAGCACATGTGAAAAGAACATGTGAAAAGACTTCATTAATAAGTAGAATGGCCAGCAGAGGGCACTAGAAGACCACTTATTGGCTCACTTTCACTTTAAACTTCATGATTTTCACCAGTTTTCTGCACTAAATTTTTCCATGTTAACTCCATAATGCATGCTCTCACACACACACACACACACACACACACACAAATATGTTTTTTGGATATGTTATTGAGAAAATATATTTAATTGTCTATAGGCATTTCTTTGTGATCTAATAATATAAAACTATGTTACCAGTATAGGGCTGTAACGATTCCTCGATTATAGTCAAGTACTTGATTTAAAAAAATCCTTGATTGCAATTTACCAAAAAGTAATGGGCAAAATACCGAAAGTGGTGCGTTCCACAGACGAGAATCCAACAACCGCAGAATTACACAGTTTTCTAAGACAACGCGATATATTTAAAGAGCATCTTGCACGTAAAAAAAAAATCTAAATGAATATATAACCGTGTATGAAAATACCATATGAAAAGATAATGCAGGATTTCAAATGTTTTAAAATGACATAAGGACACCAATTTAGTAGATAAAGTGAGCGTTTCTTTGACTGCTCGTACAAACCGCTTTTTTTCAACATCGCGTCATTTTACGTCACACGAGGGAGATGTGTGCTGTGCTCTGCCGCAGCTCAGTGCAGAGTAGGTTGGTATTCAGTAAGAGCGGTCGTGAGTCAGTGTGTTTTCAGTAGTTTTTGTATTTCAATTTATCATCATCATGGTAAATTTTTGTGTTTGTGGAGCTTGCAAAAACTCCAGCCTATCAGGACATCGAGTCCACCAGTTTCCTAACAAGAAAAAGGCCGGTGCTATCTTTCGTGCCTGGGTGCGGTTTGTGCAGGTGAAGAGACGGGATTTCTCTTCCGCGTCGGCTTCGGAAAACGCGGTCGTGTGTAGCGTTCACTTCAGATCGGAGGATTATCGTCCCGGCGATATGATGGAGCTCAACATGGGATACCGAAGTAAGAACCGGGTGAGACTCAGAGCTGGTGCGGTGCGGTTCCTTCAGTGCACGCATCTTCGGGTTCTCCCGCTGGATGTAGGCGTGAGCACAACATCAACTGGCAAACGCAATGTAAGCGGAACGAAACTGAGCTACTCGTTATTGTGTTTGTGTGGACTGTTTATCAGTTTGGACCAGTGCAGCGCGAGCCTGATCAAGCAACACTGTAACTGCGAGATCCAGTAAATAAAGCATTTGAATTCGCCACTGAAGTAATAACATCGCTGCGAGATCTAGTGAGAAATATTCACATTTCTCCGTTATTAACGGATCAAACAGCGCTGACGTGGAAACCAGGAATAAACATTGTGCAATGAATGAACGAACTATCCAGTGTCCACAGATCAGCAACATTCACCATGGCTTTACTGTAGTAACACTAACTGCAACCATGGAAGTTTGGCATTTTCCACAAAGGCCCAGTATGCATCCACCTCCCTGCAACACTGACTTTCCTCAGCTGTAAACATTGCCTCGCATTTCCCACACAAGCACCTATGGAACAAAAAAATGTATCAGGAATAAATATCTCTCTGTCTCTCGATGAGAAAGCGCTAAGTTATATCACGTAACGTTAGTCTGGGCGGATATTAATGAGCATGACAAACGCCTGATCAAAGCTTAGTTTCTGTTATTGTAAGTTCCAATATGTTCTGTCTAACATTAATCCTGGCCTGTCCCTGCTCTCTGGGCAGCCTAGCAGGCTCATAATTGTATGGCTGTGGTCCGTCAACAATTTCCTCAGCGTCCGAAATGTCATTGCAATCCATTTTTCCCTGTTGTTTGAATCGACCGCTCTCCCTCGTGCTACGTCACGCCCATTTTCAGATGCGGAAGTAAAATTTTCTCACAAAAACGACTCCAGAAGCCACTGTAGCGTATTTCTAATTTTTTTTTTAAAGAAAATCTAGTTCCTACATTATTTTTCTATACATTGACTTGTTGGGTCTTCTAACCTGCAAGATGCTCTTTAAAACCATTTACAGTCATAAATATAGCATAGTGCTGTTGTGAAATCATAAAGGTTGTGATTCAGTTAAATAAATATATCCTCTGTTTTTTTGTTTGTTTGTTTGTTTGTTTTCACAGAGAAGACGCTTCAATTACATGAGTGCAGATTACATGTTAAAATTACCTCAGCTCCGGCCACAGTAAACGCTGCTCCAAGCAAACTCAGTCTCTGCAGTGCTGTTTGTTTACGTTTCCAATAACGTGCATTTGGGAACGCAAGTCGGACGCAGTTTGTGTTTCATAGTTGTACCAGAGAATGTCTAATATGGCCAGGTTTCAAGTCTCTAGGCCTTACGGTTTGTCCTGCACGATGCGTTTTACGAATCCTTACAATTACAATAGGGTTTCAGCATTTCATGCTTGAACCCCTAATAAGAATGAAGGCTTTTTGCCAGTTATAGCGCCACCTGTGGTCCGATCTCCATGAAACTCTGCATGCTTCCTCAGCATGTTCTGACACATATGCTCATCAATTTTGGTGAAGTTCTGAGTTTTCATTTGGGATTTATAGGCTTTTTAGTGTATTTTGCCACGCCCCTTTTCTAAATGACCCTGTTACAGCCACCCAAATGGCAAAGTTCAACTTTTTTTTGATAATTATTGATCTAGAGAGTCCAGAGAATTGTCCTAGACTGGTTTGGTTCCGATCGGGCGAAAAACCAGGGACTAGTTCGCAAAAGTAGGTTTTGGACAAAATCCGACATAGCAGAAAATTTTCCCTGCCTACATCCAAATCGGAGATAGCCATTTTGTCCGCCTCGAGCCAAGGATTCCAACGATATACGACACTTGATCCTGGGACAAACGGTCTAAGAGTTATGAGCAATTTTGAACTTTTGGTTGCTGTAGCGCCACCTATGGGCCAATCGGGGTCATACTCTGATAGGTTGTCCCCAAATTGAGGCCTACCATCTGGCCAGGTTTCAAGTCTCTAGGCCTTACGGTTTGTCCTGCACGATGCGTTTTACGAATCCTTACAATTACAATAGGGTTTCAGCATTTCATGCTTGAACCCCTAATAAAAATCAGTACAATTACAATAGGGTTTCAGCACTTCGTGCTTGAACCCCTAATAATAATAATAATTAAAGCTGCAAGCAGCATTTATCGGGGTTCAAGCAGTTAAGGCCTTTAAGACCTTTAAGCACAAAAGCATCAAAAGACATCAAGTTTTATTTAGCAAGCATTTAAACACTGACATCATAGATGGAAAAGACCATGTTCTAGCATGATTTAACATGATATACCACATTCTGGCATGATTTACCATAATTTATCATGATTTACCATGGTTTACCATGATTTACCCTGTTCTAGCATAGTTTACCATGATTTTATCTTAGTTTACCTTGATTTACCATGTTCTAGCATGATTTACCATGATATACCACATTCTAGCATGATTTACAATATTTTATCATGATTTACCATGGTTTACCATGATTTACCCTGTTCTAGCATAGTTTACCATGATTTTATCTTAGTTTACCATGATTTACTATGTTTCTAGCGTGATTTACCATGATTTACCACATTACTAGCAATTATGTGAAGTGTCAGTGCAAATGAAGTGATAAACACTGACAAAATATGAATGTGTTATAATAGTTAGTTATATAAGTGATTTTTAGAGTCTAAATATTAATGTGAGCACATGTGAAAAGAACATGTGAAAAGACTTCATTAATAAGTAGAATGGCCAGCAGAGGGCACTAGAAGACCACTTATTGGCTCACTTTCACTTTAAACTTCATGATTTTCACCAGTTTTCTGCACTAAATTTTTCCATGTTAACTCCATAATGCATGCTCTCACACACACACACACACACACACACACACAAATATGTTTTTTGGATATGTTATTGAGAAAATATATTTAATTGTCTATAGGCATTTCTTTGTGATCTAATAATATAAAACTATGTTACCAGTATAGGGCTGTAACGATTCCTCGATTATAGTCAAGTACTTGATTTAAAAAAATCCTTGATTGCAATTTACCAAAAAGTAATGGGCAAAATACCGAAAGTGGTGCGTTTATTATGTCTAATATGGCGAGAAGTTTCACTCTCAGTAAACTTCCGGCTTCTGAACTAGTTGCAGTTCCTCTCTGATTCCAAATGAGGGCGCTCACAGGACGAGTGCAGAATGAATGGAGGTCTATGGAGCTATACCAATAAAAATCCACTTTTCTCAGGATATAATTTTTTGTCTAGTAATTTGAATGTTGTATTCGAAAGGAGATGCAAATAAATTACAAATTGCTGGGTGTTAGATTTTTTTGAGTCACTTATTTGCTTTAAAAAGTCTTTTAAAGTGTCAATGACGCCATACACATGTACGACCAGAGATACTGCTTCACGGCAATCCTTCACTCACTCTGGTGCGTTCGCGCTCTGCACTTTCTTTTCTCTCGAGGCATCGACAACACAGCTGACACAGGTAAATACACGTGCTAGAAGAGTTTTTGTTTTGTTTGTTTCTGGTCCCGCTGCGGATGACACGATGCCATCAAGCGGTATCTCTGGTCGTAATCAGTCCTTCACTGACCAATCAGCGTTCATTAGCAGAATGCTAGCGTGTTATGGGCAACAACAACTCAACCTGTAAGAAATCAAAAGGACATAAGTACTCGTTCATTCAACTTTCGACCTAAAACCCATGTTGAACTTGCAAAATCTACAATCAGATCTGAGATTTCTCAACGGCAATCGGGTGAAAGAGACAAATTTAGCCGTCTAGCCCCATTGACTCCCATTCATTTTGCACTCATGGCGATCGCCCCCAGTGGAACTCTGGTGGTACTACAACCAAAATTCGGTACAATAGAGCTTAATAGGGAGTGGGCAGGCTCTCCGTAGACGGGCTCTGGTTGTACTGTTATCATTTATATTTGTTGAGCGCGTCTGGGTTTCTCAAACTGCTGTTCATCGCGATTTCAAAATAAAAGTTTAAACATAGCGATTTCAAAATAAAAGTTTAAACTCTCGCTCTGAGTTTGCATACTTTGATGTGCACATGTTCTTGTTCAAGAAATTACAGTGGCTGTAGCATTTCTATCGTACAGAAGTGGTCAAATATGAAAGGTTAAGTTGACATTTGAATTAATTGTTTGGACAATATTAAACAAGGATTTGATAATGCCTTAGTGTAACCAGGCCGCTGGCGCCCTCTGCAGGCATTTGTTATTTATGTACATAAGTTATGTTTATATTAGTTTATATAATTTATTTTACATGGGTATATTTTAACAGTGTTGTTCATTAAAACCAATATAATTACTTACTTTGATACTTTACTTGAACCAATTATTGTTGCTTGTTATTATATATTTGTATTTTAAGTCATTTTAAAGGCTGTTGTTAACTTGAGTCTATTTTTTACCACAATTTTTTTTTTATCCGATTACTTGAATAGAATACTCGATTACTAAAATAATCGATAGCTACAGCCCTATCATAATAAAAAAGATTGCTTTTTAAAGCATTTGTTTGTTTCCCAATACTGAAAGCTAATGAAAAGATCATATGTAATCCTGCTGCTCCCTCTAGTGAACAACAGTGGTATACTTCCATGTTACAATTGAAGTGATTGATTGATTGAATGAATGAATGAATGAATGAATTAATTAATTAATTAATTAATGGGAATTTGGTTTTTCAATTATATCTCAGGAACATTCAAAAAATTCTGAAACTCAGACATAGACAATTAAGGTTTTTAAGGTCTTTAAGCACAAAAGCATCAAACGTTATCAAGTTTTATTTAGCAAGCATGTAACCACTGACATCATAGATGGATAATGCGATCAAACTGTTTTTTGCAAGTCTCCTTCAAGATTCAGATTCCTCAATGTGACACAATTGTCAGTAGTGATACTTCAATAGATGAATTTTCACTAAAGGTGATTGTAAATGTTAAAATAGTGATTTTATAAAGTCTAAATATAAATTATAGAACAATATGACAAAATGACTATTTTGAACAGCAGGGGGCAGTAAAATACCACTTATTGGCTTAACATGCCATTATAATCATATCATTTTCACCTTTTTAACTGTTATAGAGGCAAATTTTGTCTGATCTGTCTGAAAATTTTCATGCATGTTCAGAGTGATATTTCACATGTTCTGACTTGTTTTTAAGAAGGTCTGAGTCATTCATTAAAGAGATATAGGCTTTCGGGGACACTTGGTAAAGGCTACATTTTGAAGTGACCCTATTATAGCTATCCAAATGAAGTAGTTCAACTTTTTCTGACAATTATTGATCTAGTGAGTCCAGAGAATTGTATTGCACTAGTTTTGAACATTATGATATGAAAATTATATGATCAGAGATGGAAAAGACCATTTACAGCCAATACAGGCAACATACCATAGGAAATATATGGTTTTAAAGCTTTTTAACAGTTATAGCGCCACCTATCGTCCGATCTCCATAAAATTTTGCATGCTTGTTAATGATGGTATGTCACATATGCTGACCAATTTTTGTGAAGTTCTGAGTTTTTGTTTAGGATTTATAGGCTTTTGATTGCATTTTACCACGCCCATTTTATAAATGACCCTATTACAGCAATCCAAATGCAAAAGTTCAACTTTTTTTTGATAATTATTGATCTAAAGAGTCCAGAGAATTGTCCTAGACTGGTCTGGTTCCGATCGGGCGAAAAACCTAGGACTAGTTCGCAAAAGTAGGTTTTTAACATATTCATGAATATTTAATGAACTGTTTGATTGACAGCAATGGTTCTAGAGGCAAAGTTGTTCAGCATGAGCATATCTATCATATGATATGCATTTTGTGACGATAAGTGTAACAGCACGTGATTACAGAGCCATAAAACTCGTTAGCGCCAACTAGTGGCCGATTTCTTTCTAAATTCTTACAGACCTCTAGGGGCTTGAGCCGAACATGCCCACTGAGTTTCGTTCTGATTGGCCTCCGTTAACCTTGTCTAATAGGTGCTCAAACTTCATTGGCCGATGGCGGCCATGTTTTTTGAGATACACCAATGTCCTCATAGACATACATGGCACCTTGGACCAAGACACTGCATACCAATTTTCAAGTCAATCGGACTAACGGTCAGGTGGTTATAGCCTGTTTTATGTTTTTTTCATATTATAGCGCCACCATGAGGCCAATCGCCGCGATTTTTTTACTGTGACCTCAACTTGAGCTCATACATATGTGTACCGAGTTTGGTGAAAATATCTCATTTTGTTCACGAGTTATAGCCATTTTCGTATAATTAGCTCCGCCTCCTGCGAACGTTTTGATGCCCCTTAGAAACCGTGGATCGAAATTTTAACTTTTTTTCGATAATTATTGATATTCAGACTCCTGTGAATATTTCTGCACTGGTTTGGTTCCGATCGGGCGAAAAACCTAGGACTAGTTCGCAAAAGTAGGTTTTTGACAAAATTCAAAATGGCGGAAAAATTTGCATACCGGAAATGAAATCGGAGATATACGTTTTGTTCTTCAGGGTTCCAGCTTTCCAATGATATAAGACACTTGAGTCTACGACATATGGTCTAGGAGTTATGAGCAGTTTCGCGCTTTTGGTCGCTATAGCGCCACCTATGGGCCAATCGGAGTCATACTCTCTGAACCTCTCCTCGATTTTTGTACTACCATTTGGCAAAGTTTCAAGTCTCCAGCACTTACGGTTTAGGCTGCACGATGCGTTTTACGGCAGAAGAAAAATAATAAAAATCAGCACAATTACAATAGGGTTTCAGCACTTCGTGCTTGAACCCCTAATAATAAACTAGATTAAAAAGTTTGTCGAGACAAACTTTAAGTTGGCTTGAGAAAGTTTGGACCAGAAGTTGGAAGAAGTTTTTAAGTAATATGAAGTTTAAATTAGTTTGAAGTTTAAAAGTAGATTGAAGTAGTTTAAAGTTTGATAGATAGATAGATAGATAGATAGATAGATAGATAGATAGATAGATAGATAGATAGATAGATAGATCTGTTTTCAGCACGCCGTTTAAGTGCATGTGTCTTTAAATGATAATGAGCTTTGCTCACACCGCCCCTCTGTTCTGTGCATACACCGTTTGTAACACAATAGCCGTTTCTCAATATGCGTTCTTGTCTGTACTTGTGTTCTTGTGGACTTGTGAAACGTCATCAGTTGCTGCTGTAGCAACAATGAGAAGGAACCAACCACAAACTAATCTTCTTCCAGAATATTAATTCAAACAGAATATTAATTCAAGATTTGCTCAGGACCTCATGATCCTCATCCATCTTGTCATCAGAGCCTAGGCTACCTAGTAGAGAGACGCGTTTTTTTGACAGCATGCTTATGGGGCGTGCAGCTAGCGAAATATTAGATGAATGTGATCATTTATGTTTGGGCCTAAAATCGCTGATACCACCTTTAATCCCATATAATTCATGTAATTGTTATAATTGTTAGGTGTGTGAATGAAGTGTGTACTGTTTCATATCAATGCTACCTTACGAACACAACTAGCAAGATGACTGAAATTAAATCTGTGTAGAATATTTCATATTCTGATACTTAGAAATCCTGCCTAAAACTGTTGCATCTGGTCTTTTAATTTCATTAGAGTAGACATGGGAAAGACATGATTTATGACTTTGCAAACAAAGCAAGTGTCTAATTGGTCCGCTCTCTTCAGGAGGGGGGACAAAACTTTGAGTTTAAAATCTTGAATTCTCTGTTCGCTCTCTCTCTAAGTTCCTCTCTAAGTTCCTCTCTAAGTTCCTCTCTAAGTTCGTTCAAAATGTTCTGATACAGGAGCTCTCAACGAGTGCAGAACAAAGACGGAGACGGCAGACGATGGTTTAGTAACCATGTAACGTTAACAGACGAGCAGATCAACCCAAATTAAGATCAAATGGGTTAGATTAAATTCCAGTCATCTAGTTCCTTTCCGTATCTTATTTTCTTTCTTTCTTTTGTGTTATTCTTCTTTTCCAAATGAAAGTCTCGGTTTTAAGTTAAGTTTTGCTGCAAAGTTTCGTTCCACGATTCACGGCTGCAACGCACGCTTTCAACTTCAAAGACTTTCAATTCATCTGCCAGCACAACACATGACTGGAACGCTGCAGACCCAGGCACAAGGAGACCACAGCCGACGAACGAACCCGGGAAACCCTCTGTTACGCAACGAAGGGAATTCCCAAAAAGGAACGCAAAGACAAGCAAGTACCTCCAGACTAAAAGCTACACTGGTGTATTTATATAACTTTAATAACCTGTCTAAGAAACGATAGAAGGGTTAAATTAATGTTTGATGGTTCGTTCAGGTCATGTCTAAGTGCATATGGAATCGTGAGATTTCATCCTTTCACTCTTAAACCCACTCTTTCCTCTCTCTCTTCCTTTCTGCAACTCGTATGAATGTGTGTGTGTGTGTGCGTGTGTTTGTGTTAGAGATTAGCTGTATGTGTTAGTATATAATCAATAAAGTATTGTTTGAATTTGAAAAGAGATTACTTGTGTATGTGCTTATCAAATTTATTGTCTTGAACTTCGATCAAAAGTTACCTATGCTTTTACCCTATTTCTTAATTTACTGTTAGGGGGTTATTCTTTCTTGGCCAGGAAGATATTATATTTCCTAGAGTTAATAATTGTTTATGCTTTCTGTTCATTGGATGAACTGATAAATGATCATATTATTGATTCTGTTACAGTAAATTCTGAAAATAGTTAAATTATTAATTATTGATCATAATTCGTTATGAATAATAATTAATTATATTTATACGTGGGCGTATAAACGCTACACTGCCCTAGTACTGTTCCAATTCAAAGTACACATCTAGCCAAGTCTAGTTCAAATCCCCGGATGTGTTCTTGACCCGCCTCTTTTACCGAGGATGCATCGAGAGGTGACTTGTGCGAACTTGAGACAGCCAGGTATCCCAGAATGCATCTCACACCAACCAGCAAGCGTCAATAGCAGAGGAGAAACCCCGCGTAATTTAAAAATACTGCTATAATTGTGTCCCGAAATGTAGTTTTAAGAGTACTTCAGGCGAGAATGTACTTGTTTAAAGATCAAATCTTTGGTTTATATATAAAGTTAGCGCCTATTTGAAAATTTGATCTGACGTTTTCGGAGTTGTGAGAACCAGGCAATCGGACGCTCGGCGCTCGTACCCCGCCGAGTACAGCCTTTCCTCGGCTAGTGCTGCTGACTTGCCGCTGGCTCGGATGTCTCTAGTCTAGTGGTTTAACATGAGATATAAATCGTCTTGTGTATATCTAACGGGCGATTTATTTATTTTATTTGTATCATTAATCTATAATTTGTTCCCTGGCAAAACGTTTTAGCTGAGGGCAAAGTGAAGTTTCATAGCTTTATTTAACGTTAGTCTATTTAAGTTAACATTGTAGCCTAGAGAGCTGACTTATGTTTGACTGAATCGTTGGCTTTATTATTGTATAGCTTATTATACCTTTCAGGCTACTTATACTTTTAGAATGGCTATTATTAAAACTGACATTTAACAAAAAAAGGTTATGTCATTTTATTTTATATATTTAAAACATATAAAATATTTTATTATAGCCTACATGTTGCCTATTCTCTTCATTGTATGTACATATAATACAATTAAATAACACAACCCTGTCTCTTTTTGCTAAATGTTAGTTTTAATGATCAATATTATGTTTTTTTTATTCATCATATTTTTAAAATGAAAACAAAAAGAGTCAGGGTTGTGCTTTATATTTCGTGTTGTTATAAATATGCAGTGAAGAATTGTTTCCTGAACCACATTTGTGTGGCCATTATGTTTAAGATTTTTTTAAATGAAAATGAAAAGAGGCAGAGTGGTGGTTTATAATATATTTTGTTTTATTCGTAGCCTAGATATAGCCTACATAAAGAGATAACCGGGGTAGCCAGAGCAAGCCGAGTGACACTATTAAGTACACCGCTGTTCCATTTCAGAATTATCGGACTTGCGCCCTCCCGTCCTCGGGAGTTCGTTCTCCTGAGTCGAACTTGTCAAGTCCGAACTACCAAGGACTCAAGTCCGAACTTTGCGTACTTGGTATTGAGAAACGGCTAATGTCATGAACTGCTCTGAGACTCGAGGGTGAGATCCAAATGCAGCTTTTAATATGGGCAATCCAAAGGCGTAATAAAAAAAAAAATAAAAAAAAATAAAAAAAAACAGGCAGGGGTCAGAGGCAAGAGAGTAATCCACGGAACAGGCAAGAAATCCAAAAATCAAGAGACACGAAACCAGGGAGAATGCTCAGAATTGCAGTGTGACACTAAATCAAAACTTTGCAGTGAGTGAATGAATGAACATGGAATAAATAGGCTGAAACTAACAAGGTAATGAGATACAGGTGAATGCAATCAGTGATGATGAGTCCGGGCAGTGAGTTCTGGGAAATGTAGTTTGTGAGAGGGACAATAGTCTGGTGTGGAGTGCCCTCTGGTGGCTCTCAAGGGCACTCCAGCTGGTGACCGTTACACACAATAACCATAACGCGTTGTTCATTATAAACCTGGGATTATGAATTATATTGAGAACGTCGTACATAGAAAACATGCCATAATGTACCCTGAGTGTAAACAGCCGCATTCATTGTGAAGCGTGCAAGCGATTTGCAAAGATTAATATAAATATAAAGGTTAATAAAATGTTATTCTCACTTCTTCTTCTGGAGGTGCAGCGAATAGTTGGTACCGATCCTTTTTTCAGGAGCAGCTTCTTAGTAAAACCAGCTTTACTGACCCTCGTTTGTAAAGCAGTCTGGTGTGAGAAAGGATTCGTGAAAACATGAAAGCATTGACGTTGATCGTGGGGAATATTCCCTTTGAAAACAAACTCAGCCACTGCGTCTTCAGCGGTTCGGATTTAGGAACATCAAAATGACTGCTGTGTTCCTTATTACACCCAAGAACAGAACACCACAATCGCTTAGACGCCATTCTGCTCATAGACAGTGCTCCATCTTATCAACAATGACTTCGCCGGTCCGCGCGGACTAAGATTAACAGCTCGCTCATGAGCGAGGGCGGGTCTATGTTGAAACGCTGCTGTCAATCAACAATCGTGTGACGTCACACGGTCAAACGGCTTGATTTGAGACGGGAAAACATAAGAAGAAAAAAAAAAAACTGGATGGATATTTATCATTTTATGATGGTTGTGTACAGGCACTGCCAACACACATTTCAGTACAATCAACTTGTAAAAGTGCATGTACCATTATATGACCCCTTTAAAGTTAAGGAATTAAATGTCAAGTCACCTTTATTTATATAGCGCTTTTTACAATACAGATTGTATCAAAGCAGCTTCACATTGATAACATGAAAATAATACAACAAAGTTTGTTTCTAGAAGAAAATTGCATCATTGTCCACTCTAAATAGGCAGATCAATAATATTGTTGAATATTAAATGTCCCCAACTAAGCAAGCCAAAAGCCAAGGCAACAGTGGCAAGGAACCAAAACTCCATCAGGTGACAGAATGGAGAAAAAAACCTTGGGAGAACCCAGGCTCAGTAGGGGACCAGTTCTCTGGGCAACGAGCGAACAGTGTATGATTATGATCCAGGCAGCATTACAGGTCAGAAGTCAGATTGGTCATAATTTGTTTTACAATAAAAGCATAGCAGCGCTGAAAATGAAACTGCATGGAAGAAAGATTAGGATGGGAAAGTTGTTCTCAGTGAGTCATAAGAGTAGTAACAGTAGTGGAGTTGGTATCCTGTTTTCTAAAGATTTTTTTTACCCATTTCTTGTGTTACAGAAGAAATCATTGAAAGGTCGCTTGTTAAAAATACAAGCTGTATTTGAAAGTGAAAAAATGGCTTTGATCAATGTTTATGCTCCAACTGTAGACACAGAAAGGGTGGTCTTTTTAAACTCTCTAAATACTGTAATAAGTAACTGTAGTGATGATGGATACATGTTCCTAGGTGGTGATTTTAACTGCACTGAAAATGCAGTTCTAGACAGAAACCACCAAGAAACACATGGAGCCAGTAAGAATTGTCTTGTTAAAATGATTTATGTGATGTTTGGAGGCTTTTTCATACTACTCAGCATTAATATACTTGGACTTATGTTAAAGATAATTATTTGTCTTTGGCTAGGCTTGATAGATTTTCAGAGTAATGAACTTAAAGGTTGTTCAATACACCCAGTTGGTATTTCGGATCATTGCCTTGTACAAGTTGCTATCTTTGTTAAGGATGTGAAATGCACAATTGACTATTGGCATTTTAATATATCTTTTCTTTCTGATAATGCTTTTAACCTGTTAAGCTGCAACCCCACTTTTGAAAAATCCCAAGAAATGACATACCCAAACTGAAACAGATACAGTTCATGAACCCTTTGTACTAAAAGCACAAGTATGATCTTATTTGAAAGCTGACACCTGGCAGTTTATTGTAATGTAGAATTAATTATTGTCATAATGACAAAAATTGTTATAAATAGCTTCAAAGTTTTGTAAAGTTATTAGAAATTATTTTTTATGAAACATCCTCATGAAAATAAAATTGAAGTTGGCACTGGAGCAATCTAGAAATGCACTACAGCTAATGCCACATGTCTAAACATTTTATGTTTAAAATCTTAAGATAATAAGTCCAAAACTCTGTATTTAGTGAAATGTTTTTCAAGACCATGTCATGTGACTTTATTTTGATTTGATGCTAAAATGCTACTGATGATGTTTATTGTCATCTTCTAACCATATATCCAGTATATTGTCTTTATTGTTTTGTGGTGCAGACGAGCCCCATTCAGTCTCAGTCTCCCCCTGCACACATTCACACCTCTCCAGCCTGGTTATGGCTCTAAATATGCATTTCTTTTGTCTGCATTATAGTTACTAACGACTGGCTATTCACAGGCTATTCATATGGTTTCAGTCACTAATTTCTTTTCTCAAAGTTCACCTCACATTCTAAACTGTATCAAATGCATTTCTTGAATAAAGAAACATTTCAGTAAGCATTCAAAAAATAATAAAAATATAACTTCTAGGTGGCAGGTGCACCTATGGCTAGCTAGCATGTTAGCTTAGCACACCATCAATACACGACAATTTATGAGATTAAAACCATGTTTGTGCTTATAAACTTACTTTATAAAGCAAATCGAGTATTTTAAATAATTTTCTGTGATCTAATTTGGCTTCAGATAAAAAAATCAGACAGAAAATATACTATTGGATAGTGTTCTGCACAACGATTCTATATAGATTAGCATTACATTATAAATATAATCTATTATTATGGAAATACCTGGCATGGATTGAAAAACACAGGCAACTCAAATATCATAGCAAACATGTTTATTGTCTTCAAAACGACTGTATCTCCATGTTACAGCCATAGTTACAGCGCGATCTCTTGTTAGCTGTGTGTGTGTTCGAGGCTTCCTGGATTGTCACATGATTATGGCACTTCTTCATGTTCTAATACTGTGCACAGGGCGGGGAGGGCGCCCTCAGGCTATTGGTATGAATTGAAAACACATTAACAGAGTATGCAAACGCTCATAATGATTACATCGACGCATTTGGGTATAAATTCAATAAATATTATTCCTGTCTATAGAAATCTGATGTAAACCTATGAGAATATATCAATATTTCTCCAAATCTGCACATTTTTTAGCTAAAAGCCCGGAAGGACGTTGTTTTGTGTATCGCTGTCATGACGACGGCACGGGAGTTTTTTTATGAATGAAAGCAGCTGACGCGCATAATTCATATTAAATGTATCGACTCATTTTTTCATTTCATAACTCCTGACACAAATTAAGAAATAACTGTCGCCATAAGTTTCTCAGAATACAATAGTGGTCAAATTCTGAAACTTGAGTCTTATATCTTTGTAATGATGTATAGTTTGTCAAGGTATAACATTAAATCTGATAGTAACTTTGAACTATATATAAATAAAACCGCTTCAGTGCGCCCGCGCTCTGGCAACGGTTAACAGGTTAAAGATGCTTGTAAGTATTTTTGGAGTGGTTACACAAAAGAAAAATCAACTTTACAACAGTGGTGGGACATAGGGAAGGTCAATATAAAACAGCTGTGCCTACAGTATACTCTCAATGTCACAAGGGACATTACTAGACCTATGAAAGCTTTGGAGAGTGAAATAGTGAAGCTGCAAGATTTGGCAAACTCAACAAGAGAAGGAGAACATTTCAAAGTTCTCAAAAGGAAAAAGTCAGCTCTATCTAACCTGTTGGGTTTTTCTGCTCAAGGTGCTCTGGTCCGCTCACGTCATCAAAATATTGCCAAAATGGATGCACCTTCTCATTTTTTTTTTGGGCCTTGAACGAAAAAATAGACAAAAGACACTTATGCACTCTCTGTGGTCCAGTACCGAACAATTGCTGCAAGAGTCTGTGGATATCCGGAAATCTGTAGTTGCTTTTTATGATAAGCTCTTCAAGAGTGAGTTCCAGGAGAGACCAGAGGTGGCGCAGTCCTTCTATGAGGGCTTACCTAAGGTTTCCGAGGAGGCTAACGCAGAGTTGGATGCACCAATCTCTGCTGATGATCTACATTCGGCGTTGCAGAGTCTAGAAAGCGGTAAAGCTCCAGGCATTCAGGCAAAGCTCCAAGTTCCCTTTCGTAAAGGGAACTCCCGCTGCATCGATACTCGATACGTTGGGGAATGCCTTCGGCATGAAGCGTCTGAAGTCTACTATACAACTATCCCAATCTGGATTGGTGCAACGTCATTACGTCACCCGTGACGTCGCATGTGACGGTGATCCGGAAGCTATAAAACGGTCACAGGAACCAGGAAATGTTAGCTTCTGGTCTTCAGCAAGCGCTCTATGTACAACTTGTCAGTCTTATTTGGTGTTGTTTGTCCCATGGAAAGAGTTTTATTGTTTATATGATGGCCGAAAAACAGTTCAGGCAGTGTGCGTCCCCTTGCCCACGCTATCTTGCTGAGGGTGACACACACTCGCTATGCGTAGTCTGTGCTAACTGTGAAATCATGCCCCTGAGAACGCTCCGCTCCCGGCGAGCTATGTTTAATGAAAGCGGCCAGCCCCGCGATCCCCGTGGATCAGGTCCCACGTCTGTCGAGGCAGCGCGGCGTCTGCATTCATGGGGATCGCAGCGGGATCTAGTGGATGATGTTGAGACGGCTTCGGCCCTTTCTCAACATTCTGAAGCTAGTTCCCATAGTTCCGCTCAGGGTGCGGAAGCCCGCGCTGCGGCTTCTTCCGCCCCAGCAGTGGAACCGATGCTCTAATTATCTGGTTCCGAGGAGCTAGATATTTTGGGCATCGAGGCAGGGGAATGTGAAAGTTTGCCACCCCATTCCCCTGCCTTTGAGGAGCTGCTAGAGGTTGTGACCAGAGCAGTTAAAAAATTAAATATCGACTGGCCATCTGAGACGCAGGAAGCGACGGTCAAAAGCAAACTCGATGAGCGCTTCCTGCAGTCTCGGTCACAACCTCTACGCCGGAGTCTGCCATTTTTTCCCGATCTCCACACCGAGGTGTCGAGATCGTGGAACAAGCCCTTCTCCTCGAGAATATCTAGCCCCAATGTACATCTATATTCTAATATAATGGGTGCTAGGGAGGAGGGCTATGGGATGATGCCCAGGGTTGAAGAGTCGTTTGCGTCGCACCTCTCCCCTGACGTTGCATCATCCCTGCGGGCTCCGGCGCTTCCCACTAAGCCCTGCCGTACAACATCGGCCTTGGTTGGGAAGGCATATATGGCGGCAGGTCGGGCTGGTAGTTGTCTGCATACGATGGGGCTGTTGCAGGCATACCAGGCCGACCTCCTCAAAGAGGTGGACGACGGTGGGGAGGTAGCCTACGACGACATCCGCGAGATGCGTCGTGTGGTAGACTTGTCTCTCCGTGCTACCAAGGAGACGGCCCGTGCCATCGGCCGCTCCATGGCAGCACTGGTAGCCACGGAGAGACACTTGTGGCTGAATCTGTCGGGCATCGGGGACAAGGACAGGGCTTGTCTCCTCGATGCCCCGGTTTCGCCTTCTGGGCGACGGTGTCAACAATGTCGTCGATAGGTTTCAGGAGGCGAAACGACAGTCAGCCGCATTTAAAGAGCTTATCCCCCGCCGTCGTTCCAGGTCTTGTGGGTCTGCTGCCAGGGGGCAGTCCCACGAGGCCGCCGCCAGCTCCTCACACCTGCTGAGGCAGAAGGAGAGTGTGGCCTCTCGTGCTCCCCCCCAAGGGGCCTGGAGACAGAGGCAACACCCTCAGTCGAAGCCTTCCAAGCCGAAAACAGATCTGAGGACTGTTATTCAGGCGAGGAAGGCTTCGACTAAGAGGCTGTGACGGGACATCCAGGCCTCTGAGGGCACCCCCCTCCGCGTGGGCTTTCTAAAACTTCGCTCCGCGGAGCCCTCAGGATATCGATGTTGCTTCCCGCCGTCAAGTGCGCTTCGGGACGCATCGAATTCTAGCGAATGTATCTCACAGAATGTTCCTATGAAATCTATTGTTCTGAAACGTTCGCTACCTCTCACGAGGCCTGTAGAAAAAATGATTCGGTTAGTTCCTGCCAGAAGAGTGCTTCAGGTCACCGAAAATATAAATGAG
The DNA here is from genome assembly GCF_949319135.1 of Squalius cephalus. Classification (NCBI taxonomy): domain Eukaryota; kingdom Metazoa; phylum Chordata; class Actinopteri; order Cypriniformes; family Leuciscidae; genus Squalius; species Squalius cephalus. Next base: position 15,722,256 of record NC_137125.1, read on the forward strand.
AGTAAAGATGAAAATAGAACACCTGAGGTTAGTCCTGAGAGACTGATTCCCTTAGTAGATTATTTAGACACCTGGAAGGGTCTTCAAAATATATCTCAGTGGGTCCTGAGTACAGTTGAGAAAGGATATAGAATCCAGTTCCAGTTTAGACCACCCAAATTTAGTGGTGTTATTCATACGCTGGTATCTCCTGATCAGGCTCAGGTGATGGAAGATGAAGTTCAGACTCTCCTAGCTAAGGAGGCCATAGAATATGTGCCCTTAGAGCAGAGGGATTCCGGGTTCTACAGCCGGTACTTCATAGTTCCAAAGAAGGATGGTGGGCTGCGTCCCATTATAGATCTTAGGGTATTGAATAAATCTTTGAGGAGATTTAAGTTCAAAATGTTGACGATACCTATGATCATTCATCAAATCAGATCCGAGGACTGGTTTGTGACGATAGATCTTAAGGATGCATATTTTCATATTTCCATCATCCCACATCATAGGAAGTTTCTTAGATTTGCTTTTGGGGGAAAAGCTTATCAATATAGAGTTCTTCCTTTCGGCCTAGCCTTATCACCTCGCACCTTCACTAAATGTATGGACGCTTCCCTTGCTCCATTGAGACTTCAGGGGATCCGTATCTTGAATTATATAGATGACTGGCTTATTTTTGCTCAGTCAAAAGAGCTGGCGATTCAATATCGAGATGTTGTTTTGAGTCATTTGAGGTGCTTGGGGTTGAGACTCAATGTGAAGAAAAGTTCCTTAACCTGTTAACCGTTGCCAGAGCGCGGGCGCACTGAAGCATTTTTTTTTATAAATAGTTCAAAGTTACTATCAGATTTAATGTTATACCTTGACAAACTATACATCATTACAAAGATATAAGACTCAAGTTTCAGAATTTGACCACTATTGTATTCTGAGAAACTTATAGCGACAGTTATTTCTTAATTTGTGTCAGGAGTTATGAAATGAAAAAATGAGTCAATACCTTTGATATGAATTATGCGCGTCAGCCGCTTTCATTCATAAAAAAACTCCCGTGCCGTCGTCATGACAGCGATACACAAAACAACGTCCTTCAGGGCTTTTAGCTAAAAAATGTGCAGATTTGGAGAAATATTGATATATTCTCATAGGTTTACATCAGATTTCTATAGACATGAATAATATTTATTGAATTTATACCCAAATGCGTCGATGTAATCATTATGAGCGTTTGTATACTCTGTTAATGTGTTTTCAATTCATACCAATAGCCTGAGGGCGCCCTCGCCGCCCTGTGCACAGTATTAGAACATGAAGAAGTGCCATAATCATGTGACAATCCAGGAAGCCTCGAACACACACACAGCTAACAACAGATCGCGCTGTAACTATGGCTGTAACATGCAGATACAGACATTTTGAAGACAATAAACATGTTTGCTATGATATTTGAGTTACCTGTGTTTTTCAATTCATGCCAGGTATTTCCATAATAATAGATTATATTTATAATGTAATGCTAATCTATATAGACTATCATTGTGCAGAACAGTATACAATAGTATATTTTCTGTCTGATTTTTTTATCTGAAGCCAAATTAGATCACAGAAAATTATTTAAAATACTCGATTTGCTTTATAAAGTAAGTTTATAAGCACAAACATGGTTTTAATCTCATAAATTGTCGTGTATTGATGGTGTGCTAAGCTAACATGCTAGCTAGCCCTAGGTGCACCTGCCACCTAGAAGTTATATTTTTATTATTTTTTGAATGCTTACTGAAATGTTTCTTTATTCAAGAAATGCATTTGATACAGTTTAAAATGTAAGGGTGAACTTTGAGAAAAGAAATTAGTGACTGAAACCATATGAATAGCATGTGAATAGCCAGTCGTTAGTAACTATAATGCAGACAAAAGAAATGCATATTTACAGCCATAGCCAGGGTGGAGAGGTGTGAATGTGTGCAGGGGGAGACTGAGACTGAATGGAGCTCGTTTGCACCACAAAACAATAAAGACAATATACTGCATAGATGGTAAGAAGATGACAATAAATATCAGTAGCATTTTAGCATCAAATCAAAATAAAGTCACATGACATGGTCTTGAAAAACATTTCACTAAATACAGAGTTTTGGACTTATTATCTTAAGATTTTAAACATAAAATGTTTAGACATGTGGCATTAGCTGTAGTGCATTTCTAGATTGCTCCAGTGCCAACTTCAATTTTATTTTCATGAGGATATTTCATAAAAAATAATTTCTAATAACTTTACAAAACTTTGAAGCTATTTATAACAATTTTTGTCATTATGACAATAATTAATTCTACATTACAATAAACTGCCAGGTGTCAGCTTTCAAATGAGATCATACTTGTGCTTTTAGTACAAAGGGTTCATGAACTGTATCTGTTTCAGTTTGGGTATGTCATTTCTTGGGATTTTTCAAAAGTGGGGTTGCAGCTTAACAGGTTAACTCCTCTCCAGAGGACTACGTTCCTGGGAGTAGAGTGGGACTCAATCACGATGCGGGCACAATTGTCTCCTGCTCGTATTAATACTATTTTAAACACAATGAAGAGTATTAGGCTAGGCCAGGCTATCACTGTCAAACATTTTCAAAGAGTTTTGGGTCTTATGGCTGCAGCTTCCACGGTAATTCCCTTTGGTCTGCTCCATATGAGGGCCTTGCAGTGGTGGCTCAGGAACAAGGGGTTTTCTCCTCTGGGAAACCCTTTTCGCACGATCAGAGTTACGAGCAGATGCCTTCGTTCTCTTGTCATTTGGAAGAAACCATGGTTCCTGTCTCAAGGCCCGGTGTTGGGAGCACCATGTCAGAGAAAAACTTTGACTACGGATGCGTCCCTCACGGGCTGGGGTGCAGTTATGGAGGGCCGTTACACCCGAGGTACTTGGAAGGACCATCATCTCACATGGCATAATAATCGCTTGGAGATGTTGGCTGTATTTTTTGCCCTGAGGCACTTCCTTGTGGACCTCAGAGGCCATCATGTTCTTGTTAGGACAGACAATATGTCGGTGGTCTCTTATATCAACCGCCAAGGAGGTTTGAGATCTCGCCCTCTTTGTAGACTGGCGCATCAAATTCTTCTTTGGTCCCAGGACAAATTTCTCTCTGTCAGATCCATTTATATTCCTGGGGTTGAAAATATGGGAGCAGACATCCTGTCGAGGCAGGGGCTGAGGCCCGGGGAATGGCGGCTCCACCCTGAAGTGGTTGAGCTTATATGGAGAGAGTTTGGCCGGGCGGAGGTTGACCTGTTCGCTTCTCATGAGAACTCTCATTGCCCGCTCTGGTACTCTCTCTCACATCCAGCTCCTTTGGGCGTGGATGCTATGGTACAGATATTGCCGAGGTCACGTCTGTACGCTTTTCCCCCGATCGCTCTGCTCCCTGGGGTTCTAGAAAGGGTCAGGAGGTACGGAGTGAGACTACTCCTTGTAGCTCCGTACTGGCCGGCCCGAATTTGGTTTTCGGACCTTATTAGTCTCTTGGAGAGTCCTCCATGGGAAATTCCTGTTAGGAGAGATCTTCTGTCTCAGGCTGATGGTACATTATTTCATCCCCGACCAGAGTTATGGAGACTATGGGTCTGGCCCCTGAGGGGGTCCCACCCATAATTGGGTTGCCCTTTCCACTGAGGTGGTCAGGACATCCGCACTAGAACCCCACTCTACTAGGAACTAAACAATTAAGTTAGGGAGGGCATTGAACCCAGTCTATTACTGCCCACTGGCTTCAGTTCTAGTGTTCCATCCCGCTCTCTAACGGGATCTCCTGTTCATGCTTAGGGCCTCTGTGGCGGCCTAAGTGCCCTCTGCAAGCCTCTTAGGGTGTTCGCAATAGGAAGTTCCCGCTGAAACTCCATGTTCCTGTAGATTGGAGGATGAATCCTTTTCATCCAGCCTATTGGCATCAGGCTGATGGGTTATCCCTGGCACCCATCATGTCCTGTGGATGACATATATGAATATATACAAGTATATATAAGTATATAGGAGAATCTATTGAGTTTGCTTCATGCTCGTCTTACTCCCTGGAAGAGGGGTGGTGCTGCCCCCTCTCACTTACTAACGTAGGAGCCACTCTACATTATTGTTGCCCCGGTACCGAGGTACCGGTAGGCAATATCATGATTCTTCAGGTATTCCATCCTCCATCGCATGTGTCGGATGGTCAAGGCCTTGGAGGTTCCTATGCTTGGCCTCGGGCTGGGAGGAGTCAATCCATCTAGTAATGTATCAAGGGTTAGGAGTTATTCCCCTCTATCAAGTAGACAGTTGGTTATCTGCAGAAACCACTCATAATTGAAGTACAAGGTGCGCTTTTGCCTTCACCTCTTATCTAATACTTTCTACTGTCTGGGGTTTCCCTTTCCATGGGGTCAGTTGAGCCTCCGGCTCCTCACCTCCCCTTCTTACACCAAATCTTACAACAAGCTAGTTTGGATCTGCCCTCTACTCTTTCTATCGTCCTTGAGTGTACCAGATCTTTGTACCAGGGCGTTTTTTCTCTCAGTGTGGCGGCGTGGGTATTCGTTCCCCAAAGTATCGAGTATCGATGCAGCGGGAGTTCCCTTTACGAAAGGGAACGTCTCGGGTTACGTATGTAACCCTCGTTCCCTGAGTAGGGAACGAGACGCTGCATCCCTCGGCCACACTTTTCGCGCCCCTGAGAACGACTTGCTTTGACCAATTAGAAGCTAACATTTCCTGGTTCCTGTGACCGTTTTATAGCTTCCGGATCACCGTCACATGCGACGTCACGGGTGACGTAATGACGTTGCACCAATCCAGATTGGGATAGTTGTATAGTAGACTTCAGACGCTTCATGCCGAAGGCATTCCCCAAAGTATCGAGTATCGATGCAGCATCTCGTTCCCTACTCAGGGAACGAGGGTTACATACGTAACCCGAGACGTTTTCTGGCCTCTGATTGGCTAAGATTTGTTGCTTGTTCTCAAAGACAGTTTAAGCAAAGGACACTTAACAGTGAGCTGCATTAGAGCAATCCTCATTCTTCTCCCCAAAAAAGGGGATTTACAAGAGATCAAGAACTGGCGGCCGGTTGCTCTGCTCTGCACTGACTACAAACTTTTGTCAAAGGTATTGGCAACGAGACTGGAAAAAGTTATAGAGCATTTTATTCATGTTGACCAGACTTATTTTATACCCAATAGGTTGATATCTGACAATATAATTTTTATTCGTGATGTTTTGGACCTCTCCAATTCATTGGGTTTTGAAATTTGCCTGATTTCAGTTGATTTGAATTGTGGCAAACGTTAGATGCATTTGGGTTTAACTCTGGCCTTATAAAAATTATCCGAGTCTTGTATAGTGACATTGAGAGTATTTTAAAGATCAATGGTGGTTTAAGTTAGCCTGGCTCCGCCCTCCTACGTACTTCCGCTCAATTTCACTTTCCTTCAGCACTACGTCTGGGACTGCTGTATATTCTTAGGTTTCCAGAAACCAATTTTTTGTAGGACCAATCAGCGAACAGAGGGAGTGGCTGAGAACGATGACGTTGATGTAGTGCGTCAGTTTGAGTTGGAGTAATGGCAGCGGAGAAAGACGTGAGAAAAGCTATTCGGTCCGTTGTTGCAAATCTGCCAAATATACAGAAGTTAAAGCCGGAGCAAGAACAATGTTTGCTAAGTTTTGTTGGTGGCCATGATGTTGTGGCCCTCCTCCCCATGGGGTTCGGGAAAAGTTTGATTTTCCAGCTCACTCCGCTAGCACTAGAAGTGCCAGAATTCCATAACTACTAGAACTGCTGCAAGCGGTCATTTTGATCTCTATTCAAAACAATATCTTTAATGATAAATCCCCAATTGAGAGATTAATGCATTTATTGTATTAGGATGTCTTTTAAAAACAAAACAACAACAAACTGTACATTTAAACAAGTTTAATTATAATTTATAAATAAAAAATATTCGTAGATGCCCTGAACAAAATAGTAGCCTATGTTTTCATGTTTCCACTGTTTGATCGCGCCCGCCAACACACACACACACACACACACACACACACCATATTCCAGCATTGCAGCCTGTTCATTATAGCCATAATAAAATATAATAATAAAATAGTCAACCTAACATATAAAAATTCCACTGCTCTGTTTCTCAGTACTAGTAGGCTACAATTCGTACCATTTTATGCGTGTGAAGAGGATGATTTTTTCCGTCGATATTGGAACGTGAGTGAAGTTCAAAGCCTATGATAAAGAATAGTTTAGCATCCAAATACATCGCAAATGTTGAAACATTTTGATTCTAATTAGAGAGTTACGTGAGCCCAACGCTGCTTACTTTCACTTTCGCTTATAAAGCATTTCATTTTGGCTTTAGTTATTCTTTTTCTGAATATCATTACATTTAAATGATTTGTTGTTGAATATGTTTAGTGTATTTTTTACCACATTTTATTGTTGCGTATATTGGTATAATAATACCGTGAAATTCAGTGCGGTCAATATGACCGTTTATGGCCGAAATAGGTATATGTTCATTTGTTTTTTTGCTTTATGTGTAATTTATATGAAAAACATTTTAAATGAAAATACAGACACTTTTAGGGAAAGTCAGGTACCAGCAGGATTGTATTTATTTTTTCAACAAAGTTATTGCATATAAAATTCAAAACGGTCAAAATGACTGCCATGGCAGTTCTAGTGGTGAATGAGTTAACTAAGGCGAACGATAGGAATGCAAAGCCGATAGTTGTTGTCGTCTCCCCTCTTGTTGCACTAATGGAGGACCAAGTGAAGGAGGCAGAAAAGTTGTTTCCGTATCGCGCAGTAGCCTGGTGATCACTGTACAGCATTTGCGGCAGATCCGCATACGACCGCAGGGGCGTATTGTTAATGATTAGACCCAGCTTCGACAGTTGACTGAATACATCACTGTCCTTAGTGTCAAATATACATTTAGAATTTACAATTGTTCCTTGAACTCTTAAATTCGATGAACAAAACCTGCAGCTCTCGTTGACAGACATCTTATTCTAAACATAATCCTCTGATCATTTGGACTTGTTGTTTCCGGCCGGTTTCGGCGCATGACATACGTCACGACCACAAGTTAGCGATTGGCTATGGCAGATCCTGAGTGACTCTGGGCAGATCCAATAGTTTTGAACTTTAACAGAGAACCCCCCTACAAGGAAGTAAACGTTTCTCAATGGAGAGAGGCCAGACTCTCTGTACAAATGAAATGTACGAGAGTCTGGTAGAACCAGGCTAGGTTTAAGTGCCCAGTGGTTTAATCAACCTTTTAAAGTTCATGGGGGGTCAGACAAGGATGTTTATTATCTGGTATGATGTACTCCTTGGCCATAGAGCCTCTTCTGCACAAATTAAGACAATCTCTTTTCGGTGTAAACCTTCCTGGATGTGAAACCAGTTTTAAATTATCTGCTTATGAGGATGAAAAAACAAGAAGATATTGACACCCTTGTTGAAAATATTAATCTTTTTGGTGTATTGTCCTCTGCTAAAATTAACTAGGTGGAAAAGTGAAGCTGTAACAATCAGTGATGAGTTAAGTAGAAAACTTGTTTTACCTGCCGGGTTGATTTGGAACATGGGTGGGTTTAAATATCTTGGTGTTTATCTTGGAGATGATACTTTTGTGTGTATTGGGAAAATGTTTTAGAAAAATTGGGACAATGTTTTAGAAAAGGTTGAAGGACGTCTCAAAAAATGGAAATGGGTATTACCACATGTCTTGTCACAAACCATTGATGTGTAAACTGAATTTGGTGACACTACAGTGTGTAACAAGTTAATGACTAATATTTGTAGTAGCGCTTCTTGGGTTTTGCACTTTGCAGACGGTCTCATGGAGATTGATTTATAATATAAGGCTTGTTTTGAGGAAAATTAGGTTGTAGATCGTCATCTATGCATTGGAAATAGGTGTCAATTGAGTTTTAAAAACGTTTGGCTCATGATTTATTGATCTGGGAAGTTCGGTGTAACGGTCACCAGCTGGAGTGCCCTTGAAAGCCACCAGAGGGCAATCCACACCAGACTATTATCACTCCCTCACAAACTACATATCCCATTATTCTCTGCCTGGACTCATCAGCACTCATTATCACATTCACCTGTATCTCTTCTTTTTGTTTAGTTCACCCCATAAAAGACTGGTTCACCCCATCACTCACCGTGAATTTTTGTATGTTGTTGCACTGCATTCCTGAGCGTTTTCCCTGGTTTCTTGTCGCTTGGTTTTTGGATTTCTTGCCTGTTCCGTGGATTACTCTTTTGCCTCTGACCCCTGCCTGTTTTGTTTGTTTGTTTGTTTGTTTGTTTTGTTTGTTTTGTTTTGTTTGTTTGGACGGCCTACCTGTGTTTTGACCTTTTGCCTGTTTATTGGATTACGTGTCTGGATTGCCCCTTCATTAAAGCTGCATTTGGATCTCTACCTTCGTGTCTCCGAGCAGTTTGTGACAGAAAACTTCGCCACACCCAGATCCAGCAGCAATGACCTCCAGGAGTCCAGGAGCACAGATTATGTGTCTCCGTCAGGGAGACCGGCCCATCGAGGAGTATGTGAGATATTTTATCAAGCTGGCAAATGTTACTTCTATGGACTCTCTGTGCCTCAAGATATTTTTTAGAGGGGGACTATCAGAGCCACTCGGGTCAGCCATGCCACTGCACAATCCCCATTGCACTTTAGGATTTTATATTGGCTTGGCCCTGCAACTGAGTGCTTCTAGATGTGCTGTGGGGATCATGGAGGGGACCTGTGGTACTCCCACATTAGCCCTCATTCCACAGCCTCGTCCCGTCACGTCTGCCATGCCTGAGCTAATTCACGTCAGCCCTGCCGAGCCCGCGCTCCACGTCAGCCCTGCTGAGCCCGCGCTCCACGTCAGCCCTGCCGAGCCCGCGCTCCACGTCAGCCCTGCTGAGCCCGCGCTCCACGTCAGCCCTGCCGAGCCCGCGCTCCACGTCAGCCCTGCCGAGCCAGAGACTGTTCACGTCACTTCTGCCGATCCAGAGACTGTTCACGTCACTTCTGCCGATCCAGAGACTGTTCACGTCACTTCTGCCGATCCAGAGACTGTTCACGTCACTGCCGATCCAGAGACTGTTCACGTCACTGCTGCCGATCCAGAGACTGTTCACGTCACTTCTGCCGATCCAGGGACTGTTCACGTCACTTCTGCCGATCCAGAGACTGTTCACGTCACGCAACCCGAGCCAGTGTCTCCGGACAAGATGGTCGCATAACCAGTGTTTCAGGACAAGATGGTCGCCGGCGAGCCAGTGTCTCAGGACAAGATGGTCGCCGGCGAGCCAGTGTCTCAGGACAAGATGGTCGCCGGCGAGCCAGTGTCTCAGGACAAGATGGTCGCCGGCGAGCCAGTGTCTCAGGACAAGATGGTCGCCGCCGAGCCAGTGTCTCCGGACAAGATGGTCTCCGCCGAGCCAGTGTCTCCGGACAAGATGGTCGCCGCGGAGCCAGTGTCTCAGGACAAGATGGTCTCCGCCGAGCCAGTGTCTCAGGACAAGATGGTCTCCGCCGAGCCAGTGTCTCAGGACAAGATGGTCTCCGCCGAGCCAGTGTCTCAGGACAAGATGATCGCCGCCGAGCCAGTGTCTTCGGACAAGATGGTCTCTGCCGAGCCAGTGTCTTCGGACAAGATGGCTGCTGCCGAGCCAGTGTCTCCGGACGAGATGGTCGCTGCCATGTCACCTGAGCCCTCAGTAGAGATGGTCGCCGACACGCCTGAACCTGAGCCCTCAGCAGAGATGGCCGCCGACACGCCTGAACCTGAGCCCTCAGCAGAGAGGGCCACAGACATGTCTGTTCCTGAGCCGGTGTCGGTTCCCGAGCCGGTGTCTGTTCCTGAGCCGGTGTCAGTGTCTGTTCCTGAGCTGGTGTCAGTGTCTATTCCTGAGCTGGTGTCAGTGTCTGTTCCTGAGCCGGTATCAGTGTCTGTTCCTGAGCCAGTGTCAGTGTCTGTTCCTGAGCCGGTGTCAGTGTCTGTTCCTGAGCCGGTGTCAGTGTCTGTTCCTGAGCCGGTGTCAGTGTCTGTTCCTGAGCCGGTGTCTGTTCCTGTTCCTGAGCCGGTGTCTGTTCCTGTGCCCTGGCCGCCTGAAGGGTTGTCTCCGCCCTGGCCGCCTGAAGGGTCGTCTCCGCCCGGGCCGTCTCCTCTGCCTGCTCCGCCCTGGTCGCCTGCACTGCCTGCTCCGCCCTGGTCACCTGCTTCGCCCTGGTCGCCTGCTCCGCCCTGGTCGCCTGCACTGCCTGCTTCGCCCTGGCCTCCCGTCTTGCCGCAGTCTCCAGGTCCTCTTACGTTCCACGGGCCTGGTCCTCTTCCGCTCCACGGGCCTGGCCCTCCATCCCGCCCCCGGGACCGCCTCCGCTCCACCTCCCTCCTGGACAATTTTAGAGCGTCTGGAAGCCACTCCTTTGAGGGGGGGGGGCTATGTAACGGTCACCAGCTGGGCACTCCACACCAGACTATTATCACTCACTCACAAACTACATATCCCATCATTCTCTGCCTGGACTCAACAGCACTCATTATCACATTCACCTGTATCTCATTCTTGTTTAGTTCCCCCCATAAAAGCCTGGTTCACCCCATCACTCACCGCAAAGTTTTGTATGTTGTTGCACTGCATTTTCGAGCGTTTTCCCTGGTTTCTTGTCTCTTGGTTTTTGGATTTCTTGCCTGTTTCGTGGATTACTCTTTTGCCTCTGACCCCTGCCTGTTTTGTTTGTTTTTTTTGTTTTTTGTTTTGGACGGCCTACCTGTGTTTTGACCTTTTGCCTGTTTATTGGATTACGTGTCTGGATTGCCCCTTCATTAAAGCTGCAGTTGGATCTCTACCTTCGTGTCTCCGAGCAGTTTGTGACATTCGGATCTGTGAATAACTTTACTGAACTCCTTGAACTAAGTACTGTCCGTAAACTAAGTACTGTCCGTATTTCTTTATACTTAAGTCCAAGTTCAAAATAAAACTCTATGAACCACTCCATTGTTAACGTACAGAGTTCTGAAACACTTATTAAAGAGGAAGTGTTTGTCCGAACCCGCAAAAGTTTTGAAAAATAAGGTAAGACTCAAGATTTTTAGAAGTAATAATACAGAGTTGAGTGGCTCCTCACTTTTGTTGTGCAAAGTGTCAGAGGAAAATAAAGAGGATTCCCCGGCTGACAAATGCCACCTTAGCATGAAATCTGCTGCTGGTTACAGCAATGCCACCCTGACTGAAGATGCCAATGAGAACAATGACATCTGTCAAGCTGACACTGCTGTAACAGTGGATATCAATAATGATGAGGATCATCTTTTAGCAAGATCTTCAAGGGCTTTGAAATCAGGCCATAGAGCAAAAAAACTAAAAACAAAACAAAACAAAAAAAAATAGAAAAAGCTTAGAAGGAGAAGTGAGAATATGGTTGTGTAACGTGAGTAAGTGTGAGAACAGTGTCAATAGCGTTAGTCTCACACTGAATGTCTGAGAGTTGGCAGCACTGGCACTAGTCTAGACTTGGAATTAAACTTTAATCCCAGAATCACGGAAGCAAACACCATGAGATGCCATGAGATCTCTTATTTATTATTATATGTCAAGACATAGCAGATAAAAACAATTTACTAGAGAGATGGTCTTCAATCGTCAATACACAACGGTTGGGGCATTTATATGCTGACCAGAGTAACTTACATTATCTTTACAAGGTAGAGAAACATGTTAATGTTTAAAATTGAATGTATACTTAATGCTACCCAATCCTCATTCCTTAAACAGAATACTTCAGTCAACATATGCATCAGTGGAAACTATGCTAGATTGCATTCACATTCTTCTGTGGTTAAAACTACAGACCCTTTCCAAAAAATTTGAATATCATGGAAAATTGTATTTATTCCCATAATTTCATTCAAAACATTAAACTTCCATAGATTATAGATTCAGGGCCCACAACTTAAACGATTTCAAGTATTTAGTTGTTTATTTGTACATAATTTGGGCTTCCAGCTCATAAAACCCACGAAAACAGGATTTAAAAAAAATTGAATATTACATGAAATCACACAGTGATACCATGGTCATTGAACCAGGTTTTGGTTATTTTGGCAGTGTGGGCAGGTGCAAATCCTGCTGGAAAATGAAGGAAGCATGAAGTGCTCTGAAAATGTCCTGGTAAAGGCGACCTCAGTGCTGCATTTGACACTGTCGATCATAACATACTTCTTGACAGGCTGGAAAACTGGGTGGGGCTTACTGGGATAGTCCTAAAATGGTTCAGGTCATACTTAGATGGGAGAGGTTATTATGTGAGTATAGGAGATCATAAGTCTGAGTGGACATCCATGACATGCGGAGTCCCTCAAGGCTCAACTCTTGCACCACTCCTGTTCAACCTGTATATGCTCCCAATGAGCCAAATAATGAGAAAGAACCAAATTGCTTACCACAGCTATGCAGACGACACACAGCTCTACTTAGCCCTATCGCCTAACGATTACAGCCCCATTGAATCCCTGTGCCAATGCATTGACGAAGTCAACAGTTGGATGTGTCAAAGCTTTCTTCAGTTAAACAAAGACAAAACTGAAGTCATTGCGTTCGGAAACAAAGATGAAGTTCTCAAGGTGAACGCCTACCTTCACTCTAGGGGTCAAACAACTAAACATCAAGTCAGGAATCTTGGTGTGACACTAGAGTCAGACCTTAGTTTCAGTAGTCATGTCAAAGCAATAACTAAATCAGCATACTATCATCTGAAAAATATTGCAAGAATTAGATGCTTTGTTTCCAGACAAGACTTAGAGAAACTTGTTCATGCTTTCATCACCAGCAGGGTGGATTACTGTAATGGACTCCTCACTGGCCTTCCCAAAAAGACCATAAGACAGTTGCAGCTCATACAGAACGCTGCCGCCAGGATTCTGAGCAGAACTAGAAAATATGAACACATCACACCAGTCCTCAGGTCTTTACACTGGCTCCCAGTTAAATTTAGGATTGATTTTAAAGTATTATTACTGGTATATAAATCATTCAATGGCCTAGGACCTCAATACATTTCAGATATACTCACTGAATATAAACCCAACAGATCACTCAGATCACTAGGATCATAGTCCGCTTTTAGCTATTATGCCAGCCGCAGCTGGAACCAGCTTCCAGAGGAGATCAGACGTGCTCCTACTGTAGTCACATTCAAATCCAGACTCAAAACACATCTGTTTAGCTATGCATTTACTGAATGAGCACTGTGCCACTGTTCGTCCGACTGTTTGTACTGTATTTTATTTGATTTTTCCAAACTGTTTTAATTATTCTTATTTCTTTTATTATTTTAATTTCTTCTATGTAAAGCACTTTGAATTGCCATTGTGTATGAAATGTGCTATATAAATAAACTTGCCTTGCCTTGCCTTGCCTTGCCTTGGTAGACGGCTGCGTTGACTCTGGATTTAATAAAGCACAGTGGACTAAAGTCCTCTTTTCTGATGAGAGCAAATTTTGCATCTCATTTGGAAACCAAGGTCCCAGAGTCTGGAGGAAGAATGGAGAGGCACACAATCCAAAATGCTTGAAGTCCAGTGTGAAGTTTCCCCAGTCTGTGTTGGTTTGGGGAGCCATGTCATCGGCTGGTGTTGGTCCACTGTGCTGTCCACTCAACGCAGCCATCTACCAGGACATTTTCAGAGCACTTCATGCTTCCTTCAAGCAGACAAGCTTTATGGAGATGCTGACTTCATTTTCCAGCAGGATTTGCACCTGCCCACACTGCCAAAATAACCAAAACCTGGTTCAATTACCATGATATCACGGTGTAATTACTGTGTGATTTACCCTGAAAAAAATGTTTCCTCTATTTTCGTCTTCCGGGTTTAAAATCTTCATCGTGTCCACGCCACAAGCTGTGACGTGGCAGAGCACTATAGTACTTTGATGACTCATCGGTGTCTCATAATTATTCATGACTGAGTTTTCTTATCCAATGAGAAGACACTGCCTCTTAATTATTCATGACACCATGTGGAACTTTCCAATGACAGACATGTCAAACTGTGATATCGCGTAGTAGAGAGAGGCAATGATGGGACGCCCGTTTGTTTTCGTGGTGCAAAATTTGATGCGGTCTCGAGGACTTTTCTGTCGCTTCAGAGGTGTGTGTGTGTGTGTCTAAAATGTAACCCTGACCGTTTTACTTGCCTTTTGTTAAATAATCACTCGTTATTAAAATTTAGATATTATGCTTAGTTTGTGCAAATTTCTATGTCATTGTCCATCTTTATGATGTGGGTTTAGGGGGCGCATAGATTTTTTATGTTGAAAAAAGCAGAAAATGTATTATTTTCAAATATGCATTTATAGTGTGTTTAATAAACAAATATTTATTTTATAATGGCATAATTATACATATGCATGTACATTTAGAGGTGTCAGTGTATTTCATTAGATTTTAACTTTGCCATCTATAAAAAAAATCTAGCATTTCCTCGTTTTACCACTGATTTTTAGTGACAGTCTTGTGTACTGCATTGAGGTGCTACTGGATGCATAGGCCACTGGCTTTGACCACACCCACTCCCCTCCCTTCTTCTCACAGCCACCACGCCCATTTAAGTTGCATTTTTCAAAAAGATTGTGAGCTAGACTTGAGCTGAGCTGTCATGACTCTTTAAAGAGCATGTAGAAAGAAAAGTACGGCCTGATCACACAAGCTTTTCAGAGTGTTTTGATTATGATCATTGCTTGCATTTATCAGTCTATGTAACCCAGTGATTTCATATACGATTAAGATGAGGAATTAGGGATCTAAGGGTTTTCAATAACCGTTGTTTTATTTTCTTTCCTTTTATATTTAATTTAATATTAATTTTAGGGCTGTCAATCGATTAAAATTTGTAATCGCGATTAATCGCATCATTGTCATGAGTTAACTCGTGATTAATCACATTTTTTTATTTGTTCTAAATGTACCTTAAATTAATACTTTTCAAGTTTGTAATACTCTAATCAACGTAATATATCTCATGAAAAAATGTACTTGCATACCTCCAAAACAAGTTTTGTTCAATAAATGCAGCAGCAGATGTTGAATATGTCTACTGTCTTCATAATGGGGAGAGGGTCTAACTGTGCATGTACAGTATGAGTGTCATCACTCTAGCTTGTTTCTGATTGGAGAAAAATGACATGTTGCAACCATCCCCATGTTGCAACTGTCCCCGGTCTCCCCTACATTATAGTTTGTCTCTCTCTGTGCCCATTTTGATGAAGCTAAATTCTCAATAAACTGTTTTCATTGGTATATTTTACTGTTTCTGTTGTCAAACAACGGAATGAATATGAAATGGTGACTGAAACGCGACCCATTAAGACATAAACAGCTCTCCCTTCCAAGATGTTAATCTGCACAAAAATCCTGATAATCGAGCCGCCGTCTGGTGAAATCAAATACACATAAAATAAAGACAATATCTGTGCTCTGATTTCGGCTATACTTGTATGTAAAATTAGAGAAGCAACATAATATCTGTGTTTAACTGAATTAAAGCACTGCTCCTGTCTGACGCGCGAGACGCAGAGAGAGAGAGAGAGAGAGAGAGAGAGAGAGAGAGAGAGAGAGAGAGAGAGAGAGCGCGTGTGTGTGTGCTGGGAGAGCAGTAGCCTACCGGCAGTACCGGTAAATTCTCAGAAACTAAATAAGGTTTGGCCGCTTTGTTGAAGAGAAAAAAATCGCTAAATGGGTCTGCAATCTCGCTAAGTTGGCAACACTTTTTGGGCCATGGGTCAAACAGACAATACGCACTGCGTTAATCGAGCGTTAAAAAAATTAGTGCCGTTAATATGATTTTGCGTTAACACGTTATTAACGCGCTAACTTTGACATCCCTAATTAATTTATGTAGTTGTCATTTGATTTATGATTTGTTCATAAATCAAATCATTGTTTTTTATCATTTAGTCATTATTATTATTCATTTGTCATTGTCAGTTATTCAATTTTATATTACTTATTTCCTTGCTCTTGCAGTGCTTGCTATTGTTGTTTAATCTCATGATTGTGTGGGTTGAAGGGATGTTTGTCTTCATGAGTTAGAGATGAGAGATAAATGTCTCCATTTCAAGGTTTTTAGCGTCACAGGACAATGTTGCTTTTTAGCGCAATTTTCCAACGGACAAAATTGCGATTGTTAACTCATGATTTCTGTTTTGTCTGTGCGCACCAATCTTGCACTTCTATCTCCTCCTCAACCAGACCACCTAGAGACTTCGGGTTTTCGGCATTATGTTAACCCCCTGAGGTCGGCTATCGCGCCGACGCGATAGGCTCGTTTTTTTCCGTATGAGTGCAAAAAAATAAAAATAAAAAATAATAATTTTTATCTTATATGCTTGTGTTATACATCAATCGATCCTGTTTAATGTGTATTTTTTTTGTGTATGCTCATAATAAAAACAAAGTGTTGTGCTTTTCGCCAAATAAAGAAAAATGCGACATGATGCGAGTTCTGCCTACTCTCCGTCAGTGAAGTCAATTTTGAAAAGCGTCCGAAAATGAACTGTAACTCAGCGAATACTCAGTCAAACAGGCATACAGTCACACAGGCATGAAGCTTGAATTCTCTTCTTTTAAATGAAGTAATTTTTATAAAAAACAAATATTCACAGTTTATGTAATATGTATGCAAAGAGAGAGATGTCAGTCATTCTCATCTCAGCTAATTAAGTTTTAATGTGCTCCGCCCACAGAGAGCGCGCGCTATTCAACACAAATGTGAGGCGATCCAAACAAACCTGTGAAACGCCCACATCAGCTGGATAACACACACCGCGAGTTCACTTTCAGACTTATGTACTTTACGATGCTGTGAGGAATAATACTATCTTGATAATAATCCTGCAAAAATTTACCTCAGAAGTTCTGGAAGCATCATTTCGAGGAGCAAACGGATCCCGCTGAGGAATTAGGTCAGTTCTGTTTGCTTTGTTCTAATCGGAATGAATGAACGCAAAGATGTGTGCTGTTGTGGAGCTACTACAGCTGGCAAAAATACTGTTTAAATATGAATCGCGTTTCTGTGTATGAATGAATGAACGAACGAATGCACAGATGCGTGCTGTTGTGGAGCTACTACAGCTGGCAAAAATACTGTTTAATTATGAATCGTGTTTCTATGAATGAATAAACGCACAGATGCGCGCTGTTGTGGAGCTACTACAGCTGGCAAAAATACTGTTTTAATATGAATCGCGAATACAAAGAAAGATTACACTGGAAATATTGTTACAATTTTAAATGTTGTTGTAATTGTATAACCTTAAAAAAAAAAAAAAAAAAAAAAAATATATATATATATATATATATATATATATATATATAAGGATAGATGTAAACAAAATCTTAAAAGGTCATTATAAGCCTTCTCTTTAAATAATTTTATTATGCTTTATTAGTGACACATTTGGGAAGAGAATATATTCCAAATCTGAAAATACAGTATGAGAACAATTAACTGCACAATTACTAGAAATGTTTACCTTGGATATTGTACAATTTGCAAGCAAAATTTGTGGAAAAAAACAACAAACCAGTTATATATTGTCCTTGCATTCTTGTGGCTCAGTCACACACCTGAATGAAAGGCTCATTACGTATGCAGCCTCATTATGCGGGCCCCATTGTCTCCTAAGGTGTGAATCACGCCCACCCGCATATGGCCTTTCCAAACAAAAAGTGTTTTACAAGATTTAAATCAATGTATTGTGTTATGTGAATGATTAGGCAGGATGATTTTCACATAATTTTGAAGAAAAAATTCTAGGCAACGTCATCCATTAGTCAAAAGTCTTATTTACATATATATTTAGAATGTGTTTTATGGCCTTATTTCAGAAACTTTAGTTACATTTAGAAACATTATTCTATCAAAAATACAAACATGTACATGCAAGTTGTTCACATATTATGGTAGCCCTGTTTGTGCTAAATAGAGTGAATTTACACCTTTGCCATTAATATGTTTATAAGCAACTGAAAAAAGCACAAATGTCAGGGCATGTCAGAACATCTCAAGGACCCCAAAAACCCCTCAGACCTCAGAGGGTTAAGGAAGGTCTAATCTCGGGAACGCACAAAAAAAAAAAAAAGAAAAAAAGAAGAAAAAAAAAACATAAAAAGATTTACTATCTCTTAGTGTTGTGATCCCATGACGTCAGAAAATTGCGCTAAAACACTCACTGAGTTTTTATTACTTGTTTCTTTATAATGGCAGCTTGATAGCAGCAGCTAATTTGCATTTAAAGAGACAAAAACGAGATGAGATAATAAACTAGATTTAAAAACTAAATCGACAAACTTTGACGTTGGCTTGAGAAAGCCTGACCGGAAAGTTTGAAGATGTTTTAAATGCTTAAAGTTTGAAGTTTTTGAAGGCAATACAGTATATCAGAAAAACAGACAAGACAGATAGATAGATTGATTTTAGGGTGTTGCTATGCGGTTGCTTGAGTACTTGGGTTGGTTGCTAATGTGTTGCTCTGTGGTTGCTAGGGTGTTGCTATGCGGTTTCTTAGGATGGTTGCTAGGGTACTCTGGGTGGACATTAGGGTGTTGCTATTTTGTTGCTGGGGTATTCTGGATGGTTGCTTGGGTACTCATTGCTAGCATGTTTCAGATAGATGCCATGCATAAAGGAGCATTATAGGACCCCTTTAACCTGTTAACCGTTGCCAGTGCGCGGGCGCACTGAAGCGCTTTTTTATATATATAGTTCAAAGTTACTATCAGATTTAATGTTATACTTTGACAAACTATACATCATTAAAAAGATATAAGACTCAAGTTTCAGTATTTGACCACTATTGTATTCTGAGAAACTTATAGCGACAGTTATTTCTTAATTTGTGTCAGGAGTTATGAAATGAAAAAATGAGTCGATACCTTTGATATGAATTATGCGCGTCAGCCGCTTTCATTCATAAAAAACTCCTGTGCTGTTGTCATGACAGCGATACACAAAACAACTTACCTCAGGGCTTTAGCTCAAAAATGTGCATATTTGGAGAAATATTGATAGATTCTCATAGATTTACATCAGATTTCTATAGACAGGAATAATATTTATTGAATTTATACCCAAATGCGTCGATGTAATCATTATGAACGCTTCTTACTGAGATGTGCTGTGTTTTCAATTCATACCAATAGCCTGAGGGCGCTATTATGCACAATAATAGTCCATAGATGGAACATGAAGAAGAGCCATGATCATGTGACATTCCAGGACGTCACTGATACACACAAAGCTAACAAGAGATTGCGGTATAACATGCAGATACAGACGTTTTGAAGACAATAAACATGATTGCAATGATATTTGAGTTACCTGTGTTTTTCAAGCCATGCCAGGTATTTCCATAATAATAGATTATATTTATAATGTAATGCTAATCTATATAGACTGTCATTGTGCAGAATACCATACAATGGTATATTTTCTGTCAGATTTTTTTATCTGAAGCCAAATTAGATCACAGAAGATTATTTAAAACACTCGTCTTGCGTTATGAAGTAAGTCTGGAGCACAAACATGGTTTTAATCTCATAAATTGTCGTGTATTGATGGTGTGCTAAGCTAACATGCTAGCTAGCCCTAGGTGCACCTGCAACCTAGAAATTTATACTTTTATGATTTTTTGAATGCTTACTGAAAGTTTCTTTATTCAAGAAATGCATTTGATACAGTTTAAAATGTGAGGTGAACTTTGAAAAGAAATTAGGGACTGAAACCCTATGAATAGCCTGTGAATAGCTAGTCATTAGTAACTATAATGCAGACAAAAGAAATGCATATTTAGAGCCATAACCAGTCTGGAGAGGTGTGAATGTGTGCAGGGGGAGACTGAGACTGAATGGGGATCGTTTGCACCACAAAACAATAGAGACAATATACTGGATAGATGCTTAGAAGATGGCAATAAACATCAGTTGCATTTTAGCGTCAAATCAAAATAAAGTCATTGACATGGTCTTGAAAAACATTTAACTAAATACAGAGTTTTGGACTTATTATCTTCAGATTTGAAACATAAAATGTTTAGACATGTGGCTTTAGCTGTAGTGCATTTCTAGATTGGTACAGTGCCAACTTCAATTTTATTTTCATAAGGATGTTTCATAAAAAATAATTTCTAATAACTTTACAAAACTTTGAAGCTATTTATAAAAAAAAATTTCATTATGACAATAATTAATTCTACATTTACAATAAACTGCCAGGTGTCAGCTTTCAAATGAGATCATACTTGTGCTTTTAGTGCAAAGGGTTCATGAACTGTATCTGTTTCAGTTTGGGTATGTCATTTCTGGGGATTTTTCAAAGTGGGGGTGCAGCTTAACAGGTTAACAGATGAGCTTGGATGAGAGTCCTGATCCGATCACTGCTTCATTTCATAATCCATATAACAATTGAGCGCTTAGGTCAACATGTTAAGAGTGAAACTACTTTCTTTTCTTTTCATCCTGCAGCTGTGAATCTGTGAAGGGTGATGGCGTCTGTTAAAGAACTGCTGTTAAACTCACTGAAGGACCTGAGAGAAGATGATCTAAAGGAGTTTCAGTGTTACTTAGAGAATGATCATGAGTGTATAACAAAGTCTGATATGGAGAATGCAAATAGATTAATAACTGTGGATAAGATGGTAGCATGTTTTGGACCAGAAGAAGCTGTGAAGATCACAGTGGAGATCCTGAGGAAGATAAACCAAATCAATCTGGCTAATCAGCTGGAGAACAAACACAAGCAAGGTAACATTTAATTCACTCTGCAATATTCTCTCAATAGTGACAATCCGATAAATCCAATTCCAATTGCATTCAAGTTTTAACCAAGGCATTTCTATGTTGTCAACTTCAGCATAATCAGTGTAAGGTACATGTAAACACTATTGTAGTAAGAGTGTGATTCATTTGAATATAGTAGAAGCAGGATTTTATGAAAAACACAATCACTTAATTTTGCTGTATTTTCCCCTATTTCTTAAAGGCTCAACTGCAGACGATAGAGAAGCTACACTTCATGATTACACAGAGACCAGCTGCAGACTAAAGAACAAATTAAAACGGGACTACAAGCAGATATTGCTTGGTAATTCAGAGACGGGTCATCGGGAATACCTGAGCGATGTCTACACTGATTTATATGTGGTGGGGAATGAGACTGGAGGAAGAGTGAACGACCATGAAGTGATACAGATCGAATCAAATCACAACCGACTGACTGCGAAGGAGACGGCAATCAAGTGTAATGACATGTTTAAAGTCCAGTGTGACACGGGTCGACGAAACAGAAAAGTGCTGACAACAGGGATCGCAGGAGTTGGAAAAACTGTCTCTGTCAATAAATTCATCTTTGACTGGGCTGAAGGAACAGAAAATCAGGATATAGTCTTCATATTTCCACTTCCATTCCGTAGACTGAATTTGATTAAAGAAGAGTACAGTCTCATGGGACTGCTCAACAAATACTTCTTTAGAAGTCCTGAAGAATTGCCCTCTCTTCCTGAAGGTGATGGTAAAGTTATGTTCATCTTTGATGGGCTGGATGAATGTCTCTTTCCTTTGAACTTTAAAGAAGATGACACATTTACAAATGTAAATAAAAAAACAACAGTGAGTAAGATAATAATAAATCTTATCAAGACACATCTGGTTCCCTCTGCTCTCATCTGGATCACATCCAGACCAGCAGCAGCCAGTCTGATTTCCCGAAACTACATTGATCAAGTGACAGAGGTGCGAGGATTTAACGATGAGCAGAAAGAGCAATACTTCATCAATAACAGCAGTCCTGAGGTTGCTGGAAACCTCATCAGTCACATCAGGAAATCCAGGAGTCTGTACATCATGTGCCACATCCCAGTCTTCTGCTGGATCTCTCTTATTGTTCTTCAGCCTCTACTGGCTCGAGAGAGTAATGACAAAACTCCCACAACTCTCACAGGGATGTACACAAGCTTCTTAATTTCTCAGAAGCAACAGATGGAAGAAAAATACTGTGAGCTCGAACCTAATTCCAATGCAGTGTCTTTTGATCAGATTATTCTGAAGCTTGGGAAACTGGCCTTTCAACAGCTGGAGAAAGGAAACCTTATTTTCTACAAAAAAGATCTTGAGGAATGTGGACTAGATGTCAGTGAAGGTTCAGTGTACTCTGGGTTATGCACTCGAATGTTTCAGGAGGAAAGGGTAGCAGCAAGAAACGTTTACAGCTTCGTACATCTCAGTGTACAGGAATTCCTTGCTGCTCTTTATGTGTTTATGATGGGCAAAGACAAGAAAACAAACTCATTTCTTCAATCCTGGAGAGAAAAACTGGCATGGAAACTGTCCAAAAAGCCACTGTTTCAGCTTCATAAGGCTGCAGTCAAGAAGGCTTTACAGAGTGAGAACGGACACCTGGACCTTTTCCTCAGGTTCCTCCTGGGTCTCTCTCTGGAGTCCAATCAGAGTGACCTGAAGGAACTATGTTAAAGACACTGTTGACTATATTAAACAGACAATAGAGACAGAGAAATCAGTGGAAAGAACCATCAATCTCTTCCACTGTCTGAGTGAACTGAAAGATGACTTTGTGGAGGAAATCCAGAAGACTCACTGAGCTCAGGAAAACTTTCAGCACATTATCTCTCCTCTGCTCAATGGTCTGGTCTGGTGTTTGTGCTACAGATGTCAGAAGAGACTCAAGAGATATTTGAACTGCAGAAATACAGAAGATCTGATGAAGCACTAATGAGACTGCTGCCAGTGATCAGAAACACCAGAAGAGCACTGTAAGAGTCTCCTTTACATTAATTTATAAACACTTGTTAGTCTTTTGTAATTGCCTTCATTTTAAATGGGTGACTTGTTGGCCTAGACAGTTCAGAAAAATTAATAAAAGTAATGTGTGTGAAAATAAATGCTGGATTGATGTTTTATGAAGAGATAATTGTTTTAGATTTGCTTAATTCACTACAGTTAAAGTTTTTTTCACGCTCCAGATTATAAACGCTTATAAGCATTACTACTGATCTTTGTTTTGTTCTCTACACAGGCTACACAGCTGTAATCTCACAGCTCAGTCCTGTGAGAGTTTATCATCAGCTCTACAATCCTCAAACTCCTTTCTGAGAGAGCTGGACCTGAGTAACAATGACCTGCAGGATTCTGGAGTGAAGCTTCTTTCTAATGGACTGAAGAGTCCAAACTGTCAGCTGGAGATACTGAGGTGAATGGTTTTAAAATAATTAACTATGCTATAATCAAAGGCTGACTTAACCAATAAGGGTGGTAAGTGGCCGCTTAGCACCCCAAGATACAAAACATTTGCAGGAATGTGATATTTTTCCATGTTTATACAGACATATGACCCATAAGGACTGCATAAATTTAAGAAAAAATATTATATTATTTCATGCATGATTTGCTTCTGACAGCACTGAACAAGCTAGCAGCGCCATCTAGTGGCTGTGCACAGGACACAGTTAGCATCTCAGCCAGGGCTCAAAATTAACACCACACACCAAATGGCAATTAACTGAAACAGAGTTACTTATCAGTTGGCTGGGATTTTTTTTTTTATTAATACTAATAATGCATTGTTGAGAGAACAGGATATGGCTGTATTCATATAAATATACATTCTGACTGTAAGGACCAAGGTTAGAACTAGGCTGTGAGGGCTAAATGTAGAATGCTAATGATAAAGTTATTCCAAAACTGTAACTCCAGTTGTTCCAAGGAGTCAATACAAAAAGCCAAGAGGGTGATTGTTTCCCAAAATGGTCAATTAAAAACATCTTGCAGGCCTAGACAGTTCATAAAATGAATAAAACTAATGTGTGTGAAAATAAATGCTGGCGTAATATTTTATGAAGAGATAATTGTTTTAGCTGTGCTTAATTCACTACAGTTAAAGGTTTTTTCAAGCTCCAGATTATAAAGGCTAATAAGCATTACTACTGCTCTTTGTTTTGTTCTCTACACAGGCTACACAGCTGTAATCTCACAGCTCAGTCCTGTGAGAGTTTATCATCAGCTCTACAATCATCAAACTCCTTTCTGCGAGAGCTGGACCTGAGTAACAATGACCTGCAGGATTCTGGAGTGAAGCTTCTTTCTGATGGACTGAAGAGTCCAAACTATCAGCTGGAGATACTGAGGTGAATGTTTTAAAATAATTAACTATGTTATAATCAGAGGCTGACCAATAAGCAAGGTAAGCGGCTGCTTAGCACACCCAAGAGACAAAACATTTGCAGGAAAGTGATATTTTTCCATATTTTTACAGACGTATGACCCACATGGACTGCATAAGTTTAATAACAATATTGTTTGGGGTGAGGGGAAGGGAATGGACTGTATTAAGATTGAATTTGCAACAGTAACTAAAAGTGTAAAATGCTTCCATTTCATGCTTGATTTGCTTCTGACAGCACTGAACACACTACTACTTTTGTCTAAACTAACAAATTTTTATTTCTCAGAGGAAGGAATACTTTGGGTAAAATCTTATCTTTCAAATAGGAAACAATGTGTATGTACTGATGGTGTGAAATCTTCTTATATTGCTTGCCCCAAGGGGGTTCCACAAGGTTCTATTTTAGGACCAATTTTATTTTCACTTTACATTAATGACTTACCTGAAGAAGGTAAAGATGTAAATATTCAGTATGCAGATGATGTAGTTATTTATACCCATGCAAAGAATTTTGAAAAAGCCTCGATTACTTTGACCTCTGCTATGACTAATGTACAGGATTGGCTTATCAGGACAGGTTTAATATTGAACACAAAAAAATCTGTGTGTATGATGTTTTCAAAACGGTTAGTAGAGATGACACATTCAAATGTATTTCTAGGAGGAGAGGAAATAGAAGTTGTGAAAGAGTTTACGTATATTGCAGTTACTTTGGATTCTACTCTCACTTTTAAAAGCCATGTAAAAAAGTTGTCTAATATTGTGAAATTTAATTTAAAGAATTTTAGGCATATTAGGTCATTCTTGACAGTTGGTGCTGCAAGGTTGTATTTATATTCAATGATTCTTTCACATATGCAGTATTGTTTCAGTAGTTGGTCACTCACGAGTAACTCAATTCTTAAGTCAATAGAAACACTGTATAAGAAGGCGATAAAAGTGCTTGATAAAAAAAACTCTCATTTCACCACTGTAAGATAAAAATAAAAACAATCTATTGAGTTTTGAAAATTAAAAAAAATTTAAGCTTTGTTTATAAGGTTTGGCATGGGCTTGCTCCACCTCCGTTGAAGGAAACGTGGACGTTCCACTAGAAACAAACATTGATGTATTGTTTTTAATTTATTACTGTGAAGCTGCTTTGATACAACCTATGTTGTGAAAAGCGCTATATAAATAAACTTGACTTGACTTGACTTGAAGGAGTTAATTAAACAGAGGGCAGATTGTGGTATTGGTACCAGGTCTGTCAGTAGAGGGGATTGGGAAGTACCAAATAGGCGAACATCTTTTGGCCAGAAAGTTTTATCAGTGATAGGGAGCAAATATTTTAATAGTTTGCCACAGTCAGTACGACAATGTTCTACTTATCACACTTTTAAAGAACATCTTAAGAAGTGGCTTATGAAAAATCAAGTGTGTAAACATTCTTCTTAGCAATTTTTGTGATGTGTTTTATGTATTGTGTTTTAGTAGAGTCTTGTGTATAGTGAGTATTTGTTATTGTGTGCACCTGCCTAAGGACTACAGACGTAAATAAGCAATACTGCTATAATCCGGCTTGTTTACATTTTGTATTTTGTACAAATGTTCATCAACATGCTTTGTCCCTATCAAATAAATTAAATAAATAAACAAGCTAGCAGCGTCATCTAGTGGCTGAGCAGAGGACACATTTAGCATCTCAGCCAGGGTTCAAAATGTAAGAAATACAAGACTGATGAAGGGTTGGAGGCAGGCAGCCATTATTAATTATCCATAGAGAGTTACTTATCAGTTGGCTGGGATTTTTTTTAAATTAATACTAACAATGCATTGTTGAGAGAACAGGATATGGCTGTATTCATATAAATATACATTCTGACTGTAAGGACCAAGGTTAGAACTAGGCTGTGAGGGCTGAATGTAGAAGGTTAATGATATAATGAAGTTATTCCAAAACTGTAACTCCAGTTGTTCCAAGGGGTCAATACAAAAAGGTCCATTAAAAACATCAAAAAATGTCAAAGAGAAAATATGAGGATAACAAAAGGAAATGTCAAAAAATCACATAGAGCAAATACATCCAAATAAATTCACAGGAAGCATTTACCAAAGACTGGAGAGGTTGGTGTCAACATATCAAACACTGAGCAAAAAACAGAGGAACAGAGCTACTTAAATACACTCACAGGAAACGAGGCACAGGTGAGAACAATAACACATGATACGATGGTGGGAAACTGAAATGAAATACAATGAGGGCCTCTTGTGGCCAAAACTAGTCAATAAACCTAACACTGAAATGCTCTGTGTTTCAGAGTGAAGCATGGCACTGTATTCATTTACACACAAGCAACTCATAATCCTGTGTTTTCAGTGTGTCAGAGCATCTCAGGCTACGTTTACACGTAGGTGGCTATTTTCATAAACGGACATTTCACCCCTCTTCGTTTTCAAAAATAACATCGTGCACACGAACCTGTGTATATGCTGTCAAGAGCATGCCAAACCTGTAGGTGGCAGTGTAACGAGAAGCTCAAGCCCACCTTAGCCAATCAGAATCCCGAAAATAGTCACATTCTGTGACGTCGCTGCCTAAAACTCCACTCTGGCCGGAGTTTTTAGAAAGAATCGGTTTCATTGGCGAATTCTCCGTTTGCGTGTAAACGAAGGGCGCAAACGAAGGAAAATGTCTCCGTTTTTCAAAATAACCATGTACGTGTAAACGGGGCTCCAGTTCACAGTAAATCAGTGGTCTCAAACTGAGCTCCTGGAGGGCCACTGTCCAGCAGAGTTTAAATCCAACCAGCTCCAAAACACCTGCCTGGAAGTTTTTAGTAATCCTGATGACTTTGATTAAAGAGTATAGAAGCTCAAGAGGCGAAACTCTGTTGTGTTATGGGTAACAGTCTGTAGATGGCGCTGCGGAGGCGCGTCCGCCATTATGGACTGAAAGCTGCTGAAATCGTTGCTAGATTACACATCTTTTTGACTAATGCTTCCATTCTGTCAATGCCTCTTCTCTCACAAAAAAAAAAAAGAAAAAATCTCATACACAAATGCACACACAAAAGATGGTGGTGTCTGATTAATTACTGAGATCTTATGGCACCACTTCCATTGTAGTACTGTTTATAGTTCATGATGTGTGCACTTGTTAGATTGCACATCTTTTTTGTACCTTTCTGCCTGTAATAGGACATTCACAGATTGTTTTTGTTCTTGCCATTGAAACGTTCACTGTGTGCACTTTCACTGAAGATGTTGAAAAAACAAGTTGTTAATATTTTTGTGATATTCTATGTAAAAGATTAACTGTCTTTAGAAATGTTCATTTATAATTTTATTTATTTATTTTTCCAAATCATAGGCCTATATATGGTGATGATCACTAATTTCAAAATTAACATTTGAATAAATATCTTATTACTGTGTGTCTGCCTATATATTATTTCATGAATTTCTGTTATTCATATTACAAGGAAAATGCATAATAGAACATAAATATTGACAGATTAAAGGTTTGCAGTAATTTTATAATTATATCTTTGCAAACCGTAAGTGGTAGGCTAATGAAGCCGATTCGGTGGGGGATATACCCTTACGAAAAAGTACTATAGGAATTTTATAGTATTTTGGGACAAAATAATATGATAGTAATCTTATAGGAATACTACAGAAGCGTATTGCATTCTCTTGAGGAAAAATAATCTACTCTGTTTTTATGAATTAACGAGTTAATTATCTCAGAATTACAAGATAATTTTTCATGAAAAAAGTTTTTGCTCTGTTTTTCTGAATTAGCGAGTTAATTATCTCAGAATTACGAGATAATTTTTCATGAATAAAAAGTTTTTGCTGTTTTTCTGAATTAATGACTTAATTATCTCAAAATTATGAGAATTTTTTCTTGAAATAAAATGTATTTGCTCAGTTTTTCTGAATTGAGTTAATTATCTCATAATTATGAGATCATTTTTCATAAAAAATATTTGCTCTGTTTTTCTGAATTAATGACTTAATTATCTCATAATTCTGAGATTAAGAATTAAGTTGGTTCAGTGCCATTGACTCCCATTATTTTTTGGCGTTTTCCTTCAGTTTTCAGTCCATAATGGCGGCCACGCCGTCACGTCATGGGGGCAACTGTTGCTATGGAGCGTTCTATTGAGTTTCGCCTCTTGGGCTTCTATACTCTTTGCTTTGATTAGCTAAATCAGATGTGTTTAATTCAGGTGGAGCTAAACTCTGCAGGACGGTGGCCCTTGAGGAGCTGAGTTTGAGTACACTTCAGTAAATGCTACTTCACATGAACTCCTGCAGGTGAGTTTGGGCCATGTCATGTCATTAAAGGTCTACGTTGTATCAGACTATTGACTTTTTTGCATTATGAACATTTACAGACCATGAAACTTTGACTTTTTATTATTTACAATTTGATATGCGGTCTGTGAACTGTGGTTTGTTCCCTATTTCTTAATATATTTACAATTTGTTATGGAGCTCTCTCCAAAAGTTCAGCGGAGAGAAAGTTGTGATGTGTGATAATGAGTAATGTTGGTACTAATGTAGTACAATTTTTTTTCCTTTTTTTCTTTCCTTTTGCGTTTTCTTTGTCCTTTCACTTAATCTCAGAATCTCAGATATGTCAAGACAGAAGACAGTCACACTATTCATGTTTTCATCATTTATCTTTTTTTTTGTTGTTGTAACTAATGACCACTAGCTTACTCAATGCTCAGTCAGGTGGTTCATGTGTTTAGGTTAGTTCAGGTTTAAACAATGTAATCAAACACAGCAAGACGATGTCACATTTATAACATTTAAATACTCATATTGTTTTCTTTGCAAGAGACCCACTTAAAGATTATGCCAGATTTTGTAAGAAATGGATTGGACAAGTTTATCATTCTAAATTTGTCAGTAAATCTAGAGGTGTGCCAATTATTATCAACAAGTAAATTCCGTTTTCTCCTTCACAAACCTTAGTTGATTCCGGTGGTAGATATGTTATTGTTTCAGGCCTTCTTTATGGCTTAACCGTGACTCTAGCTTATATATATGCACGAAATTACGATGATGAAAATTTTCTTCAGAAAATATTCTCTCTACTCCCTGACCTAAACTTACACTATCTTATTACAGATCTGGCCTTTAAAAACGCGCGTTTTCTCCCGCGGCATTCGGCAATTCGTCTCGTAGAGTCTCGCAGAATTCTGCAAGTGCTTTCGGGGGCGCTACTTACAAATTCCCTCAATGTGTTTCGCTTCACAGAATATCCACCAGGTGGCGCATAAAAAACAACTTTACATTAGATTTTTTCTTTTACTTCACATTACGTCATGATTGTGAGAAAACATCCACAATAAAATATAAATTATAAATAGTAATAGACACAAATATTTACAGTAGGCTACTGTATTATACAGACATTTGAAAATATTTGTAAATGCAAAAGGTTCATTAAGACAAGAAGGGGTATTGGACAACGTTTACGAATTTTTATATGCTTTGTCATTGCTGTGGTTTCCAGGAGATGAGTGCATGCAGAATATTTAACATTGCTTTTATTAAAACAGCAAAGTGACGTTCTTGCCAGTAGCGCATAACTTTTTTGTACAACTATTAAGATGATTGTGCATGCAATGCGCATTTATATAAGTGCAACAGAGAATTTAGTGTGAGCATAATACACGTGACTCTGCCTGTAAAAACCCAGCAGTATTTTTTATATATATACACAAAATCATCCTAACATAATGCAATTAAATAATGCGACTTACCCAGATTCTTAATTCGTGAAGATATTTCTTGTGTGATTGTTCTTGTGCAGATATTTCTTGTGAGGTAATGTTGCAGCTCAACGCGTAGCATTTATATTTTGGGCGCATCTGATTTGCCATTACATTATTAATAAATATTGTAATTGAACTGTCTTAATGCATTAAGCATAAAGATTTTTCCACGTTAGTCTCAGAATGTCCGGGGTTGGTTTGAGGTCTTGCCGACAGTTTGTAAATCTTCTAAATATTCATATTCACAAATTCCATACAAAGGGTGATCAACAGTTATGACTTCTAAAATAAAATAAAAATGACCAGATAAGAGGTATCTGATTGACAGTTTGACAGATGTTGTTTTAAAAAAATAATTACAACATTATGGGGAAGTGGTATTAAATATTCGGTAACACAATACAATTATTTTAAGTATGCATTTTGTTCAGTTTTGCTTTTACAAAATGTTCCCTGTTTTTTATATAATTAATTTAATCTGAGATGTGCGTTATATCGCTTTTTGATCATTATTTGTGTTGTCGAATTTTGACACAGTTTCATTACTTGTTCATAATAATTTGATTCATAATTATGTCGTTCTTTTCTAAAAGTAAAAGTAAAAAAACTAAAAGTTTTTCTAAAAGCAATATTCTAAAGAGATACAAAGACAGTGTACGTGTACCCACCAGATTTCGCCATGAGTCATTTTGTACCCACCACTTTTAACTTCCGTTGACCGTTTTCAGTGGTTATGAGGAGCAATATGAGAGAAAATTTTTGTAATCATTGTCTGACACAAAAAAAAAAATTATAATATTCATTTTATTTTAATTTTCGTGTTCGCATTTATGAGGGAAAAAACAACGTGTCAGTTTACGGTTATGGACGTGAGCGCTCTAAAAGCGGCACTAAAAGACTGCTTTAAAACTTTCACAGAGACCTTAAACAGAACAGCTGCCTTTCTTTAAATCGAATTTCGTTTTGTATTAATTATGTCTTAATTTTAATCAATGTTTCGTGAACCAATTGCCTGGATTTAAGAAGTAAATATAGCAGACAATCACGACATTGGAGGCGCCGGCGATATCTCATAAATGAACCGAAACTCAGCGTGTAATGCACATTCACATTTACAGTGTATTTAGACACATTTAGACGCATTCATAATCATTACTTTTACCGGTTCTTTGTGGCAAGCTTTATGCGTGCGGTCGTGCGCTTGAGTGCGGCTATATTATAGTAAATGCTCATTACTTAAAACAAAGCATAAGCCTCTTCCTGGCATGCAATGGAATCTACAATGTCAGTTGGTTATATCAACATATGTCAAATTAAGTTACGCGATATCAACAAATTAAGCTATAAACATTAATTTGAAATAACTTAAAGCGTATGTATAGTATATTTGCTTAAATAGCATTTAAACAAAGGAACTGCAAGGGATTAAAACCCCGCCCACACGCTGGTGAAAACTGGAAAAACCGGTTTTCTTTTGATTCCCTGAGAGGAGATCGATTAGCATTGGGGGTTGAATCGGCAGACCTGGGGGGTGGGTGGTTGTAATTTCTTGACTCTGTGCAATTGGTAGCAGCTAAAACAAGCAGCTAAAACAAAGACTGTGCAATTAATTACATTTTGGAAATAACTTTCTTCATGTCGTTTTATTTATACACTGTAAAACATTTTTTTTTTTTTTTTTTTTTTGTAAATATTAAATATGTTTTACAAACAATTGGTTTACAAACTCTTGGAGGTTTGTGGTTACCATCATTCAGAAGAGTGGTGCTTGTGTTTAGACTTGTGTTTTACGTGATTAAATCAGGAAGATTACATTGGTTTCTGTCCACACGGAGACGCATTTAAGACGATTTAATCAGGAAATGGAGGCACCGGCGCGATATAACTTGCATTGCTCGTGAACTGAGCTCGTCTCATAAATGAACCGAAACTCAGAAATGTATCTAGAAAGCTTGAAATGTCCACTTTTAAACAAAACAATTCAAAACGAAAAGAAACAGACAACTCTCTTTTGTAAGTGTGCATTTCTCTCTATAGGCACGTTCACAATATCTGCGAAGATGACGAGTCAGCATTGTCAACATCTTTGACTGACACATAAAACACTAGTTGATTAGTAAACAATTAAAATGTCTCCTTGCTATATTTGACACATGATTACTTTTGCCAGTTCTTTGTGGCAAGCTTTATGCATCCGTTAACTATCGAATATCGTGACTCATATTTTGTACCAGACCATTTATGGTTGTTCATATTGTTCAACAAAGTTCTTGATAAAAAAAGAAAAGAAAAAAAAGAAGCTACTGTGCCTAATATTATTGTTGTATAGCGCGCAAGGTTTATGCGCATGCTTTAAGTCTTCTCCGTTTTTAGTGTATGTCTGTGGCAGAATTACAGTGCCTGGTCTGGTATGTATACTAGGCTACATCGTTTTGAGTCGGTTTCAGTGGTTTAGTGTGTACGCAGATATTTCTTGAGACGACGCCATGTTTTTATGTTTTTATGCACTTTTACTCTTTTAGTTTTGTTGCAATTTCACCAAAAGCTTATAATTAGGAAATACACACAACACGCTAAACTTATATTCTCTATATGTTAAAAATGTTGTAAAAAATACGTATTATTCTTATATAATAAGAATAACAATATGATACATTTATATTGCACTCGAAATGATTTAGATATGGAAAGAGGAATTCTTCTCAACTACCACCAATAAAGTTTTAAAATTCTTCTTTAGAAAATATTATATTTTGATGATTCTGCAAGTTCAGCAGACAGTGAGGTTCGGGTTTGTTCCGATCAGAGCTCGTGAGTGGAGAGCGCATTTCTGAATATTCCGCTCCGCTCAATCGTTCATTCCGCTCAGGGTCCACGGCCTCGCTCAACACAGATGTCCTGTTGCCTGGTTCGAAAATATGTGGAATACGGGCTGCTTTCGACTAAAAGGTTTTTTTTTTTGTAGTCGACTAGTATACTAGGCTAGTTGTTCATTTAAGTAATTCGTGGACAAATCGCCCCTTTATATTAATTTAATTAGCCTACTTATGGATCATGAGCGTTTACGTAATATAGCCGCACTCAAGCGCACGACCGCACGCATAAAGCTTGCCACAAAGAACCGGTAAAAGTAATGATTATGAATGCGTCTAAATGTGTCTAAATACACTGTAAATGTGAATGTGCATTACACGCTGAGTTTCGGTTCATTTATGAGATATCGCCGGCTCCTCCAATGTCGTGATTGTCTGCTATATTTACTTCTTAAATCCAGGCAATTGGTTCACGAAACATTGATTAAAATTAAGATATAATTAATACAAAACGAAATTCAATTTAAAGAAAGGCAGCTGTTCTGTTTGAGGTCTCTGTGAAAGTTTTAAAGCAGACTTTTATTGCCGCTTTTAGAGCGCTCACGTCCATAACCGTAAACTGACACGTTGTTTTTTCCCTCATAAATGCGAACACGAAAATTAAAATAAAATGAATATTATATATTTTTTTGTTGTGTCAGACAATGATTACAAAATTTTTCTCTCATATTGCTCCTCATAACCACTGAAAACGGTCAACGGAAGTTAAAAGTGGTGGGTACACGTACAATGTTTGTATCTCTTTAGAATATTGCTTTTAGAAAAAACTTTGTTTTTTTTACTTTTAGAAAAAAATGACAATTATGAATCAAATTATTATGAACAAATAATGAAACTGTGTCAAAATTCGACAACACAAAGAATGATCAAAAAGCGATATAACGCACATCTCAGGTTAAATTAATTAAGCTCCTCATAACCACTGAAAACGGTTAAAAAAAATCGAATCAAAAGTCAAATTAATATGGACTGAAGTTAAAAGTGGTGGGTACAAAATGACTCATGACGAAATCTGGTGGGTGCGTACCCACCGTCCCCACCGAAATCGACGCCTATAAGGGAAACATGATAGTATAAAAAGTACTGTGTGTAATGCAGAAAAGCGCATTACAACCATGTTAAAACTATTTAAAACGTTAAGATGCAAAAATGAACTAAATGTAAAATTAGATAATGATATTGCGCAAATGATCTCGGTCTCTTTAAAGGTCTTCGCAAATTATTATAAGACTCAGTTATCATAGCCTACATCACATCTCTTCTACTGTAAGTACACAGGAAAAAAAAATAAGACAAATGATGCGCGTTTGAGTCGGATTTTTATGAAGAATATGTGACTGTTTATGTAACTGGCAAAAGAAAACATTGTATTCGTCATACTTCGTCAACTCAGTATGGCCACATGAAACACGACTGCCATCTACAGGTTTTAGTATTTCCTGCGTCCAACACCTAATCCCCCTTCTGCACGATCCCGCAGAATTTCGGAAGTGCTCGTGGCATTCTTTTCTCTGAGACGCGCATTTTTAAAGGCCACATCTGTATGTGAGGTGATTTTAATTGTTCTCTGAACCCTTCTCTAGACCATTCATCCACTAAATCTGCCCAACCCTCTAAAACTAGACAAGAAATTGTTGTCTAAAGTGAGGGCCTGAACATATGGCAGCATTCTTATATCTGACCATGCTCCACTTTCACTTTCTCTTCAGTTTCAGGATAAGATGTTTGGTTCTCAAAGTTGGAGATTTAATTCTCTACTGCTCTCTGAGAAAGAATTTTGTGATTCATTATAAC
Organism: Squalius cephalus; assembly: GCF_949319135.1. Taxonomy (NCBI): domain Eukaryota; kingdom Metazoa; phylum Chordata; class Actinopteri; order Cypriniformes; family Leuciscidae; genus Squalius; species Squalius cephalus. The sequence continues at coordinate 15,756,954 of NC_137125.1, forward strand.
CCAATTAGATATCTTTTTGGAGATAAACCACCCCTGAGACCTCATCTTCCACAATTTGGGAATCTTTGAAAGCATATGTTCAGGTCAAGTCATTTCATATTCAGCCTGTGTAAATAGACAATAAAGGATGAAGCTAGAAGAATTATCTCTTGAAATTCTTTGGCTCGATTCAGCTTATGCAGCTTCTCAAGATTCTGAAATTTACAAAAAGAGACTCAAATTTCAATCTGATTTTAACCCTCTGGGCTCTAAGGTGTTTTTGGGGCCCTTGGGATGTTTTGACATGCCCTGACATTTGTGCTTTTTTCAGTTATTTATAAACATGATAATAGCAAAGGTGTAAATTCACTCTATATAGCACAAACAGGGCTACCATAATATGTGAGCAATGAATGAATGAATGTAGATGTTTGTATTTTTAAGAGAATAATGTTTATGCGTGGTTATTGGAAAAAAATAAAAATGAAAGTTGCTGAAATAAGACCACAAAACTCATACTAAATATGTGTCATTAAGACTTTTGACTAATGGATGTTGTCGCTTCGAGTTCTGGCTTCAAAATTATGTGAAAATAGTCTTGCTTTATCGTTCACATAAAACAATACATTGATTTAAATTGTGTAAAACAGGTTTTGCTTGGAAAGCCAATATACGAGGGGGGCGTAAAGGGGGAGTAGTTTACACCTGAGAATAAAATGTCCAACCCATTATGCATAATGAGCCATTCATTCAGGTGTGACACTGACTGAGCCACAATGCAAGGACAAAATATATATTCAGAAGAAGACTTATATTGACCATTTAAGATTTTGCTTACATCTATCTTGTAAATATGTTTTGCTATTTTATTAAAAAGGTTACAATTACAACAATAATTACAATTTCGCGTGGATTTTGCTGAGAATGGTGACAAGCCAAGTAAACTTCTTGCACTTAAAGGAAAAGTCAGCTAAACATTTTTTAAAAACCTTTGCCCATACCTACAATAATGGACACAATGAGAAAAGAGCTAGAATTACCGTTTGCCACAGAGGAGATAGTGCTAGCAATCCAGAGTATGCAAAATGGCAAGACCCCTGGGCCCAATGGGTTCCCTGTGCAGAAAGATGTTTTCTCAAACACTTAAAACGCCGCTCCTAATGTTATTAGACTACATTATTAATGGCTGCCTGCCTCCAACCATTCGTCAGTCTTGTATCTCTTTTATTTTGAAAAAAGACAAAGACCCACACGAATGTGGTTCGTACAGGCCAATCAGTCTTTTGAACGTAGATGTAAAGATACTGGGTAAAATGCTTGCAAAGCATCTTGAGTTGATTTTACTGGCAATCACACACAATGACCAAACGGTTTTATTCAAAACAGACTACGGTCTCAAAATATAAGAAGGGCATTGAATATAATTTATTCCTCTAATTTTCACCCATCAAAGGCTCTTCTGGACGCAGAGAAAGCCTTTGATCGGGTGGAATGGGATTACCTTTTCTGTGTGCTACAGAAATTCGGTTTTGGCAACACGTTCATATCCTGGAGAAAACTTTTATATTCCTCCCCAGTATGTTTAGTATGTAATATCAGCGTAGACGCCATTCTTCTTATGATTTAACAAGCACATAAGGATTTATGGGAAGTGTTCCTGGTTTCGGCTGACCTAATCTATGCAGCCTAACATTGATTTATAGAAGTCTATAATTTGTTATGTGTATACTAGGCCAAATATGTTTTTAGTCTAGATTAGACTCCATTAATAATGGCTGCCTGCCTCCAACCCTTCATCAGTCTTGTATTTCCTTGATTTTGACAAATGCTTTTTGCATTGGTAATTGAACCCTTGGCAATCTCCATTCGTAGTGAGCAGGCCATACAGGGAATTAGGAGAGCTGGTGCTGTTCACACATTTCTTTATACAGCGATGATGTTTCAATGTTTAAAGTTGCTTCCCATAGTTTTAAATATTTAGGATGAATATTTACACATGAGTGCATAGATCTTTTCAAGGCTAATTTTACCACTCTCCTCCAACGGGTGCAGAAAGATTTTACTCGCTGGTCGGCCCTTCCCCTTTCATTGGCTGGACGTGTGAATTCGGTAAAGATGAATGTGTTAACTAGATTTCTGTTTTTATTTTAATGTGTCCCAATTTTATACCAAAATATTTTTTTTTAAATCCCATCTCATTTTTATTTTTTGGATCAAAGGACCAGCCAGAATCCGTAGAGAAATACTTCAGAAACCAAAGCTTGAGGGTGGGCTTGCCCTTCCTTATTTCTTCTTTTACTACTGGGCAGCAAATATACACTCTACATTGTTCTAGTTTCAGAGTCATTTGGGCTCAGTGACTGGGTCCCGGCTTGGGTCGGTTTTGAAGAGGGTTCCTGCTCCCCAGTCTCGCCTGCCGCACTATTGTGTGGTCCTCTTACTGCCATCTCGTGCTGTCCTTACAGCAATTATATTGTCCGACAATCGTTACGATGTTTGGTCCCAATTCCGAACCATTTCTGCCTTCAGCGCTTCCCAGTGTCTTCACCTATAAACCGTAACCCTTTATTACCCCCCTGACTTAATGACAAAGCATTTAATATTTTGCAGAGAGCAGGAATTTTGGATGTCAATTATATTTACATTGATAATGTTTTTTCCAGCTTTTTACAATTGAAACAAACATTCTCTCTCTCTTGTGCACAATTTTTTGATATTTTCAGCTCAGAACTTTTGTTAAATTCATTGCTTGACTTTCCGAATCTTCCAAAATCTTCGCTTGATCAGGTTCTTAACCCTCTAAGGCCGACAAACGTGCGGGCGCGTTTTGCTGGATTTTCTCCACATTGTAGCACTATAAACATAAATTACTCCGTCATTTATGGTCATACAGAAAAAAGAAATATAAAAAAATAATCTGTGTTATTTCTCCTTTTGTATGTGTCCACTTACAATCAAATCAAAACATTGTGCTTTTGTAAAATAAAGAAAATAAACAGGGTGTGTTTCTGCCTCTCCGTCGCGGTGAACTTTTTTTTCTTGAGCACGTCTATAAACTGAAACAAAACTCAGCGAATACTTGTCACACATTTATGAGCCATATACCTTTATAAACTTTTAAGTGTGTACTTTTAAATGATCGGATTCAAAACGAAAACAAATATTATCTGTTTAAGTAATTTGTATAAAACCAACAAGATGTCCAGCTTCTCAAACGCTTGCTCATTACAGTTAATTTGGCCACGCCCACTCGCACAAAAGATATTCACATGCAAATCTCCACATGGAACGCGGACTCGCTCATTACCTCAACAACAAAACACTTCACTTCACTTTTCGTCGAGGTTGAAAGGCGCACCTGAGCTTACATTGGATTTAGGCTACCTCAGAAGAAGAAGAACGCGATTTGAAGACAAGAAAGATGTAAGGTAAGAAATTCTTACATATTAGTTTGTTATTGTTGCATAAATGTCACGTTGCAGTTGAACTGTTGCTAGATATATGGGGAATATTATAATATTTAGACCCGTGTTTACTGTTACTGTGTTTGTGGATATCTGCTCAAACGTAGATATGTATATGGTAACCATAATGTTTTATATTTGAGCGCGATCGCGTTTGAATGTACTGTATCATATTTTGGATGAAAGCAAAACGCACCAAACGGCTTCATGTTTTTATTATTATCTCATTTCATATCATCATAACGGATGGAAACATTTGAAGTAACATAATAATCAATATATTTTTCTCTAGCTTAGTTGTTACTGAAATCTTTTGGAAGATTTATACTGCTATAGGTTATTTATTGTTATTATTATTTTATCCGGCACTGCGCATATACCTTATGCCTACAATGCACAACAAACCTGGTGTTCATTATATTATATATTGTTGGAAACATTTGTGTGTGTGTGTGTGTATTCTGTGAATTTTAAAAAGGAATTTTAAAAAGCAATTTTAACCAGAAAAATCTAATATTTATTTCCAAAATCGTGCAGGCCTTTCTCTTGATATCAGTATGTTAACTTTTTTTTTCAGGGCCCAGATGCCACTGAGGACTTCAACATTCACATGAGTCTCTGTGCGTGAACACGGTAAAGTGAAAATCTTGGAAATGAAAGGTATGTACAATGTTTTTAGGAATGGCACAAAGGTCTCTGTCTTTGAAGTGCTTTTTTGGCATTTGTTGTGTATCTTTGGATTATGTTGTGTTGTAAATAAATCCAAACAATTTAAAAGCCATTCTTTTTTAAATCTCCTCATTTACAGTATTGTGCAAGGTTGCTCAGAATGACAGGGCCTGATAGCTCCTAATAGGGCCGTTAGGGGAGGTTCTTTGTCTTTCTCAGGTGTGAAGAGCTTACATATTAATGAGCTCCCGCATAGAGCTTTTTCACACAAAACACGTCGTAAAATTTTTAAATCAATATATTGTCTTATCTGAATGAGCAGTCAGGGTGATTTTCACATAGTTTTGCAGCAAATATTCTAGGCTACGTCATACAATTTTCAAAAGTCTTGTGAAGAAATAATCAGTATGGGTTTCATGGCCTTATTTCAGTGAGAATTTTTTTTTGTTTTTTCACAAACCACGCATAAATGTCATTATCTCAAAACTACAAACTTTTACATACATGCTGCTGATACATTATTGTAGCAGAGTTTGTGCTGAATACAGTGTAATTAGACTTTAGCCATGAAAATGTCACAAGTAACAGAAATAACCAGAAATGTCAGAGCATGTCAGAACACCTCCAGGGCCCAGAAAACACCTCAGACCCCAGAGGGTTAAAGTAGCCTTAGATAAAAGGGGTGCATTGACTACGATATACAGGCTGACTTCCTCCATCTCCACTTCCACTCAATCTTTTATTAGACAACCGTGGGAGTCGGATCTATGCCTCACATTTGATGATGAGACCTCGAACCAGATCTTTTCCCGTGTTCATACCTCTTCTATATTTGCTCATCATAGTCTTATCCAAATAAATTTTATTCATCTGGTTGGCGAGCAGGACGAGGCCTAGGGCTGTGACAGGGCGGCACCAGGCTGGTGGCGTGATAGCTGATGAGTGACACCTGCGCGACGACAGTGAAGAATGAGAGAGGAAAAGGCCTGATTTTATGTTGTGTTTTTGTTTCTTTTTCGTACGGCCAGCAGTCTTCTGCGAGGGGCTGCTGGCTTATACTTTCATTTTGTATTTGTTTATTTATTTAAATATTTGAACGTCCGCCGGTGTGAAATATGCACACATTCACTGTTATTTGTATGACTGTTAATGTGTCTTGTCTAAATGTAAATGATATATTTTCAATTCAAAACAATGCAATAAAAAAAAAAAAAAAGTAATTTATTCTTAGATTCTTTTGGGAAACGAAGCCAAGGTCAGTGTGTGTTAGTAACACCTGATTGCCAAACTAATGTGATGTGGACTGTTTCTGTATGTCTTTGTAGATTGTCTGGCTGTATGGTGACAGAGGAAGGCTGTGGTTATGTGTCTTCAGCTCTGAGTTCAAACCCCTCACACCTAAGAGAACTGGATCTGAGCTACAATAACCCAGGAGATTCAGGAGTCAAGCTGCTCACTGATAAACTGGAGGATCCAAACTACAGACTGGATAAACTCAAGTATGTAGAGCATGAAGAGTTGATTAAACAACTCCGAAAACAGCATTTCAATCTTCACTTATTAATCACATTACTACATTTACAAAAGTTCTTATTGGAAATTTACAGAGCTCTAGTTATGCTACAGGGCTGATGAATGCTTCATTCTGATTGGCTGACGGACATTATAAGGTGTGCAATAATTTACAGTAAACGCACAGGTAAAGTAGTTCTAGGAAGGTCTTGACTGCATTACAGTTCCATATCATATCACTTTGCAAAATGATTTCAGTTATTTCAGAGGTCATGACAGCCTACAACAGCAAAAGAACCAAAACCCACAAAGCCCATAAAAAACGCACAGAGTACACACACACACTCATACAAGTGCACAGAAATTTGTTGTCAGTGCTGCTCTGCGATTTCATCAGTAAAATAGTTTTGCAACTTATGAAGTATGTCTGAAAGGGGGACTGTGTTAGGTAAGACCCAGTGGGTGACAATTTATGGCAATTTCAGAGGATCCTGGGGCATATGGCCCAGTGCTTTTCTCTCCTCTGCCCTCAATGCTCCAAGTACAACCACACTACACAAACTGTTGGAAACTTTTCCTTCGTCAAAGCAGAGACCAGGAGACTTTGGGATATCTTTCAAGCCAAAGTTATTCTTTATTGAGTACTTCGCTGTGCGTTGCTACAGTCATCCAACAGTCTGACTGAGTTCTATACAGTATAGTTTTTATACATTTACAAGGAGGAGGGACTTTTGGAGGTGGAGACAAATCAAAACAAAGCATAGGTATGATTTGATTCAATCAAGTATCAGCATAACACTATCATTCAAATGACCCAATCAGCCTGACAGTATCACCCATACCTTCACATGATCACAGCTTAACTTGGGATCATGACACTGTTCCGGAGGTGCATACAGATACAAAGGTCAATGTCCGACACCTGGGTTGCTTGACTTTAACTTCTTTGAAATATCATCATCCATGCCTCACATGCTAAAATCAGTAACCTATATTAAACATTTAATACATTTGTAATCCTACAGTCCCCTCTCTGAGAGTTCCCTTTCGTCCTGGGAACTCCGACGTGTCGTCGGGGGAGTTCCCTGACGAATTGGGATCACGCTAGGGAGACCAATTGCCTACGAGTGAATTAAAACGAGCCAATGAAAATTGGCATGCAGAATATGCATTCTACAGCCCACCTACCAGCGCGGGTATAAAAAGGCGGAAGCAACGCATTGTAACGCAAAGAAGATGGTCAGATTACCAGCTCTCTCTCTATATATATTTAAAGTACTGAAATTACCAACAAACGGACTCTGTCCTTCTTGAACTGTCTACAAACAACAGATGGCATCTATCAGCTCAAGTAACTCATTGATGGCTGTCTATAGACACCTCTTTTATGAGTTTACACGGGAAGCCACGAGCGCAAGGCGCCACGATGTCTGAGATTACGCAGATCCCCTAGGGATAGACACTGATTTATACGTCAGAAAACAACAAGACTTTGTCCGGCCAGATGTGCTGGCTAATGATCTCATCAAACCAACCAATCTTGCCACACATAGGCAAGAGAGCAAAAGTTCAGCGGCAGCATGAACTCTCAGTCCTGGTCACACACACACGCACACACACACAGAAACACACATGGATCCTACCACGCGTGATCAAAATCATTTGGTACAATGTTTAAAATGTATTTTCTTGATGTGTGCATGATCCCTTGTCCCAAATATTATGCCTATATAACTTTATTGGTTTGTAATCAATGTGATGTGACTATAATCGTGTAGCTGTGTGTAATTATGTCATAGCAGTGCCATTCATGGTATCGTCTTGTTCCAGATATCCCAACGGTCTCGAATGTTTAACGCAACATATCAGAGGATGCATTGTTTTATTAATACCAGTGATATTAATGTTACGAACGAATCTATCGTTCAAATTTCTAAGAGGAAGGGGGGTATAGATCTCGAAACGTCAGGAGGTGTGCCCGATCCGTTGTTAAAGACGGTTGGCCCACGTCGGTGAGAGGGCGTGAGTTTTGGCCCCTTCAAAATATCATGCTTCCCTTCTCTCTCTCTCTTCTCGCTCTTATCCCGCTCTTCTCTCTTCGACCGCTCTGACCTCCTCCTCTCCCCCCGGCAGCGCTTCTCCAAGGATCATCTGAAGAAGGCCTTAGTCTTCTCCTCGGACAACACATGTTCGAGTCGTAGCTGCCGTTCTTTGCAACTAAGCTCATCCGTGCCTTTCCCCTCAAAAAGGGAAATGATCTAACTTTCTCGGTAACTTAAATTCGAGTAAGCCTTTACATCGTCTTGCGAAACGACCCAGAAGACGAAGCCAGACGCAAACCAGCCGGACACGCGCGCCTCTTCTACAGCCTCACCAGACAGAGCACAGAATTCTGCAAGTAGGCCTATATTGAGTTGATAAAAGCTGTTTTCCGGGTGTCTATCTCTTAGGTCTGTGAATTAAGTTACCCTTCTTCCTCTTCTCTTTTCCTTTTTTTTCTTTCTTTCATTTCATTCTGATCACTTATGTTATTGTTTGGTTATATGTTGTTTGTTTATTGTTTGCATTTTTACGTACGTTTATATTCGTAGCTCATATAATCATAGTTTTGCATTTATTAAAATTCATAAATACTTTTCACTGCTTCTGTGTTTGAAAAATCCACCTTATAAGTCAATGAATCTAAAAAGATCTAAGCTACAAGCTCGATATTAGACTACATTCAGTAGTTTTAATTTATAAACTCAGAATAAATGTTATAATAAGATAAAATAAATGTACATGCGACTTATGAATTATGACCATGAGTCATAAATATTAATATTCCCAAGATTCCCCATATTCTTGAGCTAATTCATATTTACCCAGAGTCGCAAACGCTACAGTTTTGGTGGAAGAACGCTTGGCAGTTTCAAACGTTATTTGGTGGAACAAATTCAGTTTCAGTGAATGTGTATTATTGGTATTAATAATTGTAACGTTACACGCGCGTTTTGAATTGTGAGGTAAGTCGCTATAAGGTGAACTCACCCAGCTGATGGTATAGGCACAAAGCCAGCTCAGCTTTATATATAAAAAAAAAAACTGCAGTTCATATTACAATTGTCTCTGGACATGTAATTTGATTTAAACCGACTAAATAAGACGAAGAAATCGCTTTTTAGTGTGAAGGCGTAAATCTGACCTGGGCAGTGCCTCAGTTTCAGTCGTAATAGGCCTTATGATAATACGTTAACGATAAACTCCTGGTCAGAAATTGGCGTCGCGAACCAATTTTGAAAAACCTACGCATAAAATCATAAAAGGGCTATTTTGATTAATGCTTATGGGAGATGAGTAGATGATAATTCCTGCTCATAGCTGTTTGATGCATGTGTGCTCACGGCTTAAGTTCACAGATGTCTAATTCCTGTCGTGCTCATAGCTCTAGTGATTAAAACAAGAAGTTTTAATACCTGTTTTATTGTAAACCGTTTCAGATATAATGTGTAATTGGAGACCAGTTTTATGAATTAAGAAAAGATGATAGTCCCTGTTCTTATGCTAAAACCGTCTCAATGTGTAATGTAAATGTGTAATATAAATGTGTAATCCCTGTAGTTACATGTTGTGAAACTCGCATTTTCCGCATGCAACAGAGCGCGAAATACTCGTGATTTCCACAGATAAAAAAATCTGCTGTCTAAATTGCTGAATCACGTCACCGACACTAGAGGGCAGCCTCTAGGTGTGTGGCAGTTCTCAAATCACGCGCGCCCCACCGACGTCATCCTGCGTGAGTGTCGCCTCCCACTGACGTCAGCCTGCGCGAGCGCAACTACGCCATCTCGTGGCGTTCTAAGATAATACCTCCTTTCAATTTCTTTTTCTCGAAGTTAAGTTCGAAAAAAAGAAAGCTTTTCGAATTAAAAACTTAGATTTGTTTCACTCAGTTCATTGATAGGTCATTTAGGAAGAAGCACGCCACCGTGTGGCCATCTTGGGTCGACTTATCAATATCTGTTTAAATCACCATCAGTTATCATAATTTTTTTTTGTTGTATCACTATTTTAGTAAAGCCTTTGCCTCTGACTCCTGCATACATATTTACCCACTTTGATGAAACCAGAAAGCCTTAATTCACATTAAGTCCAACCTCTTAATCCCTTATTGTGTATCTATGGGCAGGACTCAGTCAGTGCACTGGGGTGATTGAGACGTCATCACTGGTTTCCACCTGGATGACCTCTATTCACCCCAGGTAACTAAAATTTGATAGAACCCATCCACTTATTATGAACCACAGAATACTAGATATTCCTCCTGGTGTATTTTAAGTGCTTGGCCCACCTTTTTCTCTCTAAGACACCCCTTCTTTCGAGGTCCTGTCCCGATAACTCTAGCAGTGTTAATAGGCTTAGGCCTCTTTAATTTTTTTTTACTTTACTATATAACACTCTCCGTGTTATTGTTTGTGACGTTTCATTGCAGACCAATTCACTTCCTTGTGTTGTGTTTCCCCTTTTCTTCCCTACCTCTAACTTTGTCTTTCTCTATTCTGTTGTGATTTGTTTCTCTCATTTCATTACATACAGAACCTAAGAGAGACCCCAGGAAAGCTGAATAATAGAGTAAACAATCCAAGCGGGCGTCTTTAGACGACTCCCAGGCTACCGCCTGTCAAAATCTCTATTGTGGGTTTAGCCATACCCACGAAATTGGCTCCGCTAACTGTCGGCATCAGTTAGCCAGAAATTCTCATAAACGGCCTAGCCCGTATGAGTATAGCTCATTTGACCCTAAAACAAACTTGCATTTTGTCTCTTTTTGTGTGTGCTGTGCTTCTCTCGCCAACAGTAAGCCGAGATGTCGAGCTCACCCTGTCCTGCAGTCCGCTGGGACGACCTTGAGGCATGGCTGAGGGACATAACAAAGACCGTGCTGCCCCAGGACCCACATCGCTCGAGCCAAGAGCAACGGGACACAGACCTGAGCCAGTTCGAGTCCCATGATCCAGCCCAGACATACAGCCACGAGCAGCTGTCCAAAATCTTCGGAAACCTCGCACTCAAACTCGTCGCCAGGGCCCGGGACAGTGAAAGAACCAACCTCGATCTGGAGCAGAAGGTAGCCGCACTACAGCTCCAGGCTACAGAGGCCCTGGAGGACCGAGCACACACACAGAGCCGTCTAGACCAGCTACTCTCCCTGACCGAGGAAGAGGACGAGACGGACACAACGCTACAACAGGAAGTTGAAAGACTTCAAAATGCCCTAGACGATCTTCATCGGCACACAGACCAAAGACAACAGTCGGAGGAACTCACCCGGAAGGAACTCAACGAAAGGCTCCAACAGGCTGAAGCTCTCCTTGAGAGAGCAGAGACTAAAATCCATGAGCTCGCTCAACAGAGACACGATCTCGAAGACGAACTAGACATGGTTCGCAGAGAACTGAGACATGCTTACAGACTTAACAGTGACAGGGAAGGGGAAGAACACCTCACACCATTTCCCCCTTCACACGAGTCCACGCCTTTCAGTTTCACACCCAGAGCTGGAAAGGGGGGCGAAAGCCCACTGCACAACACCTCGCCTGTCAGCCAAACACCAAGAGCTGTAAAGGGTCAGAATCCTCTCCAGACGGATTGGGCCCCCAGCAACAGCTCTCGTCCAACCAGCCTTGACAAGCTGGCCAGAAACATTCCTACGTTTGCCGGAGACCACAGTGTTCATTCTTACCTTCAAGACATTGATTTTCACCTGCAAACTGTCACTAACGTGACAGCTTGGGACAAGTTGTATTTGTTACGAATAACCGCAAATAGAGAAGTGCGTAGCTTCCTGGATCGACAACCAGAGGCTGTCAAAGCAGATTACAAGCAACTGCGACAAGCTTTGATCCTTGAATTCTCTGACCCAGAATCAGACCAAGGGTTTATCAAGGCCTTTCACGTCAAACAGGCCCGACTTGAACACCCCCAGTCCTACTATGGCCGACTCCGACAAACGTTCTTCGGAGCAACCAACGCTCCACATTTGGAAGAAGATGTAACTTTTAGAACTTTGTTTCTGCGGAATCTGCATAGCACCGTGAGTAAACATCTCGGTGTGCTCGTCTGCCCACGAACCATGTCTATTCGAAAACTCAGAGACTTAGCCCACAAGGCTTACACCAAGCAAAGGGCTATGGATGACAAGACTGTCGAAACACACACCATTTACTCCGTCTCTGAGCACTGCTCAGAGCCAGACAGCAGGTGGCAGCACGACTGTGATGGTGCTCATCCAAAGCGTCGGACCAAGCGCTCAGAAAGATTCTGGAACCAGCATCACCCGCCGTCCAGAACTCTAAGCCCTGACCGTCAAACCTATAGCCACTCTCTCCAGAACCCTGATGAGCCCGAGTCTTCTTACACAACAGATGAAGACAGTGCAGCCACGTCTGACACCGACACAGAAAACGAACACTGACACCTGCTGCTTCAAGGTCATCTCTGACCTGCAGCTGTGCAACCAGACCAATGTCTGCGCCACATACCTACCACCATCACGATTGCAGTGACTACACAGCACAATCAAACTTTACCAACTACACTGCACGCCTCAGAGCCGCTTACGCCACCTCCGCTGTGTACAAAGAAAGGTCATGCGGACCTCTGATGAACAGACCTTTCCTATGCCAAGGGTGCCCATGTGTTGAACACCGCAGCACGAAAGCCACGCATGGCACATCGAAGCACGTGGCATACCAACCTCAGCGAAGCAACTAGACTGTCCTAGCCAACCAAGGACATCCATCGCTGAAATTTTTTTCCTCCCTTTCTCTCTCTCTCCCTTTTTCCTCTAACAGGATGCTGTGGTGGTTCACGAGGAAGCAGCCACAATCGGACATCACCAGGCCCGGCATCCGGCATCGCATTAAGAGAGAACACCCCCGACTCCTGATCACCAAGGCAAGACTCACACTCAGGAAGTCTAACATGGTGATGGGCATCTCCACGGTCACCGACCATGCCCCGACACTCGTCTTGGCTTTCATCCTGCACCAGACTCAACCTCACTTGAGCTGAGTCATCAGCCTAGCAACCACCTGCCATCTGACCATCGCTACCGTGATGAGTCGACTAAGCACATACACGCCCGTCAACTCCTCAGGGGGGGAATGTAACGCAAAGAAGATGGTCAGATTACCAGCTCTCTCTCTATATATATTTAAAGTACTGAAATTACCAACAAACGGACTCTGTCCTTCTTGAACTGTCTACAAACAACAGATGGCATCTATCAGCTCAAGTAACTCATTGATGGCTGTCTATAGACACCTCTTTTATGAGTTTACACGGGAAGCCACGAGCGCAAGGCGCCACGATGTCTGAGATTACGCAGATCCCCTAGGGATAGACACTGATTTATACGTCAGAAAACAACAAGACTTTGTCCGGCCAAATGTGCTGGCTAATGATCTCATCAAACCAAACACACACACACATAGGCAAGAGAGCAAAAGTTCAGCGGCAGCATGAACTCTCAGTCCTGGTCACACACACACGCACACACACACAGAAACACACATGGATCCTACCACGCGTGATCAAAATCATTTGGTACAATGTTTAAAATGTATTTTCTTGATGTGTGCATGATCCCTTGTCCCAAATATTATGCCTATATAACTTTATTGGTTTGTAATCAATGTGATGTGACTATAATCGTGTAGCTGTGTGTAATTATGTCATAGCAGTGCCATTCATGGTATCGTCTTGTTCCAGATATCCCAACGGTCTCGAATGTTTAACGCAACATATCAGAGGATGCATTGTTTTATTAATACCAGTGATATTAATGTTACGAACGAATCTATCGTTCCAATTTCTAAGAGGAAGGGGGGTATAGATCTCGAAACGTCAGGAGGTGTGCCCGATCCGTTGTTAAAGACGGTTGGCCCACGTCCGTGAGAGGGCGTGAGTTTTGGCCCCTTCAAAATATCATGCTTCCCTTCTCTCTCTCTCTTCTCGCTCTTATCCCGCTCTTCTCTCTTCGACCGCTCTGACCTCCTCCTCTCCCCCCGGCAGCGCTTCTACAAGGATCATCTGAAGAAGGCCTTAGTCTTCTCCTCGGACAACACATGTTCGAGTCGTAGCTGCCGTTCTTTGCAACTAAGCTCATCCGTGCCTTTCCCCTCAAAAAGGGAAATGATCTAACTTTCTCGGTAACTTAAATTCGAGTAAGCCTTTACATCGTCTTGCGAAACGACCCAGAAGACGAAGCCAGACGCAAACCAGCCGGACACGTGCGCCTCTTCTACAGCCTCACCAGACAGAGCACAGAATTCTGCAAGTAGGCCTATATTGAGTTGATAAAAGCTGTTTTCCGGGTGTCTATCTCTTAGGTCTGTGAATTAAGTTACCCTTCTTCCTCTTCTCTTTTCCTTTTTTTTCTTTCTTTCATTTCATTCTGATCACTTATGTTATTGTTTGGTTAAATGTTGTTTGTTTATTGTTTGCATTTTTACGTACGTTTATATTCGTAGCTCATATAATCATAGTTTTGCATTTATTAAAATTCATAAATACTTTTCACTGCTTCTGTGTTTGAAAAATCCACCTTATAAGTCAATGAATCTAAAAAGATCTAAGCTACAAGCTCGATATTAGACTACATTCAGTAGTTTTAATTTATAAACTCAGAAAGTTGGGTGTCCGTGGCCAGGACATGAAACTCTCTAGAAGTTTGTGAATAGCCTACCTCTTTTTGACTGTAATGATTTTACATTTGTTTCGCTGGATGAATCAAATGTTGGTCAGATAGTTATAGAACAAGGTAATCTCGATAATTGATAAAATAAATGTACATGCGACTTATGAATTATGACCATGAGTCATAAATATTAATATTCCCAAGATTCCCCATATTCTTGAGCTAATTCATATTTACCCAGAGTCGCAAACGCTACAGCATACACAATGCTTTCAGCTTCGGAGCCGACCGGTTGTGTCCTCTCTGAGGGAATGAGCTTTAAGATTGTATCTATCTTACACTCTACGAGTCTGCTGTTTCGGGAAGGGATCTCTCTGTGTTGGCGTGACGGCGTTTCAGCGACCGCGCGATTTCCTGTCTGCCGGCTGCGTCTACACACTGTTAATTCAAAAGCTGTTTTCACAGCTGGTAAACGGTTGAGTGCTCACAGCGGACTTGCAGTTTCCCTGCTGTGTTGCCGCGTTGGGTCCCTGTGTGCTTCAGCACAATAAAGAGAGTACTTTCTTCCTGAAAGAGCAACACGAGGGAAGATCGCATCCTTTTCAGGATGACGTTTCACTCGTGTGTTTCTGGATGCGATCGTTTCCTGTCCTGATTTGACAGCCACGTTCATTGTTTCAAATGCCTAATCAGTGTGTGAGACTACGTTCGTGGGTGGTTCATGTCCTCTCTGGAGTGCATGACCACGTTGGTACATTGTTCGTCTCCCCTTTTTAAAGGCTCGAGCTGCTCAGCGTGCCGTGTGCCGTCGAGCGCCGGTTGACAGTGCGGGTTGTCACGGCAACCCAGCGCGCGTCACTCGGCGCTCAAGATGCACGGTCAAGATCAAGACTCGCGTGCCTCTATGAGGTGAGTCCCTTTGCTTATTTTCCGATCTAGTTTCTCTTCTGGTGCACCAGGAGAGGGCTACTTTGGCGAATAACATTGGTGATCTGAGGGTTACAGTGAGCACGAACCACTC
This sequence comes from Squalius cephalus, assembly GCF_949319135.1. Lineage (NCBI taxonomy): Eukaryota > Metazoa > Chordata > Actinopteri > Cypriniformes > Leuciscidae > Squalius > Squalius cephalus. The sequence goes on from NC_137125.1 coordinate 15,772,279, forward strand.
ACTCCTCTAGCGCATCGCAAACATGCTGAGACTGTGTTCGTGGGTGGTTTGTGCTCTCTACATGAGAGCATGACCACGTCGGCACGTTGTTCGTCTTGCCTGAGGGCTTGAACGCTCAGCGTGCCGTGTGTCATCGAGGCGATGGCCACTTTCACTGTCTTGCATGCCTGGTTGACGGCCATGATCGCTGTTTCTCATGCCTAATCAGTGTGTTGAGACTGCGTTCATGGGTGGTTCATGTTCTCTCATGAGTGCATGACCACGTCGGCACGTTGTTCGTCTCCCCTTTCTCGTAAGGGCTTGAGCCGCTCAGCATGCCGTGTGCTGTCGAGGCTTTGAATGGGATTTTGGTCCTTCTCATGAGGGACCAAGCATTTCATTCGGGGCCCCAGGGGAGGACAGATGTCGATCGCTACATCAGAGAGAGGGCTATTATACTCTGAAAATTATGCTGAGTTCCTACTGTAATGGTGTGTTCTCGTGCTGAAGATTCAGACTAGACAGCCACACTTCCTGGGTCTAAAGTGCCTGGATGCGTGTGAACAATTTTGGCAGTATGGAAGCATTTTGGTGCCAATATGGCAAGCCAAACATGCCTAAATCTGCAGAAGTTTTTCCTCTCTCACTACCCCTGCACATTCAGTGCACGTGGGTAGTTCTGATTTGGGGTGGAGCTGCGCTTAGTGACTGACCGTGATTAGTCACAGTGCTGGCCCTCGGTCAGACGATCAGAAGCGCCTCAAAACCAGCCCGCTCGGAGTTCGTTTCCCCCCAGCAAAGGGAAGGGAAACGACCCTGAGAGAAGCGACCCGGAGTATGTGATGTTTGCTCTTTGGGAGTGCGTGTCATCACTCTCCTTCCCCCGGGGGAGGGCCGGGTGGAGAATTTCATTTCTGTTCTGCCGCTGGTCATCCAGTCAGCAGTACCCAAAGTTTGAGCAGTCCACTTCCTCTGAGTCACTCACGGGCCCCAGTGCTCAGATGACAGTGAGGGCTACGGCCTTGTCACTCTCGTCTCTCGCTGGGTGAGGAGGCGGAAACCAGGACTCGATGCCCCCGGGCCTCGCTCCTCGTTTCCCCTCACGGTCGAGTCTGGCAGACCAGTAAGACCAGTCTCCTCCGTCCGAGAGGGTCAGAATGGCAGTGCGCGCCGCCCCCGAATGGCGCCACTCCCGTTCCTCTCTCTCCAGCTCGCGGATAGCAGTGACGCAGCCTCGGCTGCGTCGCTCCTGTCTGCAGCTGGGCCCGGAGGCGCAGAGACCAGGTCACGAGGAGTCAGGGCCTCGTTTCTCGTCTCTCCCCCTCCCCTCGCCACCGGGCAGCCCGCAGCAGAATGCCCATGGGCCTTCTCTGCCGTCTGCCCACAGGTGGAAGCAGGTTGGTGTCAAGTTAAAACGCCCAGACCCCGCTCTCGGTCGCTACAATGCCACCAGAGCCGGGTCCCTGTCTTTTTGGGGTCTACACTTTGCGCTATGTCCATGATATTTAGGATTAAGGCAATCTTGATCATGTTGATGTATTTGTATTTTTCTTCTGTGTTGGTTGTAGTTTCTGCAATTGGTCTAGTTGTTTTCTGGAGGTTGGGTCTTCATATGCAGGTGTGTAGGTCAGTGCATATGGTTTTCTGGATAACCGTCAAGTGGTATCTGCACAGAGTTAAGAAAGAAAACAAAAAGAGAACAACGGCGACAGAGCAGTATTCGTTGTAAAGACTGCAAACATTAGGGTTGTATCCTCTGTTCAATCTGAGTCTGCTATTGTGGTTCCTTCTTTCACTATTTCTTAACTCATGAGACACCTAAAAGGAACAGTGAGGTGAGGATGGACTAGTGGTTGGGAAGGGCCTATAAGGGAATCTTCACCGCAGGGTTGGCCCCTGGAGCCTGTTGCTTTCGGTTCTTCCCTGGGCTCCTCACTGGTCCATGTGTCCTATCCTATCCCTGTTGGGGGAGGAACAACTTTGCAGTGTGACACGAGTCCATGTTTTCTTTCCCTGGCACAACACTGCAGCTGCTGTAATCAACATTACTTGATATGGTCCGTGCCACTTAGGTTCTAACGGCTTGTGTCTGAATGATTTTATCATGACCCACTGACCTGGGATGATTGTGTGTTCCCCCTTTTGCTGGAGTCTGCCAACATGACTCAACTCTCTCTCTGGCACTCTGTACTGCCTTTGTAAGGTGTTCACAGTAAGAGATCAGGGGCCTCATTTATAAAACTCTGCGTAGGATTTGCGTCAGAAGTGGCGTACGGATGAAACATAGGACGTGCGTACGCACAGAAATATTCGGATTTATAAAACCTGTGTGTGCGCACGCACATCCTACGCAGTTTTCCCTTAATAAATCACAATCAATTCTAAATGTAGCGCAGCTTTTGCAGCTTCATGTCACGCCCATAGTTGCCCATAAATAGTCTGTGAAACGCCCACAAGTTAATATTCATCGATTGCGAAAGCATGGCAAACACAGAGAGGAAAACCAAGAAACGTAACTTCACTCACGTCATTACGCATTGTGATGGCATCATGGCATTTTATTGCCATCCATTTAATTGCATCTGACAAGCTACAGATGTGTTATGAGGATGAATTGCATAAAATGCCAATATTATTGCAGAACATATTTCACTTTTCTTTTTGCAAATATGTGTTTATTTGCATTTCTGTTGTAATTTCCGTTTGATTTTGTTTGTTTTACACTGCAGATCGACCAAACGGGTGTTCGTGTAGGCTGTTAATTGTAAGACTTGCTTTGTGAAGTCTTCATGTTATTTATGAGAGGCAGTATTGCCATTTCTTTTACACAACCGTCTACAGTTTCACACACTTTCACGTGTTTCTTCCATCTGCCGACGATGTCGCCATTTCTCGTTTCACCCGTTTTTTTGTGCGTACGCTTGGTTGAGAACTTGCGTGAAGGACCGCACATTTTCCCATCAAGTTTGCTTTTTATAAATACCAATTATTGCGTAGAGTGCAGCGTACGCCGCCTTTTGTGCGTACGCAACGTTTATAAATGAGGCCCCAGGGCATCTGAGGCAATGTGAACATCAGCATTTATCAGCACATCAGCAGATCAATCACACCTGGCATCTGCATTGGGCATCCTGTAATAATCTCATGAGGGCTCAGTCCTACTGATCTGTTAGGTGACGCTCTCATACTACACAGTAAAGCTGGCAGCGCTTCAACCCATGATACTCCTTCCTGATGCATTTTGCTTAGCCTGGTTTTGATTGTTCTGTTTGCCCATTCAACCAGTCCTGATGCTTGTGGCCTGTAGGGGAAGTGAAGATTCCACTTAATCTTCAACATTTTAAATACTTCTTTAACTATCTGTCCTGTGAAGTGTGTACCCTGATCTGAGTCAATGCAATCTGGTAATCCCAATCTGGGAATGAAATCAGTGACAAGACATTTAGCAGTATGTGCAGCGGTAGCACGCCCTGTTGGATAAGCTTCTACCCATCTTGAGAATTTGTCTATTATTATCAAAACGTCAGTTTTTTCCCTTACAAGGGGGCAACGAGATGTAATCAACTTGCAAGTGACAAAATGGTCCTGGTGGAGCTGGGGTATGTGCTGCTGGTGTAATGGCTGCTGGTACATCATTATTTTTCTGACATGTAACACACCTCTTGGCTGTTTCTGTGGCTACATTTCTGAATTTTGGATTCCACCATTGATTTGAGAACCTGTGATTCATCATTGCTGGACCACTGTGACCCAAATTGTGTATTTTTTTAGCTAAATATGGCAGCAGTGATTCGGGAGCAACATACTTTCCCCCTTTGGTCCAGCAGCCAGATCCACAGTGGTTCCTTTGTCTAACCATGTCCATGCTTCATATAGAGGAACGTCTTTGTACAGATCTATGATGGATTCAGGAGGCAGAATTGTCTTCTGCGCTGTACTACCTGAACACACTTGTACAGTTGCATAGGAACAAGCCTGTTTAGCCGCTACATCAGCAAAATCATCCTGACTGCTCATTCAGAGAAGACAATATATTGATTTAAAATTTCTAAGACGTGTTTTGTGTGAGAAAGCTTTATGTGAAGGGGCGGATCACCTCATTAATATGTAAGCTTTTCACACCTGAGAAAGACAAAGACACTCCCTAATGGCCCTATTTTAGGAGCTATCAGGCCCTATCATTCTGAGCAACCTTGCACAAAGAACGAGGAGATTTAAGGTGAGACACGGCAGGCAAAAACATTGTTTTTTTACTACTGGTCAATTTTGAGATTTTTGGATATTTGTCTTCAATAACATGTCTCCTTTCAGACTGTGGTGAAAAAAAGTCCGAAATACACATTTAGGTCTTTATTTTATTACACTTTGTCTGTTTGCGTCTGTAGATTTTGCGTAAATTCAACAAAAGTTGTCGTTGTAAATCTAGGGCCCTATAAAATCCGTTTTATTTTTTCCCAAATTCCGTTTTATTTTTTCCCAAATTCCGTTTTTTCCGTTTTACTTTTTGCAAATTCCGTTTTTTCCGTTTTAATTTTTGGGAATTCAGTTTTTTTTACCCTTTACTGTTATTTTAGTCGTAAAAAGAGTGTTTTTAATGTTAATGATTAAAATGTACACAAATAAAATAAGAATGACCCTAAATTTATTGAGGTAACAAACAAAATTCTCATTTTAAGAGGTGTTAAATGTGGTTTGGTTTGTTTACATTAGGGAATGTATTAGGCTAACTAACATGAACCACGAGCAATACATTTGTTACTGTATTTATTCATATTTGTTAATCTTAGTTAACCCTAATCCTGTATTTTTATTATGTTACTTCACATAGTGCATTAAGCTAACTAATGTTAACAAATACAACTTTTCATTTAAATAATGTAGGCTACTAAATGGTGAAATTAACATTAATAAAGATTAATAAATGCTGTAGAAGTGCAGTTTATTAATAGTTAATGTTAACTGATCTAGTTAACTAGAGTTTAATACATGTAACCTTATTGTAAAGTATTACCGATTTTGTTATACACCAAACCGATTCAGTGTTGGACAGATCAGTTGTTTTAACCATTCATTAAAGTGAATCGGTTCAAAAGGAGTCATTAGTTCGCGAATCGGACGTATCATTAGCAGACTTGTACGCGTTGTGTGATTATCCCGGCAGTTAGGACATCGCACAAGATTTGTCAACAGAAAACATTTCATCATTGGGTAGGTTTTGTTTAGTTTATTGAAAGTGTTTTTTATGTCAGCTGAAAGGGCGGAACGCTTTTCAGAGAAGGCAAGGTAAAGTTTTTTTTTTTTGCACAATTCACACCCGGCGGTAGCCTAATTCAGGAAAAAAATATCCGAATACTCCACGTGAAACTTCGTTCTTCCGATCTTTTACCATTGTGTCAATTCTCAATTGATTTAGATTAATAAGCGCGAGGGAGTGAGAGAGAGCAAGACAGTTTGAAGACGCGTGCGCGACCGGGCCTCTCTCTCTCTGCTCGTTCTTTCAGTAATATGCGATTTTCCTCAGACATACGTTTTTCTCCCACACAAAAACAGAATTTTATTCCAAATATCTAAAATTCCGCGAAATTCCGCGTTGACACTAGATTCCGCGTTAATTTGCCAATTCCGCGATTCCGTCCGCGATTCCGTGATCGCGGAAATTATAGGGCCCTATAAATCATCCCGCCGATCCGCGATCTCTGTCTGCTCTCTGTCATCAAAGGCACGGCTGGAAAGCTCTCTCTTCACTGTACAATGCTGTCGGATCCAAATATGGTAATTTCCTTTTTATCAGCAACCAATAGCGAAAGTAAAAGGTAGTGTTGGGTCCGAGTCCACCATTGTCGAGTCCGAGTCGAGTCCAAGTCCTTAACAATCGAGTCCGAGTCCAAAGAGGGCCGAGTCGCACTTGAGTCCGAGTCCTTAACATCCGAGTCCGAGTCGAGTCCGGCCGAGTCCACAAAGATTTAAATTCCGCTCTCACTCCACATGTTCTCACACAGTGAAATATATATTGCGGAGCAAAGAGGACACTGACAATGCGCCAACAGATAAGAAAAGGCTACTTCTGGTATGAAATAATGTCTCAGCTTTCAAATTTTGTAATTTTTATTGTAACCGCACTGGCATTAGTAGTACATTTAACATTAGCTCAAATGATTTATAGGGAATTTTTAATAATTAATCATGAATATGATTAATATTTTGCATAATACAGTTACATTAATTTATTCGAAGTTGAAAATAGATCGATTTGTATATCTGAATAATCAATCACAACTAATTATAATTTATCATTCATATACTAATAATCCTATTTCAGATCGATTATGAGATAACCCTTAATGGAAATGAATAATCATCAAACGGTTGTTTGTCCAGCAAACGGCCGTAAGATTAACTTAACAATTTCTCAACAAAAATTATCTCTTTCTTATAATTTGAAGAAAGCTATTTTCTGGCCATAAAAACAACTCTCCTGTTCTTATAAGATTAGGTTACTTAAAGTAACAAATCAGCTTTGTAGCTTAAGATCGAAAACATCTCATTGACTTTAGTTATGAGCAGGCAGACAGAATCAACCAAGTATGAATTTTAATAGACTAATATATTGAACTAATGAATACAAAAATACTACAGTCTACATGAGTAACTATGTATGTACAGGACACGTAAACAAAATACAAGACTAAACGAATAACGAAAATGAGGGAGAGGATGAAAGAGAGTTCTGACAATGAGAGAGATGAGAGAAAGTGAAACTAAACATGTGCGATTAAAGAAAGATCACAGTTAGGCAAAATCACAGGCAGTAACCTTGAGAGACAACAAGAAATCAGATTCATCAAATCACAAATCAAAATATTTGCGTATGGTTCTCTTTGTATTTGCTAAAGAAGGAGAAGCTCCTTAAGAGCTGGGCGTTTCCTCGTGTCTTTGGGGCGAGCCAGACTCGCGCGAAGTTTAAAGGTTCACCGAACGTGAAGTTGCCAGAAGCATGATTCAGTGTTCGTCTCCCTTTTGTGGAGGGAGAAAGGAATATGAAAATAAAACTTTAGTAAAGAAAATAAAACGGCGATTAGGACTCCCTAAAGAGCCGTAGAGCCATGGCATTCTCTTAGACGCAGTGCTCGTGCACGTCTTTAAAGAAGAGGAGCGTGCGCCGCGGAAGATTCAAGTCTCTTTAAAGTTGAAGCTTCACTGAACGAATGCTAGAGTCTAAACAAAGACTAAAATAAAGAAAAGACTTAAGAAAATAAAAGATAAATTCATTCACGAAAACATTGAATGAATTCTCCCTTAAAAGGGAGCCATGTGGGTCTTCTCGCTGATGAAGCGGGTTCGTAAAAAGTGCTCACGGAGATTTCCTGAGTCGGTCTTTTATGGAAAATATGGGTTGACGCCTCTGTTCGCACGAACAACCAATCACCTTCAGAGATTGCAGAGCGGGAAGAAGATTCTTTGTCTTAGTTCCCAGTTTAATTTGCATGTTTTATGGCAGTGTTATTATGTGATCAGTTATACTCTAACGATGGTAAAAATAGTATCATACATTTTACCAGATCCTGATGCATACATTTGGTTCCAGTACAAGGAGAGCTTTACGTGGATACCGAATTAGATATGTTTCGAAGGTACACGTCGAGATAGATTATTATTCTGTAAAAATAAGCTTAAAGGTTAAACTAACAACCTAGGAATAAAATGAACCCAACATGTGATGTACATTGATAAGTGGGCATTGAAGATTGGACTTTAGAAAGATCCACATGGCATATCTATGATTGCAACTGGGTGCACATCTGAAACATTATTCCTTTACGGTTTACAAGAATACAAAAACCCATCACAGAGAAGAACAACCATGAAAAAGAGAAATTACATTCAGGTTTACATATTTCTTCAATGGTTATACATATAAAATATCTAGGATGAACACCTAATTCTGCTCTTCTGCCAGAATCTCAGTGAGATTCCTGGCTGGCTAACATTCCGTTAGGACCATAAAATTTTATGGTCTGGGGGGGAGTTAGGGTACAAATATAGTGTATCATTCTTAAAAATACCCATTTAGAATTCAAAACTACACACTAGAGAATCACACTAGATTAACACAAAACTAATCAACATGCATGCTTTAATATGTCACCTACAAATTCTGAATCACTTGTATTCGGAATTAAATGCAAAGGGATGCTTGTTTGTGTGTGTGTGTGTGTGTGTGTGTGTGTGTGTGTGTGTGTGTGTGTGTGTGTGTGTGGAGATCTCCTCGCCACCTGGGTCTCTGGCTTGGAGAGAGAGAGATGTTAGCAGATAGGGATCTCTTTGAAGCCATCTTCTCGAATTCTGAGATGTTCTCTGTTAAGCATCACTTGGTAACAAACGTGTCAAAAGAGATCAATTCAGTCCAGACTCATGGCGCTATGCTCTAATTTACAATTACGAGTTTAAGGGTTAAAAGCTTCCTTAAAATTTATAATGACAAGCAATCATGAGTCCTGTCCATACGCTACATTATGAAATTAAAACAATACACACTGTTTTGTGGTGCTTTAATATAGGCCTCAACTCAAGCAGCACATGAACTGATAATATCTTCTAGTTATAGCACGAATTAAACATGAATGAACATCAGAACTGCAAAAAGAATTCAATACACAGCATTTTTCAAGTTGAAGTCCAATGACTTTAATCTACTATCTGGTTTGGTTTGTTTGTCGTACAAAAATGGCAGGTATCTGCATTATGATTGGTCAGATCGCATGTCAATCAAATTCCTGTGAAAGGTCTCAACACTGAGCTCTTAAATGAATATGTTAAACCTTACAAAATGATTCCAATGTATAGTTACAGTCATATGTTTACCTATCGTACATCTTTCAGATTCTGCAAGGTAATGCTCAAGAATATAACACGATGCATTAAGAGCGAGGAGTAAACTTTTGAGCAAGATGACGTTGATTTTTTTATTTTTATTTATTTTGATTATCTTATTTTGTTTTACATGCTAATATCTTATTTAGCCTCTAAATGGCAGGACTAAATTAATTAATGAATTTTTAAATAAAATAAGAGCAATTTACACCAATGATCCAGTTAAAAAATGTACACCCACTGGCTCCTAATGGTTGCTTCCTTCTTGAGCATCACTAAATGTTTGCAGGGTTTGTAATAGTTGTGTATGAGTCCATCAGTTGTCTTCAGTGTGATAAGATTGATCTCACAATCATAGTCACTGCTAGTAAGGAGTCAAATATGCAGAAGATGCTGGAAAAGCAAAGAATGTGCAGGAGCTGGAGGATTATTCCTCACGAACAACCATAAAAAAAAAAAAACTTGTGGATCATTCAGGTAATGAAACACAATATTAAAATCAAGCCTATGTAATTTGTCTTGTATTTTGTGTTTGTAGTTTTTCTTGTGGACTAGGTTATTAAACATCCATTATGTGAAAACGATTTTTCAGGGCAGTAATAAATAGAAACAATGTTTTTATGATCATCCTCATTAAAAAATAAATAAATATTACATTTTGGAGATTATGCAAGGTGTATGTAAACTTATGACTAAAGTGTAGGCTAAATCAATGTAACAAAAATCATAACATTATTAGACGCCAAAATGTTGCTATGGTTATCACGTTCTCATGTTGCTATGTTTACTGTGTCAATCATCGCAATTTCATGACTCACAGGACTAAAATTCTGCGGATTCTCTCCCACATTTAAATGCAGTTATCACTCTTTTTAATTTACAGTGTGAACGTAACCACTGGTCCTCTACAAGCATAAAAAAATATATTATTTAGATTGTCAATAGCGCTCACTTTAAGCAATCGAGAAAAACTAATATACAGACATTCAGTGCTATACCATATTTAGCACAATACTGTAATTGCAGTGCACATAGTATTTATTCACCATACTACTGTACGTTGTCATTTCTTTTTAAATGATTGCAAAATTTGTTTACTTTGTTACAATATACTTTTTTCCTGTAACTGCATGCTCTGGATTCTGTGTTCTTCATTTCTCTCTGTAGAGTCTAATGAATGATCTGTAGTGTTTATAATATTGACTGATGTGTGTAAGATCTGAGAGCATAGTGTGATTTTGAGCAGATAAAATGGTTTTGAGGCGATTGTGTGATTTTGCCGGGAGAGTCAGAAGTTCTCTGAATGTGGCTTGAAAATGTGGTTTTGTGTTTAAGGTTTTGTGAAAGTGAGTGATGGTTTCAAGAAATGTGTTTTAGCAATTCAGAAAAACTGTAACTAGTAATAGTAGTAAAGAAGAGATGATCGGTTCACGTGCCGCTTGAACTGAGGCGCTACAGCGATCTGTCACATTTACAAGAGACAAAACGCTGTTTATTGTATCCTCTTTGCTTCACGAGTGTGTGTGTGTGTGTGTGTGTGTGTGTGTGTGTGAGAGAGAGAGAGAGAGTGTGTGTATGTGCGTGAGGCGAGTGTGTGTGTGTGAGAGAGAGAGTGAGTGTGTGTGTGTGTGTGTGTGTGTGTGTGTGTGAGAGAGAGAGAGAGAGAGAGAGAGAGAGAGAGAGAGAGAGAGAGAGAGAGAGAGAGAGAGAGAGAGAGAGAGAATTTTTTTTTGACAATCCTTTTATTACAAAAAAATCATGGCAATAAAAAATATTCACAAAAACAAATCACATATTTTTCGATTTGATAAAAAAATCTCACTTCTGAGATAACCAGTTCATTATCAACTAATGAACACAGCACATTATCACAGCACCACTCAATTTCAAAAATATTCAATGTACTCATCAGTTTATAAAAATTAAACTCAATTACAAGTCGTGATTTTACCATTTTTTTAAAAGCTGTTACAAGTTCTTGTTCTCCTTTCTGTTCAATTTTATTTCTCCTAGTTATGTAAATGGCTAATTTTGCAATACCAACAATAAAGTTAAGCAACTGACATTTGTATTTTTTCTTAATGGTATACATACAACCAAGAATAAAATCCTGCTTCGTAAAACATACCTCAAAAGATTCAAAAAGAAACTCCAGAAGACTAAACAAAAACGGAAGTCTGTTACAAAACATAAAACAATGAAACACAGTCTCCCTTTCACTGCAAAAAGGACAATCCTCACTTACATTTGGGTTCAACATTGCCACAAAAGAGTTAACTGCTATAGCGCCATGGAGTATCCTCCATTGAAGATCACCAACTCTTTTAGGTAACGGAGGTTTGTACAAAATCCTCCACACTGGTTTTGTTTTTTCAGTGATCTCTAAAATGTCTCTCCAAACAGTATCACTTCTATTTAACCATTTAATATTCGTCACTTTAACAATACTTCTATACAATGCTTTCCCTTTAACTTCAAAGAAATCAATTTGCACATCAATTTCCTTCTTCAACATGGGATTAATGTCATTAAATGAAGAAAGATCAGGTACAATACTTATATCTGGGAAAAAATCTTCACAATCTGGAAATATACATTTCTTATTGTACTCATCAAGTAAAACTCTTTCTTGTACATTGAAAGCCCCCTGCAGTTTATCTAAAAACCGTTTAATGTATCGTGCAGATTTTACCTTTAAAAAGGCTGAAACTGCTTCTACATCATTAAAATCAGACCCGGCCTTATTTATAATGTGTTTCAACTGTAGAGATCCACTTCTATACAACAAATCCTTAAGACCTGGTATTTCGTCACCAGATACATCGAAACGTGCTCCGCACACAATGGGCTCTTCGAGTAGCCAGTACACTGTAAAAAAATCTTTTGTTGACTTAACTCATTATTTTTTGTTATCTTTTTGCATGGATTTTTTTGAGTTTTACTAACTTATTTATAAAAGTGTACCTGACAAATTTAGAAAGGTTTACCTGACAAGTTATAAAGTACAATGAGCTGATTTAATTTAGTTAAGTAAACTTCAAATTTATGTTCAGCCAACTAAAGTTAAGTTTTCTAAACTACACCCAATAAGTTCAGCAAACTAAAGTTAAGTTTTCTAAACTACATCCAATAAGTTCAGCCAACTAAAGTGGTGTTTTGAAACCTGCAGCAGTACCAAATAATTAATTACTACTAGAACATTAATTTGTAAAATACATTTGATTTAAAAAAATATATGTAAAATTAACGATCACTGATACAATTTACAACAAGTTAATTAGTTAAGTCACCTTTATTTATATATCACTTTTTACAATACAGATAGTATCAAAGCAGCTTCACAGTGATAACATGAAAATAAAACAAAGTTTGTTTCTAGAAGAAAATTGTGTCATCTTTCACCTTAAGTAAGGCAGATCAATAATATTGTTGAATATTAAATGTCCCCAACTAAGCAAGCCAAAAGCCAAGGCAACAGTGGCAAGGAACCAAAACTCCATCAGGTGACAGAATGGAAAAAAAAACCTTGGGAGAACCCAGGCTCAGTCGGGGGCCAGTTCTCCTCTGGGCAAAGAACGAACAGTGTATGATTATGATTCAGGCAGCATTACAGGTCAGAGGTCAGACTGGATCAGAACATTCAGAATATTATCCAGTTTCATCTGACTGGAAGTCGGAGTCACGCCGGTATGTATACGAGTTTGTTGAGGATCAGTGCTGATGGCTGTCGTGTCGATGAGGCCTTCACAGGGCTGATGAGGCTGGCACTTCAGGGATGTGTCGTGGATGAGCCCAGGCGCAGGTCCACCATCTGATCTGGATACGGCCCGGATACGGCTGACTTCAGTAAACCTTGGAATAAACAGAAAGACTTACATTAGCATAGATGCCATTCTTCTTATGATGTAACGAGTACATCAGGTGTTATATACAATACAATTTTTTTTTGCAATGAAATTGCAGAAAACCACCTCATGAAAAGGTGTTTTACACCTGTCTCAAAGCATGTCTTGTGGATTAATCTGTTAAATAACATTAAACAAGATCAACCCACAGCATTCAATATAGAAACATCCTTTGTTCCAAAAGAAACCGTTTAAACATTGTTAAACACATTGGGCCCTATCTTGCACCCAGCGCAATTGACTTTGTACACCGACGCATGTATCATTCCTATTTTGCACCCGACGCACAGCGGACTTTTCCCTCCACAGACGCACGTCGGTTAACTAAGAAATACACTTGCGCTCCCGGGGGCGGTTTAGCGCAAAGAGGAGGCGTGTTCCGGCGCAAACGTTCCCTCATGCTATTTTGCAAATTTAGAAAATTCTAAAGAACATGCAACATGCGTTGCGCATGTTATTCATATGCAATTTTAAGGGCGCATTCTTGGCCATAATTAATGTAGCGTGTGCACAACGCGCATAAACTTTGATTCTCTCATCTACACAGAGGAAGCAGTTTTCATTTTTGCAAATCATACATTATTAAGATAGATAGATAGATAATCATAAAAGCATACATCTAGCTTACACATTAACCCAAATTCATACGCCTGTTTAACCGAAGCTAAATTGTGTGGGTTTCTCCATCTCCAACGTTACTTCTCTGTCTTCTACGGCCCTGACGAGAACGTTGGTCTCCTCGGCTGTGATCCGTTCCTGGCATGCGTCTGGCAAATCCGCCATTATAATAGGAATCCGCTATAGAACAAGCGCGTTTGCTCTTAAAGGAAATGTGAGATGACGCTCTGATGGGTTTATTTCACATTACGCCCAAACCACACCTATGAATAATGAAGCTACTTCAGACCAACCCCTTTTAGATTTACGTCGGGTGCAAGAGTCATTTATCCCGCCGGTATAATAGCAACAACGCCCAAGACCTGCCCACAAAGTTACTTGCGTTTTGCGCTTGATACTTGCGTTTTAGATCGTTAAAATAGGGCCCATTAAGTACCTATGAATTGGCTTAAATGCCATTTTAATATCAACTAAGTTACCAATTATTTATGCTCTCAAGCTTCAACAAATTCATCAATTAAACTAAACACTCTAAAATGCCACTCCCACAACAGACCAACAAATGAAACATCTTGTTCACAACATTCCTTTAAAAAAGAAACTCTGAAAAGCATTAAAGGTGTTGTTCCAACCCCGTAAGACTTTCATCCATCTTCGTAACAAAAAATTAAGATATTTTTAATGAAATCTGAGAGCTGGATCACTCCTTCATAGACTGCTGGGTAATCGATATCTGCCAGCCCAGAAAAGTTTGTTAAAACATTGTTACAATAGTCCAAGTGACTACAGTGGCTCAACCTTAAGTTTATCAAGTGACGAGAATACTTTTTGTGCAACAAAAAAAAGAGAATTTTTTCAACTATTCATTTTCTTCTGTGTGGGCCTCTGAATGAGTTCACGAGAGCGCCACAACGCATGTGCGAGAACTGAGAAGATGACGCCCGCGATCATTTGATGGGAAAGTGTGAAAGGTAAGCCATTCATTTTGCGGCATTGGTAAGGCACTTTTACGTTTTCTTCTTGGTTTCTCACGATTCAGACATCCAGTAAATGCACACTTTAGAACCATTTTAAACACTACATTGAGACCCATCTGCGTCATCTTCTCAGTTCTTGTGCATGCATCGTGGCACTCTCGTGAACTCACGTCAGAGGCCCACATGGAAGAAAATGAATAGTTGAAAAAAGTCGGGGGTTTTTGTTTGTTTTTTTTGCACAAAAGTATTCTCGTCACTTGATAAACTTAAGGTTGAGCCACTGTAGTCACTTGGACTATTTTAACAATGTTTGTACTAACTTTTCTGGACCGGCAGAATGAAATTGCCTAGAAGCCTATGGAAGAGTGAGACAGCTTACAGATTTAATCAAAAATATCTTAATTTGTGTTTCAAAGATGAACGAAAGTCTTACCCCGGATTTTCACCAACTGCGGAACGGCTCCATGCTCTGTCATCCTTCAACACCCACCAGGTCCGGATTTGTTGCGGAATGGCTGCGGCCATAACTGACAGCTGAGGTCACAAGGACCCACGAGATCTCGCGAATTCACGTATATGATCGCGCGATATAAGTGCTGAATTGCTGCGGAGCTCTCCGGCATCCGGCAAAAATAGAAGCTCTGCGTATCTGCTCCAGAGGGCTGCGGATCGCCGGAGTTGGAACGCAGCCGTTCCGCATTCAGTGAAAATACACACATTGACTTAAATGGAAACCTATTGACTCCGCCGCCGTTCCGGAACGGATCCGCAGCCATTCCGCAGTTGGTGGAAATTAGGGGTTACGGGGTTGGAACAACATGAGGATGAGTAATTACAGAATTATTTTACAAGAAATGATTAATGCATGACAGAATTTTCATTTTTGGGTGAACTAACCCTTTAATATTTTTGCTTTCAAATGCCTAAAACTTCAGACTACAGGTTTATAAACGATTCACAACACATGATGAATTTAGGAAGATGGTTGAAATGTGTTCTCAAATTACAAGCGACTCAAACACGCATCACTGAAACATGCCATGTGTGTCAATCACAACAATTTCCCATATTAATAAAAACAGTCACATTTAAAAGTACAGATATAATAAGTTACTTATTTTACCCACATCAATTCAAATTGACAGTTAATTTTAAGAATTCCCAAAGATTGCAGTGAAAACTCACCTGTATCTGGTGCTCTGCAACTGCTATGTAGTAACTGAGGTAAAAAATCCAGTTGGTGAACAAGCTTTGTTTTAGTCAACTTGATGGAACCTGTGAGTCAACACGAGGAAATACAATGAGATAATCTTCTATGTGCAAAACACTCTGATTCGAAATACACTCAATAATCTTAAATTCGTGACAACATCGTGACTAATTCACACTATTATCAAGATTTCTTAAAACATGAACATGTTCTAGCGCGACGACATGGCGCAAGATCCAAACTCCGAATAGTAACTTAATGAAAACACTCAAACCACAGACACTTAATTGTACATCACCCATATCGATTCAATTTGACATTTACTTTTGTAATTCAAAGATTGTGGTCAAAACTTACCTATATCTGCTCTGCAACTGAGTTGAATTGAAGTGACTGAGGTAAAAAATTCCGGTTGATGAACAAGCTTTTAGTCAAAGTACTTGACTGAACCTGTGAGTGAGTCAACACGAGAAAGTACAATGAGCGAATCTTCTATGTGCAGAAATACAATCAATAATCTTAAATTCGTGACAACATCGTGAGTAATTCACCCTATTATAAAGATTTCTTACAACATTAACAAAAGCGCATCGAAATGGCGCGAGGCCGGCAAAATCCAAACACTGAATAGTAACTTTAGCCTAATAATGAAAACCGTGACATTTCAAACCACAGACGTATTACTTGCTATTTATATCACCCATATCGATTCAATTTGACAGTTACTTTTTTTTTATTAAAATAGTTTGGTGAAAACTTACCTATATCTGGCGCTCTGCAACTGAGATGAAACTGAGGTAAAAAAAAAGATCCGGTTTGGTCCGGTTGGTGAACGAGCAGCTTTTAACTTGACTGAAGCTTGAACACAAGGAAGTAAAAAAATCAGCGAATCTTCTATGTGCAAAAACACTCTGACTCGAAATGGATAATATAATTCTAAAACGAACTAAAACCTTGCATCCACTTTCACTTACTCTGTATCACTCCTTCTGAAGACACGTGAGGTCCAACAGGGAAAATCATCCAGTTTCCGCGGGCTTCTCGAAAATTCTCAGAGAGAAAAAAATGATTCACCGAATCATTTTGAGAGGTTCATTTTCATGAATCGCTCAAATCCGCCCATGATGGATTGAATCTGACCATGAATAAAAACTGAAACAGCTAGACAAATTTTTTGTGTAATTTAATTAATTTGTGCTCATAATTTTAAATAACAGTTATGTTTTTTAATGTAGGCTAACGTTAAAATAAAATTGAAGTTTAGGTTTTAATGCAGTCTACCAGACAGCAATATATATAGATAAATTAAGTTTAGTTTACAAAGTAAATTTACTTCTATTAAAGTCATTTATACTTCATTAGAGTATAATTGAAGTAAACCCAGCAGAAAATTTAGTGCAGTTGTTTCAACTTACATTTATAAGTTAAAATAACAATTATACTTGTTAATTCAACAGAAAATCTAGTGCAGTTGTTTAAACATACATTTTTGAGTTAAAATAACAATTTAAGTTGTTCATTCAACTTTCAGTCTAGTTGAGGACAAGAAAACTTAAAATTTCTTGTTGTCTGGACAATCTAGTTATCTCTACTCACAAAAATAAGTTGAAATAACTAAATTGCAAAAATATTTTTTACAGTGTACAGGGACATTAATGGTTCCATCCATTGAGGCTTAAACAGACTTTTATACATATTTTAAAGAGACTTCGATAGAAGGCAGGAACTCCTCTAAAATCAAATTTTTTAGAGTCCATTAAAAACAACACATTGTCCAGGCCAAGTCCACTTATTCTTCGCAAAATGCATTGAGCCACTGGTCTCCATACCAGTCTATCAGATCCTAGAATTAACTTCTGCAAAAACTGAAGACGATAAGCAGCACATCTACTTGACAAATGCACTAGACCTTGGCCTCCATCTTCTTTAGCCAGAAACAAAACGCTTTGAGGGATCCAATGCAAATTGTCCCAGAAAAAGTTCACTGTTTCTGTTTGAATGTTTGCTAAGAGACCAACCGGAGGGTCGACGCATGCAAGTCTATGCCACAGAGAAGAAGCTGCAAGATTGTTGATAATGAGTGTGCGTCCTTTAAAAGACAACTGAGGAAGCAGCCATTTCCATTTTTTCAGACGTCCAGTTACTTTATCTGCCATTCCTTCCCAGTTCTTCTGCATAAAGGCTTCATTGCCTAAGAAAACACCAAGATACTTTAGCCCATCTTTTTTCCATAATAAGCCTCCTGGTAGAATGGGATTTCCTCCTTCCCAATTTCCAATCAATAAAGCATCACTTTTCCCCCAATTTACAATTGCTGATGAAATATCCTTAAAATCATTAACAATCTGTCGTAACATTTCAACATCATCATCATCATTTATAAAAGCAATAATATCATCAGCATATGCAGATAAACGGAAAGCATTTTTACACTGTGGCAATGTTAAACCCTTTAACTTATTTCGTAACATGGACAACAATGGTTCTATAGCCAGCACATATAATAGCCCAGACATAGCACAACCTTGCCGAACCCCTCTCTGTACATTAAAGGGAGCACACAAACTACCATTAATTTTAATCACACTCTCAATGTCACAATACATTGTTTTAATCATATCAATAAATCGTGAATTAAAACCAAAAGCTTCTAAAGTATGCCACAAATAAAGGTGTTCAACCCGATCAAATGCCTTCTCTTGGTCTAGAGAAATAAGGCCAATGTTTACACCAAACAGCTTTGAAACTTCTAAAACATCTCTGATTAAAGTTATATTATCAAAAATCGATCTATTTGGTATACAATATGTTTGATCGTAGTGTATCACCTTCCCTATTATTTTACTCAATCTTGTAGCTAATGTCTTAGACAAGATTTTATACTCTGAACACAGGAGAGAAACAGGCCTCCAATTTTTTATATTCTGAAGATCACCTTTTTTGGGCAATAAAGTGATAACTGCCCTTCTGCAGCTAAGGGGAAGAAAACCATTAGTAAGGCTTTCATCAAACACCACTAAGAGAGCATCTCTTAAAACGGGCCAGAAAATTTTATAAAATTCAATGGGTAACCAATCATTGCTGTATAAAGTTCTTGCTCTGTCAGAGGTAGTTGCAAACTCTCATTGCTCTCTTCATCAAGTTTTGGCAGACCTTCAAAAAAACTACTAATAGTCATCTTTTCATTTATCAGATCAGCTGTATACAATTTCTTATAAAACTGCACAGCAACTTCTCTTATCTCAGAAGTTTTAGTTAATTCCTGTCCTGTATCAGAGACCAAGGAATGAATTATTCTGCTTTGACTATTTTTTTTCTCCATACTGAAGAAAAATTTAGAAGGTGCATCCATTTGTGTGATATTCTGGAAACGTGAGCGAACCAGCGCTCTCTGTGCCTTAATGTCCAACAGGTTTGTCAATAAAGTTTTCTTTGATGTTAGAGCTTCAATGTGTTCTTTTTTGCCTGTAGATGCAGACAAACTGTACAAATCAACTATCTCAGTCTCTAGAGTCTTCAATGATCGAGTTATTAGTCTTGTAACATTAAGAGTGTATTGCTGGCAAAAGTTTTTGATTTGTATTTTCCCGCAATCCCACCACTGTTGCAGAGAGCTATATAAATACTTTTGTTGCTTAAAAACATCCCCAAAAAAAGCAAAAGAATCTTTAAAATGTTTATCATCAAGCAAAGATGTATTAAAATGCCAATAGGCACTGCTTGACTTCACACAACTTACTAAAACAGAACAAAGAACTGCACTGTGATCTGAAAATCCTACAGGATTAATTTGACAAGATTTGAAAATATTGAGCTGGTGCTTAAAGGTTTAAAACCGATCAAGACGTGCCAAAGACAACGAATTATCTTTACAATGAACCCATGTATACTGCCTTAATTTTTTATGCATTTTTCTCCATACATCACAGAGATCAAAAGTTTGAACGAGTTGTTTAATAACTCTTTGAGATGCAACATGCGGTTCTAAATGATTTCGGTCTACTTTATCATTCTCAGTACAGTTAAAATCTCCCCCTAAAACTAAGAAATCATCTGTACTTAGGCTTTTCAAAGTAGTGTTGACTAAATTTAAGAACAAAACTCTATCCACTCCACTATTAGGAGCATAGATATTTAAAAAAACCATAACAATTTTTTCAAATTTAACAATAACTTTTAAAAAACGACCTTTTTCAATTTCAACAGATTCAAAAGATACTGGAGTCATATTTTTAGAAAATAAAACTGCAACCCCTCCACTTACAGAGGATTTGTGACTAAGAAAAAGTTGACCTCCCCACTCTCTTTTCCAGTCCACCTCATTTCTTTGATCACTATGCGTTTCTTGTATAAACATGACATCAACAGACTTCTGATTAATATATTCATACAACATCATCCTTTTACGAACATCTCTAGCTCCATTTAAATTGAGAGTTCCAATTTTTAGCTGACTCATAGTTTTATTTAGGTTCAGCAAGAAACTCAGATGGGAAAAGGAAAGACAGAGATTATGGTAAAAAAAAAAAAAAACTTAGGGATTTAAACCATGGCATTCTTATCATCTCTAGGATTTTGTTTTTTTTAACTTGTTGACAAATTTCCGTAAACGATACACTTCAAGATCTACGAAAGCCCCTTCTTTTATCAAATATCTGGTGTCTTTCACAAATTGTGCACTATTAGGAAAATAATCCTCAATTTGCACGCCTTTTAACCCTTTCGTTTCCTGAAGAAAAACACGAATGTCTTCAGCTTTGTACAAAACATTTACTGCTTCATTTTGAGAACAAGCAGAAAACTCAGAACAAACAGAAACGCAAGAGTCAGAATCATCATCGTCAGAAGCTATGATTTCATCTTCAGCAGCGTCAGTTATTTTGATTTGCTTACTGGTTTTATCATTTCGACTCTTTCTTCTTTTAATTGGTGTTTTGAAAGTTGATTCAACTTCCATATCCAATCCACAGTCATTCAATCTCAGATCTTCCTTTACAATTTCTCTGTCTTGTTCTACAAGCACAGAAGATAATGTACTCAACCCCAGCGCGTTCTCTGCTGCCACGGACTCCGCCACAACACCTCCATCATCAACAACAGTAGAAAGCACCGCCCGCGTCTCCGCGCTGTTCACTGCCTCGAGCGGCTCGGTCGGTGTATTCGCGGGATTCACCGCTGCGCTGGTTTCGGGCGCGCTAGATCCATCAACAGCGCTCCCCGTTTTACCTGCATTAATCTGCTCTGTGTTCGTGTTCATTTTATCAGGACAATTACGACTGAGATGTCCGATTTTAGAACAACCAAAACATTTCATCGTCGTATCGGATGATGCGAAAACAGCATAATCAAAGCCTTCTATTTTAAATTTAAAAACCAGGTCAAGTTCATCCTCGCCATTCTTCAGAATCATAAACACCTGTCTCCTGAAGGACACGAGATGTTTCACTAAAGGCGATTTACATCCAAGTGGAATTTTTTTGATAGGAGAAACTATCTTTCCATATCGTGACAATTCCTGCACAATCATCTCATCTTTCACAAACGGAGGGACGTTTGAAATCATTATTTTCTTGGCGGGAGTGCTCAGAGGAAACACCGGCGTGAGCGAACCTTTGATTACAACACCATTTTGCACTATTTCGTTCGCCTTCTCAATAGTGCTAAAGAAAAGCACAAACGCATTATTCATTCGCGAAGCGGACACAATGTTTTTATGACCCACAACGTCTCCTACAGCCAAACAAACATCTTCCACGTTAGCGTTTGAATCAATTTTTACTCCATGACGCCGAGTTAAATTTTCAAAAGCCATTGTGTTTGGAGTCGCCATGCTTCCTAGCAAAAATGCTGGAAGCAGACTATCCTCACAAAAACAATAAACAAAACAACAACGAAAAATACAAACAAAACACTTACAAGAAAAAAAGGAAAAAGTTTGGAAAAAGCACTCTTACCAGCCACAGTCGGCAAACCACTCACATCCACACTCACCACGCTCCGCCCACTCACTCCCAGCATGCACGAGAGAGAGAGAGAGAGTGAGTGAGTGAGTGTGTTACTGATTAACTGTCACTGTGTGTGTTTTGTAGTGTGGATCATGGAGGAGAGATCAGGATTACAGCAGGACTACAAAAATGTATGTCTACACACACACACACACGCACGCACGCACGCACGCACACACACACACACACACACACACACACACACAATACTTGTGAAAATTGTGACAAAGCAATTAAAAAAAAACTGTAAAAGATCAGACAGTTTCATAATTCCTGATTACAGAAATATCTGAACATAAGAATCCTATCTTTTCTGTTTGGTAACCATGGCGATCAGTCAGAACCTCATTCAGGACAAAAGCTGTTACAGAATGATATTTCTTTAGTGCTTTATTATCATTGGTTGCTTACAATCCTAAATTAACTAGTCAGATCTGAAATGAAGACTCAAGATAGAAAGTTTCTATAATTAACTATAATAACTAATGTGTTTTCTCTCCATCAGATTCTCATCAGCTCACTCTGGATCCGAACACAGCGAATAAACACCTCCGTCTGTCTGAGGAGAACAGAGTGATTACTAACACTGACACAGAGCAGCCGTATCCTGATCATCCAGACAGATTTGATAATGTGTATCAGGTGTTGTGTAGAGAGAGTATGTGTGGATGCTGTTACTGGGAGATTGAGTGGAGTGGGGTTGATGTGTGTATATCAGTGTCATATAAGAGCATCAGCAGGAAGGGACGGGGTAATAGGTGTTGGTTTGGATATAATAATCAGTCCTGGAGTTTGTTCTGCTCTCCCTCTGGATACTCATTCATACACAATAACATAAACACTAAACTCCCTGTAGAGTCCATCAGCAGGAGAATAGGAGTGTATGTGGATCACAGTGCAGGAACTCTGTCCTTCTACAGCGTCTCTGACACAATGAGCCTCATACACACAGTCCAGACCACATTCACACACACACTCTATCCTGGGTTTTGGGTTGGTATTGGATCATCAGTGAAACTATGTTGATGAATGAGAATAGACTAGGGCTGTCAAAATTACCCAAAAATGACGTTCGAATATTCCCTCTAAAAAAACAAATATATTCGAACTATTCGAACATCTGGTTGCGCATTTTGTCAATGACGCACATTATGTCAATAACAGGACAAATTAATACAAAGAGACATAACTACTTGTATAGGTAGTTTATTTAAATTTAAACATATTTGACAACGTATTACCTACACAAAAACAAGTAAATCACCTATTGGCCAAGACCACAGACCTCTCTCTCTCTCACTCACACTTGCAGGCACTCTCTCTCTCTTGCCCTCACCATAAAGCCCAATTTATACTTCTGCGTCAAACTTGCGCCGTAGCTACGTCGTAGGCTGTGTGTAGCGCGCGTACCCTTCGGCGTACCCTGATGTGCACCTCTCCAAAAATGTAACAACGCGTCAACTCTACGCGGACGCAAGCGCTGTGATTGGTCTGCTAGGACCGCTCCCTCGGGTTTCACATGCTCCCTCTGCGCGCGTGAACGCGGACAACGACGCAGAAGTATAAATGAAAACCAACGCATTGCCTACGGCGTAGAGGCTCCGGCGTAGGTCCAACGCAGAAGTATAAATCAGCCTTAAAGGTGTGTGTCCACTGGCGCGGAGCGAGCGTTTTCAATTCATTCCTATGGAAGTCGAGCTTCACGCTCGTGCAGTGCATTTTGGGATTGCCAGCGGCACGGAGAAAGCGTTGAGAGCGACCGAGAGCGTAAAAAGGTTGGGCAGTTCTCGACTTTATGCAAATATCAAGCGGAAAATGCTGTCGGCAGCCAATTGCTGTGAGGTTCATGATGTGACGTCTGTCTTTAGAGTTTAAACATATGCAGATTGTGCCGGAGTTTATGCTGGATTTAGTGCGTAAATAATTTTGTTTACAAATTATGTTATACAGTTGTTATATATGTTAAATATTTCATTTTGGATGTGTTCATTGTGATTATATTGGCTGGTTATATAAAAGTTTACAATTGAAAGGATCTTTGTTTGGTGCATTTGGAAACAAAGTTGGTCTATTTCTAAATGTAATCGCGTGCATCTCTGATGATTATACTGTGTGTATAACACACTTTGCAACAGACACACCCCAAAGCGGAAACGTTACAGCATTGCCAGCGGCACTGAGCGGAGTTTTGCCGCTGTAGTGGATACTCACCGTAATGCTGCGTTTACACCAAGCGAATAGCGTCTGGCGCGAGTGATTTCAATGTTAAGTCAATGTAACGCTTTTACGCGCGTCTGGACGTCTTGCGGTGCGAATGAGGCGTCACGCTCTCCGCGCGTCAATTTTGCTTCAAACTTTTGCTTTTGACGCGCGAATGGATTCAAAATGTTCAAGCATCCAACTAGACGCGGTAGACGCGAATTTGACGCGCTATTCGCGTTTGGTGTGAACGCACAGTAAAGGTTTAAATGAACAACAACAATAAGCAAATGTTGAGCAATAAGCAATTAAAGGTCGCGATCTTGTCCCAAATATAGCAGGCTTCATTCAGTGATTGAAACAAAAAATATTAACATTAATTTAAGTTTTACAGTATATAGAACCGACATTGAACGCTCCGAGCGAGCTGTGCTGTGGTAAACATGGAACTTTTCCTTGACATGAAACGGTAAATAGTCAAACCAGTGGAAGCCTGCAGTGCATGAAACTGCTGTATCTAACCCACCTTATTCATGCAATATCTATTCAGTCAGTACAGTAGCCTACACTGTAAAAAATTCTGCTGTGATTTTACAGTAAATTACTGCCTACTACTTGCATTACTTTCACAGTAATTTACAGTAAGACATTTAATGTAAATTATATTAAAATTACAGTTGTATACAGTGATTTCACAGTTAATGATATCACATAATTACTGTAATTTCACAGTGCATAACTGTATAAATTGTTATCAGCTGTAACTTGTACAGTAATTTATTGTGTTTCAGCTGTAAAAGTAATGCAATTAGTAGCCAGTAATTAACTGTAAAGTTACAATTAAATACAGCAATGCAATGTGATCACAGAAAAGTAGTAGTGAAAAAAAAAAGATTAAACAATGCTTTCTTCAGTTGTTTTATTTTTTTTACAATTGATACAATAATATCATAACAAACATGTTGCATTAAGCTGTTAGGACTACATCCCAAACTCTAACTTGACTGACACTATTCTCAGAACACAGATTCTAATTCTAATTCTTCCAAATGCAATGACACAAGAACTGGTAAAGGTGAATGTGTATGTATGTTGACTTGTGAATGTGTGTGTTTTACCTTATGAATGTGCACAGGTCAGGTAATGGGTAAGGACCCAAAAAACAAAACTGTTTATTAATTTATACTGGCAGCGACCCCAGAAGGATGAGGCAGATTAAGTGTGAGAGTAGGCAACGAGATATCAGTCCAATAAACACAGGGAAAATCCAAAACAATAGCCAGGTAGAAGTGAAGGTCTCAACCATAAGGGCAGTCCAACATATTCAGTGACAATATGGCAGGTGAAAATGAAGAGAGCCAACAATGACTGGAGCAAATGAAAAAAAAGCACAAAATCAGCTTATGTTGCCAAGTTTTCGCAATAGAGAACAAACTTGCTGATTGATGCCACCCTGCTTATTTTTGTATTTAGATCCTGCATCAACGTTGATGCCCAGGAAGCACCTAAGACGACAAGAAAAAAAAGTTACATTACAAAGTCTGAGAGATTCCTTATTTCTTTTTATAAATTTGGAAAAGCATTCTAACATCACAATATATTTTACAGTGATTATTTATCCACATTTGCTGATCACAACAGCACATACAAAATACCTTAGGTAAGAGGTGCTCATTCCTGTTGCTGGAACAGATATCCAGGAACAGGAATGAGCACCCTTTAACATAAGGCGTTTTAAAAATAGTCTTAATGTTATGGACAGAAATATAAGAGTCAGGATATAGAGTGAAATAGGATTATTAAACTTCAAAAAGTGACAGTTTAATTAAAGAAATGCAATGCACGCTTGCAAAAGCGTAACGTAATGCGATTACAAGACACGTGACCAAGTGCACATCACAGAGCGATGGAAAAGGTGAGCGTTTGCAGTTAAAAACTACATAAGTATTGTTTTGTTTATAAAAATTATCAATCGTTTCAGTTCAAAAGACTTTTATTTATCGACTGGAATCGTGTGGATTATTTTGATGCAGCCTAAATATGCATTTTGGATCAGCTGAATTTTAAGCTGCAGATAAATATTCATAAATGTTAAAATGTCATTCACAGAAATACAATGACAGACACAAACCTGTATTCTTTCATTCACATTCCCAGTATAAACTCAATTAGGCACTTCCAACTTCTCAAATCTGCCATTTCAAATTGCCCCGCCTATCTCTCTTACCGCCACTGAGTTTGCAAGTGCAGAAGTTAGTTACGCATCTAATATATCGCAAAAATAGTTATAGCAAAAGTCAATGTGTTAAGATTTGATATTGCAATGGCAGATTTGAGAAGTTTAAGCTTAATTGAGGTTGTGCTGCGAATGTGAATGAAAGAATATAAGTTTGTGTCATTGTATTTCTGTGAATGGCTTTTACATTTGTAACTATCTGCTTAAAATTCAGAATACATGTTTGTGACTATTTTCTGCGAGTGCTGATCTCAACATTCAACAAGTTTTCACATTGGAGCTGTGAGTGTAAATTTTTGCGTACAAAAATTAATTGTACAAGTTCTCAAATTCTCATCTACATACTCTCGAGTTTTGCTACTCTTTTACCTTCATAAGATCACGCCGGCATTTGGTGGGGAGGGGAGTTGAAGCTGGCCGTTGGGTCTATGCGGAGAACTGGTCTGGTTCTCGTGGATCTGATCCGATGACTGTGCCGATGACTGTTGTGTCAACGAGGTCTTCACAGGCGTTTGTTTCTAGGTCTCGTCTAGTTGTCATGGTCTCTTCTAACATTCAGGGCTCACTGTGTTCATCTTAGGGTGCAGGTCCAGCATCTGATCTGGATACGGACTAGATCCGGCTGACAACAGTAACCTCGGGATAAGAATGAGACAAAGAGACTAACATTAGCGTAGATGCCATTGTTCATTGTTATGAGAAGTGTTTCCGGTTCTGGTTGAGCTAATTTATGAGGCCTAACAATCCTTTTTGAATTATATGGGATTACAGGGATTTTAATGATATAAATGCGTTATGTTTATGTTAGGTTAAAGAGGTGTGTTGTTAATATAGATTTAAACTGCCAGTGTCTGCCTCCTGATCAACACTAGGAAGACTTATCTTGTATCTGCTCCTCGATCTGCTGCCAGTTGGAGACTGAAGCCACCAGTCCATGATCACTCGACCTCCATTTCAGCAGCATTAGCTGTGAGGGTTTCTCTGAACTGCATCTTTCAAATAAAGGAATACATATTGTGAAGTCATTATTAAATCTTAAGCATTAGTTTTTTTAAGTGCATAGGTTTGATAAATGTTGTTGTCAGAGTTCATGCAGCAGTATATGCAAAATATCGGTAACAGTTTACAATAAGGTCTCATTTGTTAACATTAGTTAATGTGTTAACTAATATTACCAATACATTTGTTACAGTATTTGTTAACATTAGTTAATTCAAATACAACTGTTCAATGTTTGTTCTTGTAGTTCACAGTGCATTAACTAATTTTAACAAATACTGTATAACTTTTGATTTTAAATGTAAAAATGAAAATGAACTAAGATTAATAAATTCTGAAGTATTAGGCCTACGCATTCTTACTCTATGTTAACTAATGTTGAAAACTAATATTAACAAATAAAACCTTACTGTAAAGTGTAACCAAGACTGTAAAAACTGTTGGTGTCAGATTTCAAACAGTGCGTTCAGATAAACTTCAGTTAACGTTAGTATGTTTGCTCATAATCATAGGCTATATCCCCACTGCGGTAAAAATCTACCATTTTAATCGCATTATACAGTGACAGCCTACTCTTTAATATTCTAAAGTGCATCTGCTCTAAAGCAAATTATGTTAACGTTACATTCAATAACACAAGTCGAGCAAAAGACAACGAATTAATAAGCTGCACTTATCTATAACGCTTTTCCATTTCGGAGCTCCCCACAGGAGTGTTACAACAAAATAAATCTTATTTTTTATTTAATTGTACATAATATAATGAGTTGTCTCCACGGGTGTTATGCAGCAGCAATGGTGGTCAGTGTAATTCGATTCACAAATAAATGACTCTTTTGAAATGTTAGTGAATCAAATCAGATAGAGTCGCCTCTATAGATAACTATGGCGCCGAAAGCATAGTCCGACTCCTATGATTCGATAACTAATCACTCTAATCAAATTTGAGCAAACAAAATGGAATATAACTACTAAATATAATTTCATTAGCCAACATTACAGTGCACTGGATACAGCTCAGCAGTTTTTCTAATAAAACAAATACACAATCATCCTAAAATGAAACTGTAAAGTTAGGCCTTTTCATCAACACTCCGTATCTCTGCGACCGATTCTGATGTTACGAACTTACGAAGGAAGGCCTAATCATCGCAAACCATCTAGATATATATAAAAAAAACTATTTTATCTTGCAAATTAAAACATAAAACAATAAATGAATTAAATTACTTGCTCGTTTTTTCCAGCTGAATGATTCCTCTCGGAAACGAAATTGTCTGTGACGCGTCTGCTGGATCCTAACCGCCAAAACCTTTTTTTTTTTTTTCAGGCGGCTGAGTTCCTTAATTCTAGTAGTAGCCCGCAAAAGACAAAACGAACTCGGGTCGAAGGTACACACAGCTACATCGAGTATGGATCTGACACCGACCAGTACAACTGATTTCAGCCGAGGTTCAGGTTGGCACATACCGAAAGAGCCGTTGGCTTAAAGGGGTCATATAATGCCATTTTTGTACAAGCTAATATGATTCTTTAGGGTCTAAATTAAAAGTTTGTAATATACTTTAATTAAAAATTCTCATTAGTATTGTAAGAAAACACTAATTTTACCAGGTCAAAAACAGCTCTGTTTTCAGCACGCCGTTTGAGTGCATGTGTCTTTAAATGATGATGAGCTTTGCTGACCCCGCCCCTCTGTTCTGTGGGTACACCGTATTAGACATTCTCTGACCGTATCTAACACAATAACCACGTGTTATTCGTTATAAACGTGGGATTATGAATTATATTGAGAACGTCGTACATAGAAAACATGCCGTAATGTACCCTGAGTGTAAACCTTAGACGCATTCATCGTGAAGCCTGCAGCAAGGTTAGCAAATTTCGCAAAGATTAATATAAATACTAATATAAAGGTTAATAAAACATTATACTCACATCTTCTGGAGGTTCAGCAGGAACACGTTGGTACCGATCCGTTTTTTTCTCGTTTGTAAAGCTGTCTGGTGTGAAATGATTCGCGCAAACATGAAAGCACAGACGATCGTGGGGAATCCCCGTGAGGGAATCCCCGCGTCAATCCTTTGGGCATATCGCTTCAAAAACAAAACTCAGCCACTGCTTCTTCAACGGCTCGGATTTAGGAACATCCAAATGACTGCTGTGTTCCTTATTACATCTAAGAACAGAACACCACAATCGCTTAGACGCCATTCTGCTCCAGCATATCAACAATGGCGGACTACTATGACGAAAGCTGTCACAGCTTGCTCAGGGCGGGTCTTGTGTTGAAACACGGCTGTCAATCACAATAGCGGGAGGGGCGTTGGATATTATGACGTCACAATATCGAACGGCTTGATTTCAGAGATGGTCAAACATATAAGGAGATTAAAACAAAACCACTGGATGGATTTTTATCATGATAGGATGGTTGTGTACAGGCACTGCCAACAGACATTTCAGTGCAATCAACTTGTAAAAGTGCATGTACCATTATTTGACCCCTTTAACTCTGTGCTTGCTATCTGGGTGGGGTTCTTCGCTGAATAGCCTATTTTTTACAGTAATTTGTTGTCATATCACAGCAGATAGTTAAAAGTCAGTGAGCGAATACACATTACTGTGAAATTACAGTAAAACAATTAAAACAGTATTTTACTGTAAAAAAACACAGTTAAATATTGTGAAAGTCTGGAAATATTTTACAGTGTACACTTTAGTAATGTTTCTGTTTAACGTTAAGCTTCTTCCTGTGACCTGTCCCTGACCCCTCAGGCAGCGCGCCCACTTGCAAAGCAGACTGCCGCGCCTCTGCTACCGCGAGCATTTTTCCACATTCGAATGTTAATTTTCACATTCGAAATTCTGCTTTTTAAAACTATTCGAATAAATATTCCAATTTAGAATATTCGTTGACAGCCCTAGAAAAGACTGAAGAGAGATTCTACCCATAATGCTTTGAGCTGCATGATAAATCAGTGACAGTGAGATGTTCTAGAGTCTCTTATTGTCTCTTCATTACATTAATAACACAGTTGACCTTCTGTCAGTGAAATAAAAGAGACACAGACAATGATACACAGAGAAGAGAGAGAGGAAATATGAGACACAATGAGACTCACTGAAACATGTCTGGATGATACGAGCAAAACTAGACTTTCAACTCTAAACTCAGTTTAAGACATTCAGAGATGTTTTATCTGAACTTCTCGGATCTGTTCAAAACATGATTCCTCTGCTTTGGGTTATGTCTGTATTATTAAAGACGCTTCTGTTGTAATATAGTGTATACTGTACTAAACCTGTTAGTGGGGGTTCTGGATTATCTTTATCTTTTTATTATTATCTTTGTTTTATTTTTGATGTGTGATTGTTTATGTATTTTACTTTTTTCATTGTTTGTATCTCTGTTGCTGTGAAAATTCAATAAATAATTCAATAAATAAATCATAAAACAGAGACATTTAAAGATGATGTCAGAAGACAAAGATGTTAAAGTTAGAAGCAACAATGAAAGGAATACAGGAACAGATTAAGACACATATTCAAGAGAATGAATCAATATCACAGTTTGTTGATCAATTCCTGTGTAAATGAAGGATCTCATGATTCTCTATAGAAACCTGTGTGTGTGTGTGTTTATTTCAGTCATGTATGTAGTGATCATTTGATTTACAGTATTTATCATGTTATTATTATAGTTGTTGTCAGGGTTGTGTTTAGTTTTGCTGTTTTTGTTCATATTTGAGTTTCCTCTTGATCTTTATTCCTCTGTTTCTGATTATTGTTCTGTGTATTTATTTACACTCCTGCTTCTGTTCAGTTCTGTTCTCAGTTCAGTTCATCACACACACACAGAGAGAGAGAGAGAGATGGTCAGGACTCAGTTTCCTCTGATATCAGATCACTCTAAATTGTAATGTGGACTCATGTTTTTTCTGTAAAGCTGCTTTGAAATTATGTGTATTGTGAAAAACACTGTACAAATAAATGTGAATTGAATTGAATTAAATGAGTTATATCTAATAAATCTGTTACTTCTTCCACACACAGTTTCACACTGTCACACTCTCACACCACATGGACTCTTGGGCTGCGTCCCAAACCGCATACTCAGTGAGGAGGGACTTAATTTCAGTAAGTACTTACTGAACGAGCACTAAAAGAGTAGGTACTATATAGCCAGATCTCGTTCAGTATGAATGCGATCCGGACATCATCCACCATGTTGACGTTATCATGTGACCTATGATGATATCTTGTTCTTGTTATGGAGGCAGAATTGTCTCAAATATAATTCACACAAAAACATGAAAATTTCACATGCATGAAACCTAATTCATGTACACACAAAAAACAATTCAAGTGCGTGAAAAAAAAAAACATTCACAAAAAGCAATTCACATTCGCAAAATAAAATTATATATTTGTAAAATACATTTCACAAATGCAAAACAAAATTCGTAGATATACAACTGTGCACAAAAACTATGAAGGTATTTTTGGTGCAAATCAGCTGAACGCCTGTGACAGTGAAATCTGTAGTTGTAGAGAATAGCCACACATGTGTATCAGCGAATAAGAAGTCGCAGAGAGAAATGTGCTTACGAGTTTCTTAATTAGTGATTTGTAAAATAGGATTTGTCCGCCTGCAATGAAGAATTTGAGAAGGTGTAAATGTTGTGTTGTGTTTGTGGAAGAGAAAAAAAATTCATAAACATTTAAACAACTTAAAACATTTCTCTCTGTGACTTCAAATTCACTGATACACGTGTGGCTATTCTCTACAACTACAGATTTCACTGTCACAAGCTTTCAGTTGATTTGCACCAAAAATACCTTCATATTGTTCCTCGTTTCTGCGATGCGAACACGCCAACATCCGGGAACTTCCACCAGTAGTTCTATAGGAGCGATGAAGAGATTCCTCCGGTAGTGTGGCCCAGGGCTGAAGCCTGAGAGCAGGTCAGGGTCTGTGCAAGAAGGCTCACTGGGGGAAATGCATTCTTGTGGAGGCCCCGCGGCCAGCTGTGCGCCAGAGCATCCGTGCCGAGCGTTCCCTCGGTCAGGGAATAAAACAGGTCGCAATGGGACGAGTCGTGGGAGGCAAACAGGTCTACAGTGGGGAGAACAAGTATTTGATACACTGCCGATTTTGCAGGTTTTCCTACTTACAAAGCATGTAGAAGTCTGTAATTTTTATCATAGGTACACTTCTACTGTGAGAGACTGAATCTAAAACAAAAATCCAGAAAATCACATTGTATGATTTTTAAATAATTAATTTCCATTTTATTGCATGACATAAGTATTTGATCACCTACCAACCAGTAAGAATTCCGGCTCTCACAGACTTGTTAGTTTTTCTTTAAGAAACCCTCCTGTTCTCCACTCATTACCTGTATTAACTGCACCTGTTTGAAAATGTTACCTGTATAAAAGACACCTGTCCACACACTCAATCAAACAGACTCCAACCTCTCCACAATGGCCAAGACCAGAGAGCTGTCACAGTTCATCGATCCGTGTGTTCATTTTGTGTATCTGTTGGTTGTTATGGGTGTGGGATCTGAGTGTGTTGTCTTGTTTGTTGCTTAGTAACTAGCTGATCAGTTAATCAGCCCGCAGCTGCAGCTGTTAATTCTGTTGTTAGCTGCCTATATCTAGCAGGAGTGATTATTGCATGGTGTCGGTTCATCACTCATGTTTATGCTCTCTTACTCAGTTCCGGTGCATGAATTCCTTACGGGGTTATTTCCTCGATCTTGTCTGTGTTCCCAGACTTCGGCAGATCGTGTGGAGTTCTCTTCTTTCCATGTCCCGGTTGGCATCCACCCAGAATCATTAATATCACTCATCCTCGGCGCTGTATTTATAGTATACCCTGGTCGCCGGCCTGCTATACGTGGTGTTTTGAGTTTCATCTGTTCAACCTGCCTTCAATAAACTGTTTGCTTGCATTTGGATCTACGACTCTTATTCTGACAGAACGAACCGACCATCAATGGATCCAGCAGGCACAGCAGAATTGCAGAATATATTGGCCAGAAGCAATGCTCGTCTCCAGCAACAGGAGGAACAGACTATGGCCACGGGTCGTGCAATACAGACGCTAGTGACCCAAGTTTCTGAACTGACAAAACAGGTACAGCAATAAAGTGTTGAGACTGTTGCTTCTCGACAACCGGCTGCTGCAGATCCTTGTGGCTCCCAAGAACTGTGCCAGCAGGGTCATGCGAACCACAGACGTAGCCTCGGTGGTGCAGCGAAGTGGAATGACCGGCCCGGACATGGGTGGCATAGCGGCCCGCTGTGGGGGCACGGTCATTAGCCACGTCCTGCTAGAGGAGGCCAGGGAAGGACCAGTGTTCCACAGGGGCGTGCTCTGGCGACAGAGGGGGATGAGAGTGGCGAGGCTAGTGAGCGGCACGCACTGTCATCCACAGCCTCTTGGGGCTCGGAGGAAGGGGCATCAGTTCTTGAAACAAGAGATTCTTGCCCGGCCCTCCACCAGGGGAAGGAGTGGCCCTGCTACCATCTCCTGAGAAGAACTGAGCCCTAACTCCAAGCTGCCTGTCTCGAGAGTGCTGCTTAGCCTGGCGTTTGACCAGTAATATATTTTTGTTATATATATATATATATTTTTTTTTTTTTTTTTGTTATATATGGAACACTGGTCCTTCCCTGGTCTCCTGATTGACTTGAAAATTGGTATGCAGTGTCTTGGTCCAAGGTGCCATGTATGTCTATGAGGACATTGGTGTATCTCAAAAAACAGATGCCTGCCTGCCTTCCTGCAATCACAAAACAACTGTTAAGTGCTGCTGCTGTTAACAGTATGAAAACTCATTTTTATACACAAAGTATAAGTGACAAACGGTGATGTTCTGAGGTTGTAGTTGCATCCAGAGCCGT
Organism: Squalius cephalus; assembly: GCF_949319135.1. NCBI lineage: Eukaryota > Metazoa > Chordata > Actinopteri > Cypriniformes > Leuciscidae > Squalius > Squalius cephalus. Next base: position 15,806,196 of record NC_137125.1, read on the forward strand.
CACATAGACAGTGCGAACTGTGCAACCGCACAGGGCCTCGCGCCACTAGGGGGCCTCGCAATCCTGCTGGGTTTTTTTTTATGTTTTTTTGTCCCCACCACTTTTTAAAACATCTCACGGCACGAATGTAACAATTTTACAAATAAATAAAACATCTCAAGTTTACTGGCAGAGCATTCATTTCATTCGTTTTTTTAAATAAGAGACGATCTAGAGCTGAAATGTGTTTTTTAAATCAAGTGATCAAAGTGCTCGTTGCCGCTGCGATCAGTGTTTTCTCGTGTGGCTCGCACACACGCCGCACTGTCTTCACTCAGATGCGCGCTTCAATCCGTTGCAGATACTCTCTATTCGTTCTGGTGAAATCACAAAAGATAATGCGCACAAATGTGTCCCTGCTTGATATACAACCACTGATGAACATCATCGGTTTTGATGAGAAAAAAAAAACTATACGAAAAAAAAAACTATATGAGTGCGGATTAGAACTCATAACCTCTGACACGCTTGGTGAAAGTTCTACCACTGGACCATTAAGGTATACGTTGGTTAAGCAGACGGATCTATATATGTATACACACAAAAAATCTCGAGCTGACTTGATTTAAAACCACTACATGTGCAATACAGTTGATTTTTTTCCCTCTGAAATAAATAGCAAAAAGTCATAGCTGAGACTATGTGCATGATTATGCTGTATTATTCTACTTGATAAAAACGTATTGCAGCGAGATTATGCGTGCAATAGAACTAGAACAGCTACATCTGTGTGACTGTTATTCATGCGCTATTGAGCATCCACATCAAAGAGCAGGGCCTCACATTTCAAGTTCGCACAGGGCCTCGCACCCCACTGGTTGCATCTGTGCGCACACACACACACACACACACACACACATAAATTGCTCCTGTATATTTCATATTGACACTCGCTGCCTTTTGTAATTTTTTACTGTTTATATTTACTCTTTGTATGAAATTTGTTGTTATTCTCTGAGTTTGTGTACAATAGATTTGATCATATTTGCATACAATTTTACATGGACAATATTCTGTATTTGTAAATATTCACTTATGTACAACAATACTTATGGTCAGCATTTTTAAATGTACAGAATTGATTGATTTTCTATGAATTAATTATGCTCATGTATCTGTTCTGCGGTTTCAGTCGCTGACCAACAAATTCATCCACAAGCTGGGGCAACATTGTTGAGAAATAAAATCTCTTCAGATGTCCTACCCTCTCCAGAACATAAGGCTCATCAAATGGTACAGTGAACATAACGGTGTAATTTGGGCTCCAGATAAACAATTTGGCCGTCTTCAGACCGGCACAAAACATGCCTAATTGTACCTGCATGTAATATCCTCGGCTACCTGTTTTCTGAAGTTGTGGTACTCCATCTACTAGCTTGATATCACTGCAGTTATGGTCAAGTTGATCCAAGAGGGTAGAATGGAGTTTACTTGGGACGGGACATTTTATTTCGAGTAGGATTGATGAGTCAATTACCCCATCTGGGCTGGCTGACAACCATGGCTCTGTGACACTAACAACGATGCCCCATGTGTAATACTCATGCCTTGCTCTCGAAGTGCATTACCAGCAACCACTGTCATCGCCAGTGGCCCATGCATATCGACTGTCACTAAAAATCAGTGGTAAAACGTGAGGAAATGCTAGATTTTTTTTTATAGCTGACAAAGTTAAAGTCTAATGAAATACACTGACACCTTATTTTTGTCCTTTCAAAAGTAACTGAATGCACTGATAAATCTATTTAAACAAATGTACATGCATATGTATAATTTGTTCATTATAAAATACATATTTGTTTATATACACACTGTAAATGCATATATTTGAAAATAATAAATTTTCCGCTTAAAAAAAAAAAGTTCCGTACATAGATCTGAACGCGCCCCCTGAACCCACATAATAAAGATGGACAGTGACATAGAAATTTGCACAAATTAAGCTTTATGCTCCATACAATTGAGGTATTATCGAAATATCTACATTTTGATTATTTAACAAAAGCCAAGAAAAACGGTCAGGGTTACATTTCACACACACGCACACACCTCTGAAGCGATAGAAAAGTCTTCGTGCCCGCATCACTCGCAAGACGAAACCTGCATTTGTGTACAAGGCCGAAGTCCACCATTCTCCAGTTGAATGGTTGCTGCACACACACAGTTTAGATGTGTCCGTGGTTGATGGCCAACCAACCGCCCGCAGTCAGAGTCCAGCCCTGGCAGCATCGCAGGGAAAGATGCACTGGAACTTTTGCACCACGAAAACAAATGCGCGTCCCATCATTGCCTCTCTCATTTTCTACGCGATATCACAGTTTGACATGTCTGTTATTGGAAAGTTCCACGTGGTGTCATAAATAATTAAGAGAAAGTGTCTTCTCATTGGATAAGAAAACTCAGTCATGAATAATTATGAGACACCGATGAGTCATCAAAGTACTATAGTGCTCTGCCATGTATGGATTTTTTTTGTGCCAATAATAATAAACGTAGCTTTTCAAGAAACTAATGAAAATATAAATTGAAACTAGGGCTGGGCGATTTAAATCGCGATATTGTTATGCGCATCTCGTCAGTAAAGCCGGTTCCTTGATTAGTAGTAAATCACCATCACCTGCTTTCAGATGGAGCGGCATTTACTACAAAGAGCCGTAGTTAACTGACAAGCTGAGCCAAATCACATCAATATCGCGGACGTATCGCCAGCGATATTTAATGCGATATGGCTCAGCTTGTCAGTTAACTACGGCTCTTTGTACACAGCAAAACCTCCAGTAAATTAGCAGTGTTAAATTAACACTCCTGGGAGTGTATGAGTCCACACTCAAGAGTGTTTAAGTTAATGAGATAACTAAGTGATTAATTTAGTGATGATTGATCATTATTGAAGACACCTGATGTTAACAAGTAGAATCGCTGAAGGAGAAAATCGCAAATTGTAAGTTACCATTATTGTGATGGGTAGTTGCTTTAGTTGGGCTCTGACCCTTTTATATGTAGGCCTACTTTAGATTTTGTTTGGCGGTTGTATCTGAGTTAAAACTGCCAGTTGAACAAAGAATAAAAAGTGATCTGATGGTGTTGGTTATATTATGACAATCATCATTTGAACTTTATCACTGAACTCATTAAAATCCTTCTTTCTGACTTCGATTTATGTTGCTGGTTACTGCATAACTGTGAATCTGAATAAATGGCCAGAATTTTTGATATAATATAAAGGATTTCTTAAAAGTTGTTTAAAAAAAAAACATTCTTTTAGGCACACACAGATGTCAAGATTCAGTCTATGCATCTCAACAATGGTGAGGAGCAGAATATTCAATGAGGAAAAGTAAATTACATAGACAATTCAGATCATAATTTATTCATACCGCAATGCATGATGGGAGCCATTAATGAGTTGTGATTGGTGGCAGCCACTGCAACATGCTTTATTATTGTCACCATTGTTGAGATTCACAGGCTGATTATTGATATCTGTGTTTTAAATGAATATGTCTGAATGTCTTTTTAATCAGAACAATGTTTATTAAATATTTTGAATTATAAGTAAAGTACTGATAATCATAGGCTGAAGAATCACTAAACTGCAGCTAACAAGTTAAACCAAACTATCTTAATGTTTCATTTTTCAGATCACAGCATGATTATGTCAAAACATAACCAACATTATAAGATAACATTTTACTTTGTTCAGTTAATTGTTATAAAACATTAACAGCAGACGAACAACAGTAAATATTAAAGTAAACATATAATGGTCTAGAGCCCAACTAAAGCAAACACCCATCACCTTAATGGTAACTTACAATTTGTGATTTTCTTCTTCAGTGATTCTGCTTGTTAACATCAGGTGTCTTCAATAATGCTCAATCATCACTAAATTAATCACTTAATTATCTCCTCAGCCCTAAATGCCGCTTCATCTGAAAGCAGGTGATGGTGATTTACTACTAATCAAGGAACCGGCTTTACTGACGAGATGCGCATAACAATATCGCGATTTAAATCGCCCAGCCCTAATTGAAACTAAATAAAATATCTTTAAAAACTGAAAAAGAATAAATCGCAGGCAAATCTTTTTACTTCGTTTTTAATACACTGCATGTTTTGCTAACTATTTCTCATATTTCAATCGCTGATCTGAACTTACAAATGCGCTTCCAGAGTTTTCATTTACGCTTCTGAAGTTTTCGTTTACGCTGCCTGAGTTTTCGTTCGCCGTTCTGACACGTTTCTCTCGTGGGGGCGGGGCTAGTAGCAGTGTGTTCTCATTGGCTACTGAGTTTTTGAATGACAGCTTATTGATCTGGAAGTGAAGACGTCAGTGGTGTGTTTATGTGTGGATGTGAGCGTCTGTAATCGCAGCTTTCTATATAATTTGAGTGATATTAAGTTTATATCTGTATTTATTTGCTGCTACACTATATTGTTGAGATGATTTCTTATAGAAGGAATAGTACAGACGAATGATATCATTATCATTAGTCATCGTCGCTATCAGGATACTGGAAAACGTTAGCCTACTCGTGGTAAGTCTGTTTTTTTTATTTTTTTTTATACTATACTAATAGGCTACTATTTATAATACAGTAGACTGGCATTTTTCAGGTGGTGAGGCATTTTAGAGCTCAGTGAGAGCCCATAACATTATACAGTTGTGTCTTGATTTAACGTTAACTGTTATCTACATTCGGTTACAGTCTTCAATTAGATAATATTTGCTTCTATTAGATCATATTTCCCCCCAGCCACCCCAAACAACATTGGGCTAGAGTACTGTACAGTATCTGTACTGTAGCCTACAGTACAAAAAGTACTGTATCAGTCAATGACCGATGCCATAGGACCAGAGCGCTGTCAATCACTGCCTGATTCAACATTGGCAATGTAAAGCCTTTTTTACCATGCCAATAAAGCTATTTAAACCTGAATTTCTTAATTGCTGATTAATTTGCGATGCAGAGTTTTTGAAAGAGGAGAGACACGACTTGACCACAGACCACGTCTCTGTTCATAATATGTAAACACTCAATTATTTTGAAGTATCGCCCTGGTCGCAATATTTTTTCTGATTACTTTGTGATAAAGATGACTGATAAAGCTATTATATGTAGATAGTATG